>NC_136067.1:1553366210-1554049127 GCF_964261635.1 Lissotriton helveticus
ATTTCTTTAAAGACACCAGTCAAACCGATCTCATCCCAGTGTGGGATCAAGAATTCAAACCATCAAGCACCTTTTGTGCTCCAACCACCCACAAAACATTAGAAGCATTTGAGAGGTCAGTGATGTCTGAAATTCAAAAAATTTCCTTTAGCAAAGCCAAGAAATCAAACTTAAGCATCAAAGAATGGAACACGCTAAAAAACCTCAGCCAATGATAAAGAGCTTACTTTCCAAAAAGCCGATAAGGGCGGCGCCCTGATAGTCATGGATACTGAATTTTATACATCCAGCGTTAATGATCATGTTCAGAATTTAGACATTTATCTACCACTTACTGCAGATCCAACAGCAGAGTATCAAAAAAATTTTTACCAAATTGTAGACCACGCATTGAGTATGAAATGGATAAGCCAGAAGACTCACGCTTTCTTTCATCTTAAATTTCCCAGGAGACCGCAACTCTACATGTTGCCCAAGATACATAAAGACCCCATGAGACCACCATTCAGACCCATTGTCTCGGCCTGTGGGTCGATCTCGGAACCGATTGGCAAGTTCGTCGACAAATTCTTACAACCGCTTGTTCAAAAAAGCCTTACATACATCAAGGACACCACTTCTTTTTTGAATATGTTAAACAGTGTGAAACTATCACCCAGCGACACATATTGGTTATGCACGATTGACGTCGTGGCATTATACACTTCAATTCCACACAAAGAGGGAATTGAAGCGTTGGAATGGAGTTTATTGAACAGTGACTTAGAAGACTATCAGAGAGTCTTGATATTGGAACTGATGCAGTATGCACTGTATCACAGTTATTTTGAATGGAATGGAGTTTTTTATAATCAATCTAATGGAACATCCATGGGTTTTGGGGGGGCCCCCTCATATGCGAACATTTTTATGCAAAAATTTGAAAATGATCATATACTTGGCAACCGAACATGGACTGAAGGTTTGACCATGTTTAAAAGATTTATCGACGATATTTTTTTGATCTGGTGCGGCTCTAGAGAAACATTGGAAGACAACATTAAGACACTCAATGATCAAAATGAAAGGATCAAATTTACCTACACCATATCTCAAGACGCGATATCTTTTCTTGACGTACACATCAACATCGTCAATCATGAGATCAGTACAAAAGTGTTCCAAAAACCCACTGACAGAAACTCGAGTTTACTTTTCCAAAGCTTCCATCCGGAGCCACTGAAAAAACATTTGCCATTCTCGCAATACACTCGACTGAAGCGAATAACATCAGATGGAGAACAAGCCAAACAATCAATGTTGCAACAAACAGCCAAGTACAAAAAACGAGGGTACCCTAATGATATTCTCATACAAGCCCTAGCAAAAGTTGACAAAATAAAGAGAATTGATCTATTGACACCTAAAATAAAATCAACCATTCAAAAAACCGTATGTGTATTGAAATATTCTACTGATTCTGCAAAAATCAAAAGAATCATCAACAAACATTGGCACTTGGTACAAAATGAGCCGGATTTAAAAGACATATACAATGATCATGTCACTTTTGCATATCAGAGATCCAAAAATTTGAAGGAATTGCTGAATACCCCTAGTAAAGAGAAAAAGAACTGGAAAGGAATGACTAAATGTTTTAATTGCATTCATTGCAACAACGTCATTTGCGGTAACACCTTGATGCATCCAACCAAAGGCTTCCCTATTGAATTGGAGTATTCTGGCAGTTGTGACACTATGAATTGTATATACTTAATAAAATGCCCATGTGGCAAGGTATATATCGGTCAAACCGAGCGAAAAGTGAAAATCCGTATCACAGAACATAAAAGTAACATCAGGCTCAGTAACCTGAAGTCAGCAATAGCGTGCCATTGGAAAGAATCCAACCACCAGATATCGCAGTTAAAATTCATGGTTCTAGAGGTCATCCATCAGCGCCCCGACATGGATCCTGTGAAACAAAGACTCAAAGCAGAGTATCATTGGATTAAAAAATTGAACTCCGCCCAGCCGATTGGGTTGAATGATCGCATAGAGCACGCGTGGGTTCTATGATTCATCGTCTTGTGCTCAGACCCTGTTTCCCTACATTATATATGTCTAGTTGCCATGAGATGATGTTCGATAGTAGCTTTGTCAAATTATTCTGACAATTTTTTTGTTTTACTGTATACATGTGTGTTCCGTTTTTCATTCAGTTCTTTCATGCAGTCGCAATGTTTTACGTTTCGCGTCCACTATGCGCTTAATGCATATTTATTTAACGCGATCACTGTTGTCTTGTTGTTTTGAAGCCGTTATACTCAGTTCACGTGGCCGCCGTCCTGCAACGCTATAGGTTGCAACCGCGATCACGTGACATGTAGTACAACCTATGAGTACGCAGTTAGTTGGGGAGTGACAAACCGGTTGTTATCCACTGAAGCGCGAACGCGCGTTTAAACCTGTAAGTTTGTTTATTGGTTTGCATTTCGCTTGTGTACAGTTATGCCAGTGCGTTTAATCTTAAACCAGCAACTAATGCGTAGATTTTCTTATAAGCACATAGGTGGAGCCTCCTTTTGCTCATTTCTGCATAGTTTAGCCAGGTATGTATTGTTTGACTCGGGTTCTTTTGGGTTCTTGTTGCACCACCTTTTTCGTTTTCCGTTACTGTGAGAGCCATAGCGAGATTTTTGACCATGTTGCCGGGTGACTAATTTGGTCCTGTTTGGTTTCCTTTATTTAGACCCCTGACGAAGGGTCATGGCTGTTGTTTGACCCGAAATGCATTGGGTATTTTGAAAATTTGAAAGCTTTGGATGAATTCAACTATGGTTAATACAACATAAGATGGTATTATGTTGGCAAGAAATATAAACAGCAAATATCAAGTTTAAAAACAGATTTTGAAAATTTTGAACTGCAAATAAATGTGAATAACCTTATGAGAAAACTGTGTTTTCGTGATAATTGGAGAGCCCAGTCTAGAGGCTAGTGGTCCTAACCTCAATATTTATCTCAGTTTCCAAGGCACGTTCAGGCTACGTGCGACGACGAGGGCTCCCACCAGGAAATTTAAAGCAATCTTTGTTGAAAGAGTTCACAGAGTGCTCAGGATAACATACATTGTAAGTTATATTGAGCTCAGGTAACCTTAACTGCTGGAGTTCACTGGTTTTGTACAAGTGAAATCTGAGCCCAACTATAACGTCCCAGTAACATTTGTTTTTTCAGTGAATTTCTAAGGTTTTTTAAATTCTATTTCCTAACTACAACGTCCCTGTAACCTTTGATTTTTTCAGTGAATTTCAAAGGGTTTTCATATTCCATTTCTAAAATATTACCTCCCTATAATGTTTAGTTTTTTTAGTTAATTTGTAGGGTTTCTTTTTAATACTAAGTGTATGATTATGAGTTTGGCGGTCTTTGGACTGCTGTTGTGGCGGCATTGGTTCACTACTGCTGACTAGGCGGTCTGCCCGCCTTATTATGAGTTTGCCGGTTTGCTGAGCGAAAAACCGCCAAAGCACTGCCGACACCGCCAGTCAGTCGCCGACTGCCTCAATGGCGGTTGGTGAAAAGCAGCTGTCAAAGGGCAATACAGAGAAGCTAACTACCATCCAAATTACGAGTTGGCTTTCAGGCGAGCCGACCATGGCGGTGGCACCGCCTGATTCAGGTCTGTGGAATTGAAGGATTTGGGGTGTATACTCACCCATTTCCATTTCTTCTCTCCAGCCACCCAAGTGGATACCTTCCTCCAGGGCCCCCCTTCACAGCAACATCTTGACCCAAACATAAACAACCGTGTTGGCTCCAAAATCCAGCTAAGTCTGTTTTGTACTATTTACCCATTGATTGGACTGGGCAGATATGGTCCAGACTTCAGCAATGTGAACGTACTGGTAGTAGGTATTTTTACGTGTCATGCATATGTGTACACTGCAGTGAAAAAATGCACATCGACATATACCAAAAAAAAAAGACACCACTGTCTGAAACACCGCCGTTGTCCCATTGGGAACATCATAATACGTCAGGCAGGAGACAGCCGCAGCGTCGGTCTTCTAGGGACTGCCACCGTGGTCGGACAATAAATTCGGGCCCTAAGTGTATTACAATTTATTTTGATTCTTAAGTTAGTTTTTTTTGTAATGTAGACATTCTATTTTTTATACGTATACTTTATATACATTTAAAAACATACAAATCACATATGCTCCTAATTTAAAGTATATTTTAATGTAATTAAACAAATGCAGTTTTTTTAACTGTTTTATTTGGGTAGCGCGGTACCTTTGTGCGTCCGAAAACATAGACACACTATTATTCTATGGTTTTTAATCCAGATCACGTGATCATAATGAATCCACAAGCCCAAATCAGTGGAATCACCGAAAATTGCATAAATTCCTCCAAATATGTACACCCCTCCATTTTCATTAATGACATCAGTGTGAACATATTTACAAGTATATACAAACCACCTCATATCTGTTTTTCAACAAAGTTACTTATTTTACGAGTTTAACAAATCAGCGAATTTACAGAACGGGCTCGCAAATGTGCTCAAAAACACAACGAAACCATCTCTTTTGATTGGATACATTAGGACCCCAGACATGTCCATAGAAAACCACATCCAAAATCAGTTACTTCTCCAGTGAGGGTTCTAGAAGGAGGATTGGGAACCAGTGGCGCTCTGTTTTTACACAATGGCTGAAGCTACATCTTCTGCCAAGATGAGCATCCATAACCTGTTGAGGATTAGGAGGAAGACACACCTCCTCGCAGGAAAGAAAGTGATGTCTGGAAGCACTTTACTATAACATCTGGGGAAAAGAAGGTAACAGCAAAATATGTGTAGTACGATATTTGCAGCGAGCACATGATTGTGTCAGTCTCAGTGTATGACTGGGTATGAGAGTAGCTTTATGGATGTATGCGATTTCATGTATGAGTACCTGTGTTTTTGGCCTATAACTAAAATTATTAATATACATTTCTATAATTCTACATATGCATCTTATTAACACATTACAAAATAATTTAAACCAAACAATTAACAAATAAACATAACGTATTCAACTATATACAAATATACTTTTATGCACAAGTACTTCAGAAAGCACAAAACAATTGTGAGCTGCAAAGTGGAGGGATGCTGAAGCTACACAAGGGGGTCACACTGCAGATTTGTATCGCCAGTTCTCCAGTTATATAAATACCGGTAGTTGCATTAGCCCTCTATGGTGCGGAGATTTGGGGGCATAAAAACTTAAAATTGTTGGTAATGTCAGAAAATAGGTTTATGAGGCAGCTCTTGTGTTTACCGGCCAATACCCCTGTAGTACCGCTGAGGTTAGATCTGGACTTTAGGACATTTTCTGATAAAATTGAACTCCGCCTGCTAACTTACTGGTGACGCCTTTGGGCTACACCCAAACCTTTGCTCTATCTAAGTGGGCTGGTGGAAATTCTTAGACACCGGACTGCGATGAAACCTCCCAGGATTAAATTTGTAAAAGATACTCTAATGGGGATGGGCCTAGTTAATCTTTAGTAGGATCCTGGTGGCTGTTGCAATTTAATCCCAGCGAAGGAACTAAAAACTCGATTTAAAAACAGTAAATATAGCCATTTTGTAATGCATGCTAACAAGGCACTTTATCTATCTCCTTTTTAGTCATAAAGGACAATTACCAGTTTGAAAACTTTTGTGATGAAATACAACCTAATTTAGCTAAAAACATATATGCTCAGTTTAGATATGGAAAATTACCCCTAAATGGTTTTACTTCAAAATGGCCAGTACTACTACATAATAGTAAACAGAGGCGTCCTATGTATGTCATAAGTAAGAGGATGTACCAAGCATTTTATGTTTCTGTCCAGCGTATACAGGGGCACGAGTAAAATGGATGATTCCTATCTGTAGAAAGCTTGGCACAACTAGGAATGAGGAAGCCTATAGGATCCTTCAAACCGACACAGCCCCATATCTGGTGTTTGCTGCATCTAGATATCTATTTCATGTTTGGCTGATAAGGAATAGACAGGTAGTTGAAACTAATTAAATCTGCTTCTTTTAATTGAATCTTATAAAATATGTAGCTAACTCTAATCTCACATTTATATTAATTCTTGGTTTTATTTTATATATGGATTATGAAAGGACCATCACCTGTTTGCAAACTGTATATTTTTATTGTATTATAAATGAGATTGATGTCCATCCTTATTTTCTAAAAATGATGATTAATTTTAAACCATGATAATTATTGAATGTTTCTATTTTGCACCTCTTTTATGGTATATAGCTGAAATAAAGGGTGCCATGACATATGACAACAAATGTGATGTTTTGAAGCATATTACTGTCAAGGGAAAAAAAGGTTACAGATAAATATCGGTACTGCAAATCTTGCATTCAGCAGTTGTCCAGGAACACTACAAATAATTATTTCCACGGGACAGGTGGAAGCACTTTAAAACAATGTACACATTTCTTCTGTGTGTGCATTTTCACTTTTTTTTTTACTGTTCTCAGGTTATATACTCATACACCAAAAATAATGTACAGTTGAAAAAATTATCAATGAACAGTGGGGAAAAACAATAATAAGTATTTTACAAAAGTCCCCCACCACTTGAATTCTAACTCTGAGCTGTGCAGAATATTCATGGGATGACTTACATTACTTTTTCACACAAACAAACTTGAACATTAAAGACATTAAATTCAAGATACCAGGAGAACTTTGTTGTTTGCATCCATCAAATGTGTGCAGGCACTTTAAGCACAGCTTTGAAACTATGCTGTCCTTCTTCTGCAATAAATAAATCCACTTCTTGGAGAAATTACAGATTTCTTTTCACGAAAAGAGTACCAAGCAAGAGGTATTTCCTCTTATGTATATGCTGTTGTGGGTAAAAGATGCACCTAAATTTGAAACAGACAGGGATGAGTCTGTACTTTTTTCCATAGAATGTTGAATGTAGCATTCCAAAAGCCACTGAGGAAAAATGTATAAATCAGTAAGTGCTGTTTTTCCATTTATATACATGTCCAAAGCACTCTCTGCTGAAATATTTATTTATTTTGTTAGCTCCCCATTGAACCTTTATGTTTTTCATAGTCTGAAGCCAGTTCCTTCTTCCCAGTTCTCTTTGAAAAAAAGAAAAAGTATAAAACTGTTAGAAAAAGCTTTCTTAAAAAACAACAATACTTTTTACAAACATTTAAAAAGTACCCCACAAAATGCTCCCCAGAATGGTGGCACACTTTCTGACCGCCCCTGTATTTTAACCTGCACTCCTATGGGTTGAAGTCATACTCAAGCTCCTTCGTGATAGGATAACTTAACCTTTTCCCTTGCTCCAGGGCCAAGAATACAATGTTAGAGGCCAGCTCACCAATCCTCCTCAGAGATCCTCTGTACCTCTAGAGCTACTTCATATGCCTGCAAGAGAGCTACTTCATATGCCTGAAACAACCTGTATATATCACCCTCCACTTAAGGCCAGGCACCAAGTCTCTGGATAAATGGACTCTTTGTTCTGCACTGGACACAGTAGTTTTGCTCCCACCATTTGTGCTAGACTCTAACAGCTATTTGACCTTCAAGTCTGCCTCCTTGACAGTCACTTCATGAACCAAAAAGATGCTTTTCTCCTCCAAGTCTCTCTCAGCCTCAGCTTTTCTCTGCAGCCACCTGAGCCTACTGCAGCCTCAAGTCCCTCTAAGCCTGTGTGTCCTTGATCTCCTCAGAGGACTGGGTTTGGGAGGAGATACAATTCCTGCTTTGAATCCAGTAGGAAACTCTCCCTCTATGGGGATCCCCTGTCTCCTCTGGAACCATTACCAGTCATTCCTCTACTCATTTCCCTCTTTCTCAGAGCCAGTACCCTAGGGGGCCCTGCTTATAAGGTCAATTACAATCAGGGTTCTCCCTTCTCAAGAGTGCTGAAGTAGTCCTCTTAAAACTCTTCCTGTGGTGCAGATTGCATTCTGAGGATGTCCTCCTAGATTGTAAGGGCAAACTAGTACTCAAAGATGAATGTACAGGTAAGTAATTTGGTTTGTGAATGGTCTTATGTGTATGTGAGTGAGTGTGGCAGTCACTGTTTAGCTATATGTGTGATGGGTACGTAAGTGTTTTTTTAAGAGTGTAACTGGGTCTGTAAGTGCCTGACACACTGTGTGAGCATATGAAAATTACATACTATTAAATGACATACTATTTGCAAGCACTCACATCTAATTTCAAACACATGCATTTATACTGGCGTAATAAAATTCATATTCATTCAGTATACCAACTCGTTGTTCTCCTTTCCTGCTCACTGTATTTTTAGTTAATGTTCTCATCTAAGCAACCTTCTATTTTCTATTTGAGTAAAGTGTCAAGACGCTACACATTTTATTTCAGCTTATATACACTAATTAATATACCTGTAAAAACTCGTTGCTCTTCTCTCAGTTTTATTTCTGTGCCTGGTAACATATGTTTTCCTTTGAAATCTCCAGTCAGAACTCCTGTCAGAACTCCTGTAGACCACCTCCTCTCTCAACAGAAAACAGGTATAATGGCTACCCCTCACCATGTGATTTTTCTCATGGTGCTCTAGTTAACCAATCACAGGCTTCTTTTATCTTTATTTTTTGTAATAGCACTTCCAAATGGTCAGTATTTCTTTAACCCTCAGTAGTTCTTTAAACCTTTCCATGTTACCTGCTAAGAAGCCCAATTTGGTTGTTTTTTTCCTTGAAACCTCCATGATGCTCAACGTGGCCCCTGTGTACCTTCGCGGTGGATTTGCGAATCTATGTGAGAATCTATTAATCATTTAACATTATACTACTATAAGTTTGTATCTACATTTAACTTTATAAGATAGTAATGATTTAGATAATAACTCTTCTATAACAAGGAATGTGCCTAAACCACTCTACTTTTACATATGAAAGTACAGTCTCTTCCGCACCCTTCCACCCACACTGCTTTAGCTCACTTTCCATAGCAATCACCTTTGGAACACTCTCTTGTACCAGTAGGTCGAAAATCCTTAACACTTTCTTTGAGCAGCATACTAGCTTCAAATTCAACTATAGCAGGAGTGGTTGTCATTTTGGAAATATAAGCATATCCCAAATAGCATGAACACTTGTAAATTTTTCCAGAGTCAAACACAAATTTAGTTACTCGTTTCTCAAATTCACCTCCTAATTTTAGCTACCTGCATATTTACAACTTTAATCAAATTTGTGTTTTGTGTAAATTAGATGCTGTCCTCCATTTTAACTTCCTTTCATTTTGAAAACTGTCTTATTCAGCTCCAGCCTTCTCCTTTATGCAACTCCTTCTTGCCTTTAAAATGGCTAGAGTGCGGATTGTGGATCATAGCTATGAGTTTTGGGCTAGAGAGTGTGCTAGAAAGAGTGGCATTGATACAGACTTGGGTTTGCCTAATCTGGACATTACTTGGGCTGGCCAGAGAGGGTTAAGGTGGCATCAATTGCTGCCTTTGGTTGAAAGCATTGTGGATTGCCAACATCCAGATTTCATGATTGTACACTGAGGTAGCATAGGCCCATTTACAGAGGTTGGACTGGAAATCCTAATGAAGGATACTTTTGCTCAATTAATAGGACTTTTCCCTCACCCTGCCTTGGTGTACTCTAACATTTGCCAAATGCAGAAATGGAAGTGGGCAAACAAATTCTATTCACAGATGGAAAAAGCAATCCACTGATGACATCATCCAGTGAATGTGGTTTGGTTCGATATTTAAATAAGTATTATATATATATATAGAGTGTATGTATAAGTGTCTGGATGGAGGATTTAACAGCACTGTGATTGACTGTCTAAGTGACTAATTTAAAGTGTCTCACTAAATATATGGGATAGTGACTAAACTGTGTGAATATCTGTATCACTTTATCTCTTGTTGTGTAAGCTACTACATAAGTTGGTTACTAGCTATGTGAAAGTCTATATTAGTTATTAATTAGTTAAGTGAGTATTTGTATCGGATAGTGAATGTGTGTGTGGTTGGGTGGGAGGTGTATGACTGTCTAAAGATGTGTAAATAGTTGATTTAGTAGGTATATGAGGTTAAGACTGTACGTGGAAACAGTTGTTTCAGTGAGTGAATCTCTTTATGGGTATGGTGATGAGTAAATATATTTCTCAATGATACATGTTCAACAAAGTAGAAATAGAAAAGGAAGTGTATGTGACAGTTGTTGTATATAAATAAGTATACATAAAACTCTGTTATTGTATGAGTGACTGTATCGAAAACTGTATGCTTGTAATAGTCATTTTCTAACACACTATGAGTTACTATCTATATGAATAAATAAAGGGGTGTTTGTATAAGTGTGTAGCTTAGTAAATGTAAGTATGATTAATTGTTTGCATAAGTGAGTAGGATGACTGCATAAGTGAATAGGATGTGTGGTGGTGTGTAATGTTGATGTTGGTGTATAAGTATATATAATAGTATTCTATTGATTTTTGTTAGCATGTATTAGTGAATCTATAGGTAAGTGTTTAGATGTGTGTGTAGATGTAGGAATCACTGAGTAGGTTTTTAGAAACTTGTATTGGTGTGTAAATGGTTTCAAACATGGTACGCCATATTTTATAATGAGTGTTGAAAGGTTATGCTACTGTATGATGAGGTGTATCAGATTGTCACATAGATGATGTCATCGGTGATGTCATTTGAGATGTCATCAGGGATGTCATCAGTGATGTCACTGACCATGTCATCAATGATGGAATATGTGACATCCTCAGCAGTGGATTGAGGGCACGCGAATTATAGTTAGTACAACTAACTATAACAGAGGAATTTCAATGGTTTTGTACGAGTGAAATGTCCAGCTACCTATAACACCCCTAAAAATAGCCCCTGGTATAACGAGTCTCTGGCAGAATTGAAAAGAACCTGCCGTAAGACAGAGAGGGAATGGAGACGATCATATGACCCGGCTCTGAAAATCCGGTATTTCACTGAGTTGAAACTTTACCACAGAGCTATATGCAGAGTTAGAGCTGCATTTTACGCCCAGGAATTTGCCACCAGTACCAACCGCTCAAAACTGATTTTTAAGGTACTGAAGGACCTAATGAAAAACAGATCCTCATCAGAGGCGATTTGCACAGATTCACACTGTGATAAATTGGCCTCTTTTTTTGTGGAGAAAGTGGAAAAAATATATCACGGGTTCGACACACTCCACCAGGATCGAGAAGCCACTGTCTCTGATACATTGGATCATGAGCCCCTGGCTATCTTACCTGAACTGTCGGTTGAGGCCTTTGACAGACTCAGCCTCAAGGTCAAATCAGGCTCCCCGGCGGACCCGTTAAAGCCTGCCTTCATCAATACACTTTCCCCGCTGTGTCGTAACCCCATACTGGATCTCATTAATATGTCTCTGTCTTCTGGAACTGTACCCGCGGCCTGGAAGCAGGCAGTGGTTACCCCCATATTAAAAAAAGCTAACTCTGACCCCCGACTGCCAGAAAACTACCGACCTATCTCCCTGTTGCCGTGGATCGCCAAGGTAACAGAAGCGCACGTCAATTCGGTTCTGTCTGAGCATCTGGCTTGCAACCAGATTTTGGACCCCAGCCAGAACGGATTCCGGTCAGGACACAGTACCGAGACGGCACTACTTTACATCTTGGAACATCTTCGCCAGGTACTTGACTTAGGTCATACTGCAGCGCTTATATTATTAGATCTAAGCGCTGCTTTCGATACTGTGTCCCACCAAATACTTATTCAGCGCTTACAGGAGGCGGGAGTGACGGATGTCGCTCTCCAATGGTTTCGGTCCTTTCTGGCTGATCGTACTTTTAAAGTGGCTATACCACCTGGCCAATCCACCACTTACCCCCTGAAGATGGGGGTTCCACAGGGATCTTCGTTGAGCCCTACTATATTTAACCTCTATGTGAAACCGTTGGCTGGTGTCGTCAAACAGTGGGGTCTTACGATGGCCTCATATGCGGACGACACACAGCTAGCGGTGACACTTAGCGGAGACCCTGAGGTAGCAGCTCCGAGATTCCGTGCGGGTCTCTTGGCAGTAGCCAGCTGGCTTCGCACCAACTGCCTCCAGTTGAATGCCACCAAAACGGAGGTACTGGTTCTAGGGAAGCACGCTGAGCTATGGGGTAACCAGTGGTGGCCGTCAGAGCTTGGTGTCACGCCTATTCCAGTGGCTGGAGTGAGAAATCTAGGAGTTTGGGTGGACTCTGCGCTCACCTTCAGGGACCACACCAAGAAGGTGGCTGCCACATGTTACGGAATACTGCGTGGTATTAGGCCAGTCCTGAAGTACTTTGATCCCCCTACCAGACAGCTTGTAGTTCAGGCCTCAATACTATCTAGGCTGGACTACGGTAGCTCACTGCTGTTAGGGGTGAATCAAGCGGAGGCCTCTAGGCTCCAGAGAGTACAAAATGCCGCGGCACGAGCCATTGTGGGCCTTCCCAGACACTGTTCAGTGTCCGGTACCATCACGGCCTTGCATTGGCTCCCGGTCAGACAGCGAATCATGTTCAAGGCGCTGTGTCTGGCCTTCAAAATTTTGAAAACTTCTTCGCCACCGGCACTTGTTACTCTACTTACGCCCTATGTGCCGTCGAGATCTTTAAGATCGGAGGGGCTTCATCTGGCTGTCTGTCCACGCTTCAGGTTGAGCAGGATGGGTGGCCGTTCTTTCAGGGTTCTAGCGGCTGGCTTATGGAACTCGCTACCAGTTCACATTCGAGCTCTTGAGGATATGTTCGCCTTCAGGCAGGCTATTAAAACTTTCCTCTTTCCAGTTTCTGGCTAATTTCTTTTGTGTGTTATGTTACATCATCTGTCAAAGCGCCAGGACGCCCCTTTGCTGGGGCAGCTGTGCGCTCTAGAAATTTTAATAACATAACATAACATAACATAACATTACTGCCCATAAGAACAAGATAGGAAAATAAAGTTTGATATGCCTGAACTCAGAATGTTAAGATGCATTTTTTATTGAGGGTCATTTTTACATTCTGGGTTTAAAAATACCACTTGTAGAAAGTAGGTATTTTCTTGCCTAACATTTCAGTATGCCTCTGCTGGGTTGTGTATTGACTGTCTGGCTTTGGAGTAACAGGGGCTGGGGATGTGCATTTTGTTCAGACAGCTACTTGGGGGTTGGGGGTTGAGGTGTGTCCTGCCTTTCCAGGGTGAGTCGGGGTTGGGCTGAATAGACCTGGGCTGCATTCAGGGTAGGGGGAGGAGATTTCTTTGACACCTGAATGGGCCTAGTCTTCCAAGGACAATGCTGTCTCCATCTCCTGCCAGGAAGCTTCACCAGAGAGGACAGAACTGGTTTTGGCTGGGCATAGAGCTTCTCTGCCACAGAGAACAAAGCATTTTACTGTATAAAAAGAGGGGCCCAGACCCCAGACTTTTATATCACTTCTGGGAAACAAGAGGAACCTTTGCCAAGGAGAAGAGCTGGAGAAACTGAGGCATAAATCTGCCCCTGTGCTGTTTGCTATCTGGGGTTGGGCTGCAGTGGCTACTTTCTGCCATGGAAAGCGAAAAGGACTTTGCTGTTTGCTGTGTCCCCTGCCTGAGTAAGATCTCCAAGGGCTTGAAGAAGAGCTTGCCTCCTCTTCTGAAGTCTCAGGGGCACAAAGACTTCACCACCAGCTCCCCTGAACTTCCCTGCTGGGAGTTCTGCCCTGCTAAGAGGTGCCTGCTCTTGCTTTTGACCTCTGGAGGCTGTTTGCCGCTGGGAGCTGGAAAAGTAACGCAACTTTGAGAAGCGTGATGCATCCGCACCTGTTTCCGACACATTGCTGAACAAATCATCGCAGCGCCTGCCCGGGCTCAAGAAATCGAATGCACCGGTCTCCGAATTCCGAGATCACCGCCCCGATTCCGACGCTATGCCTGTTGTGCGGCTGCAAGAACCCATGCATCGCCCCAGATCGATGCATCTCATCGAGGCGCCAAGTCTGTCGCATTGTTGGGAGACACAGTAAGAAACCGACACATTACTTCCCCACGCAGTACGAAACCAACACATCACCTCCTCTCCGGTAAGGAACCGATGAATCTCCTACCCTGGCCAGCAGTAAGGAACCAACACATTATCTCCCCCAGATCAAGGAACTGACACATCACCTTCCCTGAGTATAAAGAACCGATGCATCACTTTTCCTGCAACCCTTTTTGGTTGTGTGCACGACACATCCAAGGTACTTTGTGTGAAAAGTGTTGCATCTGCAATTTGCTTGGAACTGAACTATTTCTACCATTAGAAAGTCATCTTTGTATTACTGTATTGTGGATTTTTTTGTTTTGGTCTTGTTTGGTTTAGATAAAGATTAGTTATTTTTCTAAACTGGTGTGGTGTCCATTTGTAGTGTTTTCACTGTATTGTGGATTTTTTTTGTTTCGGTCTTGTTTGGTTTAGATAAAGATTATTTATTTTCCTAACTAGTGTGGTGTCCATTTGTAGTGTTTTCACTGTATTAATGTATGTGTTCACAAATGCTTTACACACTACCTCCGAGATAAGCCAGTCTGCTCGTGCCTAGCTACCAAGGGGGTGAGCAGAGGTTATTTTAGAAGTGTATCCCCCTTATCCTGACTAGAAGCAAGGGTCCCTATTTGGTCAAAGGTACCTACCTCTGCCAACTAAAGACCCTCATTTCTAACAGCAGCCATAACAATTGATGCTTAAAAAACATTTGATAGAATAAGTTGGGAGTTTATGCTTTAATCGTTGCAGTGGCATGGTTTTGGTCCTAATTTCATAGCCCTTATTTCACTTTTATATTGTGCTCACCGTGCATCAGTACTGGTCAACGGTAGAGTTTCTTCCTATTTCTCACTTCATAGAGGTGTCTGTCAAAGGTGTCCACTTTCTCCTTTGCTATTTGTCTTAGCAACGGAACCCTTTCTCTCTCAAATTTCTAATCATTCTTCTATCACTGGTTTTTCCTATGGAGATCGGCATTCAAATTTGCTGCTTATGCAGATGATATTCTTTTTTTAATTTCTTCTCCTGAAAGTTCCTTGCTCCCGCTTTTACAGGAAATTTCTTCACTAAAATAGAGAATATTATATCTTCCTGGAATCCTATATTTTTATCTTGGTGGGGGCATTTAGATTCCATTAAAATTATGACCTCTCCTCTTTTGTTATATATTCTTTCTATGTTACTAGTTCATATTATGAAGTATTTCTTTAAGCAAATTAATGCTCTTCTTATTAGATTTTTATGGCAGAACAAAAAAACAAAGAGTAAATTTAGTTACTTTACAAAGATCCAAATTAGAACGTGGTGTGAATTTTCAGCATTTTTATGATTATCATAAAGCTTTGCCTTCCGTCAAACAGCATTTTGGACTTCTGAGCTGACTTTCTCTTTTTCTCCGCATGGCTTAAACTTGAAAAAGCTCTTTTATGTCCTTCTACATTTAATTTTTCTTCTACAAAGACAATTCTCCTGTCTTCTATTTAGGAAAAAACGGTTTCATTGATCAAATCCACGTATCTTCCAGTCACTCTAACTTCCTCTATATTTGTACAAATGCTGATATGGTATAATTCTCTGATTAAGATGACTAACAGACCTCTATTTTGGCGTACTTGGAAAGACAGAGGTATTATGTGGATATCCACTTTTCCAAGTCTTTTTATCCTTGTTTTCTATCACTAATGAATGTGGTTCTTGATGTTTATTTTTCAATTCAGCAGTCCATGTATTCAGTTTCCTTTTCATCCGGATTCACTGACGTTTTGAAAAATGGTCCTAATGCTTCACTTATTTATAAAAATCATTCTCTTCCGAATGCCTCTCAAACAAAGTCCAGGTTAGAGGTTTTATGAGAACAGGATCTTGATGTCACTTGGGAGGTTACTTTTTGGAATAAGATATGGGCACGAATTTTGAAAATCTCTAGTTCAGCGAGTATTACTCAATCGTTATTTTTTATCTATCACAGACTGTATTTGACTCCTCTCCACTGCTCCAGATTTTCCTCAGACACCTCTGAAAGTTGTTGGTCTTGTGTTTTTTCTAAGGCAGATCCTTATGCATATGTTGTTCAGTTGTCCCAATGCACTTTCTTTTTGGCGGAAAGTCTGGTCCCAGATTAGAAGATTTTTGGTTTTAAACATCCCTTTAATTTCCTGAATATTTTTTTAGGCTCTTTAACTAGTTATCTTGTATCATCTTTTCCTAAGCATACATTATTAGACATTTTATCAGCAATTGCTTTTCAACAAACTACTGTTAATTGGAAATCATCATCTAAGTTATCTTATAAGTTGTGTTGGGATTCGGTGTGCTCTCATCATAAATTAGATATGGTGTGAACTGCTCAATGATTATCTTCTCATAATGCTGACTTGTTATGGTTACACCTCAAGATATTTCTTAACCAAGTTGAAAATGATATGTACGCTACCAATTCTGTATTATCTGAGAATTTGTATCCCCCATGAATATTCTCTCTCTTTTCTTATATATGTTTCACTTATTTATTCTACGATGTAGGTGAGAGCGTAATTTTTTTGATCATTACAATTAGGATTCTTTTGTTTTATTATTTTTCGCCTCCCTTCCTTCCCTCCCTTATAAAATTATAAAGGCTTCATTTTTTTCTCCCAGGAATTTAATGTCATTTGTATGTTCCTTAATATTAACAGAGTTCTTTATGTTGTATTATGGTGTTTACTGATACTAAATAAAGTCTTTTAAACACAGTTATCATTCGTTACCCTTAAGTGGGCCAAATCCCATGTTCCATTTGCCAAAATGCTGCGAATTAGCGGAGTCTGCCGATCCCAGAATGAGACTCCATTACAGTTATTTCAGACTCTCTGGGATCTGCGGTGGTGCTTCTTCATGACTGGACTAGCCGTCATACACAAAAATTAAGGAGTTACCCTTAGTGACGATGTACTCTCAGGCAAACTTTCAATTTTTTTTACTGACCAGCTGCAAAATCAGAATCTAAACAGGGATTAAAAACGTATGGTCTAATGTATTTCAGACAATTAAACCAAAAAGGGGGGACTAAGGGCTTTTTTTTAGGTCCAGCATACATACCCAGTTAACATCAAAACCAAAAAAGGTTTGTTGTTCCTATGAAGGTAAGACGGAAGGGGGGAGAGAAGTCGAAAGAGGTGAAAGGTTTTCCCTTAGGAAAGGAGGGGAAAGGTAATCACTCCTTTCGGAATTAGGGCCCTCACGCACCCAGCCAGCTGGATGTCATGCTTCATCATAGGGCATGCTCCTCGTCAGGTCGGTGCTGCAATACCTGACGGGCTCCCTATGAGGGGTTCTTTGGCAGAGATTTTTTATTCCTTGCCGTATGGTGCCGTGGGTGTAAGGGACCTATTAGTGCAGATGTGTTAAAGTGAGGGTCAGAAGACCGTGTGGGGGTAAAACAGGAAGTGGAAGTCCAGACAAATTAATTTTAATGAAACTGGCTTCCAACCTGATTAAAAATAGAGCAGCGACTTCCTGATGTAATGTGTCAGGATGTTGCTCTCAGCTTCATGTGGTCAACATGTTTCTTGCCTATGTGCCAGAATGATCTAGCTGCAATTATTCAGGCCCTAAGAGAGATTGTCTAGCTACACTAAAGGTGGTGTTCTGGTTTGCTAACCTTGATATACCACACAGTGCACCTAAAGATATAGTATAGTGTCAGGCAAATTATTCAAAAATTTCAAAAGCACAAAAAACAAAATAAAAAAATTACAAAACTCGTCAGTACTGTGTAGCCCCTGTGGGGTCTTTGTCTGGAGATCAATTATATAACGTGATTCCAGTTTTTTAAGACTGTTTAACCTATTTCCACCCCCAGGATGTAGCGGAACATGATCAAGTGCAAGAAATGTTAGATGATTTTGACCGCTATTGTCCTTGTCCATGAAATGTCGCGCTACCCGGTTGGCTACGTCATGGTTCTTAATTGCCCTGACATGTTCCAGGACACGTACCCTAGTCTGGTGAATGGTGCTTATGATATACTTAAGCCCACAACTGCAAACCAAGCAGTACATGGTATACGGCATACTGCATGTGATGAATTTCTGAATTACTTTTGGTTTGCTCATTCCTGGTACCACATAGCTTAATGTGCGTTTACATCCGATACAAGCTTTGCACCTTCCACTTGGGAAGAAGCCATGCAGTTCCTTCCCAAATGGATTGGCCTTTTTTAAGATGGCTTAACTCACGTGACTGCTAGTGAGAGAGTCTCTAAGTGCCCTCACTATTCTAAAAGTTAGCATGGACGAGCCGGGATATCTTCCCCAATTTTTGGATCTCCTTTCAGGAGATTCCAATGCTTCCTTAAAATATCTCTCAGTACTCCCACTTCATCAGAAAACGTGGTTATCATTCTGAAACTGTTGTCATTTGTTTTTTTGGTAGTCTTGTTTAATAATAGATTGGCCCTGGGCAAGGATTTAACTTTAACAAGTGCTTCCCGGAGGACCTGTTCTCCATATCTTCGGGCTCAGAATCTCTCAAGACACTGTTCAGCATGTTCGTCAAAATCAACCCCCTTGGTATTATTTCTTTTTATTCTTAACAGTTCCCCATAGGGGATACTGTTGATCAGCTTGGGTAGGTGATGGCTAGATGCGTGCAATAATGAATTGCCTGCTGTGGGCTTTTTATATAGTCTAGTGCAAAGCTGATTTTCTATAATGCACACCTTCAGGTCCAAAAAGTTTACTTTCATTGGACTTATTTCAGCATTAAATTTCAAATTTAAACCATTCTGATTGAATGTCTCTTGGTAAGAGAGTGCAGTCTCATTTGACCCTCTCCAAATTAAAATGAGGTCGTCAATGTACCTGTACCAGGCCACCACTTTTTTGGTACAAATGCCATTGGCATCTGTCCAGGCCACCTGCTCCTTCCACCAGCCCACGAACAGATTCGCGTAGCTGGGGGCGAAGCAGGTGCCCATCGCTGTCCCTGATACCTATCGGTAGTGTTGGTCCTGGTACCAGAAAATGTTGTTATTGAGACAGAAGGTTAAAAGTTACAACAGCATAAATTTTTATGCCCGTAGTAATTTAGTGGCCTGTTCTTTTAAAAATATTGTACCGCATTTAGACTATCTTTGTGTGCGATGCACGTATAAAGACTAGTGATATCTATCAATATCATATTGTTCCCTTTCTGCCATTTTCGTTGTTCTATTCGTTGTAGAACGTCTTTTGTGTCTTTGATATATGATTTTAAGGACACCATGAATTTAGACAAAAAATAGTCAATGTACACAGAGATATGTTCCATAAGACTTCCTATTGAAGAGACTATCTGTCTCCCTGGTGGCACTTGTGCATGCTTATGGACCTTTGGTAAATGGTTAAAACTGGGTATGATCGGGTTCAAACATCTCAAATATAGATATTCTTCAGTTTCAATCACATTCTTACCATACCATTTGCGAAGTAGTTTGTGACATTCTGCTATTGACATATACTCCATTGTTTACCACTTCATAATATGTCTTATCAAATAATTGGCGTGAAGCTTCATTGTTGTAAGCTTCATATGTCTGCAATACGACATTACCGCCCTTATCCGAGGGTTTACAAACATTGGTAGTGTCTTTTTTTAAGTTCTCAAGTGCCTGATATTGCTCCTGCATGAAGTAAAATTTCTATCTTGGTCTTTTTTCCTGACTTGGAAGGAGCATCAAGTCCTTGATTACCGCATCAGAGAAATTGTCAATACTGTAATTTGGCATTTGAGGTAGAAAAACAGATGCCGGTTTAAAAGGTGTAACTATACTCTGTTGTTCTACTCCTGTGGCTAACAGACTTATCACGTCCCCACTTGCACCTCCGATCTCTTCTCTTAGTGTCTCCAGAGTTTGTAGTGCTGCCAGATCGGGCTCAGTTAAAATGTCAGTAACCATAGATAATTCCTCCGTTTTTTTGGGGTCGTGCTTCACTGGCTTTAATTTGAAGAATGTATGCAATTTTAATTTTGTTGTGAACTTAAAAAGATCGATTCTTGTCTGAGTATACTCAAGGTTTTTTTGAGGACAAAAGGTCAATCCTAGCTTTAGTACTTGTTCCTCACATGGTGTCAATGCTCGTGGTGTTAAATTGATCACAGTCAGGCTTTCTTCACTTGTTGCTCTTATCGTTTTTTGTTGAATTTCTTGCTTCTGGTGACTTATGGAGAATAGTTGCTCATTCCGTCACTCGCCCCCTCTCCATGGTGGTCTCCGCCTTTTTGTTGTTCCGAGGGCTGGCCCCAGTTACCTTTCTGCCAAGTTTGGCGATTAAGCCAGAATTCATCCTGAAAACGGGTCTTGACCGGAGCTGTGCGTGAGGCACCCCCACTATCTTCTTCTGAATGCTCGGCATCCGTTGCCTCTGATTCAGATATGCCCTGCTGTTCAGTGCTGGGTGACTCTGGTCTCATTTGCAAGGCTCTGCACGGAGCGTCAAACTTTTTGGAAAATGTTAGCACTCTGCTGAGTGCATAGTCGTGCTCATCGCGCTCAAAGTTTTCTTGCTTCCTTTGTTTTCTTTTGCCTTCATAATTATTCAAGCATTTTATCATTTGCGTTCTCAGTTCATCTTGCTTGCTTTTGATGTCATCTTTCGCTATTACAATTTCCAGATCGTCGATCGCTTTACATGCCTTATCACGATCACTCCAGCCTAACGTAATCAATATATTTAGCATCCCTTTACAAGAGTCCGCTGTGTGGTCCGCCCATTCTTTGAGGAGATCACTGCTCTCGCCACGTCGTAGCAAACAGTGTGGTCCGCTTTGAGCAAGCGAGAGCATTATGCTGTTGCTTGCTCAAAGCAGAGCACATTTTGCTTTTTACACACAGGGAGCTGCATGCCAGAAGCTACCTTGGTGTAAAAAGCAATGCAGGCTCCCGCAGGAGGCAGGAGCCAGGAGCCGGCGGGACCTCAGGGGCCTTTTGGCTTCCCAAGTGATCCCCACCGAGGTGTCCATGCACCGGGGACGTCTCTGGGAGCCAACTACCCCTCCTGTTACCTCCAGTAAGTCTCACATAGCAGGATTGCTAAGAGGTGTTCGGAGGCCACATCCCCTTTCTCCACCACTCTGCTAATGCGGCTCCTGGTACACTACTGGTTGGGGGATGAAGTCCATTTTACTCCTATGCGACTTTTGGGGCCAAGAAGTCCTCCTGGTACCTCCTGAAAGTCCTACACAGCAGACTTAATGAGAGCTGATCGGAGGCCCTGTCCCCTTTCTCCACCACTCTGCAAGCGTGACTACTACTTTAAAAACCATAGAAATTCCCAGAAAAGAAATAAGGTTACAGGGGTGTTATAGTTAGGAATTAGCATTTAAAAACCCTTAGTAATTCACTGAAAAAAACAAAGGTTACAGGGAGGTTATAGTTAGGAAATATAATTATTTTTAAACCATAGAAATTCACTGTAAAAACAAAGGTTAAAGAGATGTCATAGTTAGGCTGACATTTCACTCATAAAAAACAGAGAAATTCAGCACTTACAGTTAGCTGAGCTAACTATAACCCACGCCCCCACAATGCACTGCTTATGACCTCACATATTACATCATTCTTGACATGGTCAGTGACATCACTGATGACATCACTGGTCACATCTCAAATAACATCACTGATGACATCATCCACAGAATCTCTGATGCACCCACTTACCCCCCAAACATAACCTTTCAAATACCCACTCCAATTTCCACACTACCATTCTCAAAACCATTGACCACCCATACCCGTACTTCTACTCCCACTCACTGATTCATAGGACTACACACACATCCACTCAATCACCCATATAGCCACACATAACCAGCTCACTCACTAACACAGCCACTGATATATCCACTCATACACTCATCCAGCTCTCACACACTGTCAGTCACTCATAGAGCTACTCACAGACCTACTCAGTCACCCATAAAGTCAATCACACAGCCACTTACTTACCTATAGAGTTTTGGTCTTCTTCTTAAGAAGACCAAAACTTGAGTTTAACTGAGACACAATCCTAACTTTACGACTTTTGGTATTCATAAAATGTATTTAGGAATACAAATGTTAGGAATCCTAACACTTTAGTTCTCCTAAATGTATTTTGAGAATACCGAAAGTCGTAAAGCTAGGGTTTTGTCTCAGATTACTTTTGTGAATCGGGCCCATTGTCCATCCTCTGCAGCAGTGATAGATAAGTGCATCTTTGACCGGATTTACATTGCTGTCACTCTGTTTTTGCTTGATTTATGTTGGAGTTATGACTGCTCAATATGCAATCTATATTTAACTTTATCATCGCGGCGCCCACACCATTTTTGGGAGCGACTCAGTTCCTCTTGCAGGGTTTTGCTGTCAGCAATGGAGCATGAATGGGCTCGGCAATGAAAATGTAGTCATTTTTCTATCACGAGCCCAATGCATGTGCACTGTGACGTGCTTGTTTCAGATTCACTCAGGCGGCTCAGACGGGAACACACGTACACTGAGTACAGTCTATAGTGCGCGCTGGCCCCAGAACACCCGACAGAGTAACAAAGTCAATAGAAGGCAATTTTTGAGAGGAGAATAAATAGGTGGCTCCCTTCACATCGATTTGTTGCTAGCTGGCAGAGGCAGTGAGCTCTGCTTCTCTGAATTCACCCCCCCCATTTGCTTCCACTTACACATTAGAGCATTGTGTTAAAGATTTGGCTGGGTTAATACACCATTATGTCCTATTACGACAATGTGGATGATTACTTTGGGGCCTATACTGATGTCCCATATGAACATTGGTGGAGGAACGGTTTAGGGGAGACACTAGACGCTAATGTGAAAGGCTCAGTGAATAGAGCCTTGGTGCATGCACAATGCACATTTACGCAGCCTCTCGTTAACTAGGGTAGGTGAGATTTCAGCTCGGACTCTTTGGGGGATAGCCCACCCCTTTTGGAAATAGATACCACTAACAAGGGTCTTTCAGGTTGCCTTCAATGGCGGTAGGGGCTCAGAAGACCTCTTCTGTTCTGTTGGACCACGCGTTTGGTGCCTCGCCAGTGCCAGGTCATTCAGGAATCATTTGCAAAAAGAGTGACACCCTTGACGACTCCTCCTCCCAATCCTCACATCAATCGCAGTCAGAGCACTCGCAGGAAGAGCCTACTGCAAATCCAAGGTTCGTCACTTCTGAGGTTGGCTGCTCTCGAAGTCTTCTTTTCAACCTGGATGCCATCATCCATCCCCACTCTACTGACTTGGTTTTATTTCCTGAGGTGGCAGGCTATGTCCAGGCTTGCTTGTGCAAAGGGCTTGAGAAAGAGGTGCGTAATACTTCACACTCAAAGTGTCCACATCCATTCCTTGTCAGAAAGGTGGCTTATACTCCCGCCTTGGACCCCAACATGGTGACTTTTGTCACGTAGTTCACTAAGGATCCCAAAAAAGGGATTGATCATGCCTGGCGCAGCTGCCAGGAAATGTTGTTAGATTTATCTGGTTCTCTCACAAACATTATTGAGCTGGCAATGCAAGCCAAAGTATCTAATTCCACAATGGATCCAGATGTGTTGCTGGAATGGTCCCAATGTGCCTTCTGCCTGTTAGGCAATGTGAATTGTGATAGATCGGCACAAAAACGGAAATCCCTTTTGATGTGTATCGACCCTAAGTTGGCCAAACTGGCTTCAGCTTCGTTTATTCGTTGTCTAAAACTCTGCTATCCATTTATACCGAGTTTTCACGTTTGCAGTGAGCTTTCTGAATTTATTGGACGTCAAGCTAAGTGGTTGTTTCAGTGAGTCTTTTTTGACGTCGCTTTTCGACTTTGCTTCTCTGTTGGTGAGGTGGTGCACTATCTGTTATGCATAATGCATGTCTGAGTCTGGTCCTGCATGCCATTTCTCAGCTTTATTTTAATTCACCTGCACCTTCTTCTCTTTCTTTTTTTCTTTGTCACTTGGTGGTACAACAATGTTTCGCTATTATGTTCAGTTTCTGCGCTTGGCCACTTTACTTTCACATTGAGCAGGGTCCTTTTCTTTTTGATGAGTTCTTCTCGAATATGGATGTTCAGTATTAAGATTACTGTAAATATCTTTTGTTGATAGATTCCCCTGACGAAGGGCCATACCGTTATGCCCGAAATGCATTGGGATTTTTAAACCTTTGGATGCTGATGTGAAGCTTTATATGTTCTACGTTACTTACCTTGAAGAATGTGAACTAAACATCTTCGGTTACAAGACACCAAGACGAGTTATTTCATGAATATCCTGCTGTGTTCTGTTATTGTTTACTTTTGATGCTGCACAGAGTACAATGTATTAAGCCAAGAATCAAATTGATGTATTTTGTTTAAAATTGTGCAAGCGTCTTTGACGCCTATAGTAGTGCATCGGGTTATTCCAGATCACTGTCTGGAGATTTCCTTTCCGTGTCAAGTTATAGTAGGCTTGCAGGGCCTCTTACCCTTTGCACACATTGCTGTGAAAATTGTGGTCTCATCATGTTAAGTTTACTGTATGCTGATTATTTTTGATTATTGAGTGCATTAAGGCTGCTACTATCTACATTCAGCAGAAGCTGGACATTCAGCGAATGGCCTGCTATTTAGGAAGAGGTTTGTGAAGGACCTGGGCAGATATGTTGCCACTTTCTATGCTTTGGATAAAGTACAGTCCTCTAAGAAGAAGGTGCTTCACACTAGCCTTTTAGCAAGGGCCCGACGCTTCAAGGATCGAGCACCAGGCTGAGGTTACCCATAGACCTAATGCAGAGGTTACACTCCCAGAGACAGAGGGGCCACATCCTACTCAGGGTCGACTAACTTCTATCCCTCCAGACACAGAGAAGATTGAGATGCCCCAACAGTGGTGGCTACCTTGGTGGGAACAATATTCAGGTAAAACGTATTCCTTGTTCAAAGGCGATTCTGGGCGGCTGCATACAATATTTCTTGCACAATTGGCAGAAGATCACTCAGGATTCGTGGGTTCTGGAGACTGTGCAGCTCTTCAAAATAGTTTTTTCATGCATCTCCCTCTCAGGAGTCCATTCCTCCCCCCCTCCTTCTTTCCCAGTCTGAAACTCTTTTTATCGATGCTGAAATTCAGGCTCTGCTCACCAAACACATGATAGCCCCCTCTTTTTTCTACTCCCGAGAGTTTGTAAGCACGATTTTTCTGGTGTAGAAAAAGGGCAAAGGCTTTCAGTTGGTACTCAATCTCAAGCAATTCAGTTCTTGGGTAGTGTATCGCCATTTCAAAATGGAGGTCGTACACCTTTTGAGAGACTGGATGGTACGTATCGATCTAGAGAATGAACATCTGTCAATAGCTATATTTCCCCCATACTCTTGGTTCCTTTAGTTCCGGTAGCGCCAGCAGTGGTGTGAGTTTACCACCCTGTCTTTTGGCCTGTCCTCGGCCCCTTGGTGTTTCACCAAGATCCTTCATCCAATGGTGCGGTTCCTCAGAGAACGGAGGGATGCACCTGATTATATATCTAGATGACATACTTACTATGCCACAGACCAGAGAGTCAATCTTGCTCTGCCATTTCTCTATGGTGTGACTACTCCAAGATCTGGGTTTCATAACCAATGGGGAGAAATCTCATCTAGTTCTTGCTCAGAGTCTGGAGTTCCTGGGTTTTCAAGTAGATTCGGTTTTGGCGCAACTCAAATACCCCCTTGTGAAGATTTTGTCCATAAATAAGGAGTTGAGGAAAGTCCTTGCCACGCAGACAATAATCATTGAGGATATGGGTCAGGTTGGTGGGCCTTTTGGTGTCATCTATTCAGGCCTTATTCCCTGTTCTCTTTCACTAACATGCATTACAACAACTCCCTGCACCTCCCGAAGGGCTTAGCTAACTTGGAACACAATGTTGCCAGAGGAGGACAAGACAGAGATTTCCTGGTGTTTGGGTCATAAGGATGCCTGGAACAGCAAGGCGATTTTTGCCTCAGTTCCGGAGATGGTCATAGAGTCAGATGCCAGCAAATGGGACTGGGGGTGGGATGCGGCCCTGTACAGCCAGGGGGCAGGTGGTGCCGCGAGGAGCTGAGACTTCACATCAATTGTCTCTAGCTTTTGTCAGAATCTTTTTGCGGTGAAGACCTTAACTCAGCACAAAGTGAAATGTTACATCCTGCTACTGATAGATAATGTTTCAGCGGTTCAGTATATAAACAAGCTTGGGGGACGAGATTGTGTTTCCAAGTGGAGATCATATCAAAAACATAGGGGGGAGGTAGAGCCAATCGCTGGATTCGTGCTCCAAAGGTACATGAATAAACAAAAGAAATCCAACTAAGGTTGTGGAGGTTGAGTGTTCACAAGGATAATGAAACACTCATTGTTTGTAAAAATACCCCTCACACACCAACAGGCCCCTTGGTGTCATGCTTCATCATCGGGGTCTTCGCACCCCTCTATCGGGATGCGGCGTGCTGCGACCTACGGCTACGCGGGAGCACTACAGGTGTTGGCTATGTGTGGTGTTCAGTGTATGGGATATGTTTATAAGTGAGTAGGGTGTGCAGTGAAAGTTAAAAAGTACCTGGCGCTAGAGTGAAAAGAAAAAATTTTTATTCTATGCTCTGGCTGGTACTGTTAAAAGAAAGTGCAGGGTGAGGTCTGACCTGTTATGTTGATGAACAGGACCTCTAGTGTGCTAGTTGTGTCGACATGTTTCGGAGACAAGCTCCTTCTTCAGGACAGGGGCACAAACTCCCTTCCCTACTCACGTCTGTTTTACATAAAAAGTGTATTTACATAAAAAGTGAAAAGTTTTAAATTGGCTAAGTGTGCCTACAGCGGTCTGCTAGAGGCACAATGACCTGTAGAAAGACAAAAAGGACAAAAAATGTGTCACCTAATGGTTACCCATGTAGCGGGTAGTTCAAGCAGGTGCAATCACCTGGAACCTAACCATTTTGCTTATATTAAGCTTTGAAAATAAAATAACCGACTCACAACACAAACAACATAAAACACATAGGATACTAGGTTTTTACTGTGAGTTCTTTCATACTTCTGAAGCTTAATTTGCTGGTTTCATGAGCAAGTAGGACGTCGGGGTGTGGCATTAATGGCTTTCTGTAGTGAAGAATGAGGCATTCATAATTTATTCTTATAGCACTTACTTACTCAGATGGTTCTCGTGGTCTACAGCTGTTTTTTCTGCCAATGATACTCACAGACTCAGGACGCTCTGGTCACCGTCTTTCCCCGCACGCTGCTCCGCTGATGTGGAGGCAGGTAGCGGTGATCGTGTATTTATAGCCCAATGCGTTAATTAGGCGGAAGCAAAAGATCGTTCCATGTATGGGTATTCCGTCCTGTGGCCATACAGGGCGTCTGTATGTTCCAAGCAGGATAGCATGTGATCAGTGTCTGCGAGTGCCGCTGGTCAGTAGTGAGCATGCGCAGCCTCGTCACACTGATCTGAACAACATGCTTGTTTCTGGAGTTTGTCTCTGTTTCGCGCATGCGCTGTTCGTATGACCTAGCCTAACGCGCTCATACGAACAGCGCATGCGCGAAACAGAGACAAACTCCAGAAACAAGCATGTTGTTCAGATCAGTGTGACGAGGCTGCGCATGCTCACTACTGACCAGCGGCACTCGCAGACACTGATCACATGCTATCCTGCTTGGAACATACAGACGCCCTGTATGGCCACAGGACGGAATACCCATACATGGAACGATCTTTTGCTTCCGCCTAATTAACGCATTGGGCTATAAATACACGATCACCGCTACCTGCCTCCACATCAGCGGAGCAGCGTGCGGGGAAAGACGGTGACCAGAGCGTCCTGAGTCTGTGAGTATCATTGGCAGAAAAAACAGCTGTAGACCACGAGAACCATCTGAGTAAGTAAGTGCTATAAGAATAAATTATGAATGCCTCATTCTTCACTACAGAAAGCCATTGATGCCACACCCCGACGTCCTACTTGCTCATGAAACCAGCAAATTAAGCTTCAGAAGTATGAAAGAACTCACAGTAAAAACCTAGTATCCTATGTGTTTTATGTTGTTTGTGTTGTGAGTCGGTTATTTTATTTTCAAAGCTTAATATAAGCAAAATGGTTAGGTTCCAGGTGATTGCACCTGCTTGAACTACCCGCTACATGGGTAACCATTAGGTGACACATTTTTTGTCCTTTTTGTCTTTCTACAGGTCATTGTGCCTCTAGCAGACCGCTGTAGGCACACTTAGCCAATTTAAAACTTTTCACTTTTTATGTAAATACACTTTTTATGTAAAACAGACGTGAGTAGGGAAGGGAGTTTGTGCCCCTGTCCTGAAGAAGGAGCTTGTCTCCGAAACATGTCGACACAACTAGCACACTAGAGGTCCTGTTCATCAACATAACAGGTCAGACCTCACCCTGCACTTTCTTTTAACAGTACCAGCCAGAGCATAGAATAAAAAAATTTTCTTTTCACTCTAGCGCCAGGTACTTTTTAACTTTCACTGCACACCCTACTCACTTATAAACATATCCCATACACTGAACACCACACATAGCCAACACCTGTAGTGCTCCCGCGTAGCCGTAGGTCGCAGCACGCCGCATCCCGATAGAGGGGTGCGAAGACCCCGATGATGAAGCATGACACCAAGGGGCCTGTTGGTGTGTGAGGGGTATTTTTACAAACAATGAGTGTTTCATTATCCTTGTGAACACTCAACCTCCACAACCTTAGTTGGATTTCTTTTGTTTATCCAAGTGGAGATCGCCAACGGTTTCTGCATCATTGCCTACGCCATCAGATATCGGTGACGGGGGAATGAGTTCTGGGTCACGCGAATGTGGTGGGGGACTGGAACTCTTGTTTCTCTGCGACTCCAGCGAATTGAGGCTTTAGCCTATCATTTTCTGGGCCCTCGATGATTATGGGGATCCCTGTGAAGTGGACTTGTTTGCCTCTTGCCTAAACACTCATCTTTTAACATTTTACAGCTGGGGGTCAGATCCACAGGTCGTGGGTTCCGATGCCTTTCTCCAGTCTTGGTTGGGGAAGAGATTTTATGCATTTCCCCCTTTCTCAATGATCCAGAGAGTCTTGTCTCAGACATGTCAAAAGACTGCAGAATTGATTCTGATGACACCCTTTTGGAAGGCTCAGTCCTGATTCCCAGCGACCTTGACACAGTCTTGTGCTCTGCCAATCCAGATCCTTCCATTCCAGGACCTTCTGGTGGATCCAGTTGATTGTCCTCACCCGTTGGTGGTTGAGGACCGCTTGTCCCTCATAGCGTGCAGGATTTCCAGAGACAATATCAAGTGCCTGGAGTTTCGGACCAGGCTATGTTCTTCCTGTCAAAGTCATGGGCACCCATCACTCACAAGGGATATGCTGGCTCCTGGTACAGATGGGTTTGTTGGTGAAGTGAGTGGGAAACTAATCCTTTGGTGGCCAGTATTCCAAACTGATAGCTAATGTTATCTCTAAATTAACTTCCTAAATCTTAGCTTAAAGGAAGGGTAATAATTTTCAGTGTGCTATTTCTGAAGGTCATCCACTTGTTGATGGCAGGCCTGTTGGTTAACATCCATTAATTTGGCATACATCTGAGAGGTATCAGGCAGCTTTGTTCCCCTCAAATGAAGTATTGGGTTTTGTGGGATATGAATGTGGTTGTTCGTTTTTTTCGGGCATGGCCTGAAAACAAAAACCTTACAAGGAAGCAGATGTCAACAAAGTTGACTCTGCTTCTGTCCCACATTTCTTGTAGGTGTGTGTCTGATTTGCAAGCACTGGATTTGGCAGGTAGAGTATTTACTCCTACTAATGTTTCTTTTAGGATAACCAAATGCACTAAGACATATTTGTGTTGTGTGTCGTCTTATCCAGCTTTCTTGGATAATCAGACATTGTGTGTGGTGAAGTGCCTTCGGGTGTATCAGGATTTCACCTACAAATTTCACAAAGATCCTGGGGGTCAATTGTCCATTTTTTTCCAAAACCCTTATCAACAGTTGACGTCTGTGATGCTGGCTCACTGGCTCAGGAAACAACCTTTACAACACAACTTTTACAACGCACTACCATTACAACACAGTCATTACAACGCAACATCCCTTACAACGCATGCCATTACAACGCAACCATTACCATGCATAACACTACAACGCATACAATTACAACTCATGTCCTTACAATGCAGTCATTACAACGCATACCATTACAACGCATACCATTACAACGCATAGTACCCTTACACTATCCAACACTTACCCTACTGTTGCACCCCCTGGAGTTAGAATAGTAATTTTTACCCCTACACTATCCAACACGTACCCTACTGTTGCACCCCCTGGAGTTAGAATAGTAATTTTTACCCCTACACTATCCAACACTTACCCTACTGTTGCACCCCCCTGGAGTTAGAATAGTAATTTTTACCCCTACACTATCCAATTCTCACCATACATGCAATGTAAGGGTATGCGTTGTAATGGTATGCGTTGTAAAGGTAGTATGCGTTGTAATGGAATGCGTTGTAATGGAATGCGTTGTAAAGGTAGTTTTTAAAAATTCGTTGTAATGGCATGCGTTGTAATGGATTGCATTGTAAAGGATGTTGCGCTGTAAAAAATGCGTTGTAAAAGTATGTGTTGTAACATCATACATCCCACTGGGACACATGGCTGTTGAGTGAAGCGGATGTAGATATGCCCACTTTTGAGGCTCACTCGGTTCATTGGGCTATGGCTCTAAGGTGTTTTCCTCTGGTTCTCGGTTGAAGGATATTATGACAGCGGCTGATTGGTCGTCTGATTCCAACTTTAAGATTTTTTATCATAAACCAATTGTAGAGGTCATGTCATTGGTGGTGGCACAGATTTAAACTAGCATAATCAGAAGTCTCAGATCCTGACATAGAATAAAAAAATGTCTAGTTAGTGATTCATGAATTTTCAATTCCATTAAAGACATGGGGGAGAAGATTATCCCACCCGATGTTATGTTTGATGCAATGTATTACATCACATGTTGCTGATATTGATACCGTAATGGTTGTATCTTTGATTTTATGGTGTCTAACCCACCCTTTGGTTTAAGCTACCTCGCTGGAGAGGCTGGATGTTATGATTCTTTTTTTATTAACAGGTGCAGATAATAAACCACCGTAAGCACTGTTGGCAGCTGTCTGGCTGGACATACATCTGAAGGGGTCATGTTCGGAGATGCCCATCCGCGGTGTTGTGTTTGAGTACTCCTGTTGGTGTGAAGTTGCAGTTGCCTCCTGGTAGCCAAGGTGGAGACAGGTTGTTCAGGCAGGGTTGGAGTTAGTTGACTGTTCACAAAGAAAGAGGATGGACAATGTGTTTAAGGGCTCATATAGGGTAAGTGATGCCCTCTGATTGGTAGAGACATGGACTCAGTGATATGTAGTTTAAAGCTTGAAATTTTTAATTGGGTGCTGTATTTTTAGCAGTGAAGAAAGAGAAGCATAATCCTCGCCTCCATGTCCTTAATAAAATTGAAAATCCTTGGTGCGCAAACTGGAAAATTTTTACTTGCTTATGTTGACAATTTTTCTCTTTTTTTTGGTACTTCAGAATCTCTTCAGAGTCCAGCATTCTGAACAAAATAAATGTGCCTTAGGTAACAATTTCACCTATTTTGTTTACTGCGCTTCTCTCATACTTTTCATATCAATTGAGCACATGATTGAAGGATCCTTCAGGATGTATGACAGAGAATGGACTCGCTGGATCTTGGTCAGGCAATGCACTGCCTAACTTTAATGATTTTTGTGGAGACTGGGGGCCTCATTTATGAAAAGTGACGCATCGCTGCGTTAAAACAGCGATGCATCACTTTTCATTGCGCCCTCCTTGCGACACCAATGATGTGTCATTTTTACATTATGGCGCATCATTGCGCAAGGAGTTACAGATACGTCAGTATTTCTGACGTATCTGTATGGCGCAAAAGTGACGCATTGCTGGAGTGTGTCACAAAAGTGATGCAACTCCAGCAATGTGTCCTTTCACATGGGGTGCTTCCCATGGAAACTGTCAGCTGCAGGTTACACAGCTTGGTCCCTCTGAGAGAAGTCAAGAAGTCCAGTGTCTGCTGGGGTGGTCGGTAAATAACAAGCAGGTAATTTGTTCTAATGCTAGTAAGTTCGCTTGGTTGGTTTATATATTTGTTGGACATGTATATGGGGGAGTCTGGTTGAAATCACATTACAAAAATGCTTTACCTTTCAAATATGTATACATTAAGGTACATGGAAATGCAACATCTCATCCGCAATCACATGATGACAGAGGATACCACCACTATTTTCAGCACAGGGAGTGAGAGAAGCAAACCTTTAAAATGTGAAGGGCGGGGGGCGTGGCTAGGCTCCAGCGAAGATGGCCGTTTAGTCTAGAGCTCCTCCGGAGCCCAGCCCTAATCCTTTCAAAATCCGACTAAAATCCGACAGGTTGTGTACACCTTACACTGCAAATGCCCTAAGACATCTAGCGGCACCAGGGACCACAATCCGGAAGTCTCTGCTCACCCCGGAAGCTGCAGTGAATCGTCGACGAGTTGTGGCGCCTCGCCACTCCAAGCTGGTGAGGTGGGTACTCTGCAACTGACGCTAGGGCCCAGCTTTGAGGCCTGCGCCGGGGGCGAGGAGAGTGAGTCGCCTCCGCCGTCAGGGCTCCCGCCGACCCCGCGAGACTGACATACAGGGTCGGTTGTTACACAGAGGCCAGAGGACTATCCACCGGAGGCGGAGTACACTGCGGAGGTGCTGGGACCAAAGGACGGCCCTGTCGGGCGGAATGACTGGAGGTCTTTGGCGGCGGCCATAGTGGCCTTTTAACTGTGGCACAGGGCCTTTCGTTGCCGGGTGGCTAGATTATATGTCCTGGGAAACGCACGAGTGAAGTGAGCAAGATCGGATCCTGCTCCGCCCGCTGGCCCGGTGAGGTTTCCTGGGTGTGGTGAACTGCGCGAAGGCGGCGCTGGCTTCAGTAAAAAAAGGCACCATTACTGGATGCAGGGCCTGGTGGGCACTGATCCCGAGGCACGTAGCAAGCATTCTGGGAAGGTCACTGTACTAAAGCGGAGGAGTACAACGATAGCCCCTACAGCTGTGAGGTGCGGTCGGTCTCACCCAGAGGGGGCTGCGAGTGTGGAGGCAGTATTGGAAGACCTGACCAACCGAACTGAGAGGTACCCAGGAGTCAGGAGGCCAGCGTGGACGTGGGTGCCAGGACCATGCAGGTGGAGGACTGATGACCAGAAAACTGGCCCGGCTGGAGCGAGAGGCACACCTGTGATCAGGGAGAAGGGCTCTTTGACCTGTCAGCAAAAGACAGGCATAGTAACGCCTGAGCAGCGACCGGGCTGAAGAAGAGATGGGACACGGGGCTAATAGCGGGGTGAGAAGTCCTGGAGGCTGCCCAGTTGCTAACTCCTGGGGATAACACAGTGGGGCTGTGTGGCGAGGCCTTGCGAGCTGCAGGTAGGGAGCGTGGAACTATAAGATGAAGCCGAAGGGAACAGCAGCTGCGCAGACAAACAAGTTAGAAAAGTATGTGGTCCCACTAGGGACCCCCCAGAACGGGGGAGCAGTGGGAGACCATTCTGCTCCTACTAAATCACCCTTGGCTTCTATTATGACAGCGATCCAGACCCTGGGGACTACCCTGGAGATGAAAATCGACAAGATGTTGATCAAAATGAATCTGCTTAGAACAGACCTCGGCAAAACGTCGGAAAAGGCCAAGGCTAACGAGACGGACATATGGGAGCTTCAGGCCTCCTCAAAGAAACTCGAACAACACGTAAACGATCTCGTACATCAACACCGCCAAGTGGCCCTAAAGCTGGACGACCAGGATGGGAGGGCCCGCCGAAACAACATCTGCATGGTAAGTATTCCAGAAGGATCAGAGGGGCCCAGTATGGACCTGTTTCTTGAAGACGTGATCCTCAATCACCTAAAGCCGAAGCGTCTATCCAACTTTTTCACTATCGAGCGGGTGCATTGTGCGCCAATCCCGAAGCCCAAGCCAGGAGCGCCGCTGAGGACAATCATTGTAAAAATATTGAACTACAGGGACAGAAACACTATCCTACAGGCCGCCAGACAGACGGGAGACCTACAATACGAGAATGCGACGGTCAGGTTATTTCCAGACTTTACACTTCAAGTACAACGTGAAAGGCCCTCCTTTGATGGAATGAAAGCGGCACTCCGGAGCAAAGGCATCACATATATGATGTTTTTTCTGGCCAAACTTAAAGTTATTGCAGGGGTCAAATCTCTGTTCTTGACTGCGCCATCGGAAGTCCAAGATTGGTTGGACAGTGGGACATCGCGGTCCTCCGCTACAGCAGAAGGTGGCGAATAGAGAGACACCCAGGCCGCTTCACCGGGATCACTGGCTGGTAGATCGGATATGGACAGAGAGAGTCAGCGCTCATGGCGGTCGAGGTCGGCTAGCCCAAAATGGGGGACACTCAGAGACGCTAGTGGAAAATAGCAGAAGAGGGACTGCCTGCATTGACCCAGACGAGCTGTAATGTAAGGTATACTCTCTGTTCATGATGTTGGGGTTACTATCTCCTGGGGGATGTTTGGTGGGTGGGGGACTGGTTATTTGGACCCCATGGAAGGAGCGTCTGCGATAGAGCCAGGATGTGACTTTCACTGCTTGCCCCCACTAACGATAGATCTGGACAGTCTTAGAAGTGGAAGAGGCATCATTTTGCTCGTAGGGGAAGCGAAGTTCACGTGCCAAGAAACTAACATGAAGGTGTGCACACAGGCATAGTGAGCTACTGAGTTTGTGGGGAGGGCGCTGAGCAGCTAGAGCTGGGGCCGGCGCTTTTTCCCCTTTAAGCAGTTTTTTTGGGAAGGGGGAGGTTTCCTCACTCCTGGGTTGGGTGGGGCAAAAGGCGGTCTGCTAGTTGGGGATGTGGGTAGTTTGAGACCTACGTGGCAGGTTAGCAGGGAGGGGGGAAAGGGGGGAGGCATCAGTTTCAGGGTTGCAGATTGAGGTTGGGCATGGTTGGGGGAGGGTAGGGGGTTTGGGATGGTCACACAGGGAATGTTCAGATGTGCTGGAAAGAAATAACATGAGTCACAGTAAGAATGCCACAATAACATGCACCGATGGCTACGAAGTGGGATAAAAGCCCCAAGGTACTTAGCTGGAATGTCAATGGGTTAGGGGACAAGCTTAAACGGAGTTTGGTGCTTCAATTTGTTAAGCGACACCTCACGGATGTGGTCCTTTTGCAGGAAACCCATCTGGTGGGGAACACCTGACACGCATTAAACAGATGGGATTACACACTGGTGATACATTCCGGCTTTACTTCAGAGTCACGTGGGGTGGGGATCTTGCTATAGAGACATAGTGACGGGGTACATGTGGCTCTCGAATCTCCTTGAGGCATTTGGGTTAATTGACCTCTGGCGTCTTCGACATCCGAACCTAAAACAATATCCTTTCTTTTCAGGCCCGCACCACACGTTCTCGTGGATAGACTACATTTTAGCACCAATGCAACAGGACACTACAATTTGAGATGTCAAACACCTGGCGAGAGGTATCTCGGATCACTCCCCTATCTGGGCCCATCTTACAGTTGGGGACGGGAGGGAGGGATGTGTTGCGCCGATTAATTCCTGGTATCTTCGTAATGAGGAGACCAAAAAGAAACTTTTTCTCTCAATTGACCAGTACTTTCAGGAAAATGTTGGGACTGTAGAGTCACCGGCAGTCCTCAGGGAAGCGTTTAAAACGGTGCTGAGGGGGGAAGCCCTTGCCGCAATTGCTGGACGCCATAAGGAGCATGAGGTGCAAATGGTCACCACGGAAAGCGATCTTCTTGCTCTTGATGAAACGGTGCAGAGGGACGGTAGTCCGGGACTTTTGCATCAGATGCAATTTAAAGCAGCACAATACAAGGCTTTGGCTACTGATGCTGCTAAGACCCTAGCAAGAGATAGGGAGGGCCGACTATATGACCACGGGGACAAAGCGGGCAAATTAATTGCCTGGCTAGACTAAAAGAAGCAGGCACAGAGGGTAGTAGCGAGCATAGTACTGATTCAGGGACCATCCTTACAGAACCCCGGGAGATTGTCAGGGAGTTCTCAGAACACTTTCAGAAAGTGTACAGCAGGGAATCTGAGTGCTCAGAAGAAGATTCAATTGCCCTATTGGCTGACATCAGGTTGCCTACCCTCTCAGATGACGAGCGAGAGAATCTGGAGGTGCCATTCACTACGGAGGAACTGACTAGGGTCATCCATGTCCTCCGGCTTGGAAAGGCCCTCAGGACCAATGGTCTTCCGATTAAGCTCTACAAGCTAAAGCCTGACAGCCTAAGCCAGCATCCAAAACACATGTTTGAGGCATGTAGAGAGCAAGGTATACTACCGAGGGACCAACGCATAGCTACAATCGTGGCCATTCCTAAGGAAGGAAAACCGAAAGAATTAAGTACCTCCTACAGACCAATATCACTATTAAATGCTGAGCCAAAACTCCTGGCGAAAGTACTCGCTAACACGCTCAAGCCGGTACTCAACACACTGGTCCACCCGGACCAATCAGCCTTTATGCCCCACTGCAATACGGCGCTTACCCTGCGCCGTCTCCATGGAGTATTAGGACGCTGCCACACGATTCAAGAAGATGCGGTGGTGGTATCATTGGACACCGGGATGGCATTCGACACGCTCGAGTGGCCATATATGATGGCTGTCCTTCAGAAACCAGGTTTTGGTCCTAACTTTATTGGCTTGGTGTGCCTCCTCTATACCGAGCCTCTAGCCCAGGTGGTAGTGAACAATAACATTTCAGAGGTTTTTACCCTAGGAAGAGGGACGCGACAGGGGTGTCCCCTCTCACCCTTGCTCTTTGCCCTTTCCCTGGAGCCATTGGCTGCCTGGATATGACAGGATCTCTCCCTAAGGGGGCTTCAATGGGCTGACGGGTGGGAGGACAGGATTTTGCTATATGCAGATGACATCCTTTTGTACCTCGTGAACCCTCGTAAGTCCCTTATAGTGGCCTTCGACATCTTTCCCAGCTTTGGGAAGAACTCAGGACATAGTATTAACTGGGGTAAGTCACTCCTCTACGTCCTTCATGGAGCCCCCCAACAATCTCACGCAACAGCCCAATTAAGGTGGCCACAGACGGGTTCATGTACCTGGGAATCTTTATCTCCAAGGAAAGGGCCATTAGACATGAGAAAAATCTATTGTCGCCTCTGCAACCATTTAAGAGAGACGCCACTACCTGGAAGACACTCCCACTGTCCCTACTAGGTCAGGCAGCGCTCTTCAAAATGATGGCACTGCCACGGTTTCTCTACGCCCTTCAGAACTACCCGGACTTAATTCCTCAGAAATATTTTGCTGCTATCGAGGCCACCCAAAGAGGTCTTCTGTGGACCGGAATGCCCCGAATATCCCTTCAGAAACTCACATTAGGATGGTATGACGGGGGTATAGCACTCCTGGATATCCGGAAATATTACTGGGCTGCCCATCTTTCTGCCATAAATCAGGGCACTTACTGTGATGGAAATGACCCCTGCTATGGGATGGACAAATGGCTCCTTCCGGGTGAGAACTTTGAGGCAGCACTCTATTCCAGGTCCAACAGATACCCCCTCAAGGGACCGATAAAACATTCTGTCCAACTCTGGCTCATTGTTAACCAAAAACTGGGTTGGGCTGACAAACTCACACTGTCTACCCCGTTATGGGCTTCTGAAAGGTTGGGTACACTGAGTCGCACCAAAGGTTTTCACAATTGGGACCTGATAGGAATCTCTCACATTAAAAATCTGTGGGGTCCTGACGGGGTGGTGACATTCGCTTTGCTTCAACATACTTATGACCTGGCACACACGGAACAATTTCGATATCTGCAGGTTAGGCACTCTCTCCAGGCACACATCCCACCAGGAGCACAACTCCCAGAATCCTACCCCCTTGAGGACAGGCTGCTGGATGGCCACGTCCCAGAAAAGGCTATTTCCCTCACATACAAAAAGGTCATAAATCACACTCCAGACCCCTTACTGGCTCTTAGGGGAAAATGGGAGGCAGACAGACTCGAAATTGACGACGAGGAATGGAGAGAAGCGCTCGCCTCCCCTAAAGAAATAGCAATATCGGCCAAATTGAGATTGATTCAGTTGAAAATACTCCACCGAATATATATTTCTGGCACTAGGCTGATGTTGATGGGCCGCAGTGAAGATGGGCGCTGCAAGAGGGTATATGGGGAGACAGGAACTTTCTTTCACATACTATGGGAGTGCCCTGTGCTGCAAGTTTATTGGAAGCGGGTCCACAACTGTATGCGGGAGGTCTGGGGAGTGGAATTGCATCCAGTGGTAAAGAGGTGCCTTCTGAACACATGGGAGCCCTCAGATCTATCATTAAAAGGCAGAATTTGTGTGACGCTAGGATGGCAATCGCTAAAAGGAATATAGCACAACTGTGGGGAGCGTTAGCACCTCCAATGCTCAGCTCCTGGAAGAAGGATATGGACTGGTGCATGATCCAAGAAAAGACAGTCTATGTGGCCCGGGGCTGCCCCCGAAAGTTGGTAGCTATATGGTCCAACTGGAATGATTATCGTGGCAATTTGTGTGACCCCCCTTTACTACACCGATTGACGACCTAAGTACAATGTAAACAAATTCAGCATCAATGACATCCTGTGAAATGCTGTACCAGATATGATATACATGTATAGTGTTTTGAAATGTTGACTCTGTGAAAACTGTAATCCCTATACGTGATGACAACCTATTTTAATTTCTTTTGGCAATAAAAAGATTTTTTTTTTAAAGAAAAAAATGTGAAGGGCACTGGGTACCCGCAGGTTTAGAGAGTCATCAGGTCTCAATCACTGCTGGGGCATCAGTTCTTACAGTGGGGGTAGTGCCCGATGGTGCCATCGTACTGCAACCTCAGGTGTTCTAAGCAAACCCCTGAATCACTGTAACAAAACAGCTGTAGTGAACAAGCCAATATTCACAGTCCTTTCGATTTCATTATTTAAAACATTAGGATGCAATGAATCACTTTAAAACTTATTTTTCCAAGTTTAATACTTTAAACCTGAGCAGGAAAATGCGGATGAAAGTAAAAGGGACACTTATCCCAAGTACTGAACACAGGGATGTTGACACAGAATGACCGGCAGTGAACACACCCTCTGAGTGCAAGAAATGGGGACACTGGAGAAGTGTGGGTGTAAGAGATGGAGGCACAAGAGAGGCGAAAGACAGAAGTCACAGGCACCCCTGAGGTCCCCTTCTAATACTCTGCTGTGACACCACGAACAGACCTGGGGTCACGCCGCCTTCAGAAGCAAATAGGAAACTCGTATATACACTGCACTTTAAAAAAAAAGCCTTCTGCTGTGAAACCACGGCTATAAAGAGTCAAGTTCCCACACTTAATTGTGTCAAATTCTCAGTAGAAAAATACCATAATGGGTGGCATCATAGTAAATTATATTACATGACACCTCACCCTTAGTATCATTCAATAAAAACACAACACAGCCCCTTAATCTGATATCTTTCCTTAAATGACAAAACAAGGCCTGTAATTTGCAGTTACAGTAGTTAATTTTACTTGGTGTGTTAGAATTTTATATAGAGCGCCCCTCGGGTTAAGGTCATTCAATTTATTGATCAGGCCCATTTTATTCATCCATTACTAATAATGCTCAGATCACTCTGCGTTCTTGATAATCAATGCCTTAATTAATCTAATTCCACCCAGTTAATGTATTATTAATGGTGCCAAGACCCTGCCACAGCTCTTCTTCTAATAGCAGCCACCCTATTACAGCCGTACAGTCCACACACTGCCCCATTAATATCATTGACACTATTTCTGTTCTGAATTCTTCCCACATTCACACTGCTGAAGGTAGCCCTAGACCCACTGTGTTCTTCATAGCCCCTGCACTTGCTCCAGTATATGTTGTGCCTAGACCTGCTGCTATAGATAGCATCTGCATCTGTTCTGTTCAGGGTCATACCTTATTGTGCCCTTAACATTCCTATATCCGTTCTGCTATAGATAGCGCCTAGACCCAATTTGCTGTGAATATCACCTACTCTTGCTGTGCTATGAATTATCGCCTATACCGCTGCTCTGGATAGCATCTACACTTGCTCTGGGCCCTACCTTAATGTTCCCTTAATATTCCTGTTCTCTCTCTGCCACAGATAGCACCTAGATCCACTTTGCTCTGCATAGGACCCTCGCCCGCTCTGTTTGGGGTTGTAACTTGCTGTGCTCTGGATATTCATGTTATTGCTCTGTGAGTGATTGCGCCCACACACACTGTGCTTAAGACAGCACCAATCTATAGAAGACTTGGGGGAAGGGGAGGGGTTCTTTCTCCGAAGTCTGAGGGGTAGAGATGTCCTTTCACAGGAGGTATACGTCTTCCCAGACTGTATTATACACACACACAAAGTATCCCACATAATATTTCAACGCAGTGTTGTATGCTATTGTTGTTAGGTGGAGCTCCGCCTGTCTAGAGGCGGGGAAGGAAAGGATTGATTTTCTCTAAATAACCCTCACACACTCTAATAGTGTCATGCTTCACCATCGGGTTCACTCTAAACTTCAGGGTGGGCTCGACAATGTTCCAGGGAGCACTTGAAAGAAAAAGACCAGGGGCATGAAGATTAAAAATCCTCCGGCTTACTCCAAGGTATCCCTTTATTAGCGGAGTAGTTGGGGAAGTAAAAAAGAATATAATGAGGGTATTAGGATTTAATGGTCCTATTACGCTATACCAACATGTTTCAGCCCTACTCTATGGCCCAGAAAGATCTGGGACTTTCATCAGGGAGAATTAAAATCACCTCCCTGGTGTGTGTACGCTATCTATGGTATTTCCTACACAACCGATGCATGTAACTGACTGCATCTAGGGGCAAAGTGTATACTTGTCCTTCTTGTTACTTTTTTCTTTTTGAGTCCAACCTGTAAATAAAAAGGCCATATTAATACTTGTATTAGTAGTATGTTTTCTTGAGTATGAATGTCCGGTGCGTTATAATGAATCCCAATGTGAGATTTTATATCAAAGCCTGCATCACCCAGTGCATGTTTACGATGAGGTTAAGTAAACAACTAGGGGCCAGATGTAGGACACCAAATACCGGTCGGTAACGGCCGATTTCGGCCATTACCGACCGGTATTTGGTGTTTGACATGTAGGGGGCCTTATATTTACAGAATCGGTATATTTACCGATTCGGTAAATTTACCGATTCTGTAAAATTCCAAATCATTAAATTTACAGAATCGGTAAATACAGATGTAGGTGGCACTTTAAACAGTGCCACAGGCCCTTACCGATTCGTTATTTACCAACAAATACTATTTGGTGGTAAATAACGAATACCTGTGTACATGCACATCTGTGCATGTACACCTGTGCCATGTGGCACACATACATGCCCTAAGGGCATGTATGTGTGTCATACACACCCATGTATGTGTGTCACATGGCACCCAAGCCAGAAACAGGGGTGCAACAGGGTGTCAAAATGACACCCTGTCCCCCTTGGCAATTCGGTAATTTTACCGATTCATTTGCCATTGAATCCTATGGGCTTCAAGGCCCATTGGAATCAATGACAAATACCGATTCGGTAATTACCGAATCAGTAAATACCGAATCCTACCGATTCTGTATTTTTTACCGAATAATTACCTACATTAGATTTACTGATTCATGAATACCGAATCTGTAAAATTCGGTATTTATGAATCGGTAAATCTAATTTACCTACATCTAGCCCTAGGTCATCATCAATAGAGTGCCTGAACGTGAGCCTTTCTCACCAGGACACCTGTAGCAATAGATATGTATTGAGTACCTACTAATTCAGCAAGCGTCATTAGCGTATCACTCATATATCATATCATCTTAAGCATAATAACCATAACAGTGAATGTCTTTTAATGATACAAACATCCAATTACAGTTAGAGTGCTGAAGACGCCCTCATCAGTCACAACATACCTCTTGTGTGATTTATGTTTAAATATTGATAAAAATTCAAGTGCGTTACTCATGCCGTGGTAGCACACATACACATATATGCTGCACTTACTCGTTGGTATTGACCTTATCCTCGCCTCTCGGGAGAGCGTGGAGACTACGATCACCCTGTAGTCACACTCTTTGTGTTTACAATGGAGTTTAAAGAAGGGAAACAAACCAAAAGTGAGGCCCAGTTAATGCATTCACTTCATGTGACAAACAGCACATACTCGTACCAATGCGCATACACACACAGACTCACTTAATCAAGGGTCCTACCCTGCGGTCATTCCTATTTGGCTCCGCTGCTCCTTGCTTTTTGTTACCAAGTGCCGGTAAGCAAGTGTTTTATGTCTGGACAAACCTGCTGCATCCGTTCGTCCAATCTCATGCCCCTCCCATGTCGGATGATGTGAATGTCAACGTGATGTTAATTGCAAGGACCTGAGGCATTCTGGAATGTCTACCAGAGCTACAGTCTAGTGTCAATGGAACTACCATACCCCATGGATTCATGGGAATTGCAGTTTCGTTAACTTCATGTGGGCACCGTCATTGGTGGTGCTGCTGATGCGGGAGGATAAAATGTATGGGTGGAATAAAGGGTTCTGACACTCCCATTATATTAGTATAAAAATGGTGCATCTAAGGTACTATTATGTGCTTGTTTAGAAGACACCGTTGTTTCAACATGTATAAGTGTGAAATTTAAAAGTATATTCACAACAATATAATTGTGTGTGTTAAAGTTGCCTGCAGTCTAGGCCCAAAGCTGCAAGTTGTTTACGACTTAGTTTTGTTCTTAGCTACTGAAGAAATAATTAAAGGTATTTTTGACTGTGCCGGGACAGTGTGTTTTCCTCCCATTGCAGGTATAAAGAATAACATTGTTATCTTAGTTAGGGAGATACCTGGAATGTCGTTATACAGCCTGAGAAGTGAGGGGGAGGATATCTTCTGTGCCTGGCCCATCTACACTCCAAGGTCACAAGAAGCAAAGATGATTTAATTAAAGAAATCATGGAAAAATACAGAACATTTGGAAACTTTGGAGAAATGAAACAAAATGTCACATGTCTTTGGGAGGGGGCAAAGAGGGGGAATCAATTATATGCGCAGATTTGGCTCTGTATTAATTTTCCTGTACCTATATTCATTGGTTTTGCAGTGTGTTTATATACAAATATATTTTGGCCTTATAATAAAAATCCATAACTGGAATTTGGAGTCTGTGGTGCTTACAGCATGACTACTTTGTAAGTATAAATTCTTTTTTTGTTAAAAATCTTTTTATTCAACATTCTTTTTCATAATATACATAACCCCTTCCCCCCACCCTCCACCCCAAGACCAAGATCATACCATAAACAAGAAAGACTTATTACATTCATAAATCTGAAGTTAATCCATTATAGTGCGTTAAACACATGCGGAGGCAACAACTAAATCATAATAAATACATGGCAGCCTATGTATGTCTCTGAATCCACTGCAAGAGCGGTGCCCAGATCAACATACCCCTTCTTCTTTTGTTAGAACCTTTATTTTTATAGATTGCAACCTCAAGGCTGCAGGTCGCAAGTAGCCTAGCCCTCCATTGTAGGAAGGCAGGTGGATTAGGATCAAGCCAGGCTGAGGCAATACAGAGTCGCAAGATTGCCATAGCCACAAAAATCAATCCTTGTATGTTTGTCTGCCGCCCACAGTTTGCTACACCCAACATAATTTCCTCGGTTGAAACATCTACTCTTATTTGGCATACTTCTGATAAAAATTCAAATATATCTTTGATCAGAATATTGAGCGTGTTACAAGTGGCAAACATATGTATAATATCAGCCCCAAACAATGCACAACGCGGGCTCGTAGTTCCCTTCCCTGTCCCCTATTTGGCGATTTTCTTTGGTGTATAATATAGGGAAAAGAATGTTTTATAGAATTGTGCTTGTAGCTTTATGGACATTAGCGATGTTAGGGCTAAATCATAGGCACGGCGGGGGATTGTAGGCTGAACTCCCAGCTTGACCTGCCAAACAGAAGACTGTTTGTCCATATCATCTGGAAAAGCTGAGTTCAGGGTTTCATATATTTCCCCAATCTTGGGTGTGTTTTTTTTTACAAAGATTATCAATCAGTTGATTATTCTGGAAATTGCACCGCCTGCCAGTTTTCTTTGCTAAAAAATCTCTAACCTGCAAGAACTTAAGAAAAATCTCTGTGGCTGATATTATATTCAACATGTAGATCTTCAAACATCTTAAGGCCACCTGGTGCATAAAAACAGCCCAGCTGTACCACTCAGGCCGAGACCCATCTGTTTATACAGCTATCCTGGAAAATTTGGGGTAGATCATTATTAAGGCTCGCTGGAGTATAATATGAATATCGCCCAAACCCCAAGAGCCCACGCACATTACTCCACACTTTGTACACCCCTGCGATAGTTTTAAACTTAACTTTCTTAAAATAGCTATCAGTGGTGTGCCGCCAAAAGCAACCAGCACATTCTTCTCCAAGTATAATTTCTTGAGACGTCGGGATCGCTTGACTGATAGAATATGAGAGATCAGTTTAGCACAATATTTCAAAACGGTGGCCCAATAGTAAATTTTAAGTTAGGCAGAGATAATCCTCCTCTTTCCTTTGGTAGTACAATTCATTTAAGGGCCCGTCAGGGTTTCTTATATCCCCAGATAAAACTTGAAAACATGGAATCTATAGTTCTAAAAATTTGGGGAGAAAACTCGAGACATTTAGTCCGGAAAAAATATAAAAAACGGGGCAGAAAAAGCATCTTAATCACATTACATCGACCACCAATAGTCAGATGTAAATTATTCAGTCGGACCAGCTCTTTCTTAGTGCGTGATATCAGTGGGTTGAAGTTATTATTAACAATATTTTCTATTTTGGCACTTATGTTAACACCTAGATATACGGCCTCCTCAGTCACTCTTGAGTCTCTCATCACAATTTTGTTGTTGAGAACGATCTGGGTTTTGCTGGAGTTCAATTTATAGCCAGACACTAACCCAAACCGATATGCCTCTTCTTCTATCACAGGCATGGCTATATTGGGGTCTCTAGTAACAAGCGCGATATCATCGGCGTATGCAAAAATTTTGGTATTGTGATTATGTATTTGAATCGGTGGTATTGATTCAAGCTTATCCAACCACCGGATGAATGGGTCAATATATATTGCTAAAAGAAGGGGGGAGCAAGGGCACCCCTGCCTAGTCCCTCTCAAGATCGCAAAATTCTCTGACAAGAGCCCATTAACCAAAACTCTGGCGCTTGGCTTATCGTATAGCCTTTGGGTAGCCGTGATGAATTTATTAGTAATTCCACAATGAGACATTGCAGCCCATAAAAATCTCCAGGAGACCCTATCAAACGCTTTCTCCGCTTCAAGCAGGATAAGCGCCATAGGGTCTCCTGTTGACTCCATATAGTCGAATAGAGAGATTACCCGTTTTACATGGTCAGTTGTTGACCTTCCTGGTATAAACCCATGCTGGTAATTTGATACTACTTTGTTTATTTTTGGTGCAAGTCTAGCTGCTAAGAGTTTCGAATAAATTTTAGAATCCCCGTTGATCAGGGTAATAGGACGGTATGATCCTAAATCGAGAGGGTTTTTATTCTTTTTCAGGAAAACCACAATCTTAGCTTCTAACCATGAAGCGGGTGGGGTCCCTCCCTGAAATATATGAATAAATAGTTCTACCATTATCGTTTTTAGTTGGTCAACAAATTTCATATAGAACTCTGTCTGGATCCCGTCCAGCCCTGCCGCCTTTCCACTGGATAGCGAGTTTAAAGAGAGGAGGATCTCTTCCCAGTTAGGTATATCATCCAGCATGTCCTGATCTTCCTTCTCAAATCTAGTCCCTGGGATTACATCTAAATATGAATCAGGGTCCCCCAGCCCCACTGAAGGTTCTGTGTATAGGTCTTGATAAAATCTCTGAAACGATGCCCTTACTTCAGATGGTTCAGTTCTTAAGCGTAATCTGGGATCCTGAATTTCTTTATAGTGCTAGCTGATGTCTCTTCTTTTATATGCACTGCCAGCTGATGCCCAACCTGTTCACTTAGCTCATATACTTTCTCTTTATATATTGATGCTTTGATGATAGCTTTTTCCACCAGTATTTCTGAGATAAGATTTCTAGCGACGGCTACCTGAGCCAAAGCGTTATCTAGCAGCTGGCCCTGTTGTGCTGCTATGATCAAGTCCTCCTCGGCTTTACCCAGATTATGTTGTAATGCTGCCATGCGGAGTTTTCCTTCCCTGTTTGACCTAAGCCAGAATTGCAGTGTCTCACCCCTTATGCCCGCCTTCAGGGCATCCCACACTTTCGCTATAGGCACACTACCCAGATTACCCACTATAAACCCCGGGATCCACACCCTCATGTGTTGGCAGTAGTTTTCATTCTTCAAAAAAGCCCTCTCAAATGTCCAGGTCATGATAGGACGACTATTCTGAGTGCATAATAAGTTTAATATTAGTGGATTATGGTCCGACAGTAGACGCAGGAGTTTTTCTATCATGCACAAAGATTTCAGTGAGTTCGACATGAGCATATAGTCTAACCGTGCATGTCGGGAGTGTGGATACGAATAAATCGTAAATCCAGGATCTCCTATATGATTGTGTTGCCGCCCATCTATTAGGCCATGTACAATGCACATATCTTTTAGCGCCTGGAAGACTCTTGGTTTTCTACCATTATATTTGAATTCAGGACTAATTGTCCAGTCCCCTGGAAGATGTAGGTTGAGATCCCCGCATACGATCAGGGGTAGGGGCCAGTGTGTTAGCTCATTGGATACATCAGTGAGCATCTCTGGCTCATCGCAGACACTCCCATAGATGGTGCAGAGTGTCATCTTATTTAGCCCATTATTATACTGGCATTTCGCGATTGCCCATCTACCGAATTTATCAGACAACACTCTGCCAAATTGGAGGTCCCCACCTTTTGTTAAAATCGCCACCCTCTTAGTTCGGACACCCTGTGTTGAGGCAATGATAAGTTTATACCCCAGCATTTTGAATAAATATTGCTGAGAGCCTTCAATATGTGTCTCTTGCATACAAACAATGTTAGCTTCCATTAATTGCAGTCCCGCTGCGACCTTCTGCCTTTTTCTGATTTCATTAAGGCCACATATATTAAGTGAAACAATTTTTAGCTTAGCCATGTTATCATTAGGGCTGTTATCGATTGCCTAGCGTAATGTCCCTGCCCTATTCTCCTGATCATTACATATGTGTCTATGTGCCCCACAACAATGTCTTTTCCAGCCCTCCTGTACTCGAAAACTCTTGGTCTTGAGTTCCCCCCCCACCCTTCCCCCTCAGCCCCCCTTTAACCCCCCCCCTCCCCCCCTTTACCGTCCAATGAGGCATCCAAGGTCCCGGGGTACCCAGGTGTGGGCGCCCGTATGGTCAGAGCGCCTCAGCGGACCCCGTGGCCTGGCCCTGTATGCTTGGGTTGTGCGGGTGGGGTTAATTATGAGATTAAACATTTCCCTAAGCCTTTATGCATAATCAAATATTATATCATATTTTGGTTCGCAAGCTTTTGCTGTTCTCCCCCCCTCCACCCCTTCTAATTATTCCCCATGCTTTAAGAGCATTTAAACTTCTAATCTGGTTGCTGATTTGCACCGCTTTATGCTTTGTCTATTTCTTTCTTCATTTCCTTTCTATGATTGTAGCTATTTTCCTAAGTTTCTTTTCCCAGTCTCTGAGATTTCTCTTAAGTAGTCCTCGGCCTGGATTTTGCTTGTGAAGCTTCTCATTGAGCCCTTATATACTATTTTCAGTCGTGCCTGGTTTTGCAGGAAGACTGTCGCTTCAATTTTTTCGAAGGGCGTGAACAATTGTCTCATTCTCCACCTTCGTTCTACGGTGGCATGGGCAAAATATGGTCTGGCAAAGAACATAAAGCCTTTGTGTTCCCTCTGACTTGTAGGCCTTGCAAGATTATAGATAGCTTCTTGAAAGAGGAAGTTCCGGAAGTGAACCAGCATAGCCCTGGGATATTGGCGTGGCTTATGAGAGTGTTTAGGTAGCGTCAAAGGGAATCGATGGGCACGCTGTATTTCCCTATCCATATCCCAGGCGTCAATTTCCGGGAAGGCAGATTTAAGTAGGTTGATCATAGACCCCCTTGAGTCATTTCCCTCAAAACCTTCGGGAATTCCGAGAAACCTCAGATTATTTCTTTGGATCTATTTTCGTGATCTTCGACTTTTAACATGAGGTCTTTTATAATTCCATCATGTTCCTTTTCCAGTTTTTGTAGCTTGGTGACATCAGTTTCCAGATTTTCTGTACGTGTTTCTACTGAGGCCATTCTATCTGAGATCTCAGTACATATATTGCCCACTTTTTTAATTGCTCCTTACAGTTTTTCAATGGCAGCATGGTTCCTTTGGCTATCTTTTTTAACATCCTTATGGAAATTCTTAATGGAGCTCAGCACTTCGCTCAGCGAGGGCTCTACTGTCGTTCCTGAGCCACGTCTATTTCCATTTGGGTTTTGACTTCCCCCTCTGTCTCATCCAAGCTGCGCTGATGATGTTCTATTTCTCCCGATGATTTTGAGGTCGGGTTTTTTCATGTAGGTTTAGTTCTTGCTTTGGTATGATCAGTGTTGCTACCTGGATGTAGTCTCTTCGTTTGTTAAATTACATTGTCTTTTGTATCTTGTCCTCTTTTTTCCAGTTTTTTCCTGGAGTTCGTGCCTTGTCCGGTTTCGCTAAATTTTCTAGGTTCAATGGAGCCTGAGACCTCCGGGTTATGGCCCGCAATTGTTTAACTTGACTCACTTGAAATGGACATCCCTGTTTCATATATGTCCAAGTCCGATTCCTCCTCGGAGATTGCGTTGTTTCCTGACTGTAGCATTTTCCCCGGCGAAGGTGTTTGCATACTAGGAGAGGAAGAGGTGTGCTCGTGGCTCGAAGCTCCCCTTGGGTACTTAGGGTGATTCTCTCTTTGCTCGGTTTGCTCACTTTGCTCGATTATGGTTGTAGTTATAGTTGTGGTTGCCCAAGTCCCTTCATTTCTCAGGATGGGATCTAAGGTCTGGTTTCCTAGGCCCGGACCTTGAGCATTTTTCTCCTCCATATTGGTTTGCTCCATAGGCACACCAGGGTCATCCTCGCAAGTTCCGCTCATGTCGCCTGCTTGAATGCTCTGTGATTTTTCATTTTTTGCAGAGTTGCTCAGACCTTCCTTGGTTAGCGGGCTAAAAATATTAGAGATCCTAGGCTGAGAGGTAGCCGGTAATCCTGTGTTTTTTGCAGTGGCTTTCAGGTTTTTTATTGTTTGTAGCCTCTTTGCTTTCTTAGCCATTAGTTCCAGATTGGCATTGTCCTCTGTATCTCTCCCCTTCTCTTTCTCATTCTCTTTCCATTTCACTTTTTCCTTTTCCTTTTCCGGGTTCTTTTCTACATTTTTATTTTTATCTTTAGTTTTTACTCTCTCATTACATTCCTTTCTCTCCACATTATTTTCCTTAGCTTTAGACCCTCTGGTTTCAGGTCGTCTTTGTGTGCTCTTGATTCTCTGTGAGGTATGCGCAATTTGTGCGCTTTGTGTGCTCTGTGTGCCTTCCCGGTTCTCCAGGCTCTCTAGGCTCTCTAGGCTTTAAAGGGTCTGTGTCTGCGTCTGTGTCACATGCGCGCCTTGTAGGTCCGATGCTTCCTCTTCCCCATTTTCTTGGATAAGCAAAGCTAGAATTTGCTCCGCTGCTTGCACCCCTATTACAGTACTTACGGTTACAGGCTTACAGGGCACAGTTATAGCTACGGTTAGCTACGGTTACGGTCTCATGTGGAGTTCATGTTCTTGTGCGGCTGCTGTGGCTGTTGTTTTGTTGTTATCCTGAGTTTCTCTTTTTTTTCCCTTAAAAGCGCTCAATCCCTTAGCCTTAAACCGACACTGCCTTCAAGCATGAAGTAACGGAGCCTTCTCTCCTCGCAGTCCTCGTTGCATTCTCAGTTTTAGTTCAAGTTTAAACAATGAGTCGCATGAGTATCTAGTGGATAGTTGTCAGCGGTTTTCACATCCCTCTGCTTCTCTCCGCTCTCACCGCGCTCCTCAAAATTCTCGTATGGGCAAATCTACGAAATCAGACCAGGGTTCACAGAGTGAAGCTGCTGCGACCGCTCACTCCGACGCCATCTTGCCTCTGACAGGTGTAAGTATAAATTCTAATGTGTTATTTTTCTCCTCATTAACTTTTAGCAGGCAAATAAAAGACCATCCTAGCTTAACTTGGATAGTAAGACAAGGCCCAAGTTTGGCTCTATCAAATGGTAGCAGAGGATGGTTTGCCTCTAAAGTGAGGGGAAATTGAGGGTTTTAGAGTAGAAGCTGGAAGAATTCTGGCTCTGGACTCGGTGACATAGAAGATGGGGGAGGAACGGCGACTGATGGAGTTCGGCGGATGCTGCATCGGAAGCAGTGGTAGAGTGAGTATGAACTCGTGTGGTGTGTTAGAATGCGGGGATGTTGTCTTGCGAAGTGAGAATGCGTGTTGAGTGATTGCGGGTTATTCGATTTACTGGTCTGGACACGTGCAGATCAGGAAGTTTTGGTGAGCGAACTTAAGTGAAGTCCAAGATCCCGGGATAGTTGTATCTGTAATTATCCAGTTAAAATGTGGGTGTCTTGAAGCGCTATCGGTGGTCCACTTGTGGTAGGGAACTTTGTGTGAATGTGCGAGTGAAGTCGCGGTGGAAAGCCTTAGGTACCAGGGATAGACTACAGCGATTAAGTGTCCAACGCAGGTCGAGGGTCACAGCGGATGTTCTTGTGAAAGTGTTCTATCGATCATTTAGCGGAAGGACGACTACTTGTTTATATAACTGTTAGTTATTGTGATTGTAATAGGAAGCAGTTACTTGGTTAATAACTTTGGTTAAACAGGTATTTGTGTATAAATGTGTGAGCGAGAGTGTACGAAGAGAGGTTGTAAAGGAGGATGAGCCGCTGCAAGGAAGGAGTTGTGACATCAGAGAGAGCCGCGCTGAGATAGGTCGGTTGATGTAACGACGCGCTGGGATTGGTTGAAGATCGCCCATAACTCTCATAACGAATTCAGATTGCAAATACTGATTTTACATTGAGGTGTTTCAAGGTTTTGTGCGATATGTGTAGAGGAGATACAGAAGTGGTAACTCGGGTGGGAGAAGAAGCGCCACCAGAGGATACCCCAGCACAATATGACAACTATTGTAGGGCTCCATACTATAGTGTGGTTACAAAATTGGCATAAATTGACAGAGAAGGAGGGTGAATTGGTGTTAGAAAGTTGGCGTTGGCAGTAGGAATCAGGATCCCAAGACGCTCTGGAGGGCCTGGATACAGGGATACCAAGCACAGTGGAAGTGTCTGTACTAGACAGTTTCCAGACTCTTTAACAGTACCAATTACAGTAGGACAAGTAGTGTCCAATTATAATCCTAATTAAAGGGCAGATGAATGACAAATTCAGCTATCTAGGGACAGGGAAGAGACGATGACAGGGGGAAGCCTTACTATGAGTGAGACAGGTATGGTTCAGGGGCCAGTGGAAACTAGCACTCCATTACCAGCTACCGCTGATCCGTCAAGGGTGGACAGTGGGTCGGAACGAAGACGTACAGGAGTTTTGGCTAATTCTAGATCAGACATCAGAATGTGGGTTCAACCGGTGAGGGAGTTAATGTTAGCAAGAGAAGAGCGGGAGACGAGACTGGAAGCCCCTAGAGTAACGTTTCCTCCCGTGGGTTCATGTGAGGGTAATCATTGGAGAAGTCGTAGTTGTGAAAGATAAAGTCAATCGATGGTGAGAATGGAGGAAGGTGCGATACCAAGAAGGACACAGAGTTGAGGCAGGGAAGAATCTGGAAGAAAGCAAAGTCAGAAAGTGATTTAGATGGCGAAAAAGGCATCACTGTTAGATGTGGTCAGATTGAAAATCAAGATAGATGAAGTGATAGAAGGGAATCTGCCGTTAGAAAGGATTGAAACATATGATCCTAGTGAACTGTTATTTTTAGCTAAGGATGTCACGAAGAAAGCAAAGCACACTCATGAGGCATTGGAACAATTCGCAAAACTAAATGAGGTGGATTTGACAAAAACAAAGTTAATGCAGGGAAGCTGTAGATTGAATTACTCTGATCAGGATCTGGAAAATTGAAGCACAGGATTAAAAGCACGAATTAGAGATTTGATAATAGCAATGAGGCCGTGGAGAGCCTTGGATAAATGGGAAGAAAGATGGGCCAAAAAAGAAAATACTAAGAAAGTGTTAGGAGATACTCCGCCTCCAGGTGGAGGAGCAGGAACAGCAGGAAATTTTCCTCTAAGAGAAGTGCAGAACAGGGGGTATGTGCATGTGCCAAGGAGCTGGGGTGATTTGGCAACTTTCACTAATGATTTCCCTCGGGTGCGGGAAAAGCCTGCTGATTGATATAAGCCAATTGATCAATTTGTGAAGATTTCGAAGGTGTTGTGGATTGATTTGAATACTTTGTTTGATATAGTAGTTCCGGGTGATTTGTGGACAGCGTGTAAGGTTGCTGTTGATTGGCCTACTGCGGAACCAGCTAGAGATGCGTTGACAAAGGGTCCTTCAGCAGAGGTGATGAAGAAATACGAGCAAGTGATTACATGGTTGCAGTCTAAAGTTGCGCCGCAGACCATTGATTGGCTTAAAATTGACCGTACTACTCAAGATCCCAAAGAGTCTGTGCATGACTGGTATGAAAGGCTGTTAGTGACATTTAAACAACATAGTGGATTGGATACCGTTGAACCAAAGGATATGGGACAATTTGTGTCTAAATTTGAATTAGGAATGAGAACTGACATTAGTATGATGATACAGCATCAGTTGATATGTTGGCAGAAGAAATCTGTTGACGAAATTTTGCGATATGCAAAATACTGCAGTGAACAGGTAGAAGCAGCACAAAAGAAGACAAAGGGAAAGTTGATGTTGGTACAGTTGAGGAATGCTGAGCGACCAGATTGGGAGAAAGGAGGAGGAAGCCAAGGAAGAGGAAGTGATAGAGGAATGAACCAACAACAACTAGTGCCGCAACCTGGACAGGGTAGAGGGAGAGGTGCTGAGGTTGGAATGGGAGCCGAGTGGGTTGCAAATCAAAAACGTGTAACAGCATGCCATTATTGTCACAAAATTGGACATTGGAAGCGCACATGTAAGTCAAACCCAGCAAATGAATTACAATATGAAAGAGAGGGACAGTTGCCAGAAGGCGTGAATACTGTGACAAGACCTAGAGCCACGCATGGTCTTGATGGTGTCATCAATGCTCACGCTGGCCCAGGTTAACAGGGGGTCATGGTTGATGGTGTACGGAGGGTCTGTTGTGTTGCTGTCTGTTGGGGCTGTCTGGGTGTTGAAGCTGTCGTGGATGTCGGCTATCTTGCGGTGGAAGGAGGTGGCGAGGGAGTCGCACAGGCTTGCGACGGCGGGATGTCATTGGTGTTGGAGCTGGGGTTGGAGAGTTCCTTCCCGATGTTGAAGAGCTCCTTGCTATCGTGTGCGTTGTTGTCGAGGCGGTCGTTGAAGGAGGTCCTCTTGGCTGCCCTGATGAGGTGGTGGTGGTTGCGGATGGCGTCCTTGTGTGCTGCGTGGCTGTCCAGAGTTTGCTAATGTTGGGTTGAGGCGTATCCAACCAGGCGATGTGACAGTCTCACTGTGGTAAAGTTGCTCTTAAGGGAACTGATACAGCGGTTTGGAATTCCAACCTCGGTGGAAACAGATAGAGGAACACACTTTAATAACAAGCTCATGAAATTGTTATGTGCAGCTTTGAAAATCGATCTGAGGTTACATTGCAGCTATCGGCCCGAGGCTTCTGGTCTGGTAGATCAAGTAAATAGCACCATGAAAATGAGGGTAGCCAAAGTGTATTCATCAACTTCCTTGAAATGGCCTGATGCGCTCCCTCTCGTGCTTATGAGCATGTGTAGTACACCGGATAGGAGAACAGGGCTCTCTCCCCAAGAGATATTGATGGGAAGAGCTAGCGACTACCTATGGTGCCAGCGACCTCATTGATAAACATCACAGATGATTAGATTATGGATTATTGCAAAGGACTGGATGATGTGGTTAATTCTGTGTCTCACCAGGTTGAGGTTGCGACTGCATCCACCTCGAGTGACCTGCTGCATGATCTGAACCCTGGTGACTGGGTTCTGGTCCGAAAGCACGTGGGGAAAAGCTGTCTGGATGTTCGGAGGTGTGGACCATATCAAGTACATCTGGTCATAAGTACAGCGGTGAAGTGTGGAGGATTGCCAGTCTGGATTCATGCTACCCACAGCCGCAGGGTTCCAGCACCTGTGGCAGAGACAACGTCTTGTGTTCTGAGAATTGCAATCAAGGGTGCAGATGCAAGTGAAAGACTCAGCCCAGAAGCAAAAACTCTTGATGAAGCAGAACAATCAGCCAATCAAGACAGAATAAATCGAGCGACTCCTGAAGCGAATGCAGACTCTGAAATAAATGACATTGTGGAAGTGAACTTTGAACCAGAGCAGAGTGAACAATCTGGTGCAGAAGAATCAGATATAAAGAAAGAACGGATAAGAACAGATGCTGTAACAGCCAAGTGGCTAATCAAGAAAGAAAGACTGAATTTAGGACTTACAGCTGAGAAAGATCTTGCTCCAATTCCTGAAACGTCTGAATCTGATCAAAGTGACACCGAAGAAAGACCAGATGGTCTGAGACGATCCAAAAGGGAGAGAGTACCATCTCGAAAGTACGCATCTCCTGAGTGGACGTACCTGGCTGCAGATGCAGAAACCGGGAGAATCTGGGAGACTGGGTACAGGTACAGTGAGTCACAGTGGGAATACCCTGATAATCAATCTTCAGTTAATAGTCCCTGGAATCTACGCATTTGGAATACTTACTTTGACAGTTCCTGATCCACCAAGGCTGAGTGGATTGCACTTTTTGATCCTCAACCAGGTTCATTTTCCTACTTTTGGTCGACAGCCAACTGCACAAGAAATGGGAGAAATTTGTGCTGAAATATTGCAACTTGTTCTTAATATGCTTGGATCTAAAATCATAAATGATGAAGAATGAACTTGAAAGAGACATTTATTAGCCTTAGCAAGAAGATAACCTAGCCCCTAGATGAAAGAAGACTTAAATTTAGGGTTTTTCACTAGAGAGAAGAATTGAGAGGAGAGCTGACTATATCTCTTCAATAGGTTTAGTGTTATTAAAGTGGACTTTGAGAAACAAAGCAAATGAAAAGACATTAAAGACTTTATTGTTATTCAAATTAAATAAGCAAATTAATCAGAGACTTTATTGAAAGAAAAGAAGTATAATCAAGACAAGAATCGAGATAGAATCTAAAAAATCGACACGAAAACATAAATGCATATTTGTACCCTTATTGTTGTGGTGAAAATTGTCATAGTGGTGGTGATTGTTGCTTCACTGGTGGGGTCTCCTGATCCTGGAAAGAATGACATGACACCTACATCATCTACTGCAGACTTAGGTGAGGATACATCTGCTAAAAAAGGGATATGATTAGGGAAACTAGCCATATTTTACACGTAGATTTATCAAAAGGAGATTTTACTTTGAATGCATATGCATGATTGTTGTATGAGTGATTGGACACAATGGAAGCAAAAGATTGTTACGTATGTATGCAGTTGCCTGCATCAGTAGAAGAGGGCATCCGTTATCATCATTTACCTTTGACTTATGGTATCACATGTAGTGTACTCCTAAGTATGGTTTACAGTAAAGCCCACTTTGAGTATTACTTTTCCAATTATGATTTTGTACTCTCGGAAGTCCCAGTTCTAAAGTATATGAATAAGTATGATAACTATAAAGAGGTAGAGAGGACATCTAAGTATTTTGTGCCTATCGTCACATTAGACACTTCTTATGCTCACCGGCACAATTTGACCTGGATGCTGACGGACATCGATTAGAAATTTGTGGATCAGATAGAAGATCAACATAGACAAACCCTATTTAGGCCAGATCCAAAGCATAAGGTTATTCTATGGACGAAGGAAGAATTAGATCATAAGGCAAAAGGAAGCTCTGGTCCCATAGCTTTAGATTTTCAGCAAAAGGCAAGTTATGCATTAGACATCCTTCAACTTATTATGACAAAATATTTGCAGGTGAAAGTGACTGTGAACATATTTTCTTAATCGAGGAAGCGATAAGACAAGCTTTACTAGATAAATTAACTGTAGTACCAAATGTGTATTTTGTGTGTCGAAAGAATCCTTATGTGAAATTGCCCAAGAACTGGTATGGTACTTGCTACGAAGCAGTGATATTTCCCCAAACCTTCCATGTAGAGGATCTATGGCCCTTAGAAGGAAAAGATGTGCAAAGAGGTAAATGTGGTGTGAGTGCTGGAGAAGTTGTTGGCGACATATTTAGAGCCATGAGTGTGGAAGTGATTTTGAATTACTTGGAAATTAGGAAGCTGGCAACTATAGTCGATAAACTCTCTGTGAATACGGCCCGAATATTACTACTTGTACCATGACAGGATTTTTTGTCTTAATGAGTTTAGAAGTCAAGATCTGAATTGTAAAAATTGTTAATATTTGGATATATGTATAAAAATGAAAAATAATTTTTGATATTGAGTAAATAAATTTACTAAGTAAAAATGACTGTTTTCTGAGTAGCATAATGCCATATTTATTTACATTGTTATTCATTTCAATATATCATGCTGTCTGTTTAGGTCGAGCACTTTTAATTCTCTACTCCTAAATATATTTTTCACAATTGACTCAAGCGCCATTGCTCCAGGGCTCCAGCCTCGCGCCGCTTCCCAGCCTCGCACATTTCCTATCCTCGCGCCGGACCTCAACCATGCGCCGGACCCCAGCCTCGCGCGTTTCCCATCCTCGTGCTGCATCCCAGCCTCGCGCTCTGCCTCACGCGCTGCCCTCTCATGCAGCTACCCCTCTCATGCATACACCACTTCTTCGGAGGTCTCCCGTGCGCCGCCTAACCCCTCTGTTATTTTTCTTCCTTCTGTTTTTACTTCTTTATTGCACACACACACAACCCCACATGCATACAACCCCCCACACACACACCCAGACCCCCCCACACACCCCCACACACACAACCCCTACACACACAACCCCCCCACACACACCCACACACAACCCCACATACACACACCACCACCCCACACACACCGACCCCCCACACCCCCCCACACACACTACCCCCACACAACCCCCACACACACACAACCCCCCACACACACAACCCCACATACACACATAACCCCGCACATACACACAACCCCACACGCACACAACCTCACACACATACAACCCCACACACACACAACCCCCCACACACCCCCATCCCCCCACACACCCCACACACAACCCCCCACACACATCCCCATACACACAACCCCCCCACACGCCCCACACACACAACCCCACACACAACCCCACACCACAAAAAAGCCCACACACAACCCCCCCACAGACAACCCCCACACACAACCCCCCACACACACAACCACACACACACAACCACATACACACAACCACATACACACAACCACACACACACCACACACACAAGCACACACGCAACCAAAAGCACACACACAAGCACACACAATCACACTCAACCACAAAACCACACACACAACCCCCCACACACACCTCACACACAACCCCACACACACAACCCCACACACACAACCCCCCACACACAACTCCACACACACAACCTCACACTAACACAACCCAAGACACAACCCCCAGACACACAACCCCCCCACACACCCCCACACACACCCCACACCCCCCACACACACCCCACATACACAACCCACAACACACACAACCCCCCACACACAACCCTACATACACACAACCCCACACACACACACAACCCCCCACACACACAACCCTCCTACACACACAACCATCTATCTATCTATCTATCTATCTATCTATCTATCTATCACCCTCACTCTATCTATCTATCGCCCTCACTCTATCTATCTAACGCCCTCACTCTATCTATCGCCCTCACTCACTCTATCTCCCTCACTCTATCTATCTATCTATCGCCCTCACTCAATCTATCTATCTATCTATCTATCTATCTATCTATCTATCTATCTATCTATCTATCTATCTATCTATCTATCTATCTATCTATCTATCTATCTATCTATCTATCTATCTATCTATCTATGTATCTATATATCTATCGCCCTCCCTCTATCTATCTATCGCCCTTCCTCTATCTATCTATCTATCTATCTATCGCCCTCCCTCTATCTATTTATCGCCCTCCCTCTATCTATCTATCACCCTCCCTCTATCTATCGCTCTCACTCTATCTATCTGTCGCCCTCCCTCTATCTATCTATCGCACTCACTCTATCTATCTATCGCATCACCACAGCATCACTCAGCACCACCACAGCATCACTCAGGGGCACCACAACATCACTATGCGCTACCACAGCATCATCGTCACCACCACAACATCACTCAGCGCCACCACAGCATCAATCTGTGCAACCATTCAACAACTGGTTCAAATATGTTCTCTCAATGTTTCAAGCTCTATTACAAATGTCACAAAAAGATGTCAATATTTCACTTCTGCTCTTGGATTTTCGTCACTATAAAATACACTGAACATAATCTTCACAAAAGTCATTTACAAAAGCTTAAGCTATTGCCATTATAAATTACAACAACTTTTTAAAAGCCATTGTTATTTGTAATATCAATATCTAATTCAATCTAATTCACGTAAATGCAACACATATTGCAGTACAAATACTATAGGTGTCACATTTGCGAAAGTTAAAACTATTGGCATTGTAAATGACAAAGCTATTAATTTCGCTATTTTCAAAACCAACACATAAATAAAAAAAATGTCATTTACAATACCAATAGCTCAAACTTTCCTAATGCGAGACCTATTGCATTGCAAATGCTTGTTTATTATGCGCAGGGACAGAAACCGCAGACTTCTAGATATTCGGAGGAGAAGGAGCATCTTAAAGCGGGCTCCATATCCTTAAGCTATTTGACCCATTTTGACGTGAGTACTTCCTAGGAAGTCTACACGTGCTGACACCTATGAGAACTAAGATGGGGGAACCCTCCAGAACCATCATTTATGAGAGTAGTGTAGGGAAAGATATTTGATGCTTTCTTCCCTAATGAAAAGGGATTTGGACTCCCCACCCATTTTGGGCTGTGTATTAATCTTGGAGTTTATTGTCTTCTGTCTCTTTTGCCAATTCAATTATATGCGCAGATTTGGCTCTGTGTTAATTTTCATGTACCTATATTCATTGATTTTTCGGTGTGTTTATATACAATTATTTTTGGCCGTATAATAAAAAACAATAACTGGAATTTGGAGTCTATGGTCCTTACAGCATGACTACTTTGTAAGTATAAATTATAATGTGTTGTTTTTCCCCTCTACAACTTTTAGCAGGCAAATAAAAGACCATCCTAGCTGAACTTGGATAGTAGTTTGGCTCTATCACTCCTCTATCACTTAAATCACAATGTGACTTGCACTGTAGGGATCGTGCAGGTTCACTAACGGGTGCCTGGCGTCGTGGGCGGTGTGCCAAATACGCCATCACCCCCCTCCCGCGGTCTATGTGGTGATATTTTCTCACCTTCCAAGTGCATTTTAATTTTTGGAGCCTCTAATCCAGAGACCAGGAAGGGTTCTCACCACCGATATTTTATGTGTGGTCCCCTTTCCATTTGCACTTTTTCTGGCAGTTTTTAACTTTCACGTCCCTTAGTAGGGTGGGCCTTAGCGTGTCCATACCGCCGGGGTTTAATTCACCATAGGTCCTGACGAATGCCAGGTTAATTACACCAACATTGGCAGAAACATGTTGACCATCACCTAAGAATATTGGAAACAGACCATTCAACTTAGTTGGTCTCGTTTGCCAACACATTTTTAATATGTCCTTATTGATCAGCCATTAAATCAATTTTTGATACAATACAGGCATTTTTAAACCCACCACGTCACTCTTTTCACATAGTCTATCATTTAGCTCTCACATCTTAACATTACCCGCTCTGCAGTAAATCTGGCGTTGAAGCACACTGGGGTGACACTCGGATGAAGCATGTCACCGACCAGGTCGGTGAGTGAGGGCTTTCTAAACACACCAAATAGGTGTTGTTTTTTCTTTTGTGCTCTAATACTTGTGTTTTTCAAACAAGTAACACTCTTTCATTGTTGTTCTTATGTATCATGGTGTGCATTTATGTATTTTATGGGTGTCCATATATAGGATAATACACATAAACGTATATATAATAAACACATTCATATTGATCTATAAGATACAGTGTGTGTATATATAATCTATATATTGTGAATATGCAATTGGATTTTATAAAATATATTTCTATACATTATAAAATACTTATATTTATATAATGTACATATTATTTGTATATATTTAAATATTCAATTGCACATCACATTACCTGTGATGTAATGCTGCCGGAAAAGTAATACGTAATGTTAATTTTTTTTTACAAAATGTCACTCATCTATCCTTGCCATTTTCATAACTATCTTGTCCAGCGGGTCCTGCTCCCAGTCAAGGATGGCAACCCAGGGGTGTGTGACTTGTTGCTAGGTGCAGGAGTCCCTGTTGTGCCACTCTCCCGCCCACCGCAGCTGTCGCTCCGCCAGGCTGTAGCTCTTGCAGGCCCTGTTGCCAGCATGAGGGGGAGAAGCGCGCTGTGCTGAGCAAAAAAACCAAAAAAATAATGCCGCCACCTTTGTCGCACCAAAATGTGGCGTGGTGTCACTCTCTCGCGTTGCCTTTGCCCACAGTGGGTGTGGGACTCCACTCAGGCACTGCGTGCCTCTGCCATAGCAGAGTTGTATGGAATGGGTACAACACATTTTGAAAACACAAAACCATGGAATATGAATGTAAAATAAACAACTGGGAAATAGAAAAATTATAAAAATGAAAATATTGGACAAAACAAAAATGGGTGAGGATGTCAATTGGGTGGATGGGAGCTGGGAATGACTAGGCAGGAGCAGGCTGGAGTTATCTAAATGGCCACAGACGTGCGCCGCTCTCGCCCATTTTTAGCGGGGAAAGCATCGCCTACATCATTTTCCTGAAGTGATGTGCGGAATACACACTTTGTGAAATTCCACTTAATTTTGCGTAATTTATAGTTAACGCTACATTATTACATTACGCATAATTATGTGAGTTATGCCCAGGCCAAATTTCAATTGCTTATAACCCTAAATGTTCTTTCTAGGCATATATTTTATTATCATTCCGGGGATGTTGCAGATAATGTGTTTTTGTAATGTAAAGATGGTCCTATTTCAGTATGAAATGGGTTTTATTAAATGTGCAATAAGTGAATTATTGTGATTCCATTGACTGCACACTCATAGCATTGGCTTTTTTTCTTTTTATTGCTAATGCGTCATGAACAAGTGTGTTAAAAACTAGTGCTAATTAGGATAATTCAAATGCACTTGTGAGAAAGTAAACACCTGTGTGCCTCATCTCCTGTGTTCCTTCAGAAAGCACTCTTGCAAACCAATCCGACAATTGCTGCAAACAAGTCTCCGTTAGGGCAATCTTGCAACTCCATGTTTATTATTCAGTCTAGAAATGTTCACCAAACCTCTCTGAGTACATCTTGCCTTCTCATGTTTATTATCTATTTTAACAATAGTTTAACCAACCTGTGGAGCATTACATCCCCTGATGTCTAATGTGTATATTAAAATATTCAACAAGACCGCTGATCAGTGAAATAAAAACCAGGCCCAGAAAGCCACGGCACACAGAGCAACTTGGTAAACATCCTTTACAACGCAACTGTTACAACGAAGTACCTTTACGACGCAACCATTACAACGCAACTTTTACAACGACTTGCGCTGGGGTGCGCTCTAGGATAGGGAATAGTTTCCAACACCTTCCCTACTATCCACGGGGACTGGAGTTGGAATAGTAAATTAAACTATTCACTATCCAGCGCCCCCAACGCAAGTCGTTGTAAAACTTGCGTCGTAAAGGCATGCGTTGTAATAGCATGCGTTGTAATGTCATACATCCCAGGAACTTTGCTCCTGTGCTATCCAGGGAGGGACAAATGCAGCACCGACCCTAACAGGACGTACCGTGCAATGGGTGGCCTTTGCAACGTGATTCGGGGGCTGTATTTTTCAGCTTTTGACCGAGATAGCAGGCTTGTTTTCTGGATGGAACAAGAAGATCTTATTGTTCTGGAAAACCTATGCAAGTGCAAATTCTTGAAAATCGAAATTGGGTTTATTGTCAATCTGCTAGAACTAGCATAGTACCTAAAAATAGAACCAGGAGGGTGTTAGGATTATAAAATGCAATAACCATGTTAGAGTTTTCCTTGTTTTCGTTCTTCATGATCTGTTGTACTGCATCACTGGGTAACTTCTGTGCGGTTACCATTCCGGGCCGGACTGGGAACCCAAAGCAGTCTTGGCAAATGTTATCAGAGCAGCCCCATGCATTGCATAGTGAAAGAGCATATCAAGCGGGGCTTACCAGTACAAGGGGGCTTGGGGGGGTTCTCCCCCACAAGAAAACTTTGGAAAAAATTGTGCATTTTACAACACATTTTTTCATGATATATTTAGATGTATTTGTTTTATAAGCATAGTAAATGATGAACAGGGAATAGGGCAATATTTATTGGGTCTCTACATTGATTCCCTCACTATCACCCTCCAACAGCACCTCTCATCTCTCCATAGCCCCTCTCTCACATGCATTTCATTTGTTTTATAGCACCTCTCATACCAGTGTAGGGTGTCAGAACATTTTACATCACACACACTAATAAGAGCCAATTAACCATACGTGTTGTAGGAGGCTGTCTTAGTATATGGTGCACAATTATCTAAGTGTTGTACCCTGCACTAACCCAGACAACCCTTATGGTGATTTTAGTGGTCCTTGATAACCTTTAGAAGCTCTCAAAGTAGTAGCTGTGGAGAGCAGCCTTCGGGCTCATCTTGAAGTAGTGTTAAACAGCTTCTTTTATGAGGACTAATCATGTAGTGTAGGTGAAACGAAAAAGAACTACAAAGTGCATATATAAAAATATGTCTATTTGTTACACAACACTCACTAACACATTGCTATATCTCTTACTCGGAGATATAAGCACAACTACACAATAATACTTCAATTGTAAACAGGTAAGTAAGCACAAAATGCAGTGGTCCCCAGGGGGAGACCAAACCATATACTAATAAAGTGGAATGTGAACTGCGACCGAAGTCGGGGCTTGGACCAGGAGACTCAGAGGAGCTGGGGAGTCAAGGAACCACACAAGGTAAGTACCCAGGAACCCCACGGCGGCTGTGTGCAGAGTGGAAAAACAGCCACGTGTCTAATAGAAGTCAACGCGAAAGTGGTGGTTGCAGTTTTAAAGAAGAACGACTCTTCCCAATGGACCCTGATGAAACCCGTGGAATACAGAAGGTTGGAGAGACAACTCACCCGTGGATATCCCAGGAACCAGGATTCCTACACTAGGGAAGCCGGGTCCATAGGTGCGAAGTGACATCGGAAACTGCCATAGAACACAATGGAGGACTTTAGCATAGATGCCGCTGGAGGAGACTGTGCAAGAGTCCGATGGAATCCAAGGGTGGGTTCTTGAAGGGAAGAATCTGCAAGCAGAGGGTACTGAGTCAATGTCACTCGGAGGAGACCAGGAGACACGGAAGAGCAATGCCCACCGATGTCGGATGGTTCAGAGGAATTGACGGTGACCTTCCCGCTGCAGCTCTGGGGTCAAGGCCATGCTGAGGAATACCAGGAGCCATGCACGAGCTGTTCCACGTTGGCAGTCGAGAACCAGGGGTCGGTGTCTGGTGGGAGCACCAACAAGACTTGGCAGCTGCAACAGGCATGGAAAGCGAAGAAGGAGCAAAGTTGGGACCAGCAAGGTCCAAGGGACTCACCACAAGCAGGAGAGTCAGAGCAGGGGAGCCCACTGAAAGAGAAGAAGACCCTCAAGAGGACCCACAGGCCGGAGGCACTGGAGTCGCAAGAAGATCTCAAGCAGCTCACCAAGAAGAGAGGCCCACAGTGCATAGGATGCAGTGAGGATGCTGTGCTTGGCAGGAAGAGAGGCTGGAGCTTTTTGTAGCTGAAACCTCTCTGGAGTACAGAGCCAACAAGCCTTGGCAACTGCAAGTCGACGCATTGCACAGGGGTTCGATCCCAACAGTTCCGACGAGGGATACTGGCCGCAAAGTTGCTCAGACGACAGGTCAAACCTCAGCGGAGTTGCAGAACCATTGTCTGTGTTGCTGAGCCTTTCGGAATCTGTGGGACGTTAGGAGCAGCAGACCGGTCAGCTTTATTGCGGTGCCTGCAGATGCAGGGGAGTGACTCCTTCACTCCAAGGGAGATTACTTTGGGTGTCCTTGATGCCCACAGTTCAGGTGAAGATCCTGGAAGAAGCACAGATACAGATGAGGATGAAGACTTGCAGAATAGCGAGACCAGGAACAACAGGAGTCTTCCTTGATGCAGTCTCAGTTCCAGGTGGAGTGCAGCAAAGTCAAAGTGTCCAGAAGGTCAAAGGGTGACGTGGTTTCAGGCTTGAGTCTTCTCATGACGATTCTGGGGACCCACCTACAGGTAAGCCCTCACATACCCTAGGAAGGGGGTTAGGACCACTTAACGGTCCCTCCTAGAGGAGGGGCTCGAAAGAGGGAAGGCTACTCCCATGTCCTTTGTCCAGTTTTGCAGAAGAACAGGAGCCAAGGGCTCCCTGAACTGGTTCAAACTGGAGTATGCAAGGAGGGCATCAAATATTCCCTTCAAAGCAGTCTGGTGGTGCTGACAAGCGCACCCACCCGAGTCAAATACACTAAGTCCTGTCTAGGAGGTGGTCACACCTCCCGGTGACAGGAAACCTATTGTTCTACCTTCCCCTGCTCGAGCTTGGCTCAGCAGCAGGAAGGCAGAATCGGGTCTGTGGTCAGCGGCAGCACTAGCTTGCTGTCAGGCAGTGAAAGGCTGTTACCGGAAGTACTGGGGGCTTCCCAGAGGAGCCCCTCAGTGCATGGAATAATACACCCAACATTAAAATCGGTGTAGGGGTGTGATTCCAACATGCTTGATGCCAAACATGCCCAGGTTCAGCATGGCCACTATATAGTTAGACATTGTGTAATGATGGATGCCCACTATATGTATCAAAACGGCTGGCCGCACTTACAAAGCCTGGAGAATAGACTCTGGGGTTTGTAGTGGTGTCCTGCTCATGCATTGATGCCCTCACACTTAAAACCAAGCACCCTGCCTTCAGGACTGAATGGCCTGCCAGAGGGGTGACTTATAGGTTTTAAATGTAGTGACCTCGGATATGACCAAACTTGTATCTGTCGTAAGTGGTACAAGCACCAACTTATGACAGGCTGTAATGGCATGCCTATAGTCACAGTTTGAGTGGTCTCTCACGGGTGGCACAATACATGCTGCAGCCCATCGGAGACCCCTGGTTTACCTATTCCCTGGGTACCTTAGTACCACATACTAGGATCTTACAAGGGTGCACCAGTATCCAATTGTGGAGGAACATAAGTACTTACCTTAGTCACATTTAGGGAGGAAGCACTGTGACTGGGGTCCTGATTAGCAGGATCTCAGTCAGACTAGTAAAAAGCACAATAACGCCAGGTAAAAAGTGGGGGGAACCATGCTAGAAGGATCCTACCTTCCTGTGTGTAAGTCAATGTATAGAAAATGTTACCTAAGGCAAAGAGGACTACAAGGGATAGGATTTAAACGTCATACATTCTGGTAGGCATTTTTTAAGAGTGCTTGGTCTGCGGAAGCACAAACTCAGGATCCAGAGCGTAACACAGTGTTTAGGGTTGACTTTACTAAGAACATTTTGTTTCTACCCAAACAAACCCTTTGTTTAGCAAAATTAGGACAATGAAAGCCTGGGGCAAAAAAACATAACTTTCTAACCTAGATTATGATTGTAACTTATGAACTGCACAGTAACAAAAGAATCTCTGTCACAAAAACAGTAACCTACTGAGCAACCTACATAGAATACTGTTCTGTGATCTGCATAGGAGAGTCTCTTTGCGGCAGGCATATTAATCACCTGCGGTACCTTAGATGAGTCAAAACAACCCCTAGACAAAACTCCTATACTCTTTAGCAGGTACATTAATCACCAGAGTTATCTTGGCACTTTTATTGTTGCCTGAAATCTGTTGGAGATACAAATAACTCTGCAGTGCTCTTAAAACTGCTGCAGAGCTACAAAACTGACCCCCAGTAATAAAAGCACCCGCCCCCTTCCAGCCTCCCAGGGAAGTGGCCAATACCTGGTATGACCAGTCCAGCCTTGTTACCCGGTAGGGCCATTCCAGCCTTGTTACCATTCCCATTTTATGCACTGGATTGGAGTTTTAAAGTAAACGTTTCAAATGTATGTCCTGGTTCTTACTACTGTTTGAACACTGCTCAGTGGGTTGTGTACTGAATTTCTGATTCCTTAGGACATAAAAGTAAAATCTTGCACTCTGGGATTGCCAGATGCCAAACATCATTGAAAATTTGTAACCAAAGAGGTGGGGATCTACCAGCCCATTGGTCCCCTCGGGGCACTTCTCTGGGATAAAATGGACTCCCCTGGCCCCTGAACCTCAGTACACATTGGATTTGGAGATAGTACTAAAGAAGGACTGCCCTGCTGCCCTTTAACCTGCATAAAGAGAGGCTGCACCGTCACAATGACAGCACCTACTGCACTTAGGGCCAGTGAATTTTGGATTGTGCCTTTGAGTCTTGGCTCTGGAAAAGTTGATTACTGGCCCCAGATCGAAGCAGTGACCCTAAAGATCTGTTTGCTGATCCCCTGGAGCCAGCTCCAGAGACACAAGAGCTAAAGAATCCCAAACCGGCAAGTTGGTAGCCACCTCAGACATTTTGCCGCTACTACTTGCCAGGAGCCCAAGAGGACAAATCCGAGGTAGCCAAAAGTTGCACCAGTGTCTACGACACCCAGGAGTGCTATCAGAGTCCGTATTTGTCATATCCAAAGGACACTAGCCCCCACCAAGGATATTTGCTGTGACCGCTGTGTCACAAGATTGTTAGCCCAGCAGCAGCTGGTCTATTGCCATCTCAAAGAGGACGTCGCGGAATCCTGAGTTACATGGCCAAAGTCGCCCCATCTCACCCATGGACCGAGGACTCAACCACAACTCACACATGTCGACTGCACAGCACCAGGAGTCGCCCTGTAAAGTTTGGAACTTGCCTTAAAATGCTCTAGTGGCCAGGTAACTTTCCAAAGTATCCTTTCTGGCCCCCTAGACCTTTTTCCTGCTGGATTTGGTTGCCCAACATGGGCCGCAATATTCGCAGTAGCTCTTTCAAACTTTTTGTTGACCAATGCTTGTTTGTATTGTCATTTAAAAGTGATAAATAAGTTTAAAATTGGGATCTCTGGAACCGTCCAATGGAATTTGATGATCAAGATCTCAAAAAGCTCATCAAAATATACTCTATTTTTTCAAATCGATGTCCGATTTCTTTCATGTTGTGTGACTTTCTTATTTTGTTGCCTGGTGCTATTAAATGCTTTACACTAAGTTCTTTTGCCAAGCCTTACTGCTTGCAGCCACAGCTACCCATGGTTGAGCTAAGGTTAAGTAAATGAGCCTTACTGGACCCTAGATGGTATTTTTGAGTGGACTCCACGATAAGGCCCCACGACCACATCACATAGTACACCCAAACCCTCACTTACCCTACCTCCTGTATCCTCTTCCTATTGCCCTTCTTCCTGTGCCCTTCTCTCCTTCTGTCCTCCTGTACAGCACATAGGACAGCAGCACGTGTACGGTTGAGTGCTGCTCACACACCGTTGAGTGTTTTACTGCATGTCAGGCTCTTGTGTCCTTCTCCTGCGTGTGCTCTCCTCCTGTGCTCTCTTCTCTTGCCCGTGCCCTCCCCTGCTGCCTCCTTTATCCCTGTCTCCTGTGCCCTCCTCCCGTGTCCTTATTTCCTGTGCCTTCTCTGCTGTGCACTTTTCTCTTGTGCCCCTCCACCCTGTGCCCTGCCTCATGTACCCTCCTCTCCTGCCCCCTTTCTTCAGTCCTCGTGTACAACATATAGGACTGCAGCACATGTGTAGTTGAGTGCTGCACACACAGGAGCACATGTATCAAGAGTTGCATCACTTTAGCACTATGTTGTGTGGTACAAAAGTGACTCAGCCCTAAAGATGCGATTTATCAAGCAGTGCAAGGACACCTTGCGTGGCCCTGAGTGGCTTGATTAATCTGGAGCTGCGCAGCGCAAATCACTGCATTGCGTTACACTGCTGTAGGGAGGCGTTCTATGGATGGTGCACAGGTGTTCCTACGCAACACCAATGGATTTTGACGTATTCCTAGATTTACCAATACTGATGGACTGGAGAATGCGCCAAAATGCTACACCTTACCAGAGGAGGCGAAACGAGAAGAAATATCTTTAATTCTCCTAATTTTTTCCTCTTTCTATGTGTGCTGCATTCCTCAGCACACATAGAGAGAGCATACATCTGTATGATATGTAATGCACTGTTTACATTTAAAGTTGCATTCTGGAACCTGTATTTTCAAATGCCATTCATCTATGTACTTAAAAATGCCAGCAACGGAGGCAGGGGTCGTTCTACGAGACCCCCAGGTAGACACAGATATCCAGGCCTCAGTGGGGGCTTTTCACTCTCCTGCCACCCCTCCCAAGGTCCTCTAGATGGCCACTCCCACAACAAAGTGCTGCCAAGCACTACATATGAAGAAAGGAGCCCCTGGGGGGCGGGGGCTCTATAACTATAACAGCCCCTAGTTCAAACATTTGGTGGCAGGACTCAGGGTGAGTCTGCAGGGGTAAAGGTGGAAAGAATGGGGCTGTCCGAATAGGACAAACGCTACAGAGATTGTTTTTTATTTATTAATTTATACATAATCATATTGCCCAAAGGTGCTGAAGCGCTTTACAAGAGAAATATTTCGTAAGGGTAGAAACGTGTTCAGGTCCTGGTGACGAGGTCATTAGCAGATTTGGAGGTATTGAGTTCCAGATTCTGGATTATGCTGAGAGGGGAGCCTGCTGGGTCAGGGGAAAGAAAAGTGTAATATCCCCAACCGCGGGAATTTGTGGGACGGAGGAGAAGCCTGCAGGGGGGAGGGGGCAGAAAAGAGTCTTGTAAGGTCACGGGCTAGCAGAGGGACTTTTTTTGCAGTTTATTAGCGCGAACTCGACCTTAAGGTATTGGAGTCTGTAGTGTTGCTCTTGTGATGTAAGAGGCGCGACACAGAGAAGATTATTGTGTGCTGACAGGAGGGGTATTTGAGTCGTACTCCCCTGCGTTAGCCTTGTCAAGTGGTCTGCCCTGGTTCAGGTGGCCTGTATTCATAAAAGAGGTGACATCAGTAAGGAGACTACGGGGACGCGCTCACCTACCCCCAGCATCTGCCGTGAGGGAAACAGCTTACCTGGCTGTCAATCTGCCGTGAGGGAAACGGATTGACGGATCTTTGGGCCACCACGAGGGGAATGGCTCCTTCTCCATTCCTGGCGCCTACATTTCCCAGCAGCCTATGACCGGCAGGAGGGAGCAGCGTCATCACAGCGCCAGCTGCTCCCTCAAAAGTGCTGCTCCCTACACACCAAGTGCAAAAACAACAGTTGATGGACAGAATGCAGAACAATGTCATACATTCACCCCAGTTCAGAGATCTGGGCCTAAACCCATCGTTTTTCTGCTCACCATGCCATTCCATTTTGAACCCAGCCATATGCAAATCAGTCTTGACCCTGTGCCCCATGGGAACAGTCCAGCCCGAACAGCCAGGCCAGGGTCTCCCTGGACTGGAAACAAGCATCGTAGGACCGGTTTAGGGCTTTCAGCTCTCATCAGCCAGGATAGCTTGATTCCAGTGGCAGGGCCGGCCTAAGGCATGTGCAAGCTGTGCACCTGCACAGGGCCGCCAAACCCCAGGGGCCGCCACGCCAATATATATCCTTAGATACATATTTGCGTGGCGGCCCCTGGCAGGGATTTGGCGGCCTCGGGCCCCCTACCTACACTCCCTGCTCAGGGCCTCCGTGAGCCTAGAGCCGGCCCTGCCAGTGGCATGGAGAGCACGGGACTCACGTCTGAGCATACCCGTCCCACTCGGGGTGACAAATGCAAAAGCAACAGTTGATTGACAGAATGCAGAACAATGTCATACATTCACCCCAGTACAGAGAGCTGGGCCTAAATCCATCGTTTTTTTGCTCACCATGCCATTCCAGTTTGAACCCAGCCATATGCAAATCAGTCTTGACCCTGTGCCCCATGGGAACAGTCCGGCCCTAACTGCCAAGCCAGGTGCTCCCTGGACTGGAAACAAGCATCCTAGGACCGGTTTCGGGCTTTCAGCCCTCATCAGCCAGGATAGCTTGATTCCAGTGCCATGGAGAGCACAGGGCTCACGTCTGAGCATACCCGTCCCCCTCGGGGTGACAAATGCAAAAACAACAGTTGATGGACAGAATGCAGAACAATGTCATACATTCACCCCAGTACAGAGATCTGCGCCTAAATCCATCGTTTCTTTGCTCACCATGCCATTCCAATTTGAACCCAGCCATATGCAAATCAGTCTTGACCCTGTGCCCCATGGGAATAGTCCAGCCCGAACTGCCAAGCCAGGTCCTACCTGGACTGGAAACAGGCATCCTGGTACCGGTTTCGGGCTTTCAGCCCCCATCAGCCAGGATAGCTTGATTCCAGTGGCATGGAGTGCACGGGACTCACGTCTGAGCATACCCGACCCACTCGGGGTGACAAATGCAAAAACAACAGTTGATGGACAGAATGCAGAACAATTTCATGCATTCACCCAGTACAGAGATCTGGGCCTAAATCCATTGTTTTTTGTTCACCATGCCATTCCAGTTTGAACCCAGACATATGCAAATCAGTCTTGACCCTGTGCCCCATGGGAACAGTCCAGCCCGAACTGCCAAGCCAGATCCTCCCTGGACTGGAAACAAGCATCCTAGGACAGGTTTCGGGCTTTCAACCCTCATCAGCCAGGATAGCTTGATTTCAGTGGCATGGAGAGCACGGGACTCACGTCTGAGCATAACCGTCCCGCTTGGGGTGACAAATGCAAAAACAACAGTTGATGGACAGAATGTAGAACAATGTGATACATTCACCCCAGTACAGAGATCTGGGCCTAAATCCATTGTTTTTTTGCTCACCATGCCATTCCAGTTGGAGCCCAGCCATATGCAAATGAGTCTTGACCCTATGCCCCATGGCAACAGTCCAGCCCGAACTGCCAAGCCAGGTCCTCCCTGGACTGGAAACAAGCATCCTAGGACCGGTTTAGGGCTTTCAACCCCAATCAGCCAGGATAGCTTGATTCCAGTGGCATGGAGAGCACGGGACTCACGTCTGAGCACACCCGTCCCACTCGGGGTGAGAAATGCAAAAACAACAGTTGATGGACAGAATGCAGAACAATGTCATACATTTACCCCAGTACAGAGATCTGGGCTTAAATACATAGTTTTTTTGCTCACCATGCCATTCCAGTTTGAACCCAGCCATATGCAAATCAGTCTTGACCCTGTGCCCCATGGGAACAGTCCAGCCCGAACAGCCAGGCCAGGGTCTCCCTGGACTGGAAACAAGCATCGTAGGACCGGTTTAGGGCTTTCAGCCCTCATCAGCCAGGATAGCTTGATTCCAGTGGCATGGAGAGCACGGGACTCACGTCTGAGCATACCCGTCCCACTCGGGGTGACAAATGCAAAAGCAACAGTTGATTGACAGAATGCAGAACAATGTCATACATTCACCCCAGTACAGAGAGCTGGGCCTAAATCCATAGTTTTTTTGCTCACCATGCCATTCCAGTTTGAACCCAGCCATATGCAAATCAGTCTTGACCCTGTGCCCCATGGGAACAGTCCAGCCCTAACTGCCAAGCCAGGTGCTCCCTAGACTGGAAACAAGCATCCTAGGACCGGTTTCGGGCTTTCAGCCCTCATCAGCCAGGATAGCTTGATTCCAGTGGCATGGAGTGCACGGGACTCACGTCTGAGCATACCCGACCCACTCGGGGTGACAAATGCAAAAACAACAGTTGATGGACAGAATGCAGAACAATTTCATGCATTCACCCAGTACAGAGATCTGGGCCTAAATCCATTGTTTTTTGTTCACCATGCCATTCCAGTTTGAACCCAGACATATGCAAATCAGTCTTGACCCTGTGCCCCATGGGAACAGTCCAGCCCGAACTGCCAAGCCAGATCCTCCCTGGACTGGAAACAAGCACCCTAGGACAGGTTTCGGGCTTTCAACCCTCATCAGCCAGGATAGCTTGATTTCAGTGGCATGGAGAGCACGGGACTCACGTCTGAGCATAACCGTCCCGCTTGGGGTGACAAATGCAAAAACAACAGTTGATGGACAGAATGCAGAACAATGTGATACATTCACCCCAGTACAGAGATCTGGGCCTAAATCCATTGTTTTTTTGCTCACCATGCCATTCCAGTTGGAGCCCAGCCATATGCAAATGAGTCTTGACCCTATGCCCCATGGGAACAGTCCAGCCCGAACTGCCAAGCCAGGTCCTCCCTGGACTGGAAACAAGCATCCTAGGACCAGTTTAGGGCTTTCAACCCCAATCAGCCAGGATAGCTTGATTCCAGTGGCATGGAGAGCACGGGACTCACGTCTGAGCACACCCGTCCCACTCGGGGTGAGAAATGCAAAAACAACAGTTGATGGACAGAATGCAGAACAATGTCATACATTTACCCCAGTACAGAGATCTGGGCTTAAATACATAGTTTTTTTGCTCACCATGCCATTCCAGTTTGAACCCAGCCATATGCAAATCAGTCTTGACCCTGTGCCCCATGGGATCAGTCCAGCCCGAACTGCCAAAGCCAGGTCCTCCCTGGACAGGAAACAAGCATCGTAGGACCGGCATCGGGCTTACAGCCCTCATCAGCCAGGATAGCTTGATTCCAGTGGCATGGAGAGCACGGGACTCACGTCTGAGCTTACCCGTCCCGCTTGGGGTGACAAATGCAAAAACAACAGTTGATGGACAAAATGCAGAACAATGTCATACATTCACCCCAGTACAGAGATGTGGGCCTAAATCCATCGTTTTTTTGCTCACCATGCCATTCCAGTTTGAACCCAGCCATATGCAAATGTGTCTAGACCCTATGCCCCATGGCAAACAGTCCAGCCCGAACTGCCAAGCCAGGTCCTCCCTGGACTGGAAACAAGCATCCTAGTACCGGTTTCGGGCTTTCAACCCCCATCAGACGGGATAGCTTTATTCCAGTGGCATGGAGAGCACGGGACACACGTCTGAGCATACCCGTCCCAATCGGGGTGAGAAATGCACAAACAACAGTTGATGGACAGAATGCAGAACAATGTCATACATTTACCCCAGTACAGAGATCTGGGCCTAAATCCATTGTTTTTTTGCTCACCATGCCATTCCAGTTTGAACCCAGCCATATGCAAATCAGTCTTGACCCTGTGCCCCATGGGAACAGTCCAGCCCGAACTACCAAGCCAAGTCCTCCATGGACTAGAAACAAGCATCCTAAGACCGGTTTTGGGCTTTCAGCCCTCATCAGCCAGGATAGCTTGATTCCAGTGGCATGGAGTGCATGGGACTCACGTCTGACCATGCCCGTCCCACTCGGGGTGACAAATGCAAAAACAACAGTTGAGGGACAGAATGCAGAACAATGTCATAAATTCGCCCCAGTACAGAGATCTGGGCCTAAATCCATCGTTTTTTTGCTTACCATGCCATTCCAGTTTGAATCCAGCCATATGCAAATCAGTCTTGACCCTGTGCCCCATGGGAACAGTCCAGCCCGAACTGCCAAGCCAGGTCCTCCCTAAACTGGAAACAAGCATCCAAGGACCGGTTTCGAGCTTTCAGCCCTCATCAGCCAGGATAGCTTGATTCCAGTGGCATGGAGAGCACGGGACTCACGTCTGAGCATAACCACCCTGCTTGGGGTGACAAATGCAAAAACAACAGTTGATGGACAGAATGCAGAACAATGTGATACATTCACCCCAGTACAGAGATCTGGGCCTAAATCCATCATTTTTTTGCTCACAATGCCATTCCAGTTTGAACCCAGCCATATGCAAATGAGTCTTGACCCTATGCCCCATGGGAACAGTCCAGCCCAAATTGCCAAGCCAGGTGCTCCCTGGACTGGAAACAAGCATCCTAGAACCGGTTTCGTGCTTCCAGCCCTCGTCAGCCAGGATAGCTTGATTCCAGTGGCATGGAGAGCACGGGACTCACGTCTGTGCATACCCGTCCCACTCGGGGTGAGAAATGCAAAACCAACAGTTGATGGACAGAATGCAGAAAATGTCATAAATTTACCCCAGTACAGAGATCTGGGCCTAAATACATCGTTTTTTTGCTCACCATGCCATTCCAGTTTGAACCCAGCCATATGCAAATCAGTCTTGACCCTGTTAGCCCATGGGAACAGTCCAGCCCGAACTGCCAAGCCAGGTCCTCCCTGGACTGGAAACAAGCATCCTAGGACCGGTTTCGTGCTTCCAGCCCTCGTCAGCCAGGATAGCTTGATTCCAGTGGCATGGAGAGCACGGGACTCACGTCTGAGCATACCCGACCCACTCGGGGTGACAAATGCAAAAACAACAGTTGATGGACAGAATGCAGGGCAATTTCATACTTTCACCCCAGTACAGAGATCTGGGCATAAATCCATCGTTTTTTTGCTCACCATGACATTCCAGTTTGAACCCAGCCATATCCAAATGAGTCTTGACCCTATGCCCCATGGGAACAGTCCAGCCCGCGCTGCCAAGCCAGGTCCTCCCTGGACTGGAAACAAGCATCCTAGGACCGGTTTCGAGCTTTCAACCCCCATCAGCCAGGATAGCTTGATTCTAGTGTCATGGAGAGCATGGGACTCACGTCTGAGCATACCTATCCCACTCGGGGTGAGAAATGCAAAAACAACAATTGATGGACAGAATGCAGAACAATGTCATACATTTACCTCAGTACAGAGATCTGGGCCTAAATCCATCGTTATTTTGCTCACCATGCCATTCCAGTTTGAACCCAGCCATATGCAAATCAGTCTTGACCCTGTGACCCATGGGAACAGTCCAGCCCGAACTGCCAAGCCAGGTCCTCCCTGGGCTGGAAACAAGCATCCTAGGACCGGTTTTGGGCTTCCAGCCCTCGTCAGCCCGGATAGCTTGATTCCAGTGGCATGGAGAGCACGGGACTCACGTCTGAGCATACCCGTCCGCTTGGGGTGACAAATGCAAAAACAACAGTTGATGAACAGAATGCAGGACAATGTCATACATTCACCCCAATACAGAGATCTGGGCCTAAATCCATCGTTTTTTTTCTCACCATGCCATTCTAGTTTGAACCCAGCCATATGCAAATGAGTCTTGACCCTATGCCCCATGGGAACAGTCCAGCCGGAACTGCCAAGCCAGGTCCTCCCTGGACTGGAAACAAGCATCCTAGGACCGTTCTTGGGCGTTCAACCCCCATAAACCAGGATAGCTTGATTCCAGTGGCATGGAGAGCACAGGACTCACGTCTGAGCATACCCGTCCCACTCGGGGGAGAAATGCAAAAACAACAGTTGATGGACAGAATGCAGAACAATGGCATACATTTACCCCAGTACAAAGAACTGGGCCTAAATCCATTGTTTTTTTGCTCACCATGCAATTCCAGTTTGAACCCAGCCATATACAAATCAGTCTTGACCCTGTGCCCCATGGGAAAAGTCCAGCCCGAACTGCCAAGCCAGGCCCTCCCTGGACTAGAAACAAGCATCCTTGGACCTGTTTCGGGCTTTGAGCCCTCATAAGCCAGGATAGCTTGATTCAAGTGGCGTGGAGAGAACGGGACTAACGTCTGAGCAAACCCGTTCCACTCAGGGTGACAAATACAAAAACAACAGTTGATGGAAAGAATGCAGAACAATGCAATACATTCACCCCAGTACAGAGATCCAGGCCTAAATCCATCGTTTTTTTTGCTCACCATGCCATTCCAGTTTGAACCCAGCCATATGCAAATCAGTCTTGAGCCTGTGCCCCATGGGAACAGTCCAGCTCGAACTGCCAAGCCAGGTCCTCCCTAGACTGGAAACAAGCATCCTTGGACCGGTTTCGAGCTTTTAGCCCTCATCAGCCAGGATAGCTTGATTCCAGTGGCATGGAGAGCACCGGACTCACTCTGAGTATAACCGCCCCGCTTGGGGTGACAAATGCAAAAACAACAGTTGATGGACAGAATGCAGAACAATGGCATACATTTACCCCAGTACAAAGAACTGGGCCTAAATCCATTGTTTTTTTGCTCACCATGCCATTCCAGTTTGAACCCAGCCATATGCAAATCAGTCTTGACCCTGTGCCCCATGGGAAAAGTCCAGCCCGAACTGCCAAGCCAGGCCCTCCCTGGACTAGAAACAAGCATCCTTGGACCTGTTTCGGGCTTTGAGCCCTCATAAGCCAGGATAGCTTGATTCAAGTGGCGTGGAGAGAACGGGACTAACGTCTGAGCAAACCCGTTCCACTCAGGGTGACAAATACAAAAACAACAGTTGATGGAAAGAATGCAGAACAATGCAATACATTCACCCCAGTACAGAGATCTGAGCCTAAATCCATTGTTTTTTTTGCTCACCATGCCATTCCAGTTTGAACCCAGCCATATGCAAATCAGTCTTGAGCCTGTGCCCCATGGGAACAGTCCAGCTCGAACTGCCAAGCCAGGTCCTCCCTAGACTGGAAACAAGCATCCTTGGACCGGTTTCGAGCTTTCAGCCCTCATCAGCCAGGATAGCTTGATTCCAGTGGCATGGAGAGCACCGGACTCACTCCGAGTATAACCGCCCCGCTTGGGGTGACAAATGCAAAAACAACAGTTGATGGACAGAATGCAGAACAATGTGATACATTCACCCCAGTACAGAGATCTGTGTCTAAATCCATAGTTTGTTTGCTCACCATGCCATTCCAGTTTGAACCCACGCATATGCAAATGAGTCTTGACCCTATGCCCCATGGGAACAGTCCAGCCCGAACTGCCAAGCCAGGTCCTCCCTGGACTGGAAACTAGCATCCTAGGACCGGTTTCGGGCTTTCAACCCCCATCAGCCAGGATAGCTTGATTCCAGTGTCATGGAGAGCATGGGACTCACGTCTGTGCATACCCGTCCCACTCGGGGTGAGAAATGAAAAACCAACAGTTGATGGACAGAATGCAGAACAATGTCATACATTTACCCCAGTACAGGGATCTGGGCCTAAATCCATCATTTTTTTGCTCACCATGCCATTCCAGTTTGAACCCATCCATATGCAAATCAGTCTTCACCCTGTGCCCCATGGGAACAGTCCAGCCCGAACTGCCAAACCAGGTCCTCCCTGGACTGGAAACAAGCATCCTAGGACTGGTTTCGGACTTCCAGCCCTCGTCAGCCAGGATAGGTTGATTCCAGTGGCATGGAGAGCACAGGACTCACATCTGAGCATACCCGACCCACTTGGGGTGACAAATGCAAAAACAACAGTTGATGGACAGAATGCAGGACAATTTCATACATGCACCCCAGTAAAGAGATCTGGGCCTAAATCCATCGTTTTTTGCTCACCATGCCATTCCAGTTTGAACCCAGCCATATGCAAATGAGTCTTGACCCTATGCCCCATGGGAACAGTCCAGCCCGAACTGCCAAGCCAGGTCCTCCCTGGACTGGAAACAAGCATCCTAGGACCGGTTTCGTGCTTCCAGCCCTCGTCAGCCAGGATAGCTTGATTCCAGTGGCATGGAGAGCACGGGACTCACGTCTGAGCATACCCGACCCACTCGGGGTGACAAATGCAAAAACAACAGTTGATGGACAGAATGCAGGGCAATTTCATACTTTCACCCCAGTACAGAGATCTGGGCATAAATCCATCGTTTTTTTGCTCACCATGACATTCCAGTTTGAACCCAGCCATATCCAAATGAGTCTTGACCCTATGCCCCATGGGAACAGTCCAGCCCGCGCTGCCAAGCCAGGTCCTCCCTGGACTGGAAACAAGCATCCTAGGACCGGTTTCGAGCTTTCAACCCCCATCAGCCAGGATAGCTTGATTCTAGTGTCATGGAGAGCATGGGACTCACGTCTGAGCATACCTATCCCACTCGGGGTGAGAAATGCAAAAACAACAATTGATGGACAGAATGCAGAACAATGTCATACATTTACCTCAGTACAGAGATCTGGGCCTAAATCCATCGTTATTTTGCTCACCATGCCATTCCAGTTTGAACCCAGCCATATGCAAATCAGTCTTGACCCTGTGACCCATGGGAACAGTCCAGCCCGAACTGCCAAGCCAGGTCCTCCCTGGGCTGGAAACAAGCATCCTAGGACCGGTTTTGGGCTTCCAGCCCTCGTCAGCCCGGATAGCTTGATTCCAGTGGCATGGAGAGCACGGGACTCACGTCTGAGCATACCCGTCCGCTTGGGGTGACAAATGCAAAAACAACAGTTGATGAACAGAATGCAGGACAATGTCATACATTCACCCCAATACAGAGATCTGGGCCTAAATCCATCGTTTTTTTTCTCACCATGCCATTCTAGTTTGAACCCAGCCATATGCAAATGAGTCTTGACCCTATGCCCCATGGGAACAGTCCAGCCGGAACTGCCAAGCCAGGTCCTCCCTGGACTGGAAACAAGCATCCTAGGACCGTTCTTGGGCGTTCAACCCCCATAAACCAGGATAGCTTGATTCCAGTGGCATGGAGAGCACAGGACTCACGTCTGAGCATACCCGTCCCACTCGGGGGAGAAATGCAAAAACAACAGTTGATGGACAGAATGCAGAACAATGGCATACATTTACCCCAGTACAAAGAACTGGGCCTAAATCCATTGTTTTTTTGCTCACCATGCAATTCCAGTTTGAACCCAGCCATATACAAATCAGTCTTGACCCTGTGCCCCATGGGAAAAGTCCAGCCCGAACTGCCAAGCCAGGCCCTCCCTGGACTAGAAACAAGCATCCTTGGACCTGTTTCGGGCTTTGAGCCCTCATAAGCCAGGATAGCTTGATTCAAGTGGCGTGGAGAGAACGGGACTAACGTCTGAGCAAACCCGTTCCACTCAGGGTGACAAATACAAAAACAACAGTTGATGGAAAGAATGCAGAACAATGCAATACATTCACCCCAGTACAGAGATCCAGGCCTAAATCCATCGTTTTTTTTGCTCACCATGCCATTCCAGTTTGAACCCAGCCATATGCAAATCAGTCTTGAGCCTGTGCCCCATGGGAACAGTCCAGCTCGAACTGCCAAGCCAGGTCCTCCCTAGACTGGAAACAAGCATCCTTGGACCGGTTTCGAGCTTTTAGCCCTCATCAGCCAGGATAGCTTGATTCCAGTGGCATGGAGAGCACCGGACTCACTCTGAGTATAACCGCCCCGCTTGGGGTGACAAATGCAAAAACAACAGTTGATGGACAGAATGCAGAACAATGGCATACATTTACCCCAGTACAAAGAACTGGGCCTAAATCCATTGTTTTTTTGCTCACCATGCCATTCCAGTTTGAACCCAGCCATATGCAAATCAGTCTTGACCCTGTGCCCCATGGGAAAAGTCCAGCCCGAACTGCCAAGCCAGGCCCTCCCTGGACTAGAAACAAGCATCCTTGGACCTGTTTCGGGCTTTGAGCCCTCATAAGCCAGGATAGCTTGATTCAAGTGGCGTGGAGAGAACGGGACTAACGTCTGAGCAAACCCGTTCCACTCAGGGTGACAAATACAAAAACAACAGTTGATGGAAAGAATGCAGAACAATGCAATACATTCACCCCAGTACAGAGATCTGAGCCTAAATCCATTGTTTTTTTTGCTCACCATGCCATTCCAGTTTGAACCCAGCCATATGCAAATCAGTCTTGAGCCTGTGCCCCATGGGAACAGTCCAGCTCGAACTGCCAAGCCAGGTCCTCCCTAGACTGGAAACAAGCATCCTTGGACCGGTTTCGAGCTTTCAGCCCTCATCAGCCAGGATAGCTTGATTCCAGTGGCATGGAGAGCACCGGACTCACTCCGAGTATAACCGCCCCGCTTGGGGTGACAAATGCAAAAACAACAGTTGATGGACAGAATGCAGAACAATGTGATACATTCACCCCAGTACAGAGATCTGTGTCTAAATCCATAGTTTGTTTGCTCACCATGCCATTCCAGTTTGAACCCACGCATATGCAAATGAGTCTTGACCCTATGCCCCATGGGAACAGTCCAGCCCGAACTGCCAAGCCAGGTCCTCCCTGGACTGGAAACTAGCATCCTAGGACCGGTTTCGGGCTTTCAACCCCCATCAGCCAGGATAGCTTGATTCCAGTGTCATGGAGAGCATGGGACTCACGTCTGTGCATACCCGTCCCACTCGGGGTGAGAAATGAAAAACCAACAGTTGATGGACAGAATGCAGAACAATGTCATACATTTACCCCAGTACAGGGATCTGGGCCTAAATCCATCATTTTTTTGCTCACCATGCCATTCCAGTTTGAACCCATCCATATGCAAATCAGTCTTCACCCTGTGCCCCATGGGAACAGTCCAGCCCGAACTGCCAAACCAGGTCCTCCCTGGACTGGAAACAAGCATCCTAGGACTGGTTTCGGACTTCCAGCCCTCGTCAGCCAGGATAGGTTGATTCCAGTGGCATGGAGAGCACAGGACTCACATCTGAGCATACCCGACCCACTTGGGGTGACAAATGCAAAAACAACAGTTGATGGACAGAATGCAGGACAATTTCATACATGCACCCCAGTAAAGAGATCTGGGCCTAAATCCATCGTTTTTTGCTCACCATGCCATTCCAGTTTGAACCCAGCCATATGCAAATGAGTCTTGACCCTATGCCCCATGGGAACAGTCCAGCCCGAACTGCCAAGCCAGGTCCTCCCTGGACTGGAAACAAGCGTCCTAGGACTGGTTTTGGGCTTTCAACCCCCATCAGCCAGGATAGCTTGATTCCAGTGTCATGGAGAGCATGGGACTCACGTCTGAGCATACCTGTCCCACTCGGGGTGAGAAATGCAAAAACAACAGTTGATGGACAGAATGCAGAACAATGTCATACATTTACCCCAGTACAGAGATCTGGGCCTAAATCCATCTTTTTTTTGCTCACCATGCCATTCCAGTTTGAACCCAGCCATATGCAAATCAGTCTTGACCCTGTGCCCCATGGGAACAGTCCAGCCCGAACTGCCAAGCCAGGTCCTCCCTGGGCTGGAAACAAGCATCCTAGGACCAGTTTCGGGCTTCCAGCCCTCGTCAGCCAGGATAGCTTGATTCCAGTGGCATGGAGAGCACATGACTCACGTCTGAGCATACCCGACCCACTCGGGGTGACAAATGCAAACACAACAGTTGATGGACAGAATGCAGGACAATTTCATACATTCACCCCAGTACAGAGATCTGGGCCTAAATCCATTTTTTTTTGTTCACAATGCCATTCCAGTTTGTACCCAGCCATATGCAATCAGTCTTGACCCTGTGCCCCATGGGAACAGTCCAGCCCGAACTGCCAAGCCAGGTCCTCCCTGGACTGGAAACAAGCATCGTAGGACCGGTTTCGGGCTTTTCGCCCTCATCAGCCAAGATAGCTTGATTCCAGTGGCATGGAGAACACGGGACTCACGTCTAAGCATACCAGACACGCTTGGGGTGACTAATGCAAAAACAACGGTTGATGGACAGAATGCAGAACAATGTCATAAATTCACCCCAGTACAGATATCTGGGCCTATATCCATTGTTTTTTTGCTCACCATGCCATTCCAGTTTGAACCCAGCCATATGCAAATGAGTCTTGACCCTGTGCCCCATGGGAACAGTCCAGCCCGAACTGCCAAGTTAGGTCCTCCCTGGACTGGAAACAAGCATCCTAGGACCGGTTTCGGGCTTTCAACCCCCATAAACCAGGATAGCTTGATTCCAGTGGCATGGAGAGCACGGAACTCACCTCTGAGCATACCCGTCTCACTCGGGGTGAGAAATGCAAAAACAACAGTTGATGAACAGAATGCAGAAAAATGTCATACATTTACCCCAATACAGAGATCTGGGCCTAAATCCATTGTTTTTTTGCTCACCATGCCATTCCAGTTTGAACCCAGCCATATGCAAATCAGTCTTGAGCCTGTGCCCCATGGGAACAGTCCAGCTCGAACTGCCAAGCCAGGTCCTCCCTAGACTGGAAACAAGCATCCTTGGACCGGTTTCGAGCTTTCAGCCCTCATCAGCCAGGATAGCTTGATTCCAGTGGCATGGAGAGCACAGGACTCACATCTGAGCATACCCGACCCACTTGGGGTGACAAATGCAAAAACAACAGTTGATGGACAGAATGCAGGACAGAATGCAGGACAATTTCATACATGCACCCCAGTAAAGAGATCTGGGCCTAAATCCATCGTTTTTTGCTCACCATGCCATTCCAGTTTGAACCCAGCCATATGCAAATGAGTCTTGACCCTATGCCCCATGGGAACAGTCCAGCCCGAACTGCCAAGCCAGGTCCTCCCTGGACTGGAAACAAGCGTCCTAGGACTGGTTTTGGGCTTTCAACCCCCATCAGCCAGGATAGCTTGATTCCAGTGTCATGGAGAGCATGGGACTCACGTCTGAGCATACCTGTCCCACTCGGGGTGAGAAATGCAAAAACAACAGTTGATGGACAGAATGCAGAACAATGTCATACATTTACCCCAGTACAGAGATCTGGGCCTAAATCCATCTTTTTTTTGCTCACCATGCCATTCCAGTTTGAACCCAGCCATATGCAAATCAGTCTTGACCCTGTGCCCCATGGGAACAGTCCAGCCCGAACTGCCAAGCCAGGTCCTCCCTGGGCTGGAAACAAGCATCCTAGGACCAGTTTCGGGCTTCCAGCCCTCGTCAGCCAGGATAGCTTGATTCCAGTGGCATGGAGAGCACATGACTCACGTCTGAGCATACCCGACCCACTCGGGGTGACAAATGCAAACACAACAGTTGATGGACAGAATGCAGGACAATTTCATACATTCACACCAGTACAGAGATCTGGGCCTAAATCCATCGTTTTTTTTCTCACCATGCCATTCTAGTTTGAACCCAGCCATATGCAAATGAGTCTTGACCCTATGCCCCATGGGAACAGTCCAGCCGGAACTGCCAAGCCAGGTCCTCCCTGGACTGGAAACAAGCATCCTAGGACCGTTCTTGGGCGTTCAACCCCCATAAACCAGGATAGCTTGATTCCAGTGGCATGGAGAGCACAGGACTCACGTCTGAGCATACCCGTCCCACTCGGGGGAGAAATGCAAAAACAACAGTTGATGGACAGAATGCAGAACAATGTCATAAATTCACCCCAGTACAGATATCTGGGCCTAAATCCATTGTTTTTTTGCTCACCATGCCATTCCAGTTTGAACCCAGCCATATGCAAATGAGTCTTGACCCTATGCCCCATGGGAACAGTCCAGCCCGAACTGCCAAGTTAGGTCCTCCCTGGACTGGAAACAAGCATCCTAGGACCGGTTTCGGGTTTTCAACTCCCATAAACCAGGATAGCTTGATTCCAGTGGCATGGAGAGCACGGAACTCACGTCTGAGCATACCCGTCTCACTCGGGGTGAGAAATGCAAAAACAACAGTTGATGAACAGAATGCAGAACAATGTCATACATTTACCCCAATACAGAGATCTGGGCCTAAATCCATTGTTTTTTTGCTCACCATGCCATTCCAGTTTGAACCCAGCCATATGCAAATCAGTCTTGAGCCTGTGCCCCATGGGAACAGTCCAGCTCGAACTGTCAAGCCAGGTCCTCCCTAGACTGGAAACAAGCATCCTTGGACCGGTTTCGAGCTTTCAGCCCTCATCAGCCAGGATAGCTTGATTCCAGTGGCATGGAGAGCACCGGACTCACTCTGAGTATAACCGCCCCGCTTGGGGTGACAAATGCAAAAACAACAGTTGATGGACAGAATGCAGAACAATGTGATACATTCACCCCAGTACAGAGATCTGGGTCTAAATCCATAGTTTGTTTGCTCACCATGCCATTCCAGTTTGAACCCACGCATATGCAAATGAGTCTTGACCCTATGCCCCATGGGAACAGTCCAGCCCGAACTGCCATGCCAGGTCCTCCCTGGACTGGAAACAAGCATCCTAGGACAGGTTTCGGGCTTTCAACCCCCATCAGCCAGGATAGCTTGATTCCAGTGTCATGGAGAGCATGGGACTCACGTCTGTGCATACCCGTCCCACTCGGGGTGAGAAATGCAAAACCAACAGTTGATGGACAGAATGCAGAACAATGTCATACATTTACCCCAGTACAGGGATCTGGGCCTAAATCCATCATTTTTTTGCTCACCATGCCATTCCAGTTTGAACCCATCCATATGCAAATCAGTCTTCACCCTGTGCCCCATGGGAACAGTCCAGCCCGAACTGCCAAACCAGGTCCTCCCTGGACTGGAAACAAGCATCCTAGGACTGGTTTCGGACTTCCAGCCCTCGTCAGCCAGGATAGGTTGATTCCAGTGGCATGGAGAGCACAGGACTCACATCTGAGCATACCCGACCCACTTGGGGTGACAAATGCAAAAACAACAGTTGATGGACAGAATGCAGGACAATTTCATACATGCACCCCAGTAAAGAGATCTGGGCCTAAATCCATCGTTTTTTGCTCACCATGCCATTCCAGTTTGAACCCAGCCATATGCAAATGAGTCTTGACCCTATGCCCCATGGGAACAGTCCAGCCCGAACTGCCAAGCCAGGTCCTCCCTGGACTGGAAACAAGCGTCCTAGGACTGGTTTTGGGCTTTCAACCCCCATCAGCCAGGATAGCTTGATTCCAGTGTCATGGAGAGCATGGGACTCACGTCTGAGCATACCTGTCCCACTCGGGGTGAGAAATGCAAAAACAACAGTTGATGGACAGAATGCAGAACAATGTCATACATTTACCCCAGTACAGAGATCTGGGCCTAAATCCATCTTTTTTTTGCTCACCATGCCATTCCAGTTTGAACCCAGCCATATGCAAATCAGTCTTGACCCTGTGCCCCATGGGAACAGTCCAGCCCGAACTGCCAAGCCAGGTCCTCCCTGGGCTGGAAACAAGCATCCTAGGACCAGTTTCGGGCTTCCAGCCCTCGTCAGCCAGGATAGCTTGATTCCAGTGGCATGGAGAGCACATGACTCACGTCTGAGCATACCCGACCCACTCGGGGTGACAAATGCAAACACAACACTTGATGGACAGAATGCAGGACAATTTCATACATTCACCCCAGTACAGAGATCTGGGCCTAAATCCATTTTTTTTTTTGTTCACAATGCCATTCCAGTTTGTACCCAGCCATATGCAAATCAGTCTTGACCCTGTGCCCAATGGGAACAGTCCAGCCCGAACTGCCAAGCCAGGTCCTCCCTGGACTGGAAACAAGCATCGTAGGACCGGTTTCGGGCTTTTCGCCCTCATCAGCCAAGATAGCTTGATTCCAGTGGCATGGAGAACACGGGACTCACGTCTAAGCATACCAGACACGCTTGGGGTGACTAATGCAAAAACAACAGTTGATGGACAGAATGCAGAACAATGTCATAAATTCACCCCAGTACAGATATCTGGGCCTAAATCCATTGTTTTTTTGCTCACCATGCCATTCCAGTTTGAACCCAGCCATATGCAAATGAGTCTTGACCCTATGCCCCATGGGAACAGTCCAGCCCGAACTGCCAAGTTAGGTCCTCCCTGGACTGGAAACAAGCATCCTAGGACCGGTTTCGGGCTTTCAACCCCCATAAACCAGGATAGCTTGATTCCAGTGGCATGGAGAGCACGGAACTCACGTCTGAGCATACCCGTCTCACTCGGGGTGAGAATTGCAAAAACAACAGTTGATGAACAGAATGCAGAACAATGTCATACATTTACCCCAATACAGAGATCTGGGCCTAAATCCATTGTTTTTTTGCTCACCATGACATTCCAGTTTGTACCCAGCCATATGCAAATCAGTCCCTGACCCTGTGCCCCATGGGACCAGTCCAGCCCGAACTGCCAAGCCAGGTCTTCCCTGGACTAGAAACAAGCATCCTAGGACCGGTTTCGGGCTTTCAGCCCTCATCAGCCAGGATAGCTTGATTCCAGTGGCATGGAGTGCATGGGACTCACGTCTGACCATACCCATCCCACTCGGGTGACAAATGCAAAAACAACAGTTGATGGACAAAATGCAGAACAATGTCATTCATTCACCCCAGTACAGAGATCCGGGCCTAAATCCATCGTTTTTTTGCTCACCATGCCATTCCAGTTTGAACCCAGCCATATGCAAATGAGTCTTGACCCTGTGCCCCATGGGAACAGTCCAGCCCGAACTGCCAAGCCAGGTCCTCCCTAGACTGGAAACAAGCATCCTAGGACCGGTTTCGAGCTTTCGGCCCTCATCAGCCAGGATAGCTTGATTCCAGTGGCATGGAGAGCATGGGACTCACGTCTGAGCATACCCGTCCCACTCGGGGTGATAAATGCAAAAACAGCAGCTGAAGGACAGAATGCAGAACAATGAAATTCATTCACCCCAGTACAGAGATCCGGGCCTAAATCCATCGTTTTTTTGCTCACCATGCCATTCCAGTTTGAACCCAGCCATATGCAAATGAGTCTTGACCCTGTGCCCCATGGGAACAGTCCAGCCCGAACTGCCAAGCCAGGTCCTCCCTAGACTGGAAACAAGCATCCTAGGACCGGTTTTGAGCTTTCAGCCCTCATCAGCCAGGATAGCTTGATTCCAGTGGCATGGAGAGCACCGGACTCACTCTGAGTATAACCGCCCCGCTTGGGGTGACAAATGCAAAAACAACAGTTGATGGACAGAATGCAGAACAATGTGATACATTCACCCCAGTACAGAGATCTGGGTCTAAATCCATAGTTTTTTTGCTCACCATGCCATTCCAGTTTGAACCCACGCATATGCAAATGAGTCTTGACCCTATGCCCCATGGGAACAGTCCAGCCCGAACTGCCAAGCCAGGTCCTCCCTGGACTGGAAACAAGCATCCTAGGACCAGCCAGGATAGCTTGATTCCAGTGTCATGGAGAGCATGGGACTCACGTCTGTGCATACCCGTCCCACTCGGGGTGAGAAATGCAAAACCAACAGTTGATGGACAGAATGCAGAACAATGTCATACATTTACCCCAGTACAGGGATCTGGGCCTAAATCCATCATTTTTTTGCTCACCATGCCATTCCAGTTTGAACCCATCCATATGCAAATCAGTCTTCACCCTGTGCCCCATGGGAACAGTCCAGCCCGAACTGCCAAACCAGGTCCTCCTTGGACTGGAAACAAGCATCCTAGGACTGGTTTCGGACTTCCAGCCCTCGTCAGCCAGGATAGGTTGATTCCAGTGGCATGGAGAGCACAGGACTCACATCTGAGCATACCCGACCCACTTGGGGTGACAAATGCAAAAACAACAGTTGATGGACAGAATGCAGGACAATTTCATACATGCACCCCAGTAAAGAGATCTGGGCCTAAATCCATCGTTTTTTTGCTCACCATGCCATTCCAGTTTGAACCCAGCCATATGCAAATGAGTCTTGACCCTATGCCCCATGGGAACAGTCCAGCCCGAACTGCCAAGCCAGGTCCTCCCTGGACTGGAAACAAGCGTCCTAGGACTGGTTTTGGGCTTTCAACCCCCATCAGCCAGGATAGCTTGATTCCAGTGTCATGGAGAGCATGGGACTCACGTCTGAGCATACCTGTCCCACTCGGGGTGAGAAATGCAAAAACAACAGTTGATGGACAGAATGCAGAACAATGTCATACATTTACCCCAGTACAGAGATCTAGGCCTAAATCCATCGTTTTTTTGCTCACCATGCCATTCCAGTTTGAACCCAGCCATATGCAAATCAGTCTTGACCCTGTGCCCCATGGGAACAGTCCAGCCCGAACTGCCAAACCAGGTCCTCCTTGGACTGGAAACAAGCATCCTAGGACTGGTTTCGGACTTCCAGCCCTCGTCAGCCAGGATAGGTTGATTCCAGTGGCATGGAGAGCACAGGACTCACATCTGAGCATACCCGACCCACTTGGGGTGACAAATGCAAAAACAACAGTTGATGGACAGAATGCAGGACAATTTCATACATGCACCCCAGTAAAGAGATCTGGGCCTAAATCCATCGTTTTTTTGCTCACCATGCCATTCCAGTTTGAACCCAGCCATATGCAAATGAGTCTTGACCCTATGCCCCATGGGAACAGTCCAGCCCGAACTGCCAAGCCAGGTCCTCCCTGGACTGGAAACAAGCGTCCTAGGACTGGTTTTGGGCTTTCAACCCCCATCAGCCAGGATAGCTTGATTCCAGTGTCATGGAGAGCATGGGACTCACGTCTGAGCATACCTGTCCCACTCGGGGTGAGAAATGCAAAAACAACAGTTGATGGACAGAATGCAGAACAATGTCATACATTTACCCCAGTACAGAGATCTAGGCCTAAATCCATCGTTTTTTTGCTCACCATGCCATTCCAGTTTGAACCCAGCCATATGCAAATCAGTCTTGACCCTGTGCCCCATGGGAACAGTCCAGCCCGAACTGCCAAGCCAGGTCCTCCCTGGGCTGGAAACAAGCATCCTAGGACCAGTTTCGGGCTTCCAGCCCTCGTCAGCCAGGATAGCTTGATTCCAGTGGCATGGAGAGCACATGACTCACGTCTGAGCATACCCGACCCACTCGGGGTGACAAATGCAAACACAACAGTTGATGGACAGAATGCAGGACAATTTCATACATTCACCCCAGTACAGAGATCTGGGCCTAAATCCATTTTTTTTTTGTTCACAATGCCATTCCAGTTTGTACCCAGCCATATGCAAATCAGTCTTGACCCTGTGCCCCATGGGAACAGTCCAGCCCGAACTGCCAAGCCAGGTCCTCCCTGGACTGGAAACAAGCATTGTAGGACCGGTTTCGGGCTTTTCGCCCTCATCAGCCAAGATAGCTTGATTCCAGTGGCATGGAGAACACGGGACTCACGTCTAAGCATACCAGACACGCTTGGGGTGACTAATGCAAAAACAACAGTTGATGGACAGAATGCAGAACAATGTCATAAATTCACCCCAGTACAGATATCTGGGCCTAAATCCATTGTTTTTTTGCTCACCATGCCATTCCAGTTTGAACCCAGCCATATGCAAATGAGTCTTGACCCTATGCCCCATGGGAACAGTCCAGCCCGAACTGCCAAGTTAGGTCCTCCCTGGACTGGAAACAAGCATCCTAGGACCGGTTTCGGGCTTTTAACCCCCATAAACCAGGATAGCTTGATTCCAGTGGCATGGAGAGCACGGAACTCACGTCTGAGCATACCCGTCTCACTCGGGGTGAGAAATGCAAAAACAACAGTTGATGAACAGAATGCAGAACAATGTCATACATTTACCCCAATACAGAGATCTGGGCCTAAATCCATTGTTTTTTTGCTCACCATGACATTCCAGTTTGAACCCAGCCATATGCAAATCAGTCCCTGACCCTGTGCCCCATGGGACCAGTCCAGCCCGAACTGCCAAGCCAGGTCTTCCCTGGACTAGAAACAAGCATCCTAGGACCGGTTTCGGGCTTTCAGCCCTCATCAGCCAGGATAGCTTGATTCCAGTGGCATGGAGTGCATGGGACTCACGTCTGACCATACCCATCCCACTCGGGGTGACAAATGCAAACACAACAGTTGATGGACAGAATGCAGGACAATTTCATACATTCACCCCAGTACAGAGATCTGGGCCTAAATCCATTTTTTTTTTGTTCACAATGCCATTCCAGTTTGTACCCAGCCATATGCAATCAGTCTTGACCCTGTGCCCCATGGGAACAGTCCAGCCCGAACTGCCAAGCCAGGTCCTCCCTGGACTGGAAACAAGCATCGTAGGACCGGTTTCGGGCTTTTCGCCCTCATCAGCCAAGATAGCTTGATTCCAGTGGCATGGAGAACACGGGACTCACGTCTAAGCATACCAGACACGCTTGGGGTGACTAATGCAAAAACAACAGTTGATGGACAGAATGCAGAACAATGTCATAAATTCACCCCAGTACAGATATCTGGGCCTATATCCATTGTTTTTTTGCTCACCATGCCATTCCAGTTTGAACCCAGCCATATGCAAATGAGTCTTGACCCTGTGCCCCATGGGAACAGTCCAGCCCGAACTGCCAAGTTAGGTCCTCCCTGGACTGGAAACAGGCATCCTAGGACCGGTTTCGGGCTTTCAACCCCCATAAACCAGGATAGCTTGATTCCAGTGGCATGGAGAGCACGGAACTCACCTCTGAGCATACCCGTCTCACTCGGGGTGAGAAATGCAAAAACAACAGTTGATGAACAGAATGCAGAAAAATGTCATACATTTACCCCAATACAGAGATCTGGGCCTAAATCCATTGTTTTTTTGCTCACCATGCCATTCCAGTTTGAACCCAGCCATATGCAAATCAGTCTTGAGCCTGTGCCCCATGGGAACAGTCCAGCTCGAACTGCCAAGCCAGGTCCTCCCTAGACTGGAAACAAGCATCCTTGGACCGGTTTCGAGCTTTCAGCCCTCATCAGCCAGGATAGCTTGATTCCAGTGGCATGGAGAGCACAGGACTCACATCTGAGCATACCCGACCCACTTGGGGTGACAAATGCAAAAACAACAGTTGATGGACAGAATGCAGGACAGAATGCAGGACAATTTTATACATGCACCCCAGTAAAGAGATCTGGGCCTAAATCCATCGTTTTTTGCTCACCATGCCATTCCAGTTTGAACCCAGCCATATGCAAATGAGTCTTGACCCTATGCCCCATGGGAACAGTCCAGCCCGAACTGCCAAGCCAGGTCCTCCCTGGACTGGAAACAAGCGTCCTAGGACTGGTTTTGGGCTTTCAACCCCCATCAGCCAGGATAGCTTGATTCCAGTGTCATGGAGAGCATGGGACTCACGTCTGAGCATACCTGTCCCACTCGGGGTGAGAAATGCAAAAACAACAGTTGATGGACAGAATGCAGAACAATGTCATACATTTACCCCAGTACAGAGATCTGGGCCTAAATCCATCTTTTTTTTGCTCACCATGCCATTCCAGTTTGAACCCAGCCATATGCAAATCAGTCTTGACCCTGTGCCCCATGGGAACAGTCCAGCCCGAACTGCCAAGCCAGGTCTTCCCTGCGCTGGAAACAAGCATCCTAGGACCAGTTTCGGGCTTCCAGCCCTCGTCAGCCAGGATAGCTTGATTCCAGTGGCATGGAGAGCACATGACTCACGTCTGAGCATACCCGACCCACTCGGGGTGACAAATGCAAACACAACAGTTGATGGACAGAATGCAGGACAATTTCATACATTCACACCAGTACAGAGATGTGGGCCTAAATCCATTTTTTTTTGTTCACAATGCCATTCTAGTTTGTACCCAGCCATATGCAAATCAGTCTTGACCCTGTGCCCCATGGGAACAGTCCAGCCCGAACTGCCAAGCCAGGTCCTCCCTGGAAGGAAACAAGCATCGTAGGACCGGTTTCGGGCTTTTCGCCCTCATCAGCCAAGATAGCTTGATTCCAGTGGCATGGAGAACACGGGACTCACGTCTAAGCATACCAGACACGCTTGGGGTGACTAATGCAAAAACAACAGTTGATGGACAGAATGCAGAACAATGTCATAAATTCACCCCAGTACAGATATCTGGGCCTAAATCCATTGTTTTTTTGCTCACCATGCCATTCCAGTTTGAACCCAGCCATATGCAAATGAGTCTTGACCCTATGCCCCATGGGAACAGTCCAGCCCGAACTGCCAAGTTAGGTCCTCCCTGGACTGGAAACAAGCATCCTAGGACCGGTTTCGGGCTTTCAACTCCCATAAACCAGGATAGCTTGATTCCAGTGGCATGGAGAGCACGGAACTCACGTCTGAGCATACCCGTCTCACTCGGGGTGAGAAATGCAAAAACAACAGTTGATGAACAGAATGCAGAACAATGTCATACATTTACCCCAATACAGAGATCTGGGCCTAAATCCATTGTTTTTTTGCTCACCATGCCATTCCAGTTTGAACCCAGCCATATGCAAATCAGTCTTGAGCCTGTGCCCCATGGGAACAGTCCAGCTCGAACTGTCAAGCCAGGTCCTCCCTAGACTGGAAACAAGCATCCTTGGACCGGTTTCGAGCTTTCAGCCCTCATCAGCCAGGATAGCTTGATTCCAGTGGCATGGAGAGCACCGGACTCACTCTGAGTATAACCGCCCCGCTTGGGGTGACAAATGCAAAAACAACAGTTGATGGACAGAATGCAGAACAATGTGATACATTCACCCCAGTACAGAGATCTGGGTCTAAATCCATAGTTTGTTTGCTCACCATGCCATTCCAGTTTGAACCCACGCATATGCAAATGAGTCTTGACCCTATGCCCCATGGGAACAGTCCAGCCCGAACTGCCAAGCCAGGTCCTCCCTGGACTGGAAACAAGCATCCTAGGACAGGTTTCGGGCTTTCAACCCCCATCAGCCAGGATAGCTTGATTCCAGTGTCATGGAGAGCATGGGACTCACGTCTGTGCATACCCGTCCCACTCGGGGTGAGAAATGCAAAACCAACAGTTGATGGACAGAATGCAGAACAATGTCATACATTTACCCCAGTACAGGGGTCTGGGCCTAAATCCATCATTTTTTTGCTCACCATGCCATTCCAGTTTGAACCCATCCATATGCAAATCAGTCTTCACCCTGTGCCCCATGGGAACAGTCCAGCCCGAACTGCCAAACCAGGTCCTCCCTGGACTGGAAACAAGCATCCTAGGACTGGTTTCGGACTTCCAGCCCTCGTCAGCCAGGATAGGTTGATTCCAGTGGCATGGAGAGCACAGGACTCACATCTGAGCATACCCGACCCACTTGGGGTGACAAATGCAAAAACAACAGTTGATGGACAGAATGCAGGACAATTTCATACATGCACCCCAGTAAAGAGATCTGGGCCTAAATCCATCGTTTTTTGCTCACCATGCCATTCCAGTTTGAACCCAGCCATATGCAAATGAGTCTTGACCCTATGCCCCATGGGAACAGTCCAGCCCGAACTGCCAAGCCAGGTCCTCCCTGGACTGGAAACAAGCGTCCTAGGACTGGTTTTGGGCTTTCAACCCCCATCAGCCAGGATAGCTTGATTCCAGTGTCATGGAGAGCATGGGACTCACGTCTGAGCATACCTGTCCCACTCGGGGTGAGAAATGCAAAAACAACAGTTGATGGACAGAATGCAGAACAATGTCATACATTTACCCCAGTACAGAGATCTGGGCCTAAATCCATCTTTTTTTTGCTCACCATGCCATTCCAGTTTGAACCCAGCCATATGCAAATCAGTCTTGACCCTGTGCCCCATGGGAACAGTCCAGCCCGAACTGCCAAGCCAGGTCCTCCCTGGGCTGGAAACAAGCATCCTAGGACCAGTTTCGGGCTTCCAGCCCTCGTCAGCCAGGATAGCTTGATTCCAGTGGCATGGAGAGCACATGACTCACGTCTGAGCATACCCGACCCACTCGGGGTGACAAATGCAAACACAACAGTTGATGGACAGAATGCAGGACAATTTCATACATTCACCCCAGTACAGAGATCTGGGCCTAAATCCATTTTGTTTTTGTTCACAATGCCATTCCAGTTTGTACCCAGCCATATGCAAATCAGTCTTGACCCTGTGCCCCATGGGAACAGTCCAGCCCGAACTGCCAAGCCAGGTCCTCCCTGGACTGGAAACAAGCATCGTAGGACCGGTTTCGGGCTTTTCGCCCTCATCAGCCAAGATAGCTTGATTCCAGTGGCATGGAGAACACGGGACTCACGTCTAAGCATACCAGACACGCTTGGGGTGACTAATGCAAAAACAACAGTTGATGGACAGAATGCAGAACAATGTCATAAATTCACCCCAGTACAGATATCTGGGCCTAAATCCATTGTTTTTTTGCTCACCATGCCATTCCAGTTTGAACCCAGCCATATGCAAATGAGTCTTGACCCTATGCCCCATGGGAACAGTCCAGCCCGAACTGCCAAGTTAGGTCCTCCCTGGACTGGAAACAAGCATCCTAGGACCGGTTTCGGGCTTTCAACCCCCATAAACCAGGATAGCTTGATTCCAGTGGCATGGAGAGCACGGAACTCACGTCTGAGCATACCCGTCTCACTCGGGGTGAGAATTGCAAAAACAACAGTTGATGAACAGAATGCAGAACAATGTCATACATTTACCCCAATACAGAGATCTGGGCCTAAATCCATTGTTTTTTTGCTCACCATGACATTCCAGTTTGTACCCAGCCATATGCAAATCAGTCCCTGACCCTGTGCCCCATGGGACCAGTCCAGCCCGAACTGCCAAGCCAGGTCTTCCCTGGACTAGAAACAAGCATCCTAGGACCGGTTTCGGGCTTTCAGCCCTCATCAGCCAGGATAGCTTGATTCCAGTGGCATGGAGTGCATGGGACTCACGTCTGACCATACCAATCCCACTCGGGTGACAAATGCAAAAACAACAGTTGATGGACAAAATGCAGAACAATGTCATTCATTCACCCCAGTACAGAGATCCGGGCCTAAATCCATCGTTTTTTTGCTCACCATGCCATTCCAGTTTGAACCCAGCCATATGCAAATGAGTCTTGACCCTGTGCCCCATGGGAACAGTCCAGCCCGAACTGCCAAGCCAGGTCCTCCCTAGACTGGAAACAAGCATCCTAGGACCGGTTTCGAGCTTTCGGCCCTCATCAGCCAGGATAGCTTGATTCCAGTGGCATGGAGAGCATGGGACTCACGTCTGAGCATACCCGTCCCACTCGGGGTGATAAATGCAAAAACAGCAGCTGAAGGACAGAATGCAGAACAATGAAATTCATTCACCCCAGTACAGAGATCCGGGCCTAAATCCATCGTTTTTTTGCTCACCATGCCATTCCAGTTTGAACCCAGCCATATGCAAATGAGTCTTGACCCTGTGCCCCATGGGAACAGTCCAGCCCGAACTGCCAAGCCAGGTCCTCCCTAGACTGGAAACAAGCATCCTAGGACCGGTTTTGAGCTTTCAGCCCTCATCAGCCAGGATAGCTTGATTCCAGTGGCATGGAGAGCACCGGACTCACTCTGAGTATAACCGCCCCGCTTGGGGTGACAAATGCAAAAACAACAGTTGATGGACAGAATGCAGAACAATGTGATACATTCACCCCAGTACAGAGATCTGGGTCTAAATCCATAGTTTTTTTGCTCACCATGCCATTCCAGTTTGAACCCACGCATATGCAAATGAGTCTTGACCCTATGCCCCATGGGAACAGTCCAGCCCGAACTGCCAAGCCAGGTCCTCCCTGGACTGGAAACAAGCATCCTAGGACCAGCCAGGATAGCTTGATTCCAGTGTCATGGAGAGCATGGGACTCACGTCTGTGCATACCCGTCCCACTCGGGGTGAGAAATGCAAAACCAACAGTTGATGGACAGAATGCAGAACAATGTCATACATTTACCCCAGTACAGGGATCTGGGCCTAAATCCATCATTTTTTTGCTCACCATGCCATTCCAGTTTGAACCCATCCATATGCAAATCAGTCTTCACCCTGTGCCCCATGGGAACAGTCCAGCCCGAACTGCCAAACCAGGTCCTCCTTGGACTGGAAACAAGCATCCTAGGACTGGTTTCGGACTTCCAGCCCTCGTCAGCCAGGATAGGTTGATTCCAGTGGCATGGAGAGCACAGGACTCACATCTGAGCATACCCGACCCACTTGGGGTGACAAATGCAAAAACAACAGTTGATGGACAGAATGCAGGACAATTTCATACATGCACCCCAGTAAAGAGATCTGGGCCTAAATCCATCGTTTTTTTGCTCACCATGCCATTCCAGTTTGAACCCAGCCATATGCAAATGAGTCTTGACCCTATGCCCCATGGGAACAGTCCAGCCCGAACTGCCAAGCCAGGTCCTCCCTGGACTGGAAACAAGCGTCCTAGGACTGGTTTTGGGCTTTCAACCCCCATCAGCCAGGATAGCTTGATTCCAGTGTCATGGAGAGCATGGGACTCACGTCTGAGCATACCTGTCCCACTCGGGGTGAGAAATGCAAAAACAACAGTTGATGGACAGAATGCAGAACAATGTCATACATTTACCCCAGTACAGAGATCTAGGCCTAAATCCATCGTTTTTTTGCTCACCATGCCATTCCAGTTTGAACCCAGCCATATGCAAATCAGTTTTGACCCTGTGCCCCATGGGAACAGTCCAGCCCGAACTGCCAAACCAGGTCCTCCTTGGACTGGAAACAAGCATCCTAGGACTGGTTTCGGACTTCCAGCCCTCGTCAGCCAGGATAGGTTGATTCCAGTGGCATGGAGAGCACAGGACTCACATCTGAGCATACCCGACCCACTTGGGGTGACAAATGCAAAAACAACAGTTGATGGACAGAATGCAGGACAATTTCATACATGCACCCCAGTAAAGAGATCTGGGCCTAAATCCATCGTTTTTTTGCTCACCATGCCATTCCAGTTTGAACCCAGCCATATGCAAATGAGTCTTGACCCTATGCCCCATGGGAACAGTCCAGCCCGAACTGCCAAGCCAGGTCCTCCCTGGACTGGAAACAAGCGTCCTAGGACTGGTTTTGGGCTTTCAACCCCCATCAGCCAGGATAGCTTGATTCCAGTGTCATGGAGAGCATGGGACTCACGTCTGAGCATACCTGTCCCACTCGGGGTGAGAAATGCAAAAACAACAGTTGATGGACAGAATGCAGAACAATGTCATACATTTACCCCAGTACAGAGATCTAGGCCTAAATCCATCGTTTTTTTGCTCACCATGCCATTCCAGTTTGAACCCAGCCATATGCAAATCAGTCTTGACCCTGTGCCCCATGGGAACAGTCCAGCCCGAACTGCCAAGCCAGGTCCTCCCTGGGCTGGAAACAAGCATCCTAGGACCAGTTTCGGGCTTCCAGCCCTCGTCAGCCAGGATAGCTTGATTCCAGTGGCATGGAGAGCACATGACTCACGTCTGAGCATACCCGACCCACTCGGGGTGACAAATGCAAACACAACAGTTGATGGACAGAATGCAGGACAATTTCATACATTCACCCCAGTACAGAGATCTGGGCCTAAATCCATTTTTTTTTTGTTCACAATGCCATTCCAGTTTGTACCCAGCCATATGCAAATCAGTCTTGACCCTGTGCCCCATGGGAACAGTCCAGCCCGAACTGCCAAGCCAGGTCCTCCCTGGACTGGAAACAAGCATTGTAGGACCGGTTTCGGGCTTTTCGCCCTCATCAGCCAAGATAGCTTGATTCCAGTGGCATGGAGAACACGGGACTCACGTCTAAGCATACCAGACACGCTTGGGGTGACTAATGCAAAAACAACAGTTGATGGACAGAATGCAGAACAATGTCATAAATTCACCCCAGTACAGATATCTGGGCCTAAATCCATTGTTTTTTTGCTCACCATGCCATTCCAGTTTGAACCCAGCCATATGCAAATGAGTCTTGACCCTATGCCCCATGGGAACAGTCCAGCCCGAACTGCCAAGCCAGGTCCTCCCTGGACTGGAAACAAGCGTCCTAGGACTGGTTTTGGGCTTTCAACCCCCATCAGCCAGGATAGCTTGATTCCAGTGTCATGGAGAGCATGGGACTCACGTCTGAGCATACCTGTCCCACTCGGGGTGAGAAATGCAAAAACAACAGTTGATGGACAGAATGCAGAACAATGTCATACATTTACCCCAGTACAGAGATCTGGGCCTAAATCCATCTTTTTTTTGCTCACCATGCCATTCCAGTTTGAACCCAGCCATATGCAAATCAGTCTTGACCCTGTGCCCCATGGGAACAGTCCAGCCCGAACTGCCAAGCCAGGTCTTCCCTGCGCTGGAAACAAGCATCCTAGGACCAGTTTCGGGCTTCCAGCCCTCGTCAGCCAGGATAGCTTGATTCCAGTGGCATGGAGAGCACATGACTCACGTCTGAGCATACCCGACCCACTCGGGGTGACAAATGCAAACACAACAGTTGATGGACAGAATGCAGGACAATTTCATACATTCACACCAGTACAGAGATGTGGGCCTAAATCCATTTTTTTTTGTTCACAATGCCATTCTAGTTTGTACCCAGCCATATGCAAATCAGTCTTGACCCTGTGCCCCATGGGAACAGTCCAGCCCGAACTGCCAAGCCAGGTCCTCCCTGGAAGGAAACAAGCATCGTAGGACCGGTTTCGGGCTTTTCGCCCTCATCAGCCAAGATAGCTTGATTCCAGTGGCATGGAGAACACGGGACTCACGTCTAAGCATACCAGACACGCTTGGGGTGACTAATGCAAAAACAACAGTTGATGGACAGAATGCAGAACAATGTCATAAATTCACCCCAGTACAGATATCTGGGCCTAAATCCATTGTTTTTTTGCTCACCATGCCATTCCAGTTTGAACCCAGCCATATGCAAATGAGTCTTGACCCTATGCCCCATGGGAACAGTCCAGCCCGAACTGCCAAGTTAGGTCCTCCCTGGACTGGAAACAAGCATCCTAGGACCGGTTTCGGGCTTTCAACTCCCATAAACCAGGATAGCTTGATTCCAGTGGCATGGAGAGCACGGAACTCACGTCTGAGCATACCCGTCTCACTCGGGGTGAGAAATGCAAAAACAACAGTTGATGAACAGAATGCAGAACAATGTCATACATTTACCCCAATACAGAGATCTGGGCCTAAATCCATTGTTTTTTTGCTCACCATGCCATTCCAGTTTGAACCCAGCCATATGCAAATCAGTCTTGAGCCTGTGCCCCATGGGAACAGTCCAGCTCGAACTGTCAAGCCAGGTCCTCCCTAGACTGGAAACAAGCATCCTTGGACCGGTTTCGAGCTTTCAGCCCTCATCAGCCAGGATAGCTTGATTCCAGTGGCATGGAGAGCACCGGACTCACTCTGAGTATAACCGCCCCGCTTGGGGTGACAAATGCAAAAACAACAGTTGATGGACAGAATGCAGAACAATGTGATACATTCACCCCAGTACAGAGATCTGGGTCTAAATCCATAGTTTGTTTGCTCACCATGCCATTCCAGTTTGAACCCACGCATATGCAAATGAGTCTTGACCCTATGCCCCATGGGAACAGTCCAGCCCGAACTGCCAAGCCAGGTCCTCCCTGGACTGGAAACAAGCATCCTAGGACAGGTTTCGGGCTTTCAACCCCCATCAGCCAGGATAGCTTGATTCCAGTGTCATGGAGAGCATGGGACTCACGTCTGTGCATACCCGTCCCACTCGGGGTGAGAAATGCAAAACCAACAGTTGATGGACAGAATGCAGAACAATGTCATACATTTACCCCAGTACAGGGGTCTGGGCCTAAATCCATCATTTTTTTGCTCACCATGCCATTCCAGTTTGAACCCATCCATATGCAAATCAGTCTTCACCCTGTGCCCCATGGGAACAGTCCAGCCCGAACTGCCAAACCAGGTCCTCCCTGGACTGGAAACAAGCATCCTAGGACTGGTTTCGGACTTCCAGCCCTCGTCAGCCAGGATAGGTTGATTCCAGTGGCATGGAGAGCACAGGACTCACATCTGAGCATACCCGACCCACTTGGGGTGACAAATGCAAAAACAACAGTTGATGGACAGAATGCAGGACAATTTCATACATGCACCCCAGTAAAGAGATCTGGGCCTAAATCCATCGTTTTTTGCTCACCATGCCATTCCAGTTTGAACCCAGCCATATGCAAATGAGTCTTGACCCTATGCCCCATGGGAACAGTCCAGCCCGAACTGCCAAGCCAGGTCCTCCCTGGACTGGAAACAAGCGTCCTAGGACTGGTTTTGGGCTTTCAACCCCCATCAGCCAGGATAGCTTGATTCCAGTGTCATGGAGAGCATGGGACTCACGTCTGAGCATACCTGTCCCACTCGGGGTGAGAAATGCAAAAACAACAGTTGATGGACAGAATGCAGAACAATGTCATACATTTACCCCAGTACAGAGATCTGGGCCTAAATCCATCTTTTTTTTGCTCACCATGCCATTCCAGTTTGAACCCAGCCATATGCAAATCAGTCTTGACCCTGTGCCCCATGGGAACAGTCCAGCCCGAACTGCCAAGCCAGGTCCTCCCTGGGCTGGAAACAAGCATCCTAGGACCAGTTTCGGGCTTCCAGCCCTCGTCAGCCAGGATAGCTTGATTCCAGTGGCATGGAGAGCACATGACTCACGTCTGAGCATACCCGACCCACTCGGGGTGACAAATGCAAACACAACAGTTGATGGACAGAATGCAGGACAATTTCATACATTCACCCCAGTACAGAGATCTGGGCCTAAATCCATTTTGTTTTTGTTCACAATGCCATTCCAGTTTGTACCCAGCCATATGCAAATCAGTCTTGACCCTGTGCCCCATGGGAACAGTCCAGCCCGAACTGCCAAGCCAGGTCCTCCCTGGACTGGAAACAAGCATCGTAGGACCGGTTTCGGGCTTTTCGCCCTCATCAGCCAAGATAGCTTGATTCCAGTGGCATGGAGAACACGGGACTCACGTCTAAGCATACCAGACACGCTTGGGGTGACTAATGCAAAAACAACAGTTGATGGACAGAATGCAGAACAATGTCATAAATTCACCCCAGTACAGATATCTGGGCCTAAATCCATTGTTTTTTTGCTCACCATGCCATTCCAGTTTGAACCCAGCCATATGCAAATGAGTCTTGACCCTATGCCCCATGGGAACAGTCCAGCCCGAACTGCCAAGTTAGGTCCTCCCTGGACTGGAAACAAGCATCCTAGGACCGGTTTCGGGCTTTCAACCCCCATAAACCAGGATAGCTTGATTCCAGTGGCATGGAGAGCACGGAACTCACGTCTGAGCATACCCGTCTCACTCGGGGTGAGAATTGCAAAAACAACAGTTGATGAACAGAATGCAGAACAATGTCATACATTTACCCCAATACAGAGATCTGGGCCTAAATCCATTGTTTTTTTGCTCACCATGACATTCCAGTTTGTACCCAGCCATATGCAAATCAGTCCCTGACCCTGTGCCCCATGGGACCAGTCCAGCCCGAACTGCCAAGCCAGGTCTTCCCTGGACTAGAAACAAGCATCCTAGGACCGGTTTCGGGCTTTCAGCCCTCATCAGCCAGGATAGCTTGATTCCAGTGGCATGGAGTGCATGGGACTCACGTCTGACCATACCCATCCCACTCGGGTGACAAATGCAAAAACAACAGTTGATGGACAAAATGCAGAACAATGTCATTCATTCACCCCAGTACAGAGATCCGGGCCTAAATCCATCGTTTTTTTGCTCACCATGCCATTCCAGTTTGAACCCAGCCATATGCAAATGAGTCTTGACCCTGTGCCCCATGGGAACAGTCCAGCCCGAACTGCCAAGCCAGGTCCTCCCTAGACTGGAAACAAGCATCCTAGGACCGGTTTCGAGCTTTCGGCCCTCATCAGCCAGGATAGCTTGATTCCAGTGGCATGGAGAGCATGGGACTCACGTCTGAGCATACCCGTCCCACTCGGGGTGATAAATGCAAAAACAGCAGCTGAAGGACAGAATGCAGAACAATGAAATTCATTCACCCCAGTACAGAGATCCGGGCCTAAATCCATCGTTTTTTTGCTCACCATGCCATTCCAGTTTGAACCCAGCCATATGCAAATGAGTCTTGACCCTGTGCCCCATGGGAACAGTCCAGCCCGAACTGCCAAGCCAGGTCCTCCCTAGACTGGAAACAAGCATCCTAGGACCGGTTTTGAGCTTTCAGCCCTCATCAGCCAGGATAGCTTGATTCCAGTGGCATGGAGAGCACCGGACTCACTCTGAGTATAACCGCCCCGCTTGGGGTGACAAATGCAAAAACAACAGTTGATGGACAGAATGCAGAACAATGTGATACATTCACCCCAGTACAGAGATCTGGGTCTAAATCCATAGTTTTTTTGCTCACCATGCCATTCCAGTTTGAACCCACGCATATGCAAATGAGTCTTGACCCTATGCCCCATGGGAACAGTCCAGCCCGAACTGCCAAGCCAGGTCCTCCCTGGACTGGAAACAAGCATCCTAGGACCAGCCAGGATAGCTTGATTCCAGTGTCATGGAGAGCATGGGACTCACGTCTGTGCATACCCGTCCCACTCGGGGTGAGAAATGCAAAACCAACAGTTGATGGACAGAATGCAGAACAATGTCATACATTTACCCCAGTACAGGGATCTGGGCCTAAATCCATCATTTTTTTGCTCACCATGCCATTCCAGTTTGAACCCATCCATATGCAAATCAGTCTTCACCCTGTGCCCCATGGGAACAGTCCAGCCCGAACTGCCAAACCAGGTCCTCCTTGGACTGGAAACAAGCATCCTAGGACTGGTTTCGGACTTCCAGCCCTCGTCAGCCAGGATAGGTTGATTCCAGTGGCATGGAGAGCACAGGACTCACATCTGAGCATACCCGACCCACTTGGGGTGACAAATGCAAAAACAACAGTTGATGGACAGAATGCAGGACAATTTCATACATGCACCCCAGTAAAGAGATCTGGGCCTAAATCCATCGTTTTTTTGCTCACCATGCCATTCCAGTTTGAACCCAGCCATATGCAAATGAGTCTTGACCCTATGCCCCATGGGAACAGTCCAGCCCGAACTGCCAAGCCAGGTCCTCCCTGGACTGGAAACAAGCGTCCTAGGACTGGTTTTGGGCTTTCAACCCCCATCAGCCAGGATAGCTTGATTCCAGTGTCATGGAGAGCATGGGACTCACGTCTGAGCATACCTGTCCCACTCGGGGTGAGAAATGCAAAAACAACAGTTGATGGACAGAATGCAGAACAATGTCATACATTTACCCCAGTACAGAGATCTAGGCCTAAATCCATCGTTTTTTTGCTCACCATGCCATTCCAGTTTGAACCCAGCCATATGCAAATCAGTCTTGACCCTGTGCCCCATGGGAACAGTCCAGCCCGAACTGCCAAACCAGGTCCTCCTTGGACTGGAAACAAGCATCCTAGGACTGGTTTCGGACTTCCAGCCCTCGTCAGCCAGGATAGGTTGATTCCAGTGGCATGGAGAGCACAGGACTCACATCTGAGCATACCCGACCCACTTGGGGTGACAAATGCAAAAACAACAGTTGATGGACAGAATGCAGGACAATTTCATACATGCACCCCAGTAAAGAGATCTGGGCCTAAATCCATCGTTTTTTTGCTCACCATGCCATTCCAGTTTGAACCCAGCCATATGCAAATGAGTCTTGACCCTATGCCCCATGGGAACAGTCCAGCCCGAACTGCCAAGCCAGGTCCTCCCTGGACTGGAAACAAGCGTCCTAGGACTGGTTTTGGGCTTTCAACCCCCATCAGCCAGGATAGCTTGATTCCAGTGTCATGGAGAGCATGGGACTCACGTCTGAGCATACCTGTCCCACTCGGGGTGAGAAATGCAAAAACAACAGTTGATGGACAGAATGCAGAACAATGTCATACATTTACCCCAGTACAGAGATCTAGGCCTAAATCCATCGTTTTTTTGCTCACCATGCCATTCCAGTTTGAACCCAGCCATATGCAAATCAGTCTTGACCCTGTGCCCCATGGGAACAGTCCAGCCCGAACTGCCAAGCCAGGTCCTCCCTGGGCTGGAAACAAGCATCCTAGGACCAGTTTCGGGCTTCCAGCCCTCGTCAGCCAGGATAGCTTGATTCCAGTGGCATGGAGAGCACATGACTCACGTCTGAGCATACCCGACCCACTCGGGGTGACAAATGCAAACACAACAGTTGATGGACAGAATGCAGGACAATTTCATACATTCACCCCAGTACAGAGATCTGGGCCTAAATCCATTTTTTTTTTGTTCACAATGCCATTCCAGTTTGTACCCAGCCATATGCAAATCAGTCTTGACCCTGTGCCCCATGGGAACAGTCCAGCCCGAACTGCCAAGCCAGGTCCTCCCTGGACTGGAAACAAGCATTGTAGGACCGGTTTCGGGCTTTTCGCCCTCATCAGCCAAGATAGCTTGATTCCAGTGGCATGGAGAACACGGGACTCACGTCTAAGCATACCAGACACGCTTGGGGTGACTAATGCAAAAACAACAGTTGATGGACAGAATGCAGAACAATGTCATAAATTCACCCCAGTACAGATATCTGGGCCTAAATCCATTGTTTTTTTGCTCACCATGCCATTCCAGTTTGAACCCAGCCATATGCAAATGAGTCTTGACCCTATGCCCCATGGGAACAGTCCAGCCCGAACTGCCAAGTTAGGTCCTCCCTGGACTGGAAACAAGCATCCTAGGACCGGTTTCGGGCTTTTAACCCCCATAAACCAGGATAGCTTGATTCCAGTGGCATGCAGAGCACGGAACTCACGTCTGAGCATACCCGTCTCACTCGGGGTGAGAAATGCAAAAACAACAGTTGATGAACAGAATGCAGAACAATGTCATACATTTACCCCAATACAGAGATCTGGGCCTAAATCCATTGTTTTTTTGCTCACCATGACATTCCAGTTTGAACCCAGCCATATGCAAATCAGTCCCTGACCCTGTGCCCCATGGGACCAGTCCAGCCCGAACTGCCAAGCCAGGTCTTCCCTGGACTAGAAACAAGCATCCTAGGACCGGTTTCGGGCTTTCAGCCCTCATCAGCCAGGATAGCTTGATTCCAGTGGCATGGAGTGCATGGGACTCACGTCTGACCATACCCATCCCACTCGGGGTGACAAATGCAAAAACAACAGTTGATGGACAAAATGCAGAACAATGTCATTCATTCACCCCAGTACAGAGATCCGGGCCTAAATCCATCGTTTTTTTGCTCACCATGCCATTCCAGTTTGAACCCAGCCATATGCAAATGAGTCTTGATCCTGTGCCCCATGGGAACAGTCCAGCCCGAACTGCCAAGCCAGGTCCTCCCTAGACTGGAAACAAGCATCCTAGGACCGGTTTCGAGCTTTCGGCCCTCATCAGCCAGGATAGCTTGATTCCAGTGGCATGGAGAGCATGGGACTCACGTCTGAGCATACCCGTCCCCCTCGGGGTGATAAATGCAAAAACAGCAGCTGAAGGACAGAATGCAGAACAATGTCATACATTCACCCCAGTACAGAGATCTGGGCTTAAATCTATCGTTTTTTTGCTCACCATGCCATTCCAGTTTGAACCCAGCCATATGCAAATCAGTCTTGACCCTGTGCCCCATGGGAACAGTCCAGCCCGAACTACCAAGCCAGGTCCTCCCTGGACTGGAAACAAGCATCCTAGGACCAGTTTCGGGCTTTCAGCCCTCATCAGCCAGGATAGCTTGATTCCAGTGGCATGGAGAGCACGGGACTCCCGTCTGAGCATACCCGTCCCACTCGGGGTGATAAATGCAAAAAGAACAGTTGATGGACAGAATGCAGAACAATGTCATACATTCACCCCAGTACTGAGATCTGGGCCTAAATCCATCGTTTTTTTGCTCACCATGCCATTCCAGTTTGAACCCAGCCATATGCAAATCAGTCTTGACCCTGTGCCCCATGGGAACAGTCCAGCCCGAACTGCCAAGCCAGGTCTGCCACTGGAGTCAAGTTTTCCTGGCTGATGACGGCTGATAGCCAGAAACCAGTCCTAGGATGCTTGATTCCGGTCCAGGGAAGACATGGCTTGGTAGTTCGGGCTGGACTGTTCCCATGAGGCACATGATCAAGACTGATTTGCATATGTCCATATCTGACCTGGGGTGCCATGGTGAGCAAAATAACGATGGATTAAACCCAGATTTACGACTGGGGGCGAATGTTTTGCCAATGTGCAACATTCTGTCCATCATCGTGTGTGTTTTGCCTACACACCAAGGGCGGGCCTGTCCGAGCCTGTCAGAGACAGTAAGAGGCTGGGCCATTTCCCTAAGATTTCTCTTCCTTTTACCTTTTTATTTGGACCTATGTCGTTTTTAGTGTAACTGCTTTGCTATTCTTTATCATTGTGGCCAGTGATCGCTTAATATGAGCAAGCTAAAGCACATCAAAGGTTCAAGTGTTACTGGGACACTAGATGCCTTTCTCCAAAGGGTGGAATCATGCCTCATAAATGAAATAAAACTCACAGAACAAAGGCTTTCTTTAACACCTCAACCCTCCCAGAGCAGACTCTCCAATACATCGGTACTTATGGACCTTGCCACGACAATAAATAACTAGCCATTACCTTCACCGCCCAACACTTCGGCTCAAGCAACAATAGATATGATATCAGACTCTACTTCTATTTCCTCCCTCGATTGTGGATTAAGCCCCGTCAGCTCTAAAGTCACCACCAGAGGGCAAAAGGCCACTCATAAGCTAGACTATGCCACTGAATTTGCCCCAAAAAAAATGAAAGGCAAAACCACCTTAAAACAGAGCAAACCCACACAGAGGGCAAATGGGAACAAGGTGAAACTCGCCGCTGGCACGGGTGAACCCAATAAGGGTCCCTCGACCACTGCTAAACAGAGAGAGAGACAGTCAAACCTATTGATAATATACTTGACAGGAACTTTTGGGGTAGACTTGAGACAATGTTGTCAACTCTTTTGGAACTTATCATGCTAAAGGTAACCACCGTAGAAGCCAGACTTACAAAAATTGAGGAGCTGGTTGGTAGTATTCACCCATTAAGATTAATAGCTAACTCTAATTTAAACGAACGCAACCCGCAAAATAGGGGGGTGGGCACGGTTGTTGCTCCAACTACTAGTTCGAAAGCTACAGATCAAATATTAAATGTGAGTAATAAGCCCCATACGACTTCCTCCACCATAGAGAACCCACCTACTAAGAATAAGTCCCTTCACTTTTTAACCAGAAGGATTGGCTTAAAAGAGCCCCTTTTCCCCGACTTTAAAATGGCAAGTAGAATTGGATGGGTTGGTCCCTCAGCCAAATCTTTTTGTGGGGACTGTGTTGTACTAACCTTCAAATCACCTTCATTGGCGCACACAATCCTAGAAAGGGGCAACAGTGGACCTTTTAATCCCAATGATATAAACATAGTATCACTCGGATATTTCTACCGCCCATCATATTCGCCAACACAATAGGGTTTTTTCTCTGAGGAAGACAATCACTTTGGACTAAGGCAGCTTAGATACCCTGTCCCAGTTTATAATTGCTTCGATCCCCTAAATTCCCTGGAAGACATTGATTGACTGGATTCCAGGACTAGCATATCACATAATCATATAACCAGTAGATCTGATCACAGTAGTCATGTTGGGTTGAATTTAATGAGTAATGACGATACTATACGCGATCATCATATCAGTAATGATAATGGATTGACCCGAGGGCCCTTGAATTTGATCTCGGAGATACAGGGTGACTGCCAGTGTACCCCAAATGTCTCTGTCACAACTAGTGATCTAAATGTATGTTTGGCTGTCAATAATAGACCTGAGGTACAGGGATCTCTCGGCTTACAGATCAAGGCTCAAACCAACCCACTGGGCACCTTAACTATCCCCTTTCCATCCACATATGTAAATGATGATGACTTATCTGGGACAGCAATCCACCCTTGTAACCGCCTTTCTGATGTTAAACTTCCTCTTTGTCATATAGCGTCATGGAACATTGCTTGGATTCGTTCTAATCTAAACATTCAATTGTGGTGGGAATTTATTTTACAATTCGAGGTTCCATGCTTTCAGGAGACCTAGTCCAAGGAAGCGACTCACCTGAATGGATATAGGACCTACCACACCCCAGCAGTAAATGCTCAGAGTGGCAGGGCTAAGAGTGGCTTATGCACGTGCATATCCAGCGGTTTAAATATAAAGAATGTCATGATGCTTGCTAGCGATGATTACTATCACTTAGTCAGGCTGGATCTCGACAAATCATTTTCTATAGTCCTGGTCAATTTTTACAATAATATTCGCTCTGGGAAGGTGGGTACTGTTGTAAGGTACATGTTAAAAGAACTGAGATCAGTAGGTAAAATCATGAGCAAAGATACAATACTTATATTAGCAGGGGATTTTAACTGTGTGCTATGCGAGAACGCTGGAGATAATTTGTGTGGAGATCTAAGAGAAGAAGGAGTATGCTCATCCCATTTTAGGCATACGGCTCTGGGAGAGCAGCTAAATTAACTTATTTTCAGCTAATGAAATATGTCCAATACCAGCCCGACTGCCATGGACATTTAATGGTAGGGGCCTCTGCTCCACCATTGATTATATTTTAGTAACAATCACGCACAAAGTTTACATTCTTTTCGTGTTTCAGCGAACTCACTTGGCGATCACTTTCCCCTTTGCCTGACTATCACGTTACCCTCTAGTAAAACTTCTAGACTCGACACAAATAATGATCTGCTGTTAGAAAACATATCCATTGGTAGTACCAACGAGTACTCCATCCTCTGGACCATGGTAGATCAAGCTGCCGTGACTAAAGCAGTGGTGGTCAAATGCAAATCATATATAGAGATATGCCTGACTGAAACAGCGCCCCCTGACACATTTTTAACTTCCTTTATGGCAATAACCACAGCGATAAGAGAGTCCCTCACAAGGCGTAAAAAGAGTAATAGCCCTCAGAAAGGGTGGTTCGACCCTAAGTGTACTAAAGCTTGCTCCCAGCTAAACAAGGTACTTCATAAAGTCCTGAGAAATCTACTGGAAATAAAGCTAGCGAGAGGGCCATACAAACAAGCAATAAGGGATAGAAAAAATAAACTGAAGAAGGAGGTATGGGAGGCTCTGCATGCGGCTTCAATAGCTAGAGACACGGCGGCCTTCTGGAAGGTAAGTCGGGCACCATTCTTAACTAGTGAGATTGGCCCGTCGATTAAGGTAGCCATGACTGAAGAGCAGTGGTTTGGGCACTTCACCCAAGTATATAAGGGTGAGGGAAGCCTTGAGGGAGAGGGTTCCCCTGATACGACGGATATCCAAGCTGGCTGGGTGCAAGGCCCAAACTATCCCTCAAATTACAAGGAACTAATGTTCACTTTAGAGGAAGTGGAGCGAGCCCTAAATGCAAGCCAAGGTTGTACGGCTCCTGGTCCTGATGGGGTCCCATTGGGCATGTTTAAATCAAAATTTCTTTGTGGGGGCTGCTACTAGTGCAGGTGCTGAACGCTAGTTGTAGTTCTGATTTTCTACCCACTTGGGTAGAGTCTACTATCGTGCCCATTTTTAAGAAGGGGGATAGGCATGATCCAGGATGCTATAGACCAACCTCCCTGTTGGATGCTATAGCAAAGGTAGTGGGTAGAATTGTCTTGGAACGCCTTCGGGACTGGGCAGATGAGAATTCAGTCCTATCTGACCTTCAGTATGGTTTTTGGACTGGCGTGGGGACTGTTGAGCAGGGTATTAACCTCTCCCTCTTGGTGGGGAAGTATACCAGAGCTAAAAACAGGAATCTCTTTTTGGCTTTTGTGGACCTCACAGCCGCATTTGATTGTGTGCGCCACATTAAGCTTTGGTCAATATTAGAAGGCATGGGGCTTGATGTAAATATTATTTATTTTCTTAAGCGTTTTTATAGCAATGCTAAGGCTCAAGTCCGCTGTGGACTGCAGGGCCAGAGCTCGGCTGCATTTCCAATTATGAGTGGAGTAAGGCAGGTCTGTGTCCTGGCTCCGTTCCTTTTTAATTTGTATATAAATGGATTGGGGCATGCTCTTATCAAAGAAAACCAGGCATTCCCCCAGGTAGCCGGCCACTCCATCCCAGCCCTTCTATAACGCAGACGATGCGGTGCTGATGTCTCGCACACAAATTGGCCTACAGCGTGTTCTGGATAGCTTCTCCCTTTTTATGAAAGATCTAGGTTTATGGGTAAACAGCGTTAAAGGAAGAAGAAGAGCAGGGCAGCCATCAAAGCAAGACCAGGGAGGACAGCACACAGGCAATACCATCACCCCGAAACCACCTGGTTTATGCCCCTCACAAGAGCCAGCACACTGGTTGCACTCAGAGCTCAAAAGAGTATCAGAGCAAGCAGATACACGTTGGATAGTGTTTGACCTGGGAATTCCACCTGAACGGTGCATGGAAAAAATCACTCATGGCTACCATACCACCCATTGAGCCATTCCTGGTAGAAGGGGCCCCGTCAGCACAAGCCCCCAGATGGAAGGAATGGGTGGAGAGACTCCTCTTATTCTTTGAGGCCACCAAAGTGGGCAGATGCGCCATGTGAGTTCCAGCAAGCCGCCACCTTCAGCTGCCTGTAACGCGGAGCTGGGACCGCGAATTGGGGTGCACAGATAGCGGAATAGCTAGGGCACCTCCAAAAGAGCAGACAACGGCCCGGTTCGGCCTGGTGCGGGGGCGTGGACCTCGGGCCCTCTTTTTTTTTTTTTGAAACTTTTTATTAATTTTATAAATACAAACACAAACAATTTGCAAGGAAAAAGAGAAAGAAAAGACAGCAATATACACAACGTTGCATTACATGGTGTGAGAGCGGGAAGGTCAACCAATGAGCGTATGTTCTATCAAGAAAGAGTCTCGCATGGGGGGGGGCAGAAGGAACGAAATATATCCAATATACAGTAGTAAGTGGAGGACCCTCGTGTTACGGGGACGTAGGTGCAACATCTGGGTCAGGGAGAGGGGGGGAACATATATCGCCACGGTAAGTGTTACACTGAGTCCATATCTTCCCCCATTTTCGGGGGGTACCCCGAGAAATATATACAGTTTTTCCCTGAACATGCACCAGTCCATGTTTTGTTTCCATTTCCGAATCCCGGGTGGTCCCTGAGCGCCCCACAGTTGCACAATGTCTCTTTTAGCGATCATATTGCCCAAGGTCACCCATCGAAGCTGCGAAACGGAGTAGTCGTTCGGTTCCCATACATTCAGCAAGCATCTCCTAGCCTCCGGCATCGATCGCACCCCCGTAACCTCACTCATCACCTCGTGCACACGGGTCCAGAATCGCACTACCTCAGGGCACTCCCAAATGATATGGAAAAAGGTGCCCAGGAGACCGCATCCACGCCGACACAAACCATCCACAGAAAAGCCCATGTGCACCAAACGGGGACCAGTCACATACACTCTATGTAGGATTTTAAGTTGCACAAATCTAAGGCGCGCCTGGATGGCCACCTCTTTAGGGGAGGAGATCGCCGCCTGCCAGTCCTCATCGTCCAGCTCCAGCCCATCACCAATCCAGACCTCTCTAAGGCGAAGCAGGAGATCAGACCTGGAGTTGATCAACTTTTTATAAATAAGCGAAATCGTACTATCCGGAACATGTCCGTCCAGTACCCTGTCCTCAAGCGGGGACGACTCCGGAATCTCCACACCCGAAGGGAAGACCGAGAGCACCGCGTGGCGGACCTGCGCATAGCGAAAAAATTCGCGATCGCTCAGAGCGTACTCAGTTTTCAATTCCTCAAACGTCTTCATTCTCCCCTTAGTCCAAACATCATCAATCCTGCTGATACCTATCAAGTCCCACCTATCAAACCCCTTCGACTGCCAGAGAGAGCCAAGTCTATTGGATGCATACAGTGGGGTGGCACGAGTTAATTTATCAGTCCACCCAAGCGCCATGGAAGCATGTCTCCACACCTGGACAGCCGTCCTAGTGGGGCCCGTTACGTTTCGAGGGGTGAGTCTCGAGTAGAGGGCTCTATTGTAGTCACCCCCGGCAACAACCATTTGTCTATCTCGAAGGCCGGATTCGGCCAAGGGCCATACATGCAATGATTTACTGCCCCCAATTGAGACGCCCAATAATAGCGACGGATATCAGGCAAAGCAATTCCACCGTCGTACCACGGGAGCGACAGTTTAGCGATGGCGATCCGGGGCCTACCCCCCCACACCAGTTGTCTCTGTAAACTCTCAACCTCACGGAAATATTTAGCCGGGACAACGTCAAGTGTGTTTTGCAATGCGTAGAGGAAGCGGGGCAGTGACATCATCTTAAACAATGCCGCTCTACCCAGGGGAGAGAGAGGGAGTTTCCCCCAAGCAACAACATCTGCCCGAAGGCGCTGAAGAGGGGGCAGCAAGTTCCGGTCAAACCGCAGTTCAGGTTTCAGAGTGATAAAAATGCCTAGGTATTTAAATCCATCTCTCACAATCGCAATAGGACAACCACTTGGCAGAAGAGGGGCGTCTCCCGACAGGACGTATACACAGGACTTCGACCAATTGATGACAAGACCCGAGTTTTTGCGAAAGGACGTTAAGACATCGAACAATACAATGAGGGATTTACGGGGAGATGTGAGATACAGCAGAATATCATCAGCATAGAGAGATACACGGTCCTCAAACTCCGAATTCCATCTAATGCCCTTCAGGGACGGCTCCCACCTCAACCAGGCCGCCAGCGGTTCCAAGGCGAGAGCAAACAACAAGGGGGACAGGGGACAGCCCTGTCGCGTGCCCCTGCCCAGAGCAAAGGGTTCAGAGACCCGACTATTGACCACCACCTGAGCCATGGGACCGGCATAAAGCAATTTGACCCACCGAACAAACTCCGGACCGAAACCAAACTTGGCAAGAACCGCCCACAAATACGGCCATTCTATTGTATCAAACGCCATCGTAGCGTCCAAGGACGCCAAGATGGCAGGCTCACGCAGCGTCTCGGCTCGTGCCAAGACGCCATGCAACCGTCGGAGGTTAAGCGCCGTGTTGCGATGCGGTATAAAGCCGGATTGATCAGGGTGAACCAGGTCCCCAATGACAGTCGACAAACGTGTCCTCGGGCCCTCTTTGATCGGACCCGGTGGTGGCCATCGCCACTTTGACTATAGCGCACCCGGGCCACCCCCAGCGCTGTGAACAGTCGATAACCTCCCCCAGCCCTAAAGACTTGTCACGGGGGCAGCGGAGCAGCTGGAGCACTCTCATATGTGCAGGTAGAGGCCAGGATTGACCCGGCGAAGGAGCTCAGGCCCCCTGCCCTTTGTGGCTGGAACTGGTGGCAGCCGCCGCCATCTTGTCTGTGGTGATCCTGGATCACCCAGTGCTGTGTGTGGCTGCTCTGCCTTGCAGGTTCCATGCCCTGAGGGGAGCGAGGGGCCCAGTGTGGGTCTCCCAGTGCCTGGGACGCAGCTGTACTGCAGGGCACTACGACATCCTGGACCGCCACGACTGCCGTCCTGGGCCTTCCCCTCCCCTCCGAGCTGACGTGATGCAGAGAGCGGCTTCTATGAGCTCCTGAGGCGGCGGCCCCCTCCCGCATCACTGGAGGAACTGAGAGAAGATGTTATAAGGGCACTCAGAGGAATTAACAGTGCATTTGCAGTGACCTGACCTGGGAGTGGCGGCTTCCAGCCTGGTGGATCTGCGGGCCGTGTGAGCTTTTGTCCCTCTTTGCCCGGCACACGCTGCTCTCTTACTGGACTTCTGTGGCACCAAAGCTCAGTGCAGGTGAGGTGAAGGGGTGGGGGCACCCCTTGCTGAATTGACTCCCTGCGTATCCTCCCCTGACCCCTGCACTTTGCTGGCTATACGCACCCCAATGCATTGAGCCTGCCTGAGGTCTACTCCAGCGGACTGCCCCTTGTGCGACTGGGAGTTCGACGGACCCCGACGAGGAGGGGCCTCCAGTAGCTAACCCCCCTGTCTCTGGTGGCTCCTCTGCATGCCCTGATCTCCTGGGACCCTTGGTGAGGGTGGATGGGATCTGGCTTGAGGGGGATTGCTCGCTAGCGTCCACTGAGCAGGGGGCGATACTCTCTGCACCCTCTACATCCCTGGAGACCAGCGTGGGCCAGCTGAGAGCGGTCTCTACACCCCTCCTCATCCAGTGTACCTAGCATGGTGAGTGCAGCGAAGAAGAAGGCAGACATCTCCTTCCAGAACTTCAAGTGCTCCATATTCAAATGATTTGGCGCCTGCCACCCTCGCACGACGACAACTCCTCAGGCCTATGACCGCCAAGCAGAGAGATGAATACATCTGCTATCGCTAGTCGTTCCCCTTCGGCTTTGCCTTTGAATACAAGAGTAAAATGACCAAAGAGGCAGCAATGGAGCTAAGGTGAACAAGGGGTGGTAGTGACCACTACCTAATCAACACACAATGACAATCTCTGAGCATACTCCGGATCCCCAGCCTGACAGCGGAGTCCGAGCACTATGTCTGACGCCCGGTAAAGCTGCTCTGTTCAGCTATTGAGGAGATTGGCCTTGGTTCATCCCCTGACCGTCACCTACCCAGCCGGACTTTGGGCACAGTTTTTCTCCCCATCTCCCTGTCTTGCCCACCCCCCCCCCCCATCGTATTTCTGTGACTCTGCTTTTTCCTTGTCTCCTATCTATCTGTTCCTATTCAGCATTCTTTCGTTCTTTGTCTACTTCCTTGCTCCTATCCCCTCTCACCTGAATCTTTCCCCTTGCCCGCTTCACCACCGAGCCCCCTGTCCTTTTGTGCACCTTGACCAAGCACTCCTTCTCCCCCTTTTGGGGAAAGATCCAAGATATATACGCTGGAGTCTCAGCATACCCGCTGAGAGAGTCCACAGCGCCAAGGGAGCCACTCACAATTGGAGTATTGTATGGCACCCCTTGCCAAAGCACTCCCTCTCCCCTTTTTGAAGAAGGATCCAGTAAAGCAGGCCTTGGAGTCTCAGAGACCCCTCTGAGAGAGTCCACTGTGCTTAGGGAGCCTCACGCAACAGAGATGGGGAAGTGTTACCACTTCCCCTGGGTTCACAGCTTACTGGACTTTGGGCGCAGCTTTGACTCGCCTACCGGTTTGGGTCCCCGTCACCCTCCCCCTCCTCTTGCCTTGCCGTGTCTCTAATCCTACTCTCCTCTTTCCCTCCTCCCTCCTCTCTATCTACTTCCCCTGCTCCTACCACCCCACTCCCCGGAATATCTCCCCTTGCCTGCTTTCACCACCTAGCCCCCTGCCCTTTTGTGCCCTTTGACTAAGCACTCCTTCTCCCCTTTTTGGGGAAAGATTCAAGTTATATACACTGGAGTCTCAGCATACCCGCTGAGAGAGTCCACAGCGCCAAGGGAGCCACTCACAATTGAGGTATTGTATGGCACCCCTTGCCAAAGCACTCCCTCTCCTCTTTTTGGGGAAGGATCCAGTAATTAGGTCTTGGAGTCTCAGGGACCCCTCTGAGAGAATCCACTGCGCTTAGGGACCCTGTCACCCTCCCCCTCCTCTTGCCATGCTGTGTCTCTAACCCTCCCCTCCTCTTTCCCTCCTCCACTCTCTTTCTACTTCCCCTACTCTTACCCCCCCCCACTCCCCGGAATATCTCCCCTTGCCAGCTTTTTCCCCTACCTATATGTTCCTTTTTGTTTGTCTCAACCTTACTTAGAACTAAAATTGCCATGCTCTAATAACTGTGTAACCTTTGTAAAGCTGTAACCTGCAATATATGTTCTGATACCCATATAAAGTGCTCGGATACCTCCGGGTCTAGCCAGCGCTATATAAAACCTTTTTTTTAAATGTATTTCTTATAAGATATCAAAGTAAATCAATTAGGCAGCCCCCAATACACTTCTTACCCACATAGCCACTCTCTCAGCGCACTTTGTGCCTATGGCGAATCAGGACTGCGAAAGGTTTGTCTTTCGTCAGGCACACCAACAAGCTGAGGAGTCCATCAACGCATTCCATGATTGCCCCAAAGACCTGGCAAGCACATGTGGATTCCAGAATGAAAATGAAGAGATTCGAGGACAAATCATACAGGGGTGTGCCTCAGCTAAATTCAGGGAGCAAATACTTGAAGAGTCTAGAAAACCACTGGCGGACAATTTGACACTGGGCCGGACCAAGGAGCTGTCCTGGGCCACAGCTGCCCACATGGAAGCAGCCTTACAAGTCCCGGTGAAGACGGAACCTGTTAACGCTGTCATGACACGTCCAGTGGCCAAACCAAGTCGGAGGGACAGTATGAACACCCGGGCTAGCGGATACTGTGAAAGAAGTCCCCATGGTCTGATGGAGTGCCCAGCGCGCTGGAAGAAATGCACGGTATGTGGCAAGCGTAACCATTTCCTGCTAGTGTGCTGATCCAGGAAAGCTCGAGTACTGCGGCCCACAGTCAACATTATGCCCAAAATTAAGAGCGGAAACAGCGACATGGATGATGATGACGCAGAGGAACACATCGTCCATTTGGTGTTCACCATAGGCACCGCTGCCCAGCCATCGTGTTGTTTACCACAGTGCCAGGTACGAGTTGAAACCGGTGTGACCATTAATATAATGTCGGCCGAAGCATACGAGACTCTGAAGCAAAACCCACATCTAAAACATCAAACAATAAGGTATTTACGTATGGTCAAGATCAGCCGTTGGTGATGAGAGAAAAATTCAAGACCACTACCTTGTATGGCTCCAAATCAATAATGTTGCAGATTTATGTTGTGGAGGAAGGACATTGCATGCTGTTGGGATGTTGGGCAGTAGAAGACTTAGGCATCATCTCCTTCACTTTTGGGATCCATCAGGAGACCGTCCAGCACATATTGGCCAAATTCCCTACAGTCTTCGAAGGTATTGGAAGACAGAAAGAGAAGGAAATACACTTGCCCATAGACCCCACCATGCAACCTGTAGCCCTGCGTCACAGGTGCATCACCTTTCATTTACGACCCCTGGTGGAGAAGGAGTTGGCCAAGCTTGAGGCCGCGGGTGATAGGACCGACATCATGGGTCTCTCCCATTGTCATCACCAGGAAGCCACAGCAGCCATGGGAAGTAAGGATCTGCGTGGATATGCGGCTACCCAATGTGGCGATTCAAAGAGAATTGATCAAAAAAGTTGGACAAGGCTGTTCCTGGAAAGGGGAGTATGTAAGTGGGTGTGTAGGTCACCAAGGAGAGGAGGGGGAAGAGTGGTGGTTAACGTGTGTAATCCTACCACTGGGTATCCATTGTGTTGGATATGGTTGCCTCACACACCTTTGCAGGTGTCATGCTTCATCATAGGCAGTGCTCCTCGTTGGGCAGGCGGTGTAATGCCCAACGGGCTCACCTCAAAGAGGGGCTCTTTAGCGGAGATCTTTTCATCCAACTGCCTATGGGTGAAGTGCGGGTGTAGGGCCAGAGGGTTGTAGACAGGAAGTGGATTAAAATGGTGCAAAGGGCACCTGAGACTATTTTATTAGGCGGTCCCTTGCTGCAATTAAAAATTGGAGCTAGTCTGAGTTTGCTGGAAGATAATGTTTCCCTACTCTTGACTAGTCTAGGAGGTGTTTAAAATCGGTCAACATGTTTCTCGCTGTGGTACATTGACACGCGATTCATCAGGACTCTATGATAAAGTCTACAAACAAAAATTCTTCTGTATCACAATTTTATACTCATTACCAATTGCGGAAATGTTGTCCCTTTATTGCACTGTTCCTTGCCTGGGATGGGGAACAAAATCTTTTTTGTTCCCCATCCCAGGCAAGGAATTGTAATACAGAAGAATTTTTGTTTGTAGACTTTATCATAGAGGTCCTGATGAATCGCGTGTCAATGCACCACAGCGAGAAACATGTTGACCGATTTTAAACACCTCCTAGACTAGTCAAGAGTAGGGAAACATTATCTTCCAGCAAACTCAGACTAGCTCCAATTTTTAATTGCAGCAAGGGACCGCCCGAATAAAATAGCCTCAGGTACCCTTTGCTCCATTTTAATCCACTTCCTGTCTACAACCCTCTGGCCCTACACCCGCACTTCACCCATAGGCAGTTGGATGAAAAGATCTCCGCTAAAGAGCCCCTCTTTGAGGTGAGCCCGTTGGGCATTGCACCGCCTGCCTAACGAGGAGCACTGCCTATGATGAAGCATGACACCTGCAAAGGTGTGTGAGGCAACCATATCCAACACAATGGATACCCAGTGGTAGGATTACACACGTTAACCACCACTCTTCCCCCTCCTCTCCTTGGTGACCTACACACCCACTTACATACTCCCCTTTCCAGGAACAGCCTTGTCCAACTTTTTTGATCAATACTTGTGAAGGGCACGGACTGTGGCTGGACCTTCCACTCACTCTGAGTGGTACTTTCGCCATGTTGATCCAAACGGATCACTCTCCCTCTTTGTTGTATACAGATTCAAAGAGAATGACACCTGGCCCCCGCAATAGATTACCTAAGAGGGGAATTGAGTGGAGCATGCTGGTTTTCGAAACTCGAGCTCCAGTCAGGGTGCCACCAATTGGTGCTCAATGAAGAGTCAAGATACATCACAACCTTCTCCACCCAGGTGGGCCTGCGGAAATACACTTGACTAAGTTTCAGTGTTTCAAGTAACGCCAAAATATTTCAAAATACTATCCAGGTACTACTAGTGGACCGCCCTGGGGTTGTGAACATCAGTGATGACATTCTTATCCACGCACAAACAATTGTCGAACATAACACCTGGTTCACCAGAGTGCTCAAAAGAATTCAAGAGGCTGGACTCACCCTCCACTGCAACAAGTGCGATTTTCTCAGACAGAATCGACAGTTCTTTGGATATGTCTTTTCGTCATCTGGAGTGACGCCTGATCTTGACAAATTTCGAGACATCAAAGACGCACCGGCTCCTGCCACAGTGACTGAAATAAGAAGCTTTTTAGGGAAGGTCAACCATTGTGGCCATTTTATCAGAGATCTCACCACCCTAAAGCAACCGTTAAGGGAGCTTACCAAGGGGTCAGTCCCATGGTCCTGTGGCCCTGAGCACAAGGCGGCCTTTCAGGCTATCAAATACAATCTCTCCTCTAACACCACCTTGGCATATTTTGATCCGTGGAAGAACCCCATGATTGCTGTGGATGCCGGCCTGAAAGGACTGGGTGTTGTCCTGCTGCAGAAAGGCCCGGATGAAGAAGACTGGGCTCTTGCCAGTCACTCCCTAACCGACACGGAGAAGAGATATTCTCAGCTAGAAAAGGAGGCCATCAGCATTCACTGGAGTTGCCGACACTTCGACCTGTACGTATAGGGAAATCCTTTCATCGTGGTGACTGACCACAAACCACTCCTTTCGTTGTTTGCAGGTACAGCTGCCAAGCTCCCTCTGCGAATTGAAAAATGAATGCTCCAGCTGCAAGAGTACAACTGTCAGGTGGAATATCCTCCCGGATCGCACAACCCTGCGGATTACCTGTTTCACCATCCTGGAGCGGCTACGCCCGTAGAGGAAGCGGAGGCCAAGGAACTGTAGTGTAGTTCCGATATTCCCAATAGGTTCTGCGCATTGGAATAATATACACTACAGAGTTGACATAGAACTGAGGTCAGTATGTCTCTATCGAGTAGATTAAACTTAATTGTGTGTGTGCAAGCTAACTCAGAGTTCACTAGAAACTTTCTGGAATAAGCAAGAATGGATTAGTCTCTGACAACCGCATAAACATGACAACTTTGTTTCCCCTAGAACCAGAACAATATCTTCAGAGTCGTGGAAACAATAGATAACTATTTCACTCAGCCAATCGTGCATGCTTCGTTTCTACAGAGTTGCATAGAAATAGAGAGACGGGCGTTTCAATAAAAGGGGTTTATTGAACAGTCTTATTTCTTATTTAAGAGATATGTACTGCTACAATCGTTAGACAGAATGCGAAGTATATTGCGTACAGCGTAAACAGTAATATAAAATAATACTGTAATAGCATTGTCTGTTGCTATGACATATATACAAATACATATATAAATAACACAGGCTAAAATACTCAACTGGTGCTTCTAAAATGCGCCTACCCCAATGTACCAACCTAGGTCTAGTACCAGGGAAGAAGTAGGTGCTGTTTAGCTATAGTTTAGTTCTGCCAAGAATTGCCAAAGGTTTCTCTAGGTTCTAATCAGCTCCATACCTTAGAATGAGAGAGATTTGTATCTCTTTCACGGGACTCGATTTCCCAACACCCCGCAAGGGGAGTCAGAAACACTGGAGCTGGATTCTCGGCAGGAGGATGTCAGCTTCTGGTCAGTGCGTCAGCTGGAGAGTTGGCTTCCTTCATCACTTACTGTAGCAAGCTGCTTTGTGCAAGTAGGTAGTCGAACTGCACCGAACCACACCGTGCTTTGCCATAGCAAGTGAAGGTGTTTAGGAATGCCAGTATTGACGTAAAAGTCAGGCATGTGAACGTCATAAATGAACCCCTAAAGAATAGATGTTCATGCATAATAAATGAGTTCTTGGAGAAATCAATATCCAGGCTAGGGGAAGTCACTTCAGCTTAAGAGTCTGGTTTTCCAAGAAATCGTTGTGACGTAGCTGAACGGATGGAAGTAGCCATGCCCTTATTTGGGTAGCATGTTCTATGCCTAAATAAGGACTGGATTTCTATGCCTATATAAGGACAATGTGAAATATACCTATACAAGGGCATGAATCGGGAAATGCATACGGAATACAAATCGATACACCACACCCACTCCACTTTCGTATGTAAGACGTTACTAAACATGGTTAAACATATCTAAAACATATCTATACATCAAGTGCTAAAACCTCTCCAAAATACATTAAAAATGCATTAGAATTGGTTGTAAGCATAAAAAATGCATAGGTGCTGTACACATCAAAGCAATGTTTCATTCTAAGCCTATATTTACATTTGAATGCTAAATGAATGAGGCATAAAAATATACATTTATGAAATGGCTCGTAAATACAGAAGAATAAAGGCTGAAACCATTACATTTCAGATTACAGAAACTGTTTGTTTGTGGACAAGGTCATATCTTGGAGGTATTCAGAGAATTTGTGTTCTCTATGAACAGTTCTACTATAAGCAGATTACTTGTGCCAGAAATGAAAAATACAAATTTGGAAGAAAAAATTAATCATAGGAAAATATTCTTTTGTTTTAAAAAATGATGGTCAAATTAAAAGTCTCTCAGAACGCTGTCTGCCAAATTCAAAAGTCAGGGTTATTGCTTGGAGAAAACATGAAATCTTCAATGTTCGTAAAAAAAACGTCTATCATTGTAGGGGACAGTTGGATTACCTCGTTTCGAAGATTAACCGCACATAGATGTGTAGCATCGCTCTTAGCATTGTTCGCATTAGCAATGTTCGAATCGGATGTTACCTGCGCGCCTGAAGTTTCCTCTCGTACCTCAGCATCAGCATTTTGCGTCTGTGAGATCTCAATGAATGCCGTCATCAGAATTGGTAGCTGCTGAGGACAACACAGAGCATGGGCTGTTACGGTGTCCAGCAAAGTATCAACATCCGTTGGCACGACTGATGGGAGTGTTAGACAGATGTCTAGCACGCATTTTTCTCCACATAGCAGGTAGCGTAGAACAGGTAAGATGCGATCTTGCCAGATTGAACTGAATGACAGAAACCATGTGGTATTTAATTCTCGTAGACGAGTTAATCCCAAAATTTGGACGATGTGCTCACGACACTTCCTCTCCAATAGAGCTGTCTCTATGGTGCTTGGAGTGACGCTGGTGATTTGGCTTGCCATATCGTAGCAAAAGGAGAAAAAATAGTACCCCTGCAATGAGTCCTAAAAGGAGGGGCAGTCCACCAAACACAGAGTGCATGAAGTTTGGAAATATTCCTAGGACTGCTTGAAAAGGTGCTAACAGTCCGGAACATACGTTCTTAAATAGATGTACAATACCGCTCGTATCTGACATGTTTAAGATACAATTTAACATATCCGCGAAATGTATAGGGCAGTTTATAGTTAAAAGGGCATGTATCTCGGCAGAAGTCCTTGCGACTTATAGATCACAGGTCTCTTTGGCCGAGGTCAGTGGCACCGGTTTTTGCAAAAGAATGGCTTTCATTCTGCTTAGAGTATCAATTCGTATAGAAGAGATGTTCAGTGAAGGCCATAAAGGTGACTCCCTGGCTGTCTTTGTTTTAGGAAACAATACTTGCATACAGCAAGTGACCCAGGCTGACACAGTTACTAGATATGGTATGCCTGGAAACAAGCCACAGCAGCTTGATCGTTCAACATGAGGTAACTCCCATTTGTAAGTTGTCCAAATGTTGGATCAATAACTGCAGCCGGTGAACCTTGCAGGTGGCAGGATAAACTGTTAGAGGAACCATCGCAGGCCCCGTGTAAATTAATACCCTGACACAGGAGAGAACCGCTTAGTGTATTTTCACAGTGTTTTTCCGCTAAGAAACACTTCACACCCCCCACTCCAACATCTGTGTGTGAATGGTAATTCCCAGGATGTCTTGATATATTCTTTACCCAACCTTTCATATGTGCCTGCTGGTATTAGGCAATACTAAAAATGGAAAATTGTAACTGGCAGAGTGATTGTTCCATGTATAATCCATTCAGTAGCTGGTTTCTCTGCTACCGTAAATGGCAATCTTTCCAGTTTTTCAATGCTCAGCACCGTATAGTCTGCTCCCCTTTGTGCCAGTTTGATCTGTTTATCAGTGAGATTGAATTCTGAAAACAGTGATGTGGTATTGATTAAACGCCAAGGCACATAGCCTGAATGAAGGTTTTGCTACGTCCAGCCTAATTGCATGATAGAACATAGTTGCGACTGACCATGTTGCAGCATGACCAAGTCCTGTTCCATGATGTCTATGGCAGAAGACACTATGCTGTCCAATGAATATATCCTGGACGACAGAGTTGTTAACCCATTGTCAACTACAGACAGAGTTAATACGATCAATTTCTCGTATTCTTTCTGCAGTCTCTGCTTGCGTAATCTTCCATGCTTCATTATAAGAAAAATATATACCGGCATATATAAAACGTTTATGACGCGTTTTTCTTGGTCCTAGCAAGAATACCCTAAGGTCTGCGCCATATTTAAGCAAAGATAAGTGTTGTTTTACATCCTTAAGTGTAGATCTGTGTAGCCAATCAAGGCAGAGCTTCCCTACACTGGATGTTGTCCAGGATGCTGTCTTTGAACATATCTTGGGTCTGGCCTATTGTATTTAACCCCTTGTGTTTTGTTCTGGAATCTATCTTGAGAGTTGTTTGTGTCTGTGGGCCAGATTAAAATTTTTTTCCAATCTGGATCTGTTCTGTTGTGGTGCAAAACAGTATGTACGTCGACTTCCCCCTCTGAAGTGTCTTCACTATCAGGTGTAGGTGTACGTATGGATGGATTGTTCATGTCTTTGATCTTGGCTAACCCAAGGCAAGACGTTTGTTGAACAGTGTCATTCAAAAACATCAATCAATCAATCAATACATTTATAGAGCGCGCTACTCACCCGCGAGGGTCGCAAGGCGCTGAAGGGAGAGGGGGGCGCTACTGCTCGAATAGCCACGTCTTGAGGTGTTTCCTGAAGGTGAGATGGTCCTGGGTCAGTCATAGGTGTGCGGGGAGGGAGTTCCATGTCTTGGCGGCCAGGTAGGAGAACGATCTTCCTCCGGAGGTGGCTCTGTGGATCCGTGGGACTGTTGCGAGGGCGAGGCTGGCAGAGCGGAGCTGGCGGGTAGGAGTGTAGAACGAGAGGCGGTTGTTGAGGTATTCGGGGCCCATGTCGTGGAGCGCTTTGTGTGCGTGGGTGAGGAGTCTGAACGTGATCCTCTTGCTGATGGGGAGCCAGTGCAGATTTCTCAGGTGGGCAGATATGTGGCTGTAGCAAGGGATGTCAATGATGAGTTGTGCGGAGGCGTTCTGTATGCGCTGAAGTCGTTTCTGAAGTTTTGCTGTAGTTCCTGTGTAAACGGCGTTCCCGTAGTCCAGTCGGCTGGTGATGAGGGCCTTGGTGACCGTCTTTCTGGTTTCTGTGGGGATCCACCGGAAGATCTTTCGGAGCATGCGCAGGGTGTTGAAGCATGAGGATGAGATGGCGTTGACTTGTTTGGTCATCGTGAGGGAGGAGTCCAGGATGAATCCCAGGTTGCTTGCGTGGTCCGTGGGTGACGGTGCCGTGCCTCGCCCTGTGGGAGTCGTCCCAGGTGGATGGGGATTGTCCGAGGATGAGGACCTCTGTTTTGTTTGAGCTCAGTTTCAGCCGACTGAGCTTCATCCATTCCGTGACGTCCTTCATTCCTTCCTGGAGGTTGGTTTTGGCGGTGGTTGGGTCTTTGGTGAGGGAGAGTATCAGCTGGGTTTCGTCGGCGTAGGAGATGGTGTTGAGGTAGTGTTTGCGTGCGTTGGTGGCGAGGGGGCTCATGTAGATATTGAAGAGGGTTGGGCTGAGCGAGGAGCCTTGGGGTACGCCGCAGATGATCTTGGTGGCCGTGGAGCGGAACGGCGGGAGGCACACTCTCTGGGTTCTGTTGGAGAGGAACAAGGTGATCCAGTCCAGTGCTTTTCCTTGGATCCCAGTGTTGTAGAGGCGGGTTATTAGGGTGCGGTGGCAGACGGTGTCAAAGGCAGCTGAGAGTTCTAGGAGTATGAGGGCGGTTGTCTCCCCATTGTCCATCAGGGTCCTGATGTCATCGGTGGCTGCGATGAGGGCTGTCTCGGTGCTGTGATCGGCTCGAAATCCAGATTGGGATGGGTCGAGCGAGTTGTTTGCCTCAAGGAATGCAGTCAGCTGTTTATTGAGGGATTTCTCGATGACTTTAGCCGGGAAGGGAAGAAGAGAGATGGGGCGGAAGTTCTTGGGGTCTTTAGGGTCAGCTGTGGGTTTTTTCAGAAGGGCGTTGATCTCTGCGTGCTTCCAGCTCTCTGGGAAGGTGGCTGAGGCGAAGGAGTTGTTTATGACGTTCCGGAGGTGGGGTGCGAGGATGGCGTCTGCTTTGTTGTAGATGTGGTGGGGGCATGGGTCAGAGAGAGAGCCGGAGTGGATGGTGTTTATGACGTGGGTGGTGTCCTCAGTGCGGATGGGGGTCCAGTTGCTTAGGGTGGTGGTGGGGGTCGTTGGTTTGGTGACTGGAGGCGGCGTCTGGGTGTCAAAGCTGTTGTGTATGTCTGCGATCTTGCGGTAGAAAAATGTGGCGAAGGAGTTGCAGAGGTCTTGTGATGGTGTGATGTCGTTGTTGCTGGCGTTGGGGTTGGAGAGCTCTTTTACGATGCTTAAGAGTTCCTTGCTGTTGTGGGTGTTGTTGTCCAGCCGCTCTTTGAATGATGTCCTTTTGGTGGTACGGATCAGCTGGTGGTGTTCGCGAGTGGCGTTCTTGAGGGCTGTCATGTTTTCTGTCGTCCGTTTGTGGCGCCAGGTCTTTTTGAGCGTGCTGCATGATTTCTTTGAGTCTTTGAGGGCGTCGGTGAACCATGTAGTTTTACTGTTGCTGGTCTTGCCTCGGGGGTTCTTCAGCGGAGCGAGGTTGTCGCGCAGTTGGTGATCCATTGTGCAAGGTTGTGAGCTGCGTCGTTGGTGTCGGAGGTGTCGGCTGGTGGGTTCTGGCTCAGTGATGTGGTAAGCTTGTCTGTGGTGACTTTGCTCCAGCATAGGCGGGGGATCTGTAGCGTGCGGTGGTGTGTTGTAGTGTTCTTGCAGGTGAAATGGATGCAGCTGTGGTTGGTCCAGTGTAGTCCGGTGGAGTGGCTGAAGGAGACGTGGTTGCTGGCGGAGAAGATGGGGTCCAGCGTGTGGCCGGCATAGTGGGTGGGGGTGTTCACCAGTTGCTTGAGTCTGAGGTTGTCGAGGTTGTCGAGCAGGTTGGTAGTGTTGCTGTCGTTGTTGTTCTCCAGGTGGAAGTTCAGGTCCCCTAGGAGGATGTATTCTGGTGATGTTAGTGCATGCGGGCTGATGAAGTCGGCGATGGTTTCACTGAATTGTGTGCACGGGCCCGGGGGTCTGTAGATGAGGGTTCTTCTGAGTGTGTTTTTGGGGTCGGTGCAGATCTGGAAGTGTAGGTGTTCAGCGGTGGAGAGTGTGTCTTCGGCGTTGGTCGTGACGCTGATGGTGTTCCTGTAGACAATGGCGATTCCTCCTCCGGTTTGGTAGACGCAGTCCCTTCGGGTGATCTTGTAGCCGTCCGGGATTGCTATGGCGATGTCGGGGGCCGAGGAGGCATTCATCCAGGTTTCCGTCCGGTGCTGTTGTGTTGAGGAGGTCCCAGAGTTCGATGGAGTGCTTGTGGATGGAGCGGGTGTTGAGGAGGATGCACTTGAGGTGGTTGTTGTTGTTGTTGCTGGGTTCGACGGGCAAGGTGTAGGTTGGGAGGCAGGTGAATTTGCAGGCTTGGCAGGTGAAGGGTCCGTAGGTTCGCTTCGGGGTGGCTCGGTAGCAGGCGGGTGATCGACCGGTGTTGAGTGCGTTGAGGGTGGCGGTGTCGTATCTCAGTCGGGCGCCCTGGCTCCGGCGAGGGCCAGGGGTTCTGGAGCTGGGCGCGGTCCAGGCGCCGACGGGCGTAGACGGGCTTGCCTTTGGCGCGCCTTCGGCACGCCAGCTGCGTGCCCGCTGTGCGGCCTCCATATGAGGAGCTGTGGGAAGGAGGAGCAGCTGGGAGGCGGGAGCGGGGCGGGTGAATGGGACAGCGGGGGGTGGGCCCACAGGGACGCAGCGGCGGGAAGGGACACAGAAGCAAACGGGGGCAGGGGGGCACAGAGGACACAACAGTGGGGAAACAGAATCAAATAACGGGCGAACGGGGCGTGGCTAGCGACCAGGCAACATGGCCGCAGCTTAGGAGAGCTCCGAGACCCTAGAAACCTCCCGCTGAAATCCATATACTAACCCTGCACTACACAGGCGCCTACCGCGCAGAATATGTAACCGGAGCGAGTCCGCTCTACAAAGTGCTAGCCTGCGTCGTCAACTACCCACCACAGACTGAGATCCGTCCGGGGAATTTGCGGCCTACTATTCCCGCCGAAGCCGGGGAATCGATTAGTTCCGAGGCCCGGGCAACAGCGCAACTGAAGAAAGGGACGCTCCAGGTGCCAGTAGCGGACCTCTGGCGTAAAACGATACCCCTGCAGCTCGCACCCCGGTGAAGGTACGACCGAGAGCCTCACCACAGGGGCCCACACCTTATAGGCATTCAAGGCACGGCGCCAATAAACCGAATGTATCCTTAAAAGCAGCGCAGGTCGGAGGGACTAAACGACGGGCCGAATCCGCCCCCCCCCCCCTGAAGTGCACGGGGAGAGCACTGGCACAGGGGCTGAGAGACAGGAAGGCTCCCCATCCTAATAGCACTACCAATTACTTTGAAGAGCCGCTTGGTGAGCTACCCCAACATTACTGCGACAAACACTTCAGCCCCCGGTGGGGACACGCCGAAAAAACACAGGAGGTTCAGCGGACAGTCAGTGGTGGACAGAGGGCAGTGTGCAGAGGCGAAAGGAGTGACCACCAGGCTTCGGCCCCAGGAGGGGGGCACTATGAGCGGCAGAGGGTGAGGGGGACAATCACAGGCCCCAAAATTGGACAAATATGCCTACCATAAAGAGGGCACGAAACGACGAAAGGGAATACGCCGCAATCATCCACACAATTATCGCCCAATCGGGGAGACACCGGGGAAATCACCTTAAAAGATGTCATGGCAACGCTACAAACGATGCAGACCTCGATGGGCTCGATATCTACAGACATCTCCTTCATGCGAGCGGATCTCGCCAAAGTGATGGCCTGGGAGAAGTGGGAAAAAACAATGGGGGGGCTCTCGGCGGACACAGCAGACCTACAGACCAGACTGCACAAACTGGAGCAAGATAACATGATGCTAAACACTAAGCTGGACGACCAGGAAGGTAGATCCAGACGCAATAATGTACGCCTGGTGGGCATGCCTGAGACGGCCGGGGACCCGGCCCTTGAGCTTTTCGTGGAAGATATTATCCAAAACCAGTTGAAACCACGAGGCCTATCGAAGTACTTCTCTGTGGAACGGGCCCACCGAGTACCAGGAGGGAAATCGCGCCCAGGGAAACCGCCACGACCCATCTTGGCGTGCATTTTTAATTTCCGCTACCGAGACGCCATTTTGCAAGTGGCGCGAATGGCCCCTCCGATCAAGATCGAGAACTCGGAAGTCGCCTTCTATCCGGACTATACAGCGGCGGTGGCGCAATAACAGAGGAGCTATGTGGAGGTCAAACAAGAATTACGGAGAAGAGAACTCAAATACTCAATGATATTCCCAGCGCGGCTCCGAGTAGAATCCGAAGGGAAGACGTGGTTCTTCGAGTCCCCGGGAGAGGCAAGAGACTGGCTAGAGGGCTGGCGGCCGGCAAGAGGCCCGAAAAACTGAGCAGCAGCCCGCGGAGAACCGGATGAAGGCAACCAACGTCCACCGGAGGAACACTGAAAGGGACCACCCTGAAGGATTGGAACATGACCGAGAGACTACGACGGAAGTGGCGATCCTAGCTTTATTGTCAATATTGCAATCTGTGATGGATGGACAGGCAATAACGGGGGTGGGGGGGTCCAATGTATAATTGAAGTGGGCCACTAACCTGAGCAGACACAGCCGAACACTCTGAGAAGACGGCGAGAGGTAGGAGTTATCGGACCTAATACGCACTAATGGGTCTAACTCCGAACGGGGGACTTTGAAGGGTCGACGAGGTTTCATCCTCCCGAGTTACGCAGGTTACGAGGGAATGTAAGCACTCTGCCCAATTGGGGAGGTGGACAGGTTTGGATCCACCGGGCGGGAGGCAGGGTGGGGGGTAGGGGGTTCTAAGTTATGCAAGTTTCTATGCATTGTTCTCAGGTTAAGGTTACACAGTCTCTACTCAAATCACTAAGGAAATGGCAGGGGACTCAGGGGGCACACAGAAGATGAAAGTACACTAGTAGCGACATCGATCACGACACTCTACTCCACATATCTCATACAGAACACCGACCTAATGGGTAGTACTCCTCAAACACCTCGAATGATCACCCCCCCATTGACGGTGATGTTGTGGAATGTCAATGGGTTGGGTCACAAAATCAAGCGAGGTCTAGTCCTGCAATATTTGAAGTGGAAGGCCCCCACAGTGGTTCTACTTCAGGAGACATACCTGGCAGGAACGGCGTGTAAGGCACTCAATCGCTGGGGTTTAAAAATGGCCGCCCATGTGGAGTTCTCCACCAGATCCAGGGGAGTGGGCGTATTAATACACAAGAGCTCCCCATTAGTGGTTAGACAAACATGGACGGATGGTCATGGGAGGTTTGCAGCACTCACCTGTCAATGGGAGCGGCACAGTTATAATATGGCCTCCGTATACATCCCCCCAACACTTCATAAGGCAACACTCCAGGATCTCAGTAAATTGCTATTGGACTTACCTGAGGGCGAATTAACCCTAGGTGGCGATCTGAATGCGGTATGTGACACTAAGGTCGACCGCAACCCGCCCAGGGACAGTAATAAACCCAGTCAACTCCTCAGAGAATATCTTGGGGCCGTGGGACTGACTGACATGTGGAGACTTAAGCATCCCACAGAACAACAATACACGTACTACTTGGGGGCACACAACAGTCTTTCGCGCATAGACTACATCCTTAGACTGGAGGTATCCCCCGAGTATATCACAGCGATAGAACACCTGGCCAGAGGTATCTCAGACCACTCCCGGTTCAGCTTACTTACACTACTCACCGCCCACGGCGACAGCGCGTCTACCCTTTATACCCCGGCTTCCTCCAGAACCGTAAGATCGCAAAGGCCCTAGTGTCAGCCACAGAACTTTACTTTGCTGACAACACTGGGTCGGTAGATTCCCCGTGCACACTCTGGGAGTCATATAAAACAGTCATTAGGGGCACGCGATCTCAACTATCACCCGACACAGGCGGGAACGGCAACATATCATGGACTCCCTAGAGGCGGCGGCACTACAGGCGGAAAAGGCACACGCACTAGACCCCAATGTCACCACAGCACAGACATTGACATTAGCAGGGCAGGAGTATAGGGCATATGCAGAAGAAGTGGCTAAAGAGAGACACGTGGGCACAATGCACAGAATATATGAATTAGGGGACAAAACAGGGAAAATGCTTGCATGGATATAAAAGAAGGAAAGGGCAAGTAGGTGGATAGCACAACTGACACTAGCGATGGCACACTGACACCGGACCCTCAGCTAATTGTAGAAGAGCTGGCCACATACTATGGGAAGGTTTACACGACCCGAGCACAAGTAACAGAGGAAGACTGGGGGCAATTCTTAGACAATATACCACTACTGACGCTACAGGAGGAGGATGCGGCAACATTAGAAGCGGACCTCTCGGTGGAAGAGGTGGGGAAAGCACTAGGGGCACTACACACGGGTAAAGCCATGGGACTTAATGGGCTGCCGGTGGAATTATATAAAAAGGTGGCGAGCAAGATCACTTCCCACTTGGTACACATGTATACTGACAGCCTCACGCAGGGAACCCTGCCTGAAGACCAGAGACTAGTGACAATTGTAACGATACACAAGCCGGGTAAACCCCCGGACCAACCCTCGTCTTATCGGCCAATATCACTGATTAATGCAGAAGCGAAATTATTGGCCAAGACACTGGCGATGCGCCTTCAGCCCCATCTGACGACACTGGTCCACCCGGATCAGTCGGGCTTCATGCCCGGCCGCAACACCTCCCTCAAGTTGCGCTGCCTACACGGGGTGCTGGCTTGCACCCACCTACTCCAATGTGATGCGGCCATCCTCTCCCTGGACGCTACGATGGCTTTCGACCAGGTGGAGTGGCCATTTCTGTTTGCAGTCCTACGAAGGATGGGTTTCGGTCCAAAGTTCTGTGGCTGGATTCGGCTAATATACACGGCACCCTTGGCACATGTGGTCGCTAATGGTCATATCTCGAGGGCGTTTGCGCTGGGCAGGGGGACCGACAGGGCTGCCCGCTCTCACCGCTCCTCTTCGCCCTAGTCCTGGAGCCTTTGGCAGCCTGGACTCGCACGACACCGCTGTTTCGGGGGATAGTGTGGGAGACGGGTTGGGAAGACTGTATCTCCTTATATGCCGATGATGTGCTCATATACATGACGTCCTTGACAGAGTCTTTGCAGGCCCTACTGGTCATCCTTACAGGGTATGGGGAGAAATCCGGCTACACGATCAATTGGACAAAATCACTACTCTACTTATTACACGGCCCGGCACCAACCTTGCCCCCAGACTGTCCAGTACAGATAGTGACCAGAGGATTCAAGTACCTGGGACTCCATATATCACACCGCAAGCCGCCACCTTTACAGAGGAAAATCTAATGAAGCCACTACACAGATTAAAAGCCGATGTTTCTCACTGGCGGTCCCTCCCACTCACTCTGTTGGGCAGGGCAGCACTCTTCAAAATGTTAGCACTCCCTAGGTTCCTTTACGCACTGCAGAACACACCTTTCCCGGTTCCACTCTCCTATTTTCGGGCCATTAATGCGGAGGTGGCTGCTCTGGGACGGAAAGCCGGCTCGTATAACACACACCAAGTTGACGCGCAGCTGGTATGATGGCGGAATAGCGCTACCAAGCATCAAATTGTACTACTGGGCGGCACAGCTAGTTATTAGTAAACAGTGGCTACACACACCATACAATGACCCGGCTTACCTGTTAGACAGGGAGGTACTGCCGGCTGACCGCCTGATGAGCGCCCTGTACACAACCAAGAGGTGCCAAGCATTGACAGGTCCCACAGCCCACACAATCAAAATATGGCTCACGGCCCAGAAAGCTCTAGGTTGGGAAGGAGTGCTTACGCTGGCTACTCCACTCTGGGAGACAAGAAGGTTGGGTACATTAGCAAACACTAAGGGGTTCAGGAACTGGGACTTGATAGGTATTACCAATATTGGAGACTTATGGGTAAGGGGAGAAATTATGACATTTCCTGCTCTCAAAGAAAAGTATGGATTGGCAGACACGGAAGCATACCGATACACCCAGATTCGACACGCACTCCAAAGACCTATCCCCCTGGGAATTACATTGACAGACGCCTCGCCACTTGAGGATCGGCTCCTCACAGACCACCTAGACAAAAAAGCTATCTCACTAGTATACAAAAAATTGATCAACAACCTCCCTGACCCCACTGCGGTGCTGCGCAGCAAATGGGAAGTGGAACTGGGGGACATAAATGACGAGGACAGGAAGGAGGCGCTTGCGTCAGCCAGAGAAGCGGCGATCCCATCCCGCTTGCAACTGGTACAGCTCAAAGTCCTACATAGGGTATATTATTCTCGAACCACGGTCCACAAACTAGGGCCCGACCCACTTTGCCTACGGGGGTGCAGACAAGCCGGTACATATTACCATACCATATGGGATTACCCCAGAATACAATCATATTGGGTACAAGTGCTGGAACAAATCTCGGAGGTGAGCGGGTGGAAGTCCTGGCAGACCCTAAGTGTTGTATCCTAAACATATGGCAGCCAACAGATCTCAATGAGGCGCAGAAAGCGTGGGCTACATTGGGATTGGTCATCGCTAAGCGAAATATAGCACAGAACTGGGGATCTGGGGTGACAGCTACACAATCACAATGGGAAAATGATATGGACATTGCTATGGTAGCGGAGAAAGCGGTCTACACACACAGGGGGTGCCCCAAGAAGTGGCTGCGAGTCTGGGGGAAATGGAATGAATCCCGGGGAAACTTGTGTGAACCACCAAGCGCAGAATTGATACCTGAAAACAATCCATGAAGGGGGGAGGTCCCTGAGGTGGCAGAGGGGAATCCGTACTAATGAGATGGAAGGGGGAGGCGAAGTTGGATATGTACAGGGATGGTTACAACCAGAACAACGCAACTAAACATTGATGAGTAAATACTACCAGATCCTATTTAATCAATAACTGTAATTGTAAGAGACTGCACTTGATTATTTGTAATTGTATGTTGATGAAATGAAAATAAATTTTTTTTTAAAAATAATAATAAATAAATAACGGGCGAACGGAGGCACAGAGGACACAACAGTGGAGATAACAGAATCAAATAACGGGCGAACGGGGGCACAGAGGAAACAACAGTGGGGATAACAGAATCAAGTAACGGGCGAACGGGGGCACAGAGGACACAACAGTGGGGATAACAGAATCAAATAACGGGCGAACAGGGGCAGGGGGTACAGAGGACACAACAGTGGGGATGCCAGAACAAATAACGGGCAAACAAGTGTGGACAGGAGAGAAAGAGTCAGAGGGGCAGAGGACTCACGCAGGAGTCCCAGGCAGCAGCGAGAGCAAGGCGGCAAAGTCGGCGGGGGCAGGCGTCACAGGAGGACCGTGTGGCGGCTGGGGGCGACCTGCCTGAGGACAGGGTCAAAGGTCGTTCCCTTCACCGCCGCGCGGCTTCCATATGAGGAGCTGTGGGAGGGAGGAGCAGCTGGGAGGCGGGCGAATGGGACAGCGGGGGGCGGGGCCGCAGGGACGCAGCGGCAGGAAGGGACACTGAAGCAAACGGGGGCAGGGGGGCACAGAGGACACAACAGTGGGGAAACGTAATTTGCTCAGGGATGATACAGGCTCTAAACAAAGCTTCTAACCCCTGCACTTGCCAATCTTTCGTACCCCAGATGGTTTTCGTATCAATGTTGTCTTTCCAAAAGTCGGAACCTTGTATAGACAGTTAGACAGTTGGGCATAAAAGGCTACAGAATAAATCTGTTTTGTATTGGTCAACATACTTTTCATTCCTGTCATGTTTACATTTCTAAAGTAAAATGATTCTGGATTTGATACATTGAAACCTGAAAAGTATGGAAACTTATTAGCAAAAGTTTTTGAGCGACCCTTTGGTGGCGTAGGACAATGTTCCCATTGGTTATACATATATACCTTTCTAGGTATTGTTGATTTGTTCAAGAAATGATGACCATAATGGTTATAACAATACATTTGTTCATAGGCTGAAGAACTTTCTAAATATTCATGATTAGTGAACACTGCAGACTTTCTAGGTCTGACATCATATTATTAACAGTCTCGAAGTCCCAATCATCAGAAAAGGTACTAGATGAAACAAAGTCACTTAATGAAATCTTGAACTGGTGTGGAATCTCCAACAGCTGCGATGGGCCAAAAATGTCATATTCTGTTCTGTCCCAAGCTATACCATCAGGTACAGGAACGGCTGTGATGTTCCCTGCTGCCAAGTCTCTTTGTTCACGATGTGATGATTTGTGTGGTTTGAGGAGTAAGTTGATGTTCTTACTTGCTGTGTCCATTTTGACATATCTTCCATTTATCAGCATACCCAGAGTTATTACCAGTGCTAACCAAAGTAGAAGAAAAAATATTACCAACACAATCCAAAGTTCAAACCATGGTGAAACCAGATAAGTCTTGTCCAAGTGATGAAAAAAGTCAGTTGCTTGTTCTTTGAAAGTTCTTTTTGCTGGCGTCGTTTCAGGTTCGTTGGGATCCTCAGATAACATATCAAAGTTCATGAAATAGCCAGAGGCAGTTCTGTCAATTGTTGGGATTGCATCAAGATTCATTGCAATCGCTGGAACCACTTGATCACTTGTTGCTTCGTTGTAGACAGGTGTTTCTTGACTAACTGTTATTTGGGTCTCAAGAGGTACAAGTTCCATAGCTTTGTTGCATAGTCCTTCTTTCCCGCACTGCAGATTCCTCAAAGGTGAGGAGTCTCTCAGTTTGAACCTCTTGGATTGTAGCTAGTGGTGTGCGTCTGCTACATTGGCGGAGTCCACTTGGCCTACTGCTTAGTATTGGCCACATAGTGGGGTTTAATCAGGTCGATATACACAAACCTGTTCTCCTTTTTACCAGCATGGGGCAGCAGTATAACTGTTCTTGATCCGTGGATTGCTAGGACAGGTACTGGTTGTCTGTAAGAAGGCCCAAATTCCTTCTTGTCCGTGATCTTTTCTCTGACTAGATCACAAAGCTTTGGGATCCAGACAGGCCTTGCTGGGATGGTTGTTTTTTCTCCAGTGGTGGTTCGCTTCAGGAACACGTTGCTTTGTTTGGTTTTTAGTTCATTTAAGTCCTGTAAAACAGCCAAACGATCTTTGATATCAAATGTTTTTTTTGTTCCACCACTGATGTCTGACAATCAAGGTCCGAGACCAACATTCTTGTCCCAAAAAGGACCTCATATGGAGTGATACCCCTAGAGAACTTCTTCGCAAGTTATTAAGACTATGTTGGGCACTTTATTAGATGTTTGACCCACCCGTCACCCGAACCTAATACCCTAGCTGTTATAGATTGCTTTATGTCCCGTTTTTTTCTCTCCACAACCGAATTTCCCTCAGGATGGAATGGACTAGAATACCGCAATGCAACGCCCAAACTGGCCATGTCTTCTTTGTAAGTTCGAGAGCTAAACGCAGGACCCTTGTCAGAATGTAGCGTGCCGATTGCGTATGTGCCGATAAAGACTCGCATATCTTTTATAACAGTTTAAGCATCAGCCGAGCGCTGAGGCCACATCCAAATGAATCTTGAACATGAATCCACTGTGACCATGATATATTTATAGTTACCGTCCCCTTGTAAGGGTCCGCAGTGGTCCAGGTAAACACACACTAATGGTTTATCTGAAATTAACAGGGGCGTCTGCGCAGGACGTTTTACAGTAGAGGCTTTCATCTTTTGCCATATTTCACAGTCCAAGACATAGTTTTTGGTCTGTTTCCTCATGCGTGGCCACCAGCATCTCTGTTTTAATAACGATACTGTTGCGGAAACACCTGCATGTGCAGAGGCGAGCCCTTCATGTGCTGCTAGGATTAGTCCTAATCTATGTGCCATGTTTGGAATTACCCTATCCCCCACTCCAGGGATTCGAGCAAACCGAACATTGTTTGCATCAGTTATATATGAGTATTTGAGTGGAAACCCTTTAGGTAACGTACTACCGCTGCCTTAGCTTGTAGCATTGACAGCTAGCATTATTTCACTGTCTATTTTTGTTTTTTAACGAGAGATTGCAGCTACGGAAGCCGTTTGCACAGCCCCTTTCGCGGCTTCATCAATCAATGAATTCCCTTCAACGTGAACGCCATCACGTTGATCATTCAGCGTATGTATCACGTGAGTGTTTTGTAGTCCTTCTCGTAACTGAACTACTTGTTCCCAAAGCATTTTATGCTTGATTGTGCCACCTTTTGTATCTTTGAACCCGTTTGGAAGCCAATTCTGTAAATATTCATTATAAGACTGTACACAGATTCGCACACTATGAGTGTGGGGAATTTGTGATCCATGTTTTCAAGTGCCATCTTGAATGCTTGTTGTTCAGCTCGCTGAGCTGTACAATCTCCTAGAGTTTGCGTTTTAGTGACCATTGGTCTAAATTTGCCAACGCCCATATGACTTTTAACGATCCCGCATGCCGCACTATACGCTTGTTTACCCTCCGTAGCGGGTTGAGCTGATCCGTCAGTATAAATTATACATTCATGCTCCTCTAGAGGCAGAATTTCAGTAGGCAGCGGACCTTCTTGTTTGTATTGTAGAAATGTTTGTGTTTTCAAATATAGGATCAAAAACTTATTCAACATCAGTTGCAGAAAGAGAATTAACCCATTGTATCCATCTCGGATGTAAAGCTTTAGCATTTGGAATGCTTGATTTTGTCACTGCCTCTAAGGCAGGTACAGGTGTCACGACCATAATTCGTTTTCCCTGTGCGAGGGCTCTCTCTTTTGCTACAGCGGTTTGAACAGCTGTCAGAATTTTTCTGCTTGTGTATACAAATGTGATTTGTAAGCTATTGGTAGTTTTTCACCTTCGTTAAAAGTTAAGTAGGTGAATCCGCATTGACCTGGAATGATTCGGATCATTAAGTTGCATATGTTTACGCATGTTTGCAATGTTTTGTTGCTAACATGTCTGTTTGGAGTGAAAAGAAAATTTCTGTGTGTTTTTGTGTCCAATTTACTGTTTTAAAATCGGGTTTGATTAATTCGTAGAGAGGTTTAACCCATTCTGGGTAGTTTATAATGTAAGTTCTTCCGAAATTTAGGAATCCTAGAATCGACTGTAAGTTTTTCCACGTTTTTGGAGGTTGGAGCAGCGCACACTTTTCTAAAAAGATGGCTGCCAGGCTTTTGCCTTCACTTGATAACTCATACCCTAGAAATAGGACGTTGAGATGGGCAATTCTTGATTTCTTAAAATTGAATTAGTACCCTTCAGAGGCGAATCCAAGTATAATGGTGTTCACTCTGTTCAAGTGCCTATCCAAGTCATCATCTGTCAGATACATGTCATCCACATATGACAATGCTTCATCATCATAAGTATGTAGTAACTCTGTTACTCTTGCTGAGAATAGCCCAGGACTGTTCTTGAATCCTTGAGGGAGACGACAGAAGTGATGTTGTGTCCCCATGATTGAGAAAGCGGTCAAATACCTATTTTCAGGTGCAATATTTTGACAAAAGAAACCATTTGAAATTTCTACGCACAATGTTATTCATTAATGCCGTACTGTGTGCAATTTGCACTGCAAATGTTTTGCAACAAGAGTTTAGATGTATGTAATCCAATACTAGACGATATGTATTGTCTGGTTTGGATACAGGAAACAATGGATTGTTCATTGAAAAGGTGCATTTTTCAATCAGCCCTTGGTATTCAAGTTGATCTAATATCTCCCTGACCTGTTTTTTAGCTTCTTGCTTAACTGGGTACTGCTTTTGTGCAGTTGGTTGATTTTTCAGTTGGATTTTATGATGAGGCGAGTCCTCATCCCATCTTACATGATTTTTGTATAATGCTGAAGCTTGGGCCAATGCCCATTTCCTGGCATATTTATATTTTAATTGAATTGGAATATGGTTAGAGAAGGCTGGCATAATGATGTCTTCGCCATGTGGGCACTCCCTGACAAATTGTGGTGGCCAGTCTTTTTCAGCTAGAAGTACGTCATAACCCTTAGAAAGTCTATCCCAAAAGAGTGCTTTCACTTTTCTTGGTATGTCTCCCTCCATCCGGAGTGTTATTTCATATAACCTATGCGGAGAGCTAACCCTGGTATCAGCAGTTTCAACTTGAATTAATTCATTCAAGTCCACTGACTCCAGAAGACCCTTTAGGTTCTGGTGAGCTATTGTGACTTCTGCTGCGCTGTCCAACATTGTCTCAGCCCATTCTCCGTTCTTGAGTTGTGTCCTCAAGATCCTCGGCATGTCTGATTTTTAGACCTCCTACCTTCTTTTTTGGTGAATTGAAGTTTCTTGTTTTTCTGAGCGTGTTGATCGTCTTTGGGCTTCACGCGTTCTTCCTTTTTTTCTGACCGTCCTCTTCTTCCAGATTTCTGTGACGAAGACTGAAAGGTACGAGAGGAAGGTGTATCAGTGTCATGATATCTATCAGGTTTTCTCAAAGTATCTCTATTCCTGAGGTTGTACCTCTTTTCAGAGGGCTCCTTTTTAGGAGACCTACCTCTGGATTGAGAACGCTTCTCTTTAGAAGTTTGTTTACTATTCTCCCACTTCTTTTTAGAAGAGGTATGAGTGTTTTTAGTAAAGACATTTTCCCGACTTTCAGACAGTTGTGGTTTTAATGGTTTCCCACCCAGACTGTCTCTGCCTACTTCTTCATAGGATTTTTCAATTATTCTGGCTAGTTCTTGAGGGTGCTGAAATCTTTCAGTAGTTTCATACCCAAATTTAAAGCAGACTCTGCCCCGTATTCGTTTTGAATCTGTTTCAGGACGCCTGGTATTACCACCATGGACGGAACACCATGTGTTTTAGTGTAATGTCAGCAAAGACTGTACCCCATGTGGTGCAGTTCTCCAGATGTGGTGTGATTCCCATTGGTAAACAGATTTTAAAATTCTGTGTTTCTCATGAGGGGTAGGATTAGGAAATACTGCTTCGATTTGAGTCATTTTTTTAGCTATCCAGAATGGAATTTGTTCACGTTTTGTAGGTAATTTACCTATGACTGAGTGTAAAGTCTGTGGTGTAATTTTTAGTGTATTCCCCTGGTGAGAGGTATGTTGTGCAATAACTACCGCGGGTTGAACTGTAAGAGTCCGCATGATATATTGAACCAATTGTATATAAATTTTGATTAACTTTTTGAGTTGAGCTAATAACTCTACATCTGCTAGTTCTTCAATGTCAGGATGTTGTGTATAGCCGGCTAAAATCGGCCATGTAGCTCCTGGTCTACCTAGTGGACCGAGCCTGGTAAAGTAATTTAAATGTTTTAGGGCGCTTTTAAACCACAACTCGTGCTCCTGGTATGTCAGTGGAATTTCAATATCCTCAAAAGGAATATATTCTTCTGGTGGATCATCTTCTTTGTAGAAGTGAAACATATGTGTTACTGGATTTGCTTCTGGGAAGACTATCCATGAATAGAATACCTCTGCCTGGTGATATTCATGTGCCTCTATCACAAAAACTGCCCTACCACCTCTTGATGTTAGGCCATGTTTTATAAGTTTTATAGTGATGGCTTTCCTTAAATTTGGAGGAATGATTATAGCATTCTCATCGGTTTCTTGGAAACCTGTTAGGTTGAACGCTGCTACGCCTTGGTCGGCTGCTGCACCACCGGTTTCGGTGTTGTCGCCGTTTTCTGACATTGTTTAATGAAAGTTGCAGAGCAAGTTTCAAGGGAACAAAGATAAGGTGCACAATATTTTGGAACACTGTATCCTTCAACGTTGGATAAACCAAAAACTAATACATAGGATTTTTCGTCCTACTCAGTTATGGCGGATATTATCCCTCACCCACTCCAGACGTCTATTGGAGTATTATTAGTATGGGGTCCCTGAGAAAAGCACGACTGAATTGCTTCAGTATCTTGCGTTAAATTAGTGACTTACCAAACCGTTGGGCGCTATGTACTGTAGTTCCTATATTCCCAATAGGTTCTGCGCATTGGAATAATATACACTATAGATTTGACATAGGACTGAGGTCAGTATGTCTCTATCGAGTACATTAAACTTAATTGTGTGTGTGCCAGCTAACTCAGAGGTCACTATTAACTTTCTGGAATAAACAAGAAGGGATTAGTCTCTGACAACCGCATAAACATGACAACTTTGTTTCCCCTAGAACCGGAACAATATCTTCAGATTCGTGGAAACAATAGATAACTATTTTACCCAGGCAATCGTGCATGCTTCGTTTCTACAGAGTTGCATAGAAATAGAGAGACGGGCGTTTCAATAAAAGGGGTTTATTGAACAGTCTTATTTCTCATGCAAGAGATATGAACTTCTACAATCATTAGACAGAATGCGAAGTATAATGCGTTCAGCGTAAAGAGTAATATAAAATAATACTGTGATAGCATTGTCTGTTTCTATGACATATATAAAAATACATACATAAATGACATAGGCTAAAATACTCAACTGGTGCTTCTAAAATTCGCCTTCCCCAATGTACCTAACCTAGGTCTAGTACCAGGGAAGAAGTAGGTGTTGCCTAGCTATAGTTTAGTTCTGCCAATAATTGCCAAAGGTTTCTCTAGGTTCTAATCAGCTCCATACCTTAGAATGAGAGAGGTTGATATCTCTTTCACGGGACTCGATTTCCCAACACCCCGCAAGGGGAGTCAGAAACACTGGAGCTGGATTCTTGGCAGGTGGATGTCAGCTTCTGGTCAGTGAGTCAGCTGGAGAGTTGGCATCCTTCGGGCACTTGCTGTAGCGAGCTGCGTCGTGCAAGTAGGTAGTCGAACTGCATCGAACCACACCGTGCTTTGCCATAGCAAGTGAAGGTATATTTATACTTTGAAGGTGTTTATGAATGCCGGTATTGACGTAAAAGTCGGGCATATGAACGTCATGAATGAACCAATAAGGAACAGATGTTCATGCATAATAAATGAGTTCTTGGAGAAATCAATATCCAGGCTAGGGGAAGTCCCTTCAGCTTAAGGGTCTGGTTTTCCAAGAAATCGTTGTGACGTAGATGAATGGATGGAAGTAGCCATGCTTGTATTTGGGTAGCATGGGCTATGTCTAAATAAGGACTGGATTTCTATGCCTATAAAAGGACAATGTGAAATATACCTATATAAGGGCCTGAATCCGGAAATGCATACGGAATCTAAATCGATACACAACAGAACCAGAGGAGTATCTTCACTACGTGGCTGCCCGATCATGTCCCATTGCATTGTCTTTGGAGGTCCTCTGTAAAGAAACCCACAAAGACAAGTGTCTCCAAAGGGCATTGGCCATCATGAAGAACAACCAATGGCAGAAAGCCAAGAATCACTGAATTGCCCTCCCCCCGGAGCGGCGACAGGTAATGGAGAGCCCTGGACTGTCACCCATCGGAAAGGCACTCACCTCACAGCACGGAGAGGCAAAGAGACTGTCACCAGAAATGTAGCAGTGTTCAAGACGTTCCATCCTCAGCCTGGACAACTACTGGACACGGACAATGCGCCCTCAGTGGTGGAGAATCCTATGGGCCTGATAATTGGGACTGTACTGAAAGTGACTTACTCATGACATATCTCCCGGATCCTGTAGTTCCTGACATCCCCACTGCCTCGGTGGGGAATACCCCAGTGATGCTAATGAGCAGTCCTTCAGGGCATGACACCTGCACCAGCTATGGTCTGAGTAAGAACCCTGTCCTGTCCAGCAGACTGAGGGATCATTTCATGTAAGACATTTCCATTTTGTTGTGTGGTTGATCATGCACTGTTGTTGTATTCAAAATGCTGATATGAAGAGTGCTACGCCTTGTGCTTAAGGCCAGTGTATTTTCTTTTGCTTAGTTATACTGTTTTCAAGGATCTTTTTTTGGGGGGAATGTAGTGTCGCTCCTGTGAGGTAACAGGTGTGACACAGGGAAGATTAATGTGTGCTGATAGGAGGGGTATTGGAGTCGTACTCCCCTGTGTTAGCCTTGTCAAGTGGTCAGCCCTGGGTCACGTGGCCTGTATTAATAAAAGGAGCCCCGACCGGAGGTGACCTCAGTAAGGAGACTACAGCTGGGGCTAAGTTTGCTAGCAATACTGTGTCTGCATATTCATTGTGTGAGTGCGCAGCGCAGACCTGCATGCATGGTAGGCCCCGGTAAACTGTGAGAGTGTCGGACTCAAAGCACGAGTCACGACACTACAGAGCACTCTACATGAGCGTTACACAAGGAAACATTAATTTTTGGTAGGCACACAGAGATTAAGTGATTTTGCCGAGAATCACAGGATGTTCAGCCGACGTCCAGGTTCGAGCCTGGTACCCCGCCTCTGCGGTCGGAAGCTCTTGGCCCTTAGGCCACATCCTCTCCCTTATAGTGAGAAGTGTTGCACTATAGCCCAAGCGGTGAAGCCAGGTCAAGAATAAAAGCATGAGGTGGGGGTGCTTTAAATAGGCTGGTAGCCCAGTACTTGCCCGTACCAAGTACCGGAACTTCTGAATTTTCACCCCTTCAGTACCGGAACATCTCCTTGGCTATGGGGAGTACCGGTACTCATATGGGTAGCACAGCAAGTTCAGTAGAATATGCAAATGATTTTGTTAGAGGCATATTTGTCAACTTGCAAATTATTGCCACTGTGTGAGGAGGGGGTGGGGCATCATGCCCAGAGCTACCTAAGAGGCACCCTGCCCCTCACCAGCAGGTGGGAATAGAGTTACAGCAGAGCAGACATCAGCAGAAGTAAGCACTTGTAAAAACAAATGTAATGGCTGCTATGTAAAAGTCCATGAGTGCCAGCATGTCCCTATGGGTGTACTATTACTTCCAGTCACCACAGCTGGTATTATTTCCAGCCCCTAGAGCCCTGCACCAGGGCAGCCTGGCCTCTCGCTAAATCGCACTTAGGAGGGTAAGCGTGTAGTGATTGCAGGGCCTCCTAACCTCACCAGTGTGGGTCTGCCTTTCTATCTTTCTTCCTTTTGTTGCAGGGATTCTGCACATACATAGAACTATGCACAGGATTATGGGACCTCAGTGCATAGGGGCTGTGCCTTCCTACCACCTTAGTGCCCAGGACCGACTAGCTATAGTGTCTCACTCACTCTTCCACTCACAAACAGAGAAACAAATGATTAGACAACCCAGAACACAACACTCCGGACCTCTCAGGTATTGTGGTAACAAGACACACCTTTTTGCTTACTTTCTCATACCTGTCCACAATAAGATCTGACAGAGTCACAAAGATGGTTTAAAATATTTATTTCAATTAACGTGCTCTAAGATGCAGTATACGAGCAACAACAAGCATAAAGATACTTGATACCAATATTTTTAGCATTGCAGTAAGGCCATATATCATAAAGGGAGGCGTAATTATACAAAGACTAAGGAGAAAGGAATATAGCGCCTAAACTCCCTCCCCTTGGTACGAAGAATTATTATTTTATAATAGAATATCTCTGAGCTTTGTTAGCAGACCCCATACCTAAGGCCATAGATCATATTTCTACATCACAGGTGCATGTTGCTCTTCTCCGTGAAAAGGTCCCTCTCAAAGTGTGTTGTACCTAAGCAGGCATCCCTATATTATCAAAGTACGAGTCTCCAGCAGCGGCAGCTGCATCTGTATGTTTTGTCTTGGTGCTTGGGCCTGATCAGAACAGAATAACAAGGAGCATTGTTTATCGACCATGCTCACAGTGTTCCGAATAAACTCTGGGAACAGACAGAACGAGCACACCAGAGAGTTCTCATGTGAAAGGCATATACAGAGTTGTGCAAAAATAAAGGCATGTAGTAACGTGCGCAAAAGCAGCATCATGGCTACCGGGCTCATGCTAGCTTAAAGATGTCCATAATGTCCCTAATAACCATGTGACACTTTCTTTCATTCTTTTTATTTATTGCAATTTTATATAGCCCAAACTTTACTCGAAGGTGTCAGAGCGCTTTACAATAGAACCAAGTAAGTTACATAAGGTACACGTGATGGAATTTACACCCTAACAAGTTACATATACAATCACGATTATAAACAAGCATTTGCAATGCAATAGGTCTCGCATTAGGAAAGTTTGAGCTATTGGTCTTGTAAATGACATTTTTTTTATTTATGTGTTGTTTTGAAAATATCTAAATTAATAGCTTTGTCATTTACAATGCCAATAGTTATAACTTTCGCAAATGTGACACCTATAGCATTTGTAATGCAACATGTTTTTTATTTACGTGACTTAGATGTATTGATATTACAAATAACTATGGCTTTTAATTTTTTTAAATAATGAATACTTAAATAAAAGTGATTGTAATTTATAATGGCAATAGCTTAAACATTTGTAAATAACTTTTGTGAAAATTATGTTCAGTGTATTTTATTGTGACGAAAATCCAGGAACAGAAGTGAAATATTAACATCTTTTTGTGACATTTGTAATAAAGCTTGAAACATTGAGAGAACATATTTGAACCAGTTGTTGTTGAATGGTTGCACATATTGATGCTGTGATGGCGCCGAGTGATGTTGTGGTGGCGACGAGTGATGCTGTGGCGTTCAGTGATGCTGTGGTAGCGCATAGTGATGCTGTGGAGGCCCTGAGTGATGCTGTGGAGGCCCTGAGTGATGCTGGGGAGGCCCTGAGTGATGCTGGGGAGGCCCTGAGCGATGCTGGGGAGGCCCTGAGTGATGCTGTGGAGGCCCTGAAGGATGCTGTGGAGGCCCTGAAGGATGCTGGGGAGGCCCTGAAGGATGCTGGGGAGGCCCTGAAGGATGCTGGGGTGGCCCTGAGTGCTGCTGGGGTGGCGCTGAGTGACGCTGGGGTGGCGCTGAGTGATGCTGGGGTGGCGCTGAGAAACGCTGGGGTGGCGCTGCGTAACGCTGGGGTGGCGCTGAGTGACCCTGGGGTGGCGCTGAGTAACGATGGGGTGGCGCTGAGTGATGCTGGGGTGGCGCTGAGTGACGCTGGGGTGGTGCTGAGTGACGCTGGGGTGGCGCTGAGTGACGCTGGGGTGGCGCTGAGTGACGCTGTGGTGGCGCTGAGTGGTGCTGTGGTGGCGCTGAGTGGTGCTGTGGTGGCGCTGAGTGGTGCTGTGGTGCTGCTGTGGTGGTGCTGTGGTAGTGCTGAGTGATGCTGGGGTGGCGCTGAGTGATGCTGTGGTGGTGCTGAGTGATGCTGTAGTGGTGCTGAGTGATGCTGGGGTGGCGCTGAGTGATGCTGGAGTGGCACTGAGTGATGCTGGGGTGGTGCTGAGTGATGCTGGTGTGGCGCTGAGTGGTGCTGGGGTGGCGCTGAGTGATGCTGGGGTGGTGCTGAGTGGTGCTGTCACTAAAGGAAACACGCATCTAGGAATACGATGGAGGAAGTTTATGGAAAGCGAGCACATTCCCTCGGTCTTTCAAACGTCAAAAAAATAATACAACTGATGGCATTGCTGTTAACAGGCAGTAAATGTTACTTTCAAAGCCGACCCCGTTGTGAGCGAATTCTCTTCAAATACAGATAGTAATGGGAGAAAATGATTCGCTTTCAAGAAATAAATAAACCAAAAAGACTAAATGAATCAAAAAGAGATTGCGGTGGCATTAAGTATCTGGTGGTTTGATGCCTTCCACCAATTCTGATCAGGACAAATGCGTGCTTGCAAAAAAAAAAAACCAAGAGGTTCAAAGGGCACCCACTATGCCAGGTTTAGTACATAACTGTTCAGTACATGCCATATGTTAGGAATCGGATTGATAAACAAACGCAAGAGACACCCAGGATACTTAAAAGAGGCCGTGAAATGAAATTAAAAGCAGACGCAAAATGCTCTCTGCATTGCGGGGGTGGGGGGCGCATTCCTTTGAAGTGTGAAGCAGGCGGCGGGGGAGCGGATCCCTTTGAAGTGAAGCTCTCGGCATTGCTGTGGCGGGTCTGATGCAATGATGCGAGGCAGGCGGCTCGGAAAGCAAATGGAAAGCGCGTGCACAGGCACATGCACTCGGCGCAATCCACCTGGTTTCGCTTTGGTGGATCCAACTCTATAAGTCTTGACATCTACAATGCACAAGCGCATTGGCAGAGGTCGAGACCTAAAAAGCATTTGCAAGGCAATAGGTCTCGTATTTACCAGACTTTGAGCTATTGTCATCGTAAACAAAAAAGCTGTTTATTTATGTGTCCTTTTTAAAACTTATAAATAAAAGGCATTTGGGCTGTCCATGAAACTTGCTGTTATTTTTCTCAAGAGCTGTAAAACATGGAATAAAACAAAATGTAATACTTTTCCTGTAAGGCCACAGGAGCAGCAAGCCATCTAACATTCACTGCATCCACGAGAGTAGTCACCCTGCCATACCTTTAATAACTGACAAATAATTCTGAAACTCAGCCATAGAGATTAAGTGCAAGTGAACCACTGGTCCAGCGGTGGTCGTTGCTATCTAGAGAATTTCAAGAATATTTATAGCACCTGTAAATTTACCATTGTTCAGTCGCTACTTACAGGTACTTGTAATGTTCATACAAACGCGTGAAATAAAAGCAACAAAAGGGCAGCCTTCAAGAGCACAGGGAAGCACTTCACATATCTCCTAGGAGCTATGTGACCACATAGGGGCAGATTTATGAAGGCCTTGCGCCACGTTTACGCCGCTGTTGCGTCACGCAAGGCGGCGTAAACGTGGCGCATCCCTACGAACGATTTACAACGTGACGCATCTAGGCAGATGCGTCACGTTGTAAAGCCCTGCGCCGCTTGTCGGCGTTCCGGCGCAGGGTGGGCGTTCCGGGGCAGGTGCGCCTCGCAAAAGTGGCTGAGTGAAATCTATAAGATTTCACCTAGTCACTTTCAGGCCAATGCTGCGTCAAAAGCCTGCGGCTGCTTGAAGCAGGCGTAGGTCTTGATGCAGCATTGGTCAGATAGGGCACCCCCGAGCCTTGCTGGAGCTGCGTCGCGCTTGCGACGCAACTCCAGCAATGCGCCGCCTTTACGGCACAGATGCGTCACGCATCTGTGCCGTTTTTGCCCCATGGTGCGCCGCATTGTAAATGCAGCGCACCATGGGTGGCGGAGCTGTGGCGCACTGTGGCGCACATTAACTGGCGCATCCCTGAGGATGCGCCAGTTAACATAAATCTGCCCCAAGGTCTTTTCTTGAGAAACCATGTTTAGCAGTAGATGCCAGTAAACACATCTTGGACTACCAACCATTTAAATATCTCAAACCAGAGCTCAACCACTCATCTGAGATAGACATCCATGGGGCAATGCATTAAAGCCTTTAGAAACTAGACTACCACCATTGCATGCAAAGCTGATGGTGACCACCCCATACATGCCAACGTGACCAGTTTAAGAGGTAGTGGGTTACTTCTTTTTCAGTAGTGCTACCGCCTATTGATTTGTGCCTGCAAACCAAGAGCCTTTTATGAAGCTACGGCAGGCATTGGCAATTCCTGCACTCGAGCTCTAACAAAAATAAAAATCACACGAAAACAAGACATAGAGCAGCTACTTTTTAAATGGCCTTAAGACAACTTTGGAAAACCTGCCATGTGAAGGTGTAAGTACAGGGTAATTAACTTGTTTGCTCTTTGCGCGAACATAGGGGTCCATGAAAGGAGAAGTGCATAGGGGACTGTCGGGTTAAGACAGCAGTCCTTGCTATTTGCTTGTTTCTAACGTTAAATAATATGTGGTTTTGGATCAGGGTGACAAGGCTGCCTTAGCAGTAGGTGAGCTCTTCAATGCTGCTCACCAAGCTATTCTGCAGAGGCACCTTCTGATGAGGGGAGATGATGGACGGCATGTAAGCACTTGATGTGCAAAAGTAATGCCTATCAGTGTAGAACTGAGAGAGTAACCGGTTCTAGGCACAGAAAGCTTGTGTATTCAAGCTTAGTACTACTTTAAAGATGCAGAGCAATAATTTCCGGTGACATCATCAATATGGCCAGAGACCTCATTGGAACGAGCAGAAGGCAACTAAAAGAAATGTTAAAAGAACATGTTTTTATTTATTTTACTTCTTGTAAATCATGTGTTTTTATTTTTGAAACACCAAGGGTACTTTACTTTAGAAAATGACTGACATTTTTAAAATAATGTCTTTGTCACATTCAAAAACTACAGGTTTTTCTGGAGAAAATAAAAGGGGGTTGGTGTATATTTTGTAACGTCAATGTTCTAGTATTATATATTTGGTTCCTGCTGTTACTTTAATATCATAAAATGAAAATATCACTTTTTTAACATTATTAAGAAATAAAGGGTCACTCCTGGGCAGATCCTCCCTTCAGTTAATGCCACCCTGGGCTCTTCTCAAGGAGAAGGAAAATGTTGCATGGTCGGTGAAAACACTGTGCACCAATTGCAAGTATTGTATTGAATTGTCATTGAATGTATATAGCGCTTACTATTCCTGACAAGGAGTTAAGGCTTTACGTCAGGTCTGAATTCCAAAGTGTTTGGTTAGTCTGCAAGCTATATGCCAATGATGGTTATTTGGATTAGTGCTGTGCACTCAGGAAACTGTTCCATGCATGACCTCACGTTTCTTTGAAGTAGATTAAGTTAACAGGAGTTAGTAATGGTACTTTAACACAAGCTCATGAAAACGGAAGATGGGATGAGTGTATAGATTAGATAGGGGAATATTCCAAAGAACTATTACAGAGAAGGACTGTTTGTGACTACACACTAAGTCATACGTGTGTGCCCTTGGGATTAGTAATGAAAATGTAAAGGTGACTGCACGGATTTTAAAAAACAAAGAAATATTTTAAAAAGGAAGATGTCTGAGGGTCCTTCAGGATCGAGCAAAGGGGATCAGCCCCCCTTAACAATTATGGAGCGGGTCTCTGACCACCCTTGACTTGTGCCCTGAGCCTCCCTCACCTCAGTTGAAGTGACACAACTGAAAACATTGGGTTGTAAAAGAAAGAAGCTTTCATGTGGCATCTGCCTCCCTCTACCTGAGATGTGATGTTATAGCCGGAGCAGCATACTATAAACAATACATGGCTTCGAGTAATGTAACTGGTGCGCCTGTAATGTGCTCCAACACCTTTGGATCGAGGCTGGGCTGTACTGTAAAAACTATAGAAGTATGCTCTAAAAGGTAAAAACAAAGCCTTACCTTACATGCAGTGCAAGATCCTCAACAGGAAGCCTCGTAGCAGCTTAACTCTTCAATAGAGTTTTCCCAGAACTGTTCTGTTGAGCAGTGTGTGCTTGCATGGGGATAGGTCTAACTGTAGAAACACTTCTGGTGAAAATGCCCGCTCACAAACAAACAGGCCTCAGAGATCACATTTTTGCCGCCCGCTAATAATGGAGGCAGCTACCATACTTAAATGTGAAAGTGCGCTGTGCCACATCCCAACGATTTTTTTTTTTTTTAAGTGCGCCGTGCGACACCATAATTACAAACTAGTGAAGTGAAGCCATACCTCCGCGTGCGCGTGTAAACAAAAGCAATCAACAGTGAAATAGCTACCATGCTTAAAGTGAAAGTGCGCTGCGCGTCACACACCTATTAACAAGCGTGAGGGACAAGCACTCGTGCTTGTGCTGCCATGCGCCTTGCGAGAACGAGCAGCAGAAGCCCGAGAGACTTATGTTGTCAATTAGCATGCGCACCCCTGCTCGCTCCCCCAAGGTGGATGCCGCCACAAGCACGAGTGTGTGCTTCCAAAAAGAGCAGAGCGACGGTTAAAGGTCCTCCTAAGCAGCATATGCGCGCTACGTAGACGAGACCTAAAAATTAAAGGTGGCATAATTTTGGTAATAGAGGTTTTGAATATTATTTACAGAGTTGAGCTCACGTGAAAGCCAAGCCGCCCTGAGTGTCATGAACTGGGCTGAATTATTCATGGAAAAGTCTGTAGGAAGGACGCACTCATAATGCAAATGTACCTTAGTTAGAAGAGGCCATTCCCCTTAGAAAGTCATAACATAATTTCTTCCCCAGCGAGGATTCACGTAAACACTTCTAAAACAAATTAAAAGGAAATGAAATAGCTTGTACAAGCTACAGACATTTAAAGTGCCATGTGGTGAAATGCTCACATCTTTTGTGCAACAACAGAGGCATGTTAAGGGGCTCCGCCGTCTGGGTAGTGTCCGACACATTTGCCAACTGGCAGTGGCAACTGGTCTGCTTGCATTTTATTTCAAGGTGACGCTGACGCATTCTATTTGCGGACCTTCTTTTCACGCGCAGCTGCCATGTTGGTGCTCCCTTCCAAAGACGGCTGTGACTGCAGACACACAGCGTCCTCAGAAGAAGGCAGAGCCGTGAGGGAAGCACGGGAGCTCTGCACACCGGCGCGCGGAGGTCTAGTGAAGGTAGGGCACGGTTTCAATCACGGGCGTCCTTTGCAGTCTGTAATTTTTTATAAGAATGCTGCGCAAGCATCGATTTATAGCTACCCGTTCTGTTTAGCCTACCCTGGTAGTTAGGTTAAACCAAAGTCTGTCCACTGGACAGTGGACACTTGTGGGTAAAGGATGTGGACTAACGGCCAGGGCTGCTGACTTGAGAGCTCGAGAAACAGGTTCGAGTCTCAGCGTCGGCTCAACATCCTGTGATTCTGGGCAAATCACGCAATCTTCCCGTGCCTACTTCTGTAATGTAAATGGCGTTCATGTTAAAGCGCTATAGAAAATTGCAACAACAAAAGCAACTATTGGCAGACGTGTCGGAGTCTGTGATACTGATGGTCACTGCTCATGCCAAAATTTGCCCGGGTCATCGTGTGGTGCACGTGCAAGCCTGGCACAGTAACGGGTCGGAGGTCAACCAGCCATTGGGAAGAGCATTCTTTAAATCTAGAGAGACGGCCATTCTAATCTAATGCCGAGTTTTTTGCTGACTTTATCACGTCCAATGTAGTGACCAGACAGCGTGGTCGGTGAGAGGTGGTCTGAAGTTGTTAGGCAGTGAGTACCACGATCGACTCGAAATCTGCAGATGTAAAAATTAGATCATGGTATGGATGTCATTTCAAGCTTTCTTCCTTAAAGTGCCCACGTTATCCGTTGCTGTGCATTATGTGACGCTGCAAAACATCACAGTCTCACGCTGACATCTGGCCAGTTTAAAACATTGTTTTGACCATGAAGAGACGAGCAGCAATTGTAAAGCGCTTTATCTCTAAAGCGCTGCCTCTTTTCCCCATTTTTAATACACTCTCTAATAAATAGAAGTTTTGCCTCAGCAGTGTCACCCCGAAATGAGAGTGAACCCGCCGTCCACAAGGCTCAGGTACCGAGTTTCTGATTATTAGTCCATGATTCAAAAGCGTTTTTTTCTGAAGCTTGACGTGTTATTTATTTTGTTGTCTTTTGTGAATACAGTAATCATTTTCAGCTGTGATTTTTCTGAGGTCAACACGCGGGCTCAGGTGGCGAATGAGCTTCCAATTAGAGTTTCTGTTTACATTACATACAGGTTTCAGAGCCCAGGGCAAGTTGTCTATCAGAGAAATGTTAAGTAGCGTTGCACTCTGGACGGTTCGTACCGGGCTCGACCTGGCCTATATTTTCAAGTCCATGCAGGCAGAATTATGCACAATATTAGTGGCAAATGCACTTCTCTCGAGTAGAGTTCGTTTTAGTGTTACTAGCACATTGAAAACCAGGCTAGACAATCCCGTCAATATACTCAACTTCAACAAGCCATCACAAAACATTTAGGTTCTCCACCCGATTTGTTGGCTGCATCTCCTATTTTATCTTATTTACATTTGTGGGGAAATCTTAAAGGTGTGACTTCTGGTCTTTACAAAACTTTCCTGCATCCTCTCTTTTCGCAACCCCTCTCGAACGCTCTTCAATTAAAGTGGCAATCTCGCTTATCAGTTACATATTCCATTACTCAATGGGATCAAATCCTGGAAGGTTTACATAAAGGTGTCCGAGAGGCTCGTCTCAAATTTTGCATTTTCAAAATCATCCATGAATGGCACTGGTCTCCATCTAAACGACATCATGCTAAATTGATAACACACTCTTTGTGCTGGAGATGTTCTGCTTCTGGCTGTGATATTACACACATTATTTGTGAATGCCCCCGTACTAGATCATTTTGGCTTTTTATTTGAAAGACTCTGGCATCTATCATGTCATTACCTTTACCCTTTACTTCTGCAAATATTATTTTACATGATTTCCGAGGTCTCCCGTCACTATCAAAACCACAGACTCGTCTTCTTCATACTGCTTTGGCTACGGCCAAAATCTGTATATTACGCCATTGGAAGTCTTCCTCATCTCCTTCTCAGGAAGAGTGGCTGGTGGCCATGATACAAACAGCCTCTTATGAACGTGTAATTTATAATTTGCAAGATCAGGGTTCTGTTTTCCTTCAAACATGGTCCCCATTCATAGAAGCCACGGTGAATAGTGACTCTGTTTCCATTCCTTCCTCCCCAACGTCTGCTATCCCTTCTTAATTATTTTCATTTTTCCTTTACGTTTGTGTACACCTCCTGGTTTTATCCTGCTCCTTAATCCTTTTCATTTGTCGTGGTCTCCTCTTCTTCTCTTCTTTCTTTTGTTACTCTGGGATTCTTTGTTACTTTTTCTTTTCTTTTCCTTTCTCTTTTCCTTTCATTCTTTCGCTTTCTTCTTTTCTGCTCTTTTTTGCTTTATAGCTTATAGAATAATTGCTATTTTTGCTTTTCCACATTTAAAATATCCTATGTATAATTATCTCATTTTCATATTTTATTTTATTATCTATTTACATATGTGTGTATCTCTGTATCTTCATCTAAAAATCTTTTAATAAAAAATTTCAACACAAAAAAGAAAACCAGGCTAGGTTGCTAACTTTAAAGCAATGTCTTCTCATCTAAATCAGACCCAGATTACCAACACGTTTTATGTAAGGTTTTTGGTCACTTCTTCCTTATGATCTCGTGTTTAACGAAAATAACAAACTCTACATTAAAGAGCAGAGATAGGGGCCAGAGCTGCCGACTTTGGAACTGGGGACACCACTTTATCTTTCTGTAACTGAAATTTGAATCTGACCTCATGTAAATGTAAAGAGTGTTCATGTAAAGCGCTCCAAAACCTTCAGGTCGAGGTTGTGCTATATAAACTGCAGTGGTCGCCATAACGATTGGTAAAATGCTGATTCTTGCACTGAATTGGTAAATTCCAAAAGCTTTAGGCCCCTATGACAGCTGCCCTCCAAGGCACATAGCTGCACAGACGTTAATACACTCTGCACGTGTTTCAGTGCAACAGGTGGTACTCGCTGTTTTTATTCCTGACTTTTCAAGCCGGTGGCGCGTGGCATTCACACGACCTCCCACGGGCACTTATAGCTTTTTCCAGATGCTGAGTCTATATATCCTCATTACCCACCTCCACCCCCACCCCGGGCCTGAGGGTGATGCTGGGAAGCGCGGCACTTCCCATCAGCATCCCCAGGCTCACAATGGAAGTGCATCGGCTCAGGGTCTGTGGATCTGGTGTGCCATAATTAAACGCTGCAGTGGGGTTGGAACACTTGTCAGATGGTGGGTGATGTCATCAATGATGCATAAAGGAAATCATACGGATTGTGAAAAATCCAAATGTAGCACAAGCATCAGTTTGGGGCACACTGTCGCATATAATATTACTAAAGGATGGCGCAGTAGCACACTGTCATTCATAGATAGCACATTTCCACTGCAATGGGCATTACGTTTTCACAATTATGCAATTCTACTGCTGATATAAAGCAATGATTTTCCCCACTCTTTTTTTTTCTCCCAAAAATAACTCCCCTTGAACCTCCCTTATGATAGTCAGGCTCGCTCACTTCGTTCGCAACATAATACTCACCCATGACTTTTATGCCTCACCACTTTCGAATGTCCCCAGCCGCCACTGTCTTTCTCTCCGTTCTCTCAGTCTCTTGATTTTAATCGGATGCAATAACTGTTGCACCTAAAAGAGGCCACTCATAAACAGGTCCTCAGGCTCTGACCCAAGCAGGGCTGACTGAGCCTCTCATCCTTGTGAAGTAGATATTAGGAGCGGTCTCGATGAGGTATTGGGTGTGATGTCATCTTTCAGTGGATTTCATGTAATGTGAGGATTCTTTGGCACATGTTTACCACTTATGTGTTATCTTCGTTCTTTGGTATTAGCTTGCCTGCGGTTGTGGGTTCGCCCAAGTGGCAGGGGTATTGTGGGTGAGGGTCCATGCATCTGCTCTCATCCAGTGAGCAAATGTGGTGTAAGTGTAATATTTCCCTTTGGATTGGATCCAGGCATTGAGGTGGTGGTGTGGGTATAGGGGTCCAGTTGTCAGTGTTTATTTAATTTTTTAGATGGTTTTTAGGTTTTGCCTGGCGATCCGCTGCGCGGCAGCGTTCGCGCAGGCGAAATCTTTTGAGAACAAGTATGTGGCTTTGTTCCGCCTCTCTTTTCCATTGGCTAGCTCCATAAATGGAGGCTAGCCATTGGAAGAGAGAGGCGTCCGTCATTGTCCGAGGCGATTCGTGGGCATTCCGGCGATTTTTTCCCTCTCCGCCCCTTGTAGAACGTCATTGCGGTGGTTTATTTATTTTAGGTTTTTTTGGGCCATTCCTCCAGGCCGACCGCCGCTGGAAGAAGTCCTGGTGAGTGCTCCCCTCCCCTCCCGCTGTCCGTGTGCCCGTCCCCGCCCCCCTACCGCTGTCCGTGTCTCCGGCCCCGGCCCCACTTGTAAATGCTTGTATATTACTGCCTCCGAGTTTCCCCCAGTCCGTCCCCGTGCAGCTGCTCATTTGAGGGTATTCGCTCTCGATGTGAATCTACTTCCGTCGACCTCGTCCTACGCGCCTGATTAAAGCTACAGGAAAGCAATCTTCCGGCACGCTCGAGACAACTCCCTGGCTATTTCTTGGACGTGCTGCCTATGATTGCCTCATAGCCACTCATTTCCTCTTCAAGAAGAGACTGATGTTTACCCCTGCCACCCCTGGGCGGGCGCCATGACGGCACCCGACGCGCGCACAGTGAATTCCCATGTTAGGCTGAGAGCAGAACATGCTACTCTAAATGAAGCGAGGCTGGCGTCTTGTACTGCAGCTCATCCTTGGGCGTCGGTGAAAAATGCATCTTTACTTCAATTTGTCATCAAGCATTGTTTACATCTCAGTACCGCAGCAAATCGTCTCGTTTGTATTCTCGTTCTCGGAATCAGAACTTGGGGGTTTGTTGCTCCTCGACGCTGCTGCTCCCTGTCTTAAAGTTGTGATGGATTAGTGAAAGATTGACCCGAATCCGGGCCTTTTTCATCTGAGAATGCGCCAAGATGTGGCGTTTGTGTAAATGTATGCATGCGAGGATTATCGTTCGAGTGTTGAAATGATACAAAGTGAAAGAAATACTGCCATAAAATGCTGCAGTGTGCTGCATAATTTGCTTTTTATTTTTGGTTAGCCTTGTCACATAATTTGCGGCTCCATTGTCTGGTGCCCCCCCCCAAAATATTTTTTAGCCCCCCCCCCGAGGCGGCTGTGCTACTGCAACCTTCCAAGACACCGGTCAATTAAAATGATGGTTTGCGTTGTTGTGATGTGCAAGTGTATTGTTGCTAGAAACTGTGACATTAGGGCTGATATGAATGAATTATTTGAAGGTTTATGTAATACTCATTTGGGTGAAATAGAAGTTTGTGGCTTTAAAGGCACACATTATGTTTTGGCTGGGAGCCTGCCACGTTTAGCCTCTAGCTGTTGCATGAGGACAAGTCAAGCTGCATACACCCCCTGCTCAAGCTCCTGGCCTACATCAGGTCCATTGGCAATCTACTTTGGGTCCCCGGAAGTCAAGGGGCTACCCTTCCTCCTCATCCTCCTTAAATATGATGGAACATTTCTAGTGCCAGCCTCTTTTAAATGCTTGTGGCGTGTTTAGCTTTGATAGAAACTCAGTGTTTGATTGCTAATGGTGTTATCTTTGGAATCCTGATTTCAGCTGCCTTATGAACTTTCTGACTACCACCTATGGATTGGGCAATGAAATGAAAGCCACAACATTCTGGAAGTAGGTTTAGGTGGACTCGCTTCTACCTGTAGAGTTGACTTGTGTAGTTGTATCCTGGAAGAGACCTCATTGCTCCACATGATCGGTTTGGTGCAAAGGGCTCCTCCTCCTTACCTGATGTCTGGAATTCAGACATGTTCCTCAAATTAACTGTACTGAAAATGTAATACTGGCAGGGAGACTGGCAGTGTCTCTGCTGGTGCAATAGCCATGCCCTACATTTCCGTTTTTTAGGACATTGCCATCGAGTGTGCTGATATAGGAAAAAGGGGTCTAGGTTGTGGTCGTAGTTCCCTTAGTTTCTTTTATGTGATCTCTTTCTACCAATGTGTTGAATAGGATGTGTGTCAGTGCCAACCTTTATGGTCTGGTATTGCTAAATCCCAGCCCCTAGACCTTGACCTGGGAACACACCACCCACATCCCGACGATTTGGCACATTTTAAACACAAACATAGCCTTAGAAATGTTTTCGTTTGGGCGTCGTAAACCCCAACCGTATTTATTACATACAACACATCAAACATTACATTTTAAATATCTTTTTTGCACATTAATACGCAGAAACACCTAGTGGGGTGGTGTGGCTCACTGGTTAGAGGCTGCAGACCCGGAAGAAGAGGACGGCCAGGGACCAGGGTTCTATTCACGATGCGGCAGGGTTGTGGACCAGGGTCAGCGGTCTCGATAATTCTCGCCTCGGTGCCTACTCTAACCAGGGATCACACTCGGCAACTCTGGGCATTAGCTTGCCTCATCTCCACAACGGCCCCCCACATACGCCGGGGATGCCTGGTTTCACCTTGGAGATACCCAGTAGGGACCATCTCACAGGGAAAGCCAGGACGGGTTCCCCAGCGGTCTACAGCGCAGAGATACTCCTTCGGGAGTCGATTCTAGCGCTTTAGAAACCCACAATTAATTAATTAATAGCACCCTACACAGTATTTTTTTCAATTTTGGGTGGCTAACCTTAACATAGACTCTAATACATTGCCATTCCTACCATAACTAGTCATTGTCCCTGCGTATCCTTCGTTGAGCCTACGAGTGAGATCATGACTGGTCCACCTGTGAGGTCCCCCCGTAGTGATCTTGCGCAGGGGGCCTGTCGGCCCACAAGGTTACCTACCTTGGGCACCCCCTACACCTTCAAATATCCCTCCCAAGGGCCTGTGCTGCAATCTTGGCACCCACATGCCCGGATTGGCCGTAAAGGCCTGTTGGCAGCGTCCACTCCCACACACCGCACCCTCTAGCCGACTTGCCAGAAGTACCCCCTGGAGGGCCGGAGAGAATGCTGACCCCCATCTGTCTCAACTAAAAAGGATGCCTTCTAAGGACCGTAAATGCACCACCAATAATGGCCTCACCACCTCAGGCCTGCATAGTTCCCCCTCCTATCTGCCCCCTCCCCCCAAGAAGGTCATACCCTATTTCACCCAAGGGTCAACCATGCCAGCATATTTCCTGCAACATTATGGTACCTAATTTTGATAAATAGAACCTAGGTGGACCCCATCCTGCACAATAAAACTCTTGTGTGTGTGGCTCTGGGTGTGTGTGTGGCTCTGTGTGTGTGTGTGTGTGTGTGTGTGTGTGTCTCTGGGTGTGTGTGTGGCTCTGGGTGTGTGTGTGGCTCTGGGTGTATGTATGTGTGTGTGTGTGTGGCTCTGTGTGTGTGTGTGTGTGTGTGGCTCTGGGTGTGTGTGTGGCTCTGGTTGTGTGTGTGTGTCTGGCTCTGGGTGTGTGTGGCTGGCTCTGGGTGTGTGTGGCTCTGGGTGTGTGTGGCTCTGGGTGTGTGTGTGTGGTAGTAATTGCTGTCTGCTGAGCTCGTCCGTAGGGTACAATAGGTCTCACATTTGCGAGAGATTAAGCTAATGGCAATGTAAATGACAATGCCATTTATTTATCTGTTTTCAAAACCAACACATAAATACAAATTTTGTCATTTACAATGTCAATAGCTCTAACTTTTCCAAAGGCGAAACCATTGCATTGTAAATGCTTGTTATGTATTTCTGGTGATTTCATAACTCTTTGAAATCACCTTTTCTCATTGTTTAAATATCAAACATACAGATGCACAACACTGTTTTTCAGTGTTTACTTTGCACATGCAGCACCAAAAACACAAGAATGGGAGAAATCAAAGGATTGGTGTGAGAAAGTGCCCTCTTTCTGCATGGTTTCCCCCACTTTTTGCTGAACCGCTGATGTACTTTGACTGAGTGTGTCCTGGGCTCCTGCTAATCAGGTACCCAAGGCCTATGTTCTTTCCCTAAAACTGATTGAAGTCTAAACCCAATTGTCATCTCTGGCCACAGGTCAGCCCCTGTTAAATGGTACCAAGGGTACCTAGGGCACTGTGACCAGAGAAGGCCTCTACGAGCTGCAGCACTTATTGTGCCATCCTTAGAGGCCCTGCACGTTTACACTCACACACTCCATTTGCAGGCTGCGTGTCTTGATGGAGAACAAAGTGAAGAGTCGACATGGCATACATCCCTGTGTGCCATGCCTAAAGTCCACTGCCCTGGCATAGAACAGCTACCCCTCTAGCTGAGTGCACTATGGTACAGATGCATGAGCCCTGTACCCCTACAGTATCTAAGTCCATTCTTAGACACTGTAAGTGCAGTGCTGCCATTAAGAGTATATGGTGCTTGGACTTTGTCATTACGAACTCCACAGCACCATAATGGCTACACTGAAAACTGAGAAGTTTGGTACCAAACTTCTCTGCACATTAAACCCACACTGATGTCAGTGTGAGATTTAATGAAAAATGCACACATAGGGCATCTTAGAGATGCCCCCTGAAAAACGACCAACACTAGTGTCTGGGCTGAGTGGCTGCTCCCCAGCTGCCACCACCAGACATGTTTCTGGACCCCTGGGTCGAGAGCCTGCCGCTCTTGGGAGCCTGAAACAATGCACATCCTGGGACAAGGTGCCAAGCCTCCTCCCCCAATATGGGCAGGGTCCACGAAGGGGAAGCTTCAAAGGCTTGCAGCCTTTGTGAGCTTCCCCAGGCCACTTGCTTCCTTCATCAACCGTTCCTCACTGGTTCAGACCCCCACTTTGGGTGGGAGAACCGGCAGGAAAAATAAGTGAGGAAGAGAGATGTTCCCACCTTTGCCAACCACCCCCCTCAGGTGAAGGAGGCGAGGTGAAGCCCAACTCTCAGTCCCCGCCGTCTTGCAGATGGGGGACCCAGCCAACCAGAGTGAGGCATATGCCCCACTCCCACTGGAATGTGGCATAATAGGGAGTGTACCCACCCCAAGGAAGGGACCCATTGGTCCCAAAATTCCAGGTATCGCTAACACCCCTAAATCTAGTATTTAGGGGCACCCCCAAACCTTGCTTTCTCAGACTAGAAACCAGAAGAAGAAAAGAAGAAGGAGGTCCGAACAGCCGTGCCAAAGCTAATAAGAGGAGGACACCCACTGACTTGGCCCCAGCCCGACCGGCCTGTCCCCACCTCGAACCTGCTACAGCAAAATCCCGGTCTGTCCTTCAGCCAGCAACCTCGAGAAACCTGGAGGCCCTGCCTGCCATTCATCCCAAAGACTCTGTCTCCCATGAACACTGGATTTGTTCATCAACAGACTCCAGCTGCGTAAGGATCCGCAGGTCTGCACCACTCTCAACCCAATACCTATGGCCCGAGTTCATATGGTCCAACACCATGAGGAGGTCTACCCTGAGATCCTGACCCGAGTTCCAGTGATCCCTGACCAGCCTCAAGCCTCGAGCTGATGCCTGGTGCCGCAAACCGTATGGTCCCCCCAACCGCGACCAGTAGCTGGTAATAAAATCCTACCCTAAAAGGCACCAGTGCACCCAAACCCCACAGCCCTGGGTGGCCCAACCAACGGTGCCTAATCAACCCTCAACATCCCAAATTAGTGGTGGTCGCACCCAGAAGACATTCGTCCCGATCCTGCAGTGTGTTTAGGTTAACCATTGAAAGCTACAGGGCGCCCGACTCCAAAACAGTACTCTGCATCCGGCCGCCCCAGTGCAGCTGAGGGTGCACCTTTAGGGCTGCCTTGAACACCCATTTTCACTGAGCTTAAGTCCAGGAGCTTTGCTTCAACAACCCAGTGGCCTGCTCATGAGCAGCCACCAACCGGAGGCCCCCTATCTTCCATTGGATAACTTTGGGCCTCAACACTCTGCACCCGTCCGCCCTAGTGCCGCTGAGGGTATAAGAGTGCATCCTTGACCCTAGGTGACCCCTGAGTCTACCCCCAGAATACCAACTCCCACAATCGAACACTTACCTTTATTGTTTTTATTATTATTATTTTAGCTTGTAGAGTGCACGGCTACCTCTAACGGAAGGGTCCCGGCGCTAGCAGCACGTCCAACCTGTAAAAAGTGAACCGTTAGACAGTGAGCATTAGGCCAGGCCGAAAAGCCAAGTTTTTAAAGCTTTCCTAAATATGGTTTCTGAATAGTCTTCCTCAGATGCTCAGGCATAGAGTTCCATAATATAGCGGTATTCAACGTGTAAGCACGACCGCCGATCCTGGCCTTTGAAAAACACAGAATCACCAGAAGGTTCTGGTCGTTTGATCTGAGTACTCTGGCCTGGCTGTATTTCTGAAGTCTCCGCTTCAGGTATTGGGGACTGCTCTGTACGCCAAGGTCAGTGCCTTGTATTCTATTCATCATTTTACCGGAAGCCAGTGTAAACTGCGCAAGTGGGGGTAATGTGGTGTCGCAGTGGCACAGTCCTAATTAGTATGGCTGCCTCGTTTTAAATTATCTGTAGCCTCCTGATCAAATACTCAGGGAGACCAAGGTAGAGGCTATGAGCATAGTCGTGTTGAGAGGTGACTAATGCATGCACCACTGTCTTCATACAGTCCATAGGCAGGAAGTGAAGGAACCTCCGCAGAGCCTTCAATTTCCAAAAACACAGTGAGGAAACATGAGCAATTTGTGCCTTGCCAGGAAGTTGAGAATCAAATTTAAACCCTAGGTTCCTGGGCGAGGCAACTGGCAGCAGAGGTGGGTTTAGCTTAGTCAGCCACCAGAGTCCCGTCCGAGGGGGCATGGGTTGATTGAAAAACAGGACCTCCGTTTTGTCAGTGTTTAGTTTTAAGCAACTATCCGTCATCCATGACGAGCTACTTAGAAGACACTGCTTAAAATTGGCGAAAGCTGCCTCGTTGTGTTCTCATCGGCATACGAGACAACTTTCCCCCCACATTGCTCAACAATTGCTGCTAGGGGAGTGAGATAAATATTAAAAAGCGTTGGGCTCAGAGCCGAGCCCTGACGGACACCACACGTGAGGGGAGGACTGGAACTGGAGACATGAGGGTGGAGAATCACTTGTTGAGAGCGACCTTCAAGAAATGATCGGAACCCTACCAGAACAGTTCCCGTCACTCCTAGATAGTTAAGCCTATGTAGGAAAATCCTGTGTGACACTGTATCAAAGGCTGTGGGCAAGTCTTGCAGCACCAGCATCGCGCAGCTGCCCTGATCTAGGGTTTCACGAATCGCCTCCGCGACTTCAAGCAGAGCAGTATCTGTACTGTAGCCTGATTTAAATCCAGACTGGGAGTCATGCAAAAACTTGTTTGACTCCAGTAAGTCCGAAAGTTGTCCTGGACTTCCTTTTCCAGAATTTTGGCCAGGACCGGAAGAAGAGATATTGGCCTAATTTCTTTAGCTCTGCTGTTCTTTCTTGATGATTGCCTGGACATATGCTTTTTTCCAGCTGGTTGGGTAGATCCCAGTCTCTAACAAGGCGTTCCAGATAGAGTTCAGTATAGGATTGAACCAGGGGGCTAATAGCTTAAAGAATCTGTCCAGACAGGGGTCCAGCGGAGAGCCTGATTTTGTTTTATTTAATTCTGCCAGGGACGCTTCCGGACAAAAGGAGCAGAAAGCTGACCATATGGCCAGATAATGTGGGGTATGTGTTACCAGATCAGATAATACCAAGGATGGAAAGTAGGAATAGATAGCTAGATTTTTGTTCTGGAAGAAAGTGGCTAGATTTTCACAGAGAATCATTGAGGGGGGCGGGGGGGTTTAGTACTCTTCAGGGCTTGTGGTTTAAAAAAAACCTTGAACTATCTTAACATTTTCTTTTGCAGAATTGTCAGTGGACTTGATCTGCTGTGCGACGTTGTCCCTGATGAGCTTACATTTTAGGCTATGAAATTTCCTCAATGCTGTTTTATATGCGTACCTGGCCAATGGTTCATAATTTTTTCACCAGGCACGCTCTAGCCTCTTACATAGGCTTTTCTCCTTGTGGAGCTCCATAGAAAACCAAGGGGCCGAAGGCTTATTCGTGACCAGTTTCATGGTCTTAATTGGGGCTATTTTGTCAAGGGCTGTGTAGTGTAGTTCCTATCTTCCCAATAGGCTCTGCGCATTGGAATAATACCTACAGCAGTAAAGGCCTAGGCCAGACGTTAACTAGGTCTACTACTGTCGATACTAGACTTAAAGTTTTGGGTTTGCCAGCGTAGCTCAGAGTTCACTAGAAACTTTCTCGAATGTTCAAGGAGGAATTAACTTCCCTGATTAGACAAGAAGGGATTTAGTTTCTGACAACCATAGAACATGACAACTTTGCTCTCCCCTAATCAAGAGTCAATCTCGAGAGTCGTGTGAACAAAAGGCAAATTATTTTACTCAGTCAGTACGTGCATTCTTAGTCTCATCAGAATGTAGAGAAAAGGAAGAGACGGGCGTGTTCAATAAAAAGGTGTTATTTATTGATCAGTCTCTTTTCTCATACAAGAGAAATGGATCGATATTATTGCAATACTTATAGTTAAGTAAAGTGCATACATTAAAAGCAATAGTATAAAATAATACTGTAAAAACATTGATATGGTTTCTAAGCCATAAGATGTTTTAAAATGAATAAAATATATTACATACACATATACATTTGACTAAACGTACTCAACTGGTGTTTCTAGATACGCCTACCCCGTGTACCTGACCTAAGTCTAATACGTGGGCGGGAATAGATAGTTACAGTTTAAGTTAAGTTTGTTTTTGCCAAGTGAATAACTAAAGAATTCTCTGTGAGGGGTTATTCAGTTCTGTACCTGGAATTTAGGATGAATGAGGAATGGTATCTCTCTCTCTGGTCTCGATATTCCAGGCTGCCTGCGAGGGCTACCCGGAAACGCCGGTGCTGGATTCTCGGCAGGAGAAAGCAGCGCGTCTCTCAGCGCGTCAGAAAGGCGGGGCTGCGCCAGCGGGGTCTGCTCTGCTCTTCGCTTCGGCAAGTATGGCTGCTCCGTCTCGTCACCACGGGTGTGTTTGCATATGGCAAGATCGGTAATATTTATACCTTTAAGGTGCCGAGATTGACGTAAGGATGGACATAGATACGTCAATAAAGATGTCATACGACTTGCTCGTTAGCACATTCTTTTACTAAAGTTCTCGGTGAAATCAAAACAATGGCCGCAGGGTTTTGCCCAGGTTGTCATAGGTTTGATTTGTTATGAGAACTCCGTATGCCTTATCAGGGGCTGGAGGAATATCGCTTGTCTAATTAGATCGCAAGTGTTATGACCTAATCAGATAACACGTTCCTGTGCCGTAGTGTGACTGCGTCAGATAACGGTATCTGCATCATGGGGGTTTTCTGCCTCATGGGCTGGCTGCTAGTTAACTTGTTGGTTTGTTTAACTAGAATAGGGTCAGGAATAGGGGGATCGATTCAGAACCTATAGGAATACATGACACCCACTCCACGCTAACTATGGACATATTTACTAATCTAGGCATAGTATAACATAGTACAACATACTATAGAGTAGTGTGTATACCTTACCACCCCAAAATACATAAATGCATTTTGAAATTTTCAAATATACTGAAAAAAAAATTGCAGACATATATATATGGTATGCACTCAAGCTGTAGAAAAATGCCAAAGTAATCGCATTTGTATACATTATTGCTTATTTGGTATATGAGAATTACACATGAAATGGTTTCTTACAGAAAAAAGTTTCGAGACCATTCCATCACAGAATAAAATATCTTTATGAACATGCCAGCGGGCAGCTAATGTCTATAAGCTATCTAAAATTTAGAAACCTTAGTTCTCTAAGAATAGTTCTTACTTTAAGCAGAAGATAGTGTCCTGAAAAATATGCAAAAATATTTGGGGCTGCTGGAAAAACTGCTGTCCGTGAACTGGAGCGAAAATGTTCATGTGACTTTATTTTTAAAGTTGAAGGCCGAATTCAGGGAACGCCGTGTGCGAGCTTGCTCAAAAGTCTCTATTTCTGTTCGGGTGAGAACATCATATCATTTAGGCTTTCGAAAAAACTGTCAACAGCTTCCTGGGAAAGTTCCACTAACTCGGAAATAGGTGTAATCATGCATTCTTGCGCATGATTGTCTCCATTGACATTCTGATTTGCATTACTGACAGAAGGTCGTACCTGTTCGATGCTGCTTTCATCTTGAACTTCACTACCCATCAATCGTAGTGGTGAAGCTTCCACGAATGCCGTCATCAGGATTGGTAGCCTTTGAGGGCAGCACAAAGCATGAACCTTGATCGGGCTCAACAATGTTTCTGCATCCATCGGCGCATCCGATTGTAGCGTCAGACAGGTGTCTAACACGCATTCTTCTCCGCATAGCAGACACCTCAATACAGGTAAAACACATCTTTGCCACATTGGTCGAAATGATAGAAACCAAGTCATGTTCAGGTCTCTAAGCCGGGAGAGTCCCAGGATTTTTGATATCCGGTCCCGGTATCCAATGGCTAGGATTGTTTCTTCCCTTGTCGCAAGAGTTTTGTCTGTGACATGGGTTGCCATAACGAAAAATAAGGACTAAGAATAGGATTCCTGCAATTAGTCCCAGGATCAGGGGAAGTCCGCCAAAAATCGAATGGACGAAATCTGGAAAAATACCCAGTATGGTTTTGAATGGTGAAAATGCCATCGAAAATACTGTCTTAAATACCTTTGAGACCCCATTGGTATCAGAAATATTTAAGATTTCATTCAGGATTTCCGCGAAATGTACGGGGGAATTAGTTGATAATAATGTATGTATCTCTGCAGTCGTCCTTGCGACTTGTAGATCATACGTTTCTTTTGATGACGAGAGCCTGGTAGGCGTCTGAAGAAGGACTGTTTTCATTCTGCTTAAAGTATCTATTCGAATAGAAGTAATTTTCAAATCGGGCCATGCCCTTGCCTCCCTGTCTGGGAAGGAGCTGGGGAACAATGTGCGTCCACAGCACTTGACCTTCGCAGTAGTAGTTACTAGATAAGGAGTCCCGGGCATAAGACTACAACATCTGCGGTCTACAATAAGAATGTAACTCCCATTATAGAGTCTTTGAAAGAATGGTTCTATTTCTGTTGCAGGTGCGCCTTGCTGGTGACATGAAAGGTTGTATGAATTCCCTTCACAGGCTCCATGCAAACTAATTCCGTTACACAGAAGTGTGCCACTCAGTGACATCGCACAATTGTTGCCAATAGGAAACACTTTCTGTCCTTTATTACTGACACATGCATGTGAATAGGGCAGGTTCCATGTTGTTTTAAGGTACCCCTTTCCCAATTTCTCGTACATGCCAGCCTGTATATATTTTTGGCAGTATTGAAACCTGAAGGTTGAGATTGGAATATTTATTATCCCATGTATTATCCATTCATTGACAGGTCGTTCTGACATTGTCATTGGTAATCTTTCTAGTTTTTCAATGCTCAAGATTGTATAATCAGCACCCTTTTGCGCCATACTGATTTGTCTATCAGTAAGGTTAAAGATTTGGAATAGTGACGTTGTGTTGATTAAACGCCAAGGCACATAGCCTGAACGCAGATTTTGTAACGTCCAGCCAAGCTGTACAATAGAACGCAATTGTGACTGACCGTGTTGTAATAGCAGTAAGTCTTGCGATAATATATCGATTGCTGACGACACAATGCTGTCCAAAGAAAAAATTCTGGAGGACAGAGTCATTAACCCATTGTCCACTACAGAAAGTGATTTTTCCAAATTAATACGGTCAATTTCCCGTATTCTCTCTGCTGTTTCAATTTGAGTAACCTTCCAGGCCTCATTGTATGCTGCATATACAGAGGCTGCTATGAAACGCTTTTGACGCTGTTTGCGTGGTCCCAAAGTGAAATCACGCAAGTCAGCACCATCAGTAAGTAAAGTTAGGTGTTGTTTAATTTCTGCTAGTGTGGAAGTTTGTAGCCATTGAAGGCATAATTTGCCCACACTGTAGGTGGTTATTATCCCTGGGTGATGTCTTTGAGGATATCTAGGGTGTGGCCTGGTCATTTTGAACCCCTGTGTTTTGTTCAGGAATCTGTCTTGACAGTTATTAGTATCTGTGGGCCAGATCAACCACTGTTTCCAATCAGGATGTGTTCTGTTTTGGTTTAATATATGGTTTACGTCTATCTCTTCATCTGTATCAGAGTTATTGCTAAACATTATTGGCTTTGGAATAGACGGTTTATTTAAATCTTTGATTTTGGCTAAGCCAAGACAGGTGGTCTGTTGAACAGTGTCATTTAAAAATATCATTTGTTCTGGGATCATGCAGGCTCTAAACAAAGCTTCTATACCCTGTACTTGCCATTCTTTTGTACCCCAAACACTTTTCAATTCAACATTTTTGTCCCAATAATCAAATCCAAAAGTATTCATTTGTTCAAAAAATGAGTCTGAATATAACAATTTTGTGTTGGTTATCATGGTTTTGGTTCCTGTCATGTTCGACAATTTAAAATAAAATGTTTCAGCATTACTTGTGTTAAAACCTGAAAAATATGAATATTTGTCGTAAACGGTTCTTGAGCTCCCTTTTGGAGGTGTTGCACAATGTTCCCATTGATTATAATTTAAAACGTTTCTAGGTTGTGCAGATCTATGTAAAAAGTGGTTACCATAGTGGTTATAGCAATACATACTGTCATAATTTGTAGAACCCTGCAAATAATCATGTTTGGTAAATTTAGCAGACATTACTAAGTCAGACATCATATTATTAATGCTTTCGAAGTCCCAATCATCAGCAAATGAGTTTGGTTTTGCAAAGTCACTCAATGAGATCTTAATTTGGTGTGGATATTTCAGGATCTCGACCGGACCATAAATTTCATAGTCAGTGTTGTCCCAGGCTACCCCACCAGGTATCGGATTGGCTGTGAAGTTGGCTGAAGAAAGTTCTCTTTTCTCGACGTGTGAAGATGTGTGTGGTTTGAGGATCAAGTTGATTTTCTGACTTGCTGTGTCCATTTTAGCATATTTTCCCTCAATGAAGCGTCCCAAAGTAAGTACCATGATGAGCCAAAGTATGAGGATAAATGTACCAAAACCCACCCAAAATTCAATCCATGGAGAAATCAGATATGTTTCTTTCAGTTGTTTCAAAAGTTCTTTAGCTTTATCTTTAAAGGTTTTTGATGATGGCTGTGTTTTTGAGTCACTGAAGCCTTCAGAGGAATCATCGAAGTTTATGAAGTAGCCGGATGCAGTTCTGTCAATTGTTCCAATTGGTTCAGGATTTCTGTTTCTTGCATTTTCACTTGGTACTTCATTATAGATTGGTGTGTCTCTGCTAAATGTTTTTATTTGGGTATTCAGAGGTCTTAGTTCTATTGCATTGTTGCATAGTCCTTGTTGTTCTTCTGTAGGCGTTTCAAATGTGATGAGCCTCTTCGTTAGGACCTCTGTACTGGTAGCAAACCTTGGTGTTCTGCTACTTATTGGGAGTCCACTTGGCCTACTGTTTGTTATCGGCCACATGTTGTGGTTTTACCAGGTCGATGGATACAACTCGGTTCTCCTTTTTACCAGCAAGTGGCGGTAGTACAACTGATCTTGTCCCGTTGACAGACAAGACAGGAACTGCTTTTCTGTAAGAAGGCCCAAATTCCTTCTTTACCGCGATCTTTTCCCTGACTAGATCCCCGACTTTTGGAATCCAGACAGGTCTTGCTGGGACAGGTGGTGGTTCTTCAGTGGTTGTTGGCTGTTGTTTCAACTTTATGTTGCTCAGGTATTTTCTTGTATTGTTTACGTCCTGCAAAATAGCCAAACGGTCTTTGATATCAAAGGTTTTTTCTTTCACCACTGAAGTCTGACTATCAATGTCAGAGATCATCATCCTAGTTCCAAATAATAATTCGTACGCACTGAATCCCTTCAGAGAATTTCTTGGCAAGTTATTGAGACTACGTTGGACACTTATTAGATGTTTGACCCACCCAGCTCCCGAACCTAATATCCTTTCCGCTATAGATTGCTTTATGCCTTGGTTTTTTCTTTACACCATCCCGTACCCTCAGGAAGGAAGTGAGAAGATTCCCGCTGGGCTATGCTCATTTGGTCATGTTTCCCCTCAGGCTTGAGGGCTAGAGTGGAGACAATGGTCAAACGTAGCATGCTCTTAGCGTATATGCCATTTAGACTCGCAAATCTTTGTATAACAGTCCGGACGTCAGCCGAGTGCTGGTGATCTACATTATAAGTGGAACTAGCATGTATATGTTAATCGCAACCCTTCCTTTTTACTCCTGATTTTTTCTGGAGTAGAACGACGAGGTATTAAACTGTTTCTTTCCCCACTGCGATCTCTGTTGCAGTTTGGGCAGTTTTTTACAAACATGGTATGACGCAGGCTCATGCCTGGCCACCAGTACCTTGATTGTAATTCTTCCAGAGAATCTTTTAGTTTAAGGTGTCTGAGACCCTCGCCCATATGTGCGTCTGCGATTAACAAGTTTCTCCTGTCCATGTTTGGAATCACCCTATCCCCCACTCCAGGGATTCGAGCAAAAGGGACGGAGTTTGCATCGATTATGTATGTATAATTGAGTGGATAGTTGATCGGTAACGCTGAGCAGTCGCCTTTTGATGACGTTTTCACTGCCAGCACTGTTTCACCGTCAATGTATTTTAATGTACGCTTTTTTCGAACTACGGGAGCCGATTTAGTGGCTGCCGCTGCGGCTGTTTCAGCCAATGAATTCCCTACAACGTGAACGCCATCACGCTGATGACTCAGTGAGTGAGTCACGTGAGTCTTTGGTAGTTCTTTTTGTAAAAGAGCTATTTGTTCCCAGAGCAGTTTCTGCTTTATTGGTGCATCTGTGTCATCTTTGTAACCTTTTTGAATCCATGTCTGCAAATCGCTGTTATATGATTTGACGCAGTAATATGAATCTGACACTATAAGTGTCGGGAATTCGCGATCCGCATTATCTAGCGCCATTTTTAAAGCTAATATTTCAGTTTGTTGTTCTGAATTACTTTCTACTGAGTGTGTCTTTGTTAATAGAGGTTTTAGTTTACCTCCGCGCCACACTTCTTTTGTAATCTCACATGTGGGGTTGTATGCTTGTTCTCCCCAAACGGAGGGTTGAGCATGTCCGTCTGTATAGATTACACAGGCGTAATGTCGTAAAGGCAGAATGTCGATTGGCAGAGGATATGTTTTTTCATATTCTAGATTTTTCAATTCTTCTAGTTCTTAGAAAATTGTCAACCAGGCTATACTTGATAATTCATATCCTTCGTATAGGACTGTCAGATGGGCAATTCTGGATTTTTTAAAGTTGAATTTGTAACCCTCTGCAGCGAACCCAAGTATTATGGTGTTCACTCTTTTCAAGTGAGTCATCATCTGTTAAGTAAATGTCATCGACATAAGATAATGCTTCATCATCATATAGTTGTAGTAATTCTGTTACTCTCGCTGAGAATACCCCCGGACTGTTCTTGTACCCCTGGGCTAACCGACAGAATTATTTTTGAGTGCCATTTACTGAGAATGCAGTTAAATATCTGCTCTCTGGTGCTATGTTTTGACAAAAGAATCCATTAGAGATGTCTAAGGTTGTTTTGTATTTTTTGCGCACTATGTTATTCATTAGTGCAGCACTGTGTGAGTTTTGCACTGCAAAAGTTTTGCAACATGTGTTAAGGTGTCGGTAATCCAAAACTAGACGATATGAATTGTCTGGTTTGGAGACCGGAAACAAAGGATTGTTCATTTGTGAGGTGCAAGTTTCAATCACCCCCTGGTATTCTAGCTGATCTAGTATTTCATTTACCTGTTTTTTAGCTTCTTGCTTAATTGGGTACTGCCTTTGTGCAGTAGGTTGTGATTTTAGCTGGATTTTGTGAGGAGGAGAATCCTCATCCCATCCTACATGATTTTTATATAAAGCAGGTGCTAGAGCCACTGCCCACTTTCTAGCAAGTGTGTATTTTTTATGAATTGGAATTTGATTTGAGAAGGCAGGCATAATTACTTCTTCGCCATGAGGGCACTCCCTGACAAACTCTGGTGGCCAGTCTTTTTCAGCTAGAAGGATGTCATAACCCTTGGAGAGGTTATCCCAAAATAGTCCCCTTATTTTCCTAGTCTTATCTCCCTCTATACGTAATGTTATCTCGTATATCTTGTGAGGTTTGCTAACCCTGGTGTCTGCAGTTTCCACTTGAAGATATTCATTCGTGTCCACTGTCTCCAGATGATTCATAAGGACTTTGCGAGCTATGCTCACTTCTGCTGCGCTGTCTAGCATTGTCTGAGCCCACTCTCCGTTTTTCAGTTGTGTCCTCAGTATTCTCGGCATTGTTAACTACCTTGATACTGGCTACCTTCTTTTTTGGAAATTGTAATTTCTTTTTTAGTTGAGCAGGTTCCTTGTCTTTGGACTTGGCGTGCTCTTCTCTTTGTTCTGATCGTCCTCTTCTTTCCGATTTCTGCGAGGAAGTCTGAAAAGATTGAGAGGGACGCGTATCAATGTCTTGATATCTATCAGGTTTTTTTTATATTATCCCTATTTCTAAGGTTATATCTTTTCCCAGAGGGGTCACTCTGGGGTGACCTGTGTCTTTGGTTCGGAGATTTCTCTCTTCGCCTAGGAGACCTTCCTCTGGACTGGAATTTCTTTTCTTTAGGATTGGATTGTTTGTTTCCATCCCAGTTCTTTTTTGGTGAATTATTATTAAAAAATATTTTTTCTGGACTTTCAGTCAGTTGCGGTTTTACTGGTATTCCACCTAAACTATCTCTACCTAGTTCCTCATAGGATTTTTCTATGATTCTGGCAATTTCAGCTGGTTGGTCTGCTATATCTGTCTCTTTTAACCTCTGGCGGATCGCCACGTTGGCTGCTTCACCTTTTATGTTGGCTAATAATATAGCAGAGACCTGCTTGAAGTCTTTCAGTAATTTCATACCAAGAGTTAAAGCGGGTTCTGGACCGTATTCGTCTTGAATTTGTTTTAGCACATCTGGTATCACCGAAATGGATGGAACACCGTGCGTTTTTGTGTAGATGGAAGCAAAGACTGTACCCCAAGTGTCACAGTCCTCTATGTGTGGTGCGATTCCCATTGGGAGACAGATAGTCAGAATCCTGTGTTTTTCTAGCGGGGTGGTGTCAGGAAACACCGCCTCTATTTGGGTAATTTTCTGTGCCAACCAGAATGGTATTTGTTCCCGTTTAGCCGGTACTTTACCTAGGCAGGATTGGATGTTCTGTGGTGTAATTTTATTTGTGTTCCCCTGGTGAGGGGTCAGCTGTGGAAGTTTAATCGCTGGCTGAATTGTTGAAGTCCGCATCACATACTGAACTAATTGTCTATGAATTTTTATTAATTGTTTTAGCTGTGTTAACAGCTCTGCTGCAGACATCCCATTGATGTCTGGATGTGGTGTGTATCCGGCTAGGACCGGCCACGTTGCTCCTGGTCTACCTAAAGGACCGAGACTGGTGATGTGATTATTATGTTTTAGGGCGCCATCAAATAAGAGCAAATGCTCTTGGAATTTGAGTGGTACTTCCACCTCCTCGAAAGGAGTGTACTCATTAGGAGGTTCCTCTATTTTGTAATAGTGGAAGTACTTTGTTACAGCATTTGCTGCTGGAAAATGTATCCATGAATAATATACCTCTGTCTGCCGATATTCGTGTGCCTCAATTACGAATATGACTGTGCCACCTCTAGGTGTCAGTCCATTTTCTATAAGTTTCAAGGTTATAGATTTTCTTTTAATGACCGGGATGAGTATTATATCCGGGTCTGCATTTTGTAGTGCAGTATCAGCTTCTGCTATGTCAGCTGCTAATCTAACTGCCTCTCTTTCTTCATCACTGTCTGTCATTTTACTGACAGGATGGTTATTTTGTTTGTTTGCAGATCAGGTTTCTTATGGAAACAAAGATTAGATGCACAATATTTTGGAACTGTTTATCCTTCAACGTTGACTATACCAAGAACCATACATAGGAGTTCCCTCCTGCGAGGTCTGGCGGATATAACCTTTCACCCACTCCAGACGTCTTTGGAGTATTATGGGAAAAGGGGTCTGAGTGAGAAAGCACGACTGAGTTACTCTAAATGTCTTACGTTAGTTTTATCGCCCTTCCAAACACGTTGGGCGCCATGTAGTGTAGTTCCTATCTTCCCAATAGGCTCTGCGCATTGGAATAATACCTACAGCAGTAAAGGCCTAGGCCAGACGTTAACTAGGTCTACTACTGTCGATACTAGACTTAAAGTTTTGGGTTTGCCAGCGTAGCTCAGAGTTCACTAGAAACTTTCTCGAATGTTCAAGGAGGAATTAACTTCCCTGATTAGACAAGAAGGGATTTAGTTTCTGACAACCATAGAACATGACAACTTTGCTCTCCCCTAATCAAGAGTCAATCTCGAGAGTCGTGTGAACAAAAGGCAAATTATTTTACTCAGTCAGTACGTGCATTCTTAGTCTCATCAGAATGTAGAGAAAAGGAAGAGACGGGCGTGTTCAATAAAAAGGTGTTATTTATTGATCAGTCTCTTTTCTCATACAAGAGAAATGGATCGATATTATTGCAATACTTATAGTTAAGTAAAGTGCATACATTAAAAGCAATAGTATAAAATAATACTGTAAAAACATTGATATGGTTTCTAAGCCATAAGATGTTTTAAAACGAATAAAATATATTACATACACATATACATTTGACTAAACGTACTCAACTGGTGTTTCTAGATACGCCTACCCCGTGTACCTGACCTAAGTCTAATACGTGGGCGGGAATAGATAGTTACAGTTTAAGTTAAGTTTGTTTTTGCCAAGTGAATAACTAAAGAATTCTCTGTGAGGGGTTATTCAGTTCTGTACCTGGAATTTAGGATGAATGAGGAATGGTATCTCTCTCTCTGGTCTCGATATTCCAGGCTGCCTGCGAGGGCTACCCGGAAACGCCGGTGCTGGATTCTCGGCAGGAGAAAGCAGCGCGTCTCTCAGCGCGTCAGAAAGGCGGGGCTGCGCCAGCGGGGTCTGCTCTGCTCTTCGCTTCGGCAAGTATGGCTGCTCCGTCTCGTCACCACGCGTGTGTTTGCATATGGCAAGATCGGTAATATTTATACCTTTAAGGTGCCGAGATTGACGTAAGGATGGACATAGATACGTCAATAAAGATGTCATACGACTTGCTCGTTAGCACATTCTTTTACTAAAGTTCTCGGTGAAATCAAAACAATGGCCGCAGGGTTTTGCCCAGGTTGTCATAGGTTTGATTTGTTATGAGAACTCCGTATGCCTTATCAGGGGCTGGAGGAATATCGCTTGTCTAATTAGATCGCAAGTGTTATGACCTAATCAGATAACACGTTCCTGTGCCGTAGTGTGACTGCGTCAGATAACGGTATCTGCATCATGGGGGTTTTCTGCCTCATGGGCTGGCTGCTAGTTAACTTGTTGGTTTGTTTAACTAGAATAGGGTCAGGAATAGGGGGATCGATTCAGAACCTATAGGAATACATGACAGCTGAATCTACCCACCCATTGAAGACAGAGGTATCCTGGCACGGATCACCTGTAAGCTTAGGGGGGTGTTATTAACCACATCGATGCTGATGACGAGCTCAGCTCGTCATGAGGTACACCTCTCGTACGCTAATGACGAGCTGAGCTCGTCATGAACCGCGGGTTTTTAAAAACTTCAGCGCACAGCGGGAAAATGCGCTGCAGTGATGCGGTTAAGCTCACAACCCACGGCTTCAGGTGAAATCTACCTCCAATTTCTCCTATCCTCATATATTGATCTGACCTGATTACTGCGGGCATCCCAAGTTAGTTTAAAAGGGACCAGCCAGTGATCCGACCAAGTCACAGGTGAGGGATCCTCTAACTGTAATGTATGATCATTAGTAAAGAGTAGATCAAGCGTGTGGCCAGCCAAATGCGTAGGTAATAATACTTTTTGAGACAGGTTTAATCCTTTAAGGGTGTCGAGCTGTCCCTCAGCCATGTTTCAATTAGAAACGCGACATCCCAGCCATTAGTCTTTAGGGTGCGCTCGGCCTCTTGTCACCACAATAAACCAGTGACTCCATTTTGTCATAGGCCTCTCGAGTCAGAATGGGAACTATCACTATCATAGAAACAAACACAAATAAACGTTAATTTAAGAAAACTAGCCCATTCTGTTTACCTCCCCCCTTACTAAGGTTTCCCTATTAGTAATTACCTAGCAAACAAGCCACATATATGCATAATATACTTACTTTAGGTCCAGTCTCTAGCCACAAATACAAAACAAAAGCACATTTATGCTTCATTCCATTATCTTGAAGCAGCATGTTAGGACAGGACACGACAAAATTACATAGTTAGTTAGTTATGATTGCGACATAAGCAAAAGTTAATCCCACATGTTGGTGTATGCGATAATTTATTCTAAGTTGGTTAATTTCTCATGCACCAGTCTATTAGGTCAAATTATTCGTTATTGAAGTGTGACTTCACAAGGGGTATACAAAATGTTGTTTCTTTCCCTTGCTCCATCAGCATCAGTTGCCCCATTCAAGTCTATGGAGATTGGTCCATCGGAAAAGAGGCTGTGGGCTGGGACTGGGGGACTAGTCGGTCTGAACCCACAGGGACGCTCAACTCTTGCAAGGCTTGGGGATGTGGGGATACCTTTGGTCCTCTTCTCCAAGGGCAACAGGTGCGCAAGTGTCTTTAGGTGTTAGATTTTGGTCACCAGGAGCACTCTCGTTAGAGGGGGTCTGCAAACAGAGGCTGCAGGTGGAGGAGGGAAGTCCACAGTGGGCAAGTCCAATGTGGGCTTTGTCTCTGGAGGGCAGGGGGGCCTCGCTGACACCGTTGACCCACTACAGCTTGGGATCGGAAGCACGGATACCATGGTGTTTTTTTGTGTAAAGTTCTTTCGGTCAAGAGCACTCAGTCTTCTTTGGGGTGCCTGCAGAATGTAGAGAAGCAGCTCCGCTGCTTCACGGAAGTTGTTGAGTCCTTATTGAAGGCAGGCAGTCCTCACAGGCTTTGGAAACACAACAGCTGCAAGACGCGAAGTCTTCGGGGAAGTTTCGATGGGGAACAGGAGACAGGCCGGTAGGGCTGATGCCAAGTCAGGTTCTCTTCCTCAGTCTTCTGCTTTTGCGGTTTAGGACTAACCTACTGTGTTATTGGGGACATGGAGTCATTTGGTACCCTTATCCCAGTAGCAAGCATCTCTGGAGTTTGGCATATATTTGGTTATTATATGTAAGTACCGCAGTGAGGGTATTAATGCACTTGTAAGGAGTAGTACTTGTGACAAGTTACGCCTGTTAGTGCTACCGGCAACTGTTTTGTTTTTTGTCAGTCAAATGTTCTATTGTATATTATTGTGACATATTGTAGCGCTTACTACTTCTATGTGGGGCCAGATGCGCTTTCCTACTAGACGAGTAGGCTACATCTTTTAGGGTGTGGTGTCTTTGTTTTATGGGAAATGTTCCCATATAGTGTGTGATGACCACCGAAGTGCAGCTATCATGTAATAGGACACCTCACTTAGCAGTGTGAAAGAAAGTTTATGGCTTTCAGTAAGCTGGAAGCTTTAAGCCGAACTCTTTATGGTATTTCTTATGATCATAGTCCACTTAGCTAGTTACTGTAGTATTGGGATATTGCACTTAGAGCCATTGACAGTCTCTATGGATCTCTTACTAGAAGAGATCCGGGCCCTTAGTCCATTTGTTGAAGAAACAAATTCTAAACTACAAACGTTAACAGACCGTTGGTCACAACTAGAGGAAAGAATTGTCACTGCGGAACATAACATTGAATCTCTGAGTTCTTCCAGTATCAAGGCAGAAGCTTTTCAATCTCAAGTGGCATCTCTCCAGAAACAGGTCGAAAATCTTGAAAACAGAACTAGACGGAACAATCTTTGTATTTATGGTCTACCAGAGGGATCGGAAGGTACAGACGCTATTACTTTCTTCAAATAATTTCTTTCACTGATCCTCAACTTGCCAGACGGTACTCTTCTTAATATCTAATGCGCTCACAGAATGGGACCTGCATCTTCCATGTCTTCTTCCAGTGTGAGGAAACCAAGAGGGGTCATTTTGTATTTTCTGGAATACACCGATTTGCTTAGGGTCTTATCAGCAGTCAGGTCTCTTAAATGAATTTCATGGTCAGGCAACCCTTTATTCCTCTCGCAGGATTATGCAAAGGCTACGGCCGACAGACGTAAAGGGTTTCTGGTTATGCGACCACATCTTTGCTCCATTAGTGTATTCTTTGGTCTTTTTCTCCCGTGTCTTTTTAAAGTGACCTATAATAACAAGACATCTACTTATGAAGATCCTACAAGACTGAAAAGTTTTCTTTATTCTTTCAACGCACAAAACAATGTACACCTCCTCACCGCATATTAAACAATTTGGTTCTGTTGCATCCCCTGTTTTCACATTTATGAACGGTTTTAAGAAATCTTGCATATTATTAGCTGATGTTACTGTTCCACTAAACTTCGTTGAATTATATTATCCTTTTTTCTCTCCTTACAGGTTTCGTCTCCTTGTCGTATGATTCATCTGTTGTACCTGTTGTTTGCTCTGCGGTACTCCCTGCCTTCCCCCATCGAGTTCAGGCGTGTCATTGGTCCATGTGACCTTATCACCCCCCAACTTTCATATGCCTTAGAGTTTTTGTAGGTATGATATTCCTATTTCTTGTATTTATTTTTACTGTACCTTCATCTTATTCTAATTCATCATCCTACCCCTTCCCAACCCTCTTTAAATACACTGAATTTCGATACTTTAGATATATCTCTTCTTTTCTTTATCTAAACCTTTAGAGTTTCATTGTCATTTTTTATGTATATGTATCATATGTTTCTTTTAATAATGTTTGCAATAAGGCTGATTCATTCTATTTTTTAGTTTGTTCCTTTACTCTATGGCTTTAAACATTGTCACGTGGAATGGTAAAGTCTTAAATTCCCCTGTTAAAAGACAACAAGTATTCTCATATTTATCTAAATTAGATGCTTCTATAGTTTTGTTGCAAGAAATACATCTCACAGAAGCTGAATCAATAAAGCTGAAGAAAAATTGGGTTGGTGAAGTCTTCTTTTCACCTGGCGACAGCAAAATAAATAGTGTCATAACTTTATGCCACAAATCACTGCATGTCAATCTCCTTTAGAAAATTCAGATTAAGAGGTTAGATAGTTGTTTACCAATTTAATGATTGGGGATGTCCCAATTTCTTTACTCAATGTGTACGCCCCAACCATGGGGACGCTTCAGTTTGGTACCAAATCTACCGATTGCTCAAATCCCCGCAAACAATTTCATTCTTGCTGGTGATTCTAATCAAGTAATTGACCCTTTCCTTGACCAGAAATCTAGCGTCTTTTACATCAACCAAAGCACATAAAACCTTTGTACAAACTGTGAAGCATATACACCTAACAGACGCTTGGAGACTATGTAACCCGGCTTCGCAGGAATACACCTTTTTCTCCTCACCTCACCAGACCCACTCAAGAATTGATTATGTTTTTATCTCACACAATATTTCCCAGTCCTTACTTTCAGCAGATAAGGGTCCCATACTCATCTCTGATCATGCTTCTGTCTCACTACAATGAGACATTTTGCCTCAATCTGATCATCCCAGGAGATAGTGTTTCAACAATTCCCTGCTTTTAGACCCTAATATTAATGCTTCCTTTATAACCTTCTCTCAGGAATATTGTCAATTTAATAACACAGATACTTTGTCCTTCCATACAATCTGGGACGCCTATAAGGCTTCTGCACGATATTTCATCATTAAATACATGTCTAATAAGCAAAGGATAGCCCGGTCATCGAACGCAGAGCTCCTTTATAAGATAAAGAGGTTGGAACACTCTTATCATACTTCAAAATTGAAAGCGTGCTTCACAGATCTTATAAATGCTAATATTAAGTACAACAAAGATACATCAGCCAGTGCTTCTTTATGTCTATTAACAACTAGTGCGAAATTCTATGGAGGGCGAAACAAATCAGGCAAACTATTAGCCAATTATCTCAAGACCAAACAGAACAAGCTTCATATTGAATCTATATTGGATAACAACAACACTCCAAAACACAGAGACATATATTTTATGAGAATTCAAAAAGGACAAAGCCCTAGGCCCAGATGGTTTTATTGTTGTATTTTGTTTCCATTTTGCCCAAATACTCCTACCAAAGTTGCAAACCCTTGTTTCTTCTTTCACTGAAATGGGTAGCTCTTCAAGGTACTTTTTTGGAGGCCCCGATTTGTCTTATTCCAAAAGAAGGCAAAGATTTATGTCAGTAATCTATGGATTATGGAGGATTACAGGTAAGTAAACATATAAATAAATAAAATGAATATCGTTGCGTGCACTGCATCGCATTTGGGGATGCAGTGCGCGCAACAAAATTAATTTTATTTATTTATATGTTCACTCACCTGTAATCGTCCATAATTCATAGATTACTACCCCCCCACCCTGACCCTCCCCACGTCACTGCCCGGCAGCTACTCCCACCACTGACCGCTACTGCTCTACACGATTTCTAATATCTCTTTATCCATCCCTATAGGATTATTTCACAAAATTAATTCCATCCTTATAGCCCACTATCTTGCTTACTGCCACCAGTATTTGCCGCTGTGACCAGGGGAGAAATGGGGATGCCTGCTGTTGATCTGGGCCGACCGGATGGAAGCACTACACTTCCCATCACCCCGTGCGGCACTCAACGCTGCGTCCTGCATTTCAGTGTGCCAAGAGGCGCTTAAAAGGGGTCCGGGGCTCCCACACGCCAAGGCGGGCCAGGCCTTGCCCGTCATCGACCAGAAGGGGCCGGGCGGGCCACAGCTCTTGGTTGTTTACTGTAACCTGCATACAAGAAGGTACTGTGTCCCTATTTCTACCTACAAAAGTGCAAGGGTTTTGCTTGTAGCTGATGTGAGAAATTAGCCTGTCATATGAGGTCCACTAGTTCTAGTGGGCACCTTGTACCAGTCTAATCGACCCTTATTGATGGTGGTTGTAAAGTCCACCTTATAGAAAGCTATCCTAGTGGTAGCATGGACCAGCAGTCAATAGGCTAAGACTTCAGAGAGCATGTGAAGCAAGCTGTTTTACCAATTATAATCCCTTGAATACCAAATGAAAGGACACCACACAAGGTATATATCAAATATATATGTATTTATTCAAAACACAACCCCTCTGCACTCTTTATGAGGCCAGAGGTAAAAGTACATCACAAGTTACTCACTTAGCATACGATAAGTTTCACAATATACAGCAATGCCCTCGGGGCCTCACGAACCATATACTAAGAAAGTGGTATAAGAACCACGTCTGAAATAGAAAGTAGGCCTAGGGCCTAGGGAATCGCTGGGGCTACACTAAACAACCAAAGGTTAGGAAGTAGGAGACCCACGGGAGACGCGTGCAGTGTCTAGACACAGACGTGAGTTACCATTGACTTATAATGGGAAACGAAGAAGTTACAAAGTTACTGTTTTAGGACACTTCCGGATGGACTACGACAAAACCCCTTTAGACTAGAACACTTCGAGAGTCAAGACCCACAGGAGCACCGGAGTACTCGTGTTACCTCACCCAGGGAAGCCGGGTGCATAGGTGCCTTTTGGTGTCGGGTTTCGTCGATGTTTTCTATGGAGATCTGCAAAGAAGTGCTGCAGGCGACCAGAGGAAAAGTGTCCGGGTGGATCCAAGGGTGATCGAAGATCTGAAGAACCTGAAAGCAGAGGGGACAGAGTCTGGGTCACTAGCCAGTGACCAAGAAGGTACCAGGAAGGAACCAGGCGTTGAAGAGATGAAGCTTGTCTCTGCAGCCACGAGGACTAGGAGGTGTTGATGATAACCAGGTGCTGGATTCAAGCTGTCCCACAAAGGATCTAGTTGACTGCGGTGTTGGTATACGGATTGGATCCAACAAGCCTTGGCAAACAGAATCCACACAGGAAGTGAAGATTGGCTTCGGAGCAGACCAGCAAGCTCTGGGGAGCTTCTCCTTTGCAGGGAAGCTGGAGCAAGCCTGGAGCAACCAGGAAAGCAGTTTAAGTTCAAAATAAAGTCTTTGGGGGGCTCACTAGCCAACAGGCTAGTAACCGGGAAAACACACCAAGCTGAAATGCAAGAGCAGGCCCCACGCGGCAGCCGTGGACTGTGGAGGGCTGAGCTTCGGTGTAAATGGTGCTTGGGTCTGGGGCTTTTCGTACCCCAATGCACAACTGCGAGGGTACCTTGGGAGTTGAGCAGTTAGCAAAATGTAGGATGTCCAGGAGTTGCGGTCCCACGTCTCTCGTGTCCGCTACGGGTCTCAGCTTTGCTGGAGTCGTCGAGCAGGGTCAGAGATATCTGGAAGTCTGTCTTGTGTTGCAGAGTCTTCGAGTTCTGACGGGAGGTTCGACAATGCAGACCGGCAAGTTACTGGTGGTGCCTGTTTGCACAGGGTGGTCACTCCTTGACCACAAGGGAGATGTCCTCCGTTTTCCAGTCAAAATGGAATGTCGAAGGTCCAGGAGTTCTGTATCAAAGTTTCATTCCAGGATAATCCAAAGTCCTAGGGACACAGCTCCTATACTAGCTAAGGGGTTGGATTACCTGCTAGGTCCCTCCTCTGGGTGAACTTGGGAAGGGGTGGTTACACCCCTTTCCCTTTGTCTAGTTTTGCACCAGAGCGGGGCTGGAGTGCCCCAGCAACTGGTTTGAACTGGGCTATGCATGGAGCGCCTTGTGTGCCCCAGGCATTGTCTGGAAAAGCATCTGCTGATGCAGCCCTCCCTGCCCCAACACACATCAGCCTGTCTGGGGAGGTGCGGGCAACTCCCTGGACAGGAAACCTATTGTCCAGGCCTCCCCTGCCGGAGTTTCGTCCAGCAGCAGGAGGTCAGACTTGTGTCTGTGGCAGCAGCATCCATTATGTGATGCTGAGGCTCTGTTTTACTTTAACCGGGGTTAGCAGTAACTACATGTCTTCTCCCTCTAGAAGGGTGGAATGCTACCCCCGCCGCCAGGACTGGCGGGGGTGGGGGTAGTATTCCAAAGTGTTTGACACCTTACATGACATGTTTCGATAAAGCAAAACCAAACTTAGCATTAACTGCGAGGATTATAATGCACTTAAGAGTATATGGTATGGCTATATCATGGAACAGCTATAAGGAGATGGTTCCGAAAGCTGCAAGGTGACTCAGCTCATGCTAGGGCACCCTCTCACATAAAACCAAGCACTCTGCCTCCAGGATTCATAAGGCCTGCCATAGGAGTGACTTATAGGTTACTATGTGTCTATATATAAGGTAGATATAGATATACTATATCTAAGTAAGGGGTGATTACACCACCTTACCCAAGCTGGGTGAACAGCCTGTGGTGTCAGTTTGGAGGGCCAGCCAGGGATGGCATAATACATGCTGCGGCCCCTGGTAGGCCTTGGGTGCACCTATGCCCTTGGTACCTATGGTACACTATACAGGGGCTCACAGAGGTGACCCAATAACCAATCTGGTATGTACCTAAGGTTCATCGAGTCCATTTTATAGTGAGAGCAGATAGCCTGGGGCCCTAAATAGCAGGATCCCAGGCCAACTAAGTTGAAAACCAGCAAAACACTAGGCAAAAAGTTGGGGTTACCATATAGTCAGATATCCACCGTCCTACATCCGTATCTGCAGTAGATCAACTGGAATCACAGTATTACGGGTCTATGGTATATTAACAGTTACATGTACATTCTGGAGGTATTGTTTGGTGCCCTCTGTGAGACATTAACATTGTGATTATAGTAATTTGCAAATAAGAGGTCTATGCTGAATTATATTTACAGGCACCCAAAAGGAACACAAAACAGAGTTATCATGGGGAAGAGGAAAACCTCTACTTTACCACATAAGAAGAAACAGAGCAAAGAGGGGGAAGAACCCTTCTTGACATTATTAAATTACTTGACAGGCGCTATGGGTGCAATAGAAAAGCAAATTTTAACTGTAGAAGAGGCAATGAATCCAGATAAAAATAGTACTGCTGAGGGTCTTATTCTACCTGTTAATGATAAAGGGTCAATTGACCCATTGGTTGAAAAGCACAACGGAATAGATAAAAGTAATGGTTGCGTTGTGAATGTCTCTGATCACACTATTTATAGTGAGCCTGAGAGTGATCCTCAACTACCCTTAAAGCGCCCCAGAAATCCAGATATTGCATCTAAGTTGAGTAAGGAATCCAGTACAAAGGGTATGGTAACCCCGTGTACAACACAAAAAAGAGCACCAAAAAAGGGCAAGGCTTCTGCAATAAATAAAATAACCGGGTGGGAGGAGGCGTTAGCTAGCTCTGACTCCCGAATGCAGAATGAAGTATTAAAACTGAAAAATAAATTGGATGCTCTAGATGACTTTCTTAGGGAATCTTTAAATAATTTGAGTGGAAGATTGGGGGCAATGAAAAATGTATTATCTAAATGTCATAACATATGTGAGTTTATTTTACCTGATTCTAATGATGTCCAGAGCACCGGTAGAGTGAGCATTAATTCCTGTACCCAGTCAAACACCTATACCCCCAGTGAACATCCGCTAATCTGTTATGGGGATACATCATAAACCAACTGCCCAGAGTGGGATTATAACTAATCAAGAGAAGGGGTCTAAGATGATGAAAGAAATTAGATCTTTGGCTGACCCCGTGTTTGAAAATCTGAATACGTACATAGACTTGCCACTGGTGTCAACCCCAGACACAGTAATACTAGACAATGTCCCCAGATTGCAACAGGGGATGGCTGAAACCTGTGAGAGCCTGAGAAACAAATCGCTATCCTGGCTTGGGAGCAAGATAGGCCTAACTGATAGACTCTTCCAAGAGTTTAAAATGACAAGAAGGGTGAGTTGGATAGGGAGGGGGAGCAAGGACATGGCTGGCGATTGTGTTATATTAAACTTCAAAACCCTGCAATTAATCGAGTTGAATCTGAATAGGGCTGGAAACTGTTGGATCTCAGCACAACATATTAATATTGTCCCATTAGGATTTTTCTACAAACCCAGCCATTATGAAGATAGTAGACAAAGCAGTGAGATGCCACTGGCAATTCAGAATTCAAGGGTTGGCGTACCTACACATAATCGTTTCAATGCACTAGCTATCTTGGAAGAAGTGGACTGACTGAAGGGACCTGGCATTAGTATAGCTAAATCTAACTATAGGAGCAGCGTGCATGAAAAAAGTATAGACATATTAGCCCTGTATATATGCTGTAGGAAGGATGTAGTGAGGAATACTACTGGGGGATAGGTAAATTTGGTCTATATGGCTACGCAGGGCAACGTGACATATCCAACTTAACCTCAGTGCATACTACATGTGAAATGGTCACCCCAACCGTTTATGATAGAAGACCTACTCCCTCTCCACCTATAATTGTGGCTGCCCCAATACTATGCCCTACATCGGAGGATAATCATTTGATAACTAACAGAGGGGAAAGCCCAGAGTCTTATGAGGAGGATATTGGCATTGGTAACTAACTTCATGTTTTGGAATGTAGCCGGTTTAAAATCTAAGGCGAGGAATATGGTATGGAACGATTTTATCCAGAAGTTTGAACCTATTAGTTTACATAAAACATGGGCAGTGGAGTCTATACATATAAATGGCAATAAAACCCTACACACACCAGCAATAGCTTCATTGCATGGAAGAGCTAAAGGAGGTATGTGTACGTATGTTTAGAACCTGGCAAATTTTGACAAAATTAATATGGTGGTCGAGGATTCTTTTTATCACATCATCAGTTTACCTGAGGATAAAACCTGTACAGTGATATTAGTGAACTACTATCATAACGGTTCGCGCTATAGAAAACTCTAAAGATAAATAAATAAATAAATAACGTTCCCCATGACCAAATAGAGAGGATTATTAAAGCCATAAATTGTCATCTTCAAAAGTTACAGGAGTCTGTATGTAAGGACTTATTGGTAGTTTGGGGGGGGGATTTCAACTTTGTATTATGTCAACATTCAGAAACTGCGAATTGTGGTATTACATATGATATGGAGACAATTCTCCCTCATTTTCCCCACTCAAGGTATGGTGACAGCTTAAATGAAACAGTGTTTCAACTCGATTTAGGATTTGCTAATACTCTATGTTCTTCCCCTGTCATCTTCGGCCCTACCTTTAATTGCCGTGGAACGTTTTCCACAATAGATTTTATTCTGGTTTCCAACAGGCACTGTTCAAGAATGACTAATTTCCGCACTCATATGATGGCTATAAGCGATCACTTTCCTCAGAGCCTGGGTATTCTTTTGTTTAGACAAGAGGGATTGAGGGCTAATAGCCCCAACCCCATATTGGGAGATATCTCTCTATCCAGGCAAAATGGATATGCATTACGTTGGGACAAAATAGATCCAAACAAATTGTCTGAATGAGTAATCTACATGCAAGGAAATTATTCACGGTTTTACTGTCATTACAGACTATATTAAGAAGGCTCTCACCCTTAAAATTAACAATAAGAAGGGAAACCTGAGGAAAGAAGGGTGGTTTGATTCCAACTGCACAAGGGCGTATAGGAACCTTAAGAGTGCCCTGCATTTGGAAGATAAAAACAAGGATAAGATCAGAGAGGCCTGTAAATATTATAATTGTGCCCTAAAAGAGAGGAGAAACATGTTAAAAGCGGAGGCACGGATAGCTTTACGCGAAGCCTCTGTTATCAGAAACTCTGGCGCCTTTTGGAAGGCAGCTAACGCCCCTTTTCTGATAGATAGAGACTTAGCCACTATTGAGGTAGCAATCACTGAGCAGGTGTGGATAGAACACTTTTCCTCTTTGTATAATGACCCACACTTAGTACCGCAAATTATCGTAGATGATGAGGTTGAGCAAGTAAAACCTCCAAAGGTTCAAGGGGAACAACTCTTTTTTGACCTCAGCGAGGTAAACGTGACCATTGCTAAAAGTCTGGGAGGAAAAGCCACTGGGCCGGGCGGCGTCCCTGTTGATATCTTCAAAGCTAATATGGCACTATGAGGCCCCCTGCTGACACAAGTTTTCAATGCCTGTGGCTCTGCTGGTTTTTTAACTACATGGCATGAATCCATTTTGGTACCAATCTTCAAAAAAGGTGACAGGGCTGATCTGGTTTGTTATCGGCAAATATCCTTGCTGGATTCAACCGTGAAAATTGTGGGTCGAGTAATACTGAACAGATTACAGGATTGGGGGGAGGATCAAGTAGTGATAAGTGACCTGCAATATGGCTTCCGTAAGAAGTTAGGTACAATTGAGCAGGGTCTTACTCCTAACATCTTAATGAACAAGTATATTAAAGCTAAAAAGGGAACCCTATACATCGCATTCGTCGACTTATTATCAGCGTTTGACTGTGTAGTGCATAACAATTTATGGATGATTTTAGAGGAGATGGATGTGGAAGCGGTTTTAATTTCTTTCCTAACGCAGCTATATCTAGGACCAAAGGCACGGCTTCGATTCGGGGCAGGTGGGAGTGCAATAGACACTTTAAAGCGAGGCGTGGTGTGAGACAAGGCTGCATCCTTGCATCCTTTCTTTTTACACTGTATATAAATAGTCTGGGTAAGGTTTTAGTACAGGAATGTAGGGTTCTACTGGAAGCTGGTAAACGACCCATTCCCACATTACTATATGCAGACGATGCGGTTCTCATGGCTCGTACACCACTGGGACTTCAAAGGGTCGTTACCAGTTTTGCAAATTTTATGTCGGAGCGGGGCCTAACTATTAACTCATATAAAACATTCACAATGAACTGTGGGTCAGGGTGTTTAAAGTCTAGAACAATATTTATTGATAAAAAGCGGATCGAAACCACTAAGACTTTTTCCTACCTTGGAATTTTATTTGAACGAACGGGATCATGAGTGGAGGCAGTCAAATAAGGAGATTACTGTATATAAGGACTCTATCTGCCCTATCAAGTTTTAGTAGGAAATTAGGCAGACGCCCGACGGTGGAACTAATAAATATTTATAAAGCAAAATGTGTCACCGTCGCTACCTACGGAGCTGGTATATGGGGGCATGCGGATGTCGGCTGTATTCAGGTAGCTGAAAATTTGTTCTTGAGATTTTTGCTGATGGTCCCAAACAGCACCTCCTCTTTCATATGCCACACTGAACTAGGGTTGTTATATCTGGAAGATATCATAAAGATTCTACCGGTCCTGTTGTGGCATATGACAACAGAGAAAATGAAGTTCAATCGCTGGATATTAACAGACTGCATGGGCCTGGATGGGGTGAAACAAGTTAGATGGCTGCTATATGTCAAATCCTTTTTATATAATCTGGGCCACCAAGAATTTTATGATGATTCCCCCCTCCATAAATAGGTTAACAAGGAAAGACCTTAAAAATGAATGCTTAAGCTTTTTGAGTGAACAGAGGTTGTGTGTGGAAATGAATAAAATAACAGTGCAAGCACATAACCTCACACTAACAACTTTTAAATTACAGCCGTACCTAGGTTTGATAACATGTGATTATGACAGAGTTCTATTGATGCGTTTTCACCTGGGCATCCTACACAGATCAATAAGCTTTCCTGATGTAAGCGACTGGACTTTAACAGGTAAGTAAACATATAAATATATAAAACGAATTTCGTTGCGCGCACTGCATCGCAATTGGTGATGCAGTGCACAACGAAATTCGTTTTATTAATTTATATGTTTACTTACCTGTTAAAGTCCGTAAGCCATACATTACAACCCCCCACCCTGCCCCTCCCCCTCCCTACGTCACCGCCCTGCAGTTACACCTACCACCGGCCGTGGCTGCTTACAGGCACATGCATCAAGCATTTTTGCAAGCGCAAACGGTGCGATTCGCAAAAATCGGCCGTTTGCACCTGCAAAAAGGGCATTTGCGATGCATCAAGGTTCAAGGCACTCGCAATTTGAGAATTCGCAATTAATTGCGATTTCTCAAATTGTAATTGCATGTAAGGAATCGCAATTTGCGATTCCTTAAATGCAATGCAAGAACCACTTTAAAATAGCGATTTCGGTTACCAAGGGACACAAATTACCATGAAGTTGAACTTGATGGTAATTTGCAAAAAAGAAAAATGCACTAAAGTGCATTTTTCAAAGTTGTAGGTTACACACACACATGCCCTTGGGGCATCTGTGTATGCGCAACATGTGTGCACAGAGCAATTTCAGGGCTGCAACAGGGTGTCCTTTGGACACCCTTGCACCCTTGAAATTGCAAGCACAATTTGCGAGTACCTATTGGTACTCGCAAATTGCGCATGCAATCTCCCATTCATTCCTATGGGCCTGTAGGCCCATAGGAATGAATGTTAGAACCGGGGTCTCTAGTTGGCAGGGGTATGCACCCTAGTCCAAGTAGGGACCACCGCTTCCGACCTGGTAGCTTGGCGCAGAGCAGCAAAGGCGTAACTTCAGAGGCAATGTGTAAAGTATTTGTGCAACACACAACGACGATGACACAGTAAAAACACTCACAAAAGGAACACCACACCAGTTTTGTATAAGAATAAGAATGTCTTTATCTAAAAATTATGCGAGAACCAAAAGCAGGTAAATCCAGCTCCAGGCAAGATCAATAATAAAAAGGATTCCAGTTTCCAAGCAAGATCAATAATCAATAAGAATGAATCCAGTTCCCAGGCTTGATCAATAACAAAAAAGGATTCCAGTTTCCAAGCAAGATCAATAATCAATAAGAATGAATCCAGTTCCCAGGCCTGATCAATATTAAAAAGAATTCCAGTTTCCAAGCAAGATCAATAATCAATAAGAATGAATCCAGTTCCCAGAGGGGTTGGCCTAACGGCTAAGGCGCTTGACCTCGGACCTGGGGATCTGGGTTCGAGTCTCGGTAACGACGCCAAAAACCCCTTGTGATTCTGTGATTCCAGTTTCCAAGCAAGATCAATAATCAATAAGAATGAATCCAGTTTGGGGAGAGGGGTTGGCCTAAGGCTAAGGCGCTCGACCTCGGACCTGGGGATCTGGGTTCGAGTCTCGGTAACGACGCCAAAAACCCCCTGTGATTCTGGGCAAATCACTTAATCTCCCCGTGCCTAAAAAAAAAAATGAAAGCGTGTCCTCATGTAACGTAACTGGTGCTATGTAAAGCGCTCTGATAACTGATTCGGTTCGGTTCTAGTTCGCGCTATATAAAACTCTGAAGAAAAAAAAAAGGCATTCCTTAATTGCGACTCGCAATTTGCAAGTCGCAATTAAGGAATGTTTAGGAATCTCTATTTTAATAGCGATTCCTACATGCATAGGTTTTTGAGATCCCTTAATTGTGATTCCTTAATAATCGCAATTAAGGACTCGCAAAAGCTTTTCTTGATGCATGTGCCTGTTAGGGCCATATGCATCAAAAAAGAGTTTTTGGGATTCTCAATTTGCGATTTTTAGCGAATCGCAATTAGAGAACCACAAAATGCAATGTATGTTGGATTTGCTAAACGTTTTGCGAATCATACATATTCCTTTGAGATTCGCAAATGAGGAATACCTTCCCATTCATTCAAATGGGCTAGGAGGCCCATAGGAATGAATGGGAAGACATTCTCAATTTGCGATTACCAATTAGAGAATTGTAAATTGAGAATGCAATTTCAAGGTTGCAAGGGTGCCAAAAGGACACCCTGTTGCACCCCAGAAATGTGCATGTGTGCATATTTTGCTCAGATACATGCCCTAAGGGCATGTATGAGCGACATATGGCACTTTAAAAAAATCTAAAAAGTATTTTTTTAAATGGAATCGCAAATTACCACCAACTTGGAGTTGATGGTAATTTGCAATTCCTTAAGGTCAAATAGCAAATTTCTGGTGTTTCCAGAATTGCATTCAAGGAATCGCAATTTGCAATTCCTTAATTGCTTTTGCAAAATAGAGAATCGCACATTTTGTAATTCTCTATTTTGCAATGGCCTTTTGGGATGATACATCCCAAAAGGCTTTTTCCAATTCGCAAACGTGCCGATTCTGAGAATCTGCGCATTTGCAAAGGGGAAAAATGCTTGATACATATGACCCGAAATCTTTCCGTGCCCGAAAAATGAATCTGACCTTGTGTAATGTAACAAGTGCTTATCCAGTACCTTCAGGTCGAGTTTGCGCTATATGAATTTGCAAAAAAATTAAGTAGGTCGGCATAGCTATTGGGAAATGCTGATTCTTGCACTGAATTGAAATATTCCAAAAGCTTTAGGCTCCTATGACAGCTGCCCTCCAAGGCACGTAGCTGCACAGACGTTAATACACTCTGCACAGCACATGTTTCAGTGCAATAGGTTGTACTGGCTGCTTGCATTCCTGACTTCTCAAGCCGGGGGCGCGTGGCATTCTCGGATTTACACGGCCTCCCCCGGGCACGTACAGCTTTTTCCAGATGGTGAACCTATATATCCTCATTACCAACACCCATCCTGGGCCTGAGAATGATGCTGGAAAGCGCGGCACTTACCATCAGCATCCCCAGGCTCACAATGGAAGTGCATCGGCTCAGGCTCTGTGGATCTGGTGTGCCATAATTAAACGCTGCAGTGGTGTTGGAACAATTGTCAGATGGTGGGTGATGCCATCAATGATGCATAAGGGAAATCATAAGGATTGTGAGAAATCCAAAGTTAGCACAAGTATCAATTTGGGGCACACTGTCGCATATATATTACTAAAGGATGGCGCAGTAGCACACTGTCATTCATAGATAGCACATTTCCACTGAAATGGGCATTACATTTTCACAATCATGCAATTCTACTGCTAACATTATAAAGCAATGTTTTTCCCACTTTTTTTCCCTCCAAAAAATAACTCCCCTTGAACCTCCCTTATGATAGTGAAGCTCGCTCACTTCGTTCGCAACATAATACTCACCCATGACTTTTATGGTATATGGTCAAAATATCGATTCCAAAATATAGAATGGACACAATATCGAATGGACAGAATATAGACATCAAAAATATCGTTTTTTATGGTAAGTAATGTAATATCGATTTTAAAAATATAGAAAGTCAAAATATCGAAGTACATAATATAGGTTATTAAAAAAATCGAATTTTTTAATAATATAAACATTTTTAAAGTGTTTTGTATGTTAGTATATGTGTGAAAAGTGTATATTTTTTGTAATTTATTTGAAGTAATTAATTTTATGTTATTTAATTTTTGTGTAATTTAATTCTGTAGCGGGTTGTGGGTTTATAGGGGAATAGGGTGGGAAGTAATTTAATTATAATTAATTAAACATGTTAATTAATTTATTGGTATTTATTTTGAATAAATTGTTAATTCATTTTTAATTGGTAATTCATTCATTCTTAATTGATAATTAATTTTTACTAACTGATAATTATGTAAATAATATTCATTTATTTTCTGTAGCGGGTTGTGGGTTTATAGGGGAATAGGGTGGGAAGTAATGTAATTATAATTAAATATGTAAATTTATTTATTGGTATTTGTTTTGAATAAATTGTTAATTAATTTTTAAATGGTAATTTATTAATTCTTAATTCTTAATTGATAATTCATTTTTATTAATTGATTACTTGATAATTATGTGAATAATATTAATTTATTTTCTGTAGCGGGTTGAGGGTTGATAATTATAATAATTTATTTTCAGTAGAGTGGGAATAGTAAAATTTACCCCTATGCTATCCAATGCTTTCCCTACTTTTGCACTCACTGGAGTGGGAATAGTAATTTTTACCCCTACACTATCCAACGCTTTTCCCTACTGTTGCACTCTCTGGAGTGGGAATAGTAATTTTTACCCCTACGCTATCCAACGCTTTCCCTACTGTTGCACTCTCTGGAGTGGGAATAGTAATTTTTACCCCTACCCCTATGCTATCCAATGCTTTCCCTACTTTTGCACTCACTGGAGTGGGAATAGTAATTTTTACCCCTACACTATCCAACGCTTTCCCTACTGTTGCACTCTCTGGAGTGGGAATAGTAATTTTTACCCCTACGCTATCCAACGCTTTCCCTACTGTTGCACTCTCTGGAGTGGGAATAGTAATTTTTACCCCTACGCTATCCAACGCCTTCCCTACTGTTGCACTCTCTGGAGTGGGAATAGTAATTTTTACCCCTACGCTATCCAACGCTTTCCCTACTTTTGCACTCTCTGGAGTGGGAATAGTAATTTTTACCCCTACGCTATCCAACGTTTACCCTATTGTTGCTATCTCTGGAGTGGGAATAGTAATTTTTACCCCTACGCTATCCAACGCTTTCCCTACTGTTGCACTCTCTGGAGTGGGAATAGTAATTTTACCCCTACGATATCCAACCCCTTCCCTCCTGTTGCACTCTCTGGAGTGGGAATAGTAATTGTTACCCCTACGCTATCCAACGCTTTCCTTACTGTTGCACTCTCTGGAGTGGGAATAGTAATTTTTACCCCCACGCTATCCAACGTTTTCCCTACTGTTGCACTCTCTGGAGTGGGAATAGTAATTTTTACCCCTACGCTATCCAATGCTTTCCCTACTGTTGCACTCTCTTGAGTGGGAATAGTAATTTTACCCCTACACTATCCAACACTTTCCCTACTGTTGCACTCTCTGGAGTGGGAATAGTAATTTTTACCCCTACGATGTCCAACCCCTTCCCTACTGTTGCACTCTCTGGAGTGGGAATAGTAATTGTTACCCCTACGCTATCCAATGCTTTCCCTACTTTTACACTCACTGGAGTGGGAATAGTAATTTTTACCCCTACACTATCCAACGCTTTCCCTACTGTTGCACTCTCTGGAGTGGGAATAGTAATTTTTACCCCTACGCTTTCCAACGCTTTCCCTACTGTTGCACTCTCTGGAGTGGGAATAGTAATTTTTACCCCTACGCTATCCAACGCCTTCCCTACTGTTGCACTCTCTGGAGTGGGAATAGTAATTTTTACCCCTACGCTATCCAACGCTTTCCCTACTTTTGCACTCTCTGGAGTGGGAATAGTAATTTTTACCCCTACGCTATCCAACGTTTACCCTACTGTTGCTATCTCTGGAGTGGGAATAGTAATTTTTACCCCTACGCTATCCAACGCTTTCCCTACTGTTGCACTCTCTGGAGTGGGAATAGTAATTTTACCCCTACGATATCCAACCCCTTCCCTACTGTTGCACTCTCTGGAGTGGGAATAGTAATTGTTACCCCTACGCTATCCAACGCTTTCCTTACTGTTGCACTCTCTGGAGTGGGAATAGTAATTTTTACCCCTACGCTATCCAACGTTTTCCCTACTGTTGCACTCTCTGGAGTGGGAATAGTAATTTTTACCCCTACGCTATCCAACGCTTTCCCTACTGTTGCACTCTCTTGAGTGGGAATAGTAATTTTACCCCTACACTATCCAACACTTTCCCTACTGTTGCACTCTCTGGAGTGGGAATAGTAATTTTTACCCCTACGATGTCCAACCCCTTCCCTACTGTTGCACTCTCTGGAGTGGGAATAGTAATTGTTACCCCTACGCTATCCAATGCTTTCCTTACTGTTGCACTCACTGGAGTGGGAATAGTAATTTTTACCCCTACGCTATCCAATGCTTTCCCTACTGTTGCACTCTTTGGAGTGGGAATAGTAATTTTTACCCCTACGCTATCCAGCACTTTCCCTACGGTTGCACTCTTTGGAGTGGGAATAGTAATTTTTACCCCTACGCTATCCAACGCATTCCCTACTGTTGCACTTCCAGGAGTGGGAATAGTAATTTTTACACTTCCGCTATCCTACGGTAATAATATTGTGTATTTTTTATTAATATTATGTTAATATATATATATGCTTTAACATATGTGATTGTATGTTTTTTTTATAAGTTAAATTAATTATTTAATAATTGTAAGGTTATTTAAGTATTTTTAAGTATATTTTAGCTATTTATTTTTAATATATTTTTAATTTTACTTTATTTTTAAGAAATTTGATATTTTTACAAAGTATATATTTTTAAACGATATTTTGGGTTCGATATTTTGGTACTTACCTGTTTGTAGATAGGAATTCGATATTTTGTCTGTCGATATTTTGGAATCTATATTTTGGGTAGTCTATATTTTGTCCCTCAATATTTAGTCAGTGATCCAACTTTTATGCCTCACCACTTTCAGATGTCCCCAGCTGCCACTGTCTTTCTCTCCGTTCTCTCAGTCCCTGATTTTAATCGGATGCAATAACTGTTGCACCTAAAAGAGGCCACTCATAATCAGGTCCTCAGACGTTGACCCGAGCAGGATTTTCACAGCCTCTCATCCTTGTGAAGTGGATATTAGTAGCTGTCTTGATGAGGTAGTGGGTGTGATGTCATCTCACAGTGGATTTGATGTAATGTGAGGTTTCTTTGGCACATGTTTACCACAAATGTGTTATCTTCGTTCTCTGGTATTAGCTTGTCTGCGGTTGTGGGTACGCGCACGTGGTAGGGGTATTGTGGGTGGGGGTCCGTGCATCTGCTCTCATAGTGGTGTAAGTGTAATATTTCCCTTTGGATGGGATCCAGGCATTGAGGTGGAGGTGTGGGTATAGCGATCCAGTTGTCAGTGTTTATTTAATTTTTTTGATGTTTTTGATGTATTTCTGGTGATTTTATAACTCTTTGAAATCACCTTTTCTCATTGTTTAAATATCAAACATACAGATGCACACCACTGTTTTTCAGTGTTTACTACGCATGCGCAGCACCAAAAACCACAAGAATGGGAGAAACAAAAGGATCTGTATGAGAAAGTGCGTTCTTTCTGCATGGTTGCCCCCACTTTTTGCGGAACCGCTGATGTACTTTGACTGAGTTTGCCCTGGGCCCTGCTAATCAGGTACCCAGGGCCTATGTTCTTTCCCTAAAACTGCATTGAAGCCTAAACCCAATTGGCATCTCTGGCCACAGGTCACCCCCTGTTAAATGGTACTACAGGTACCCAGGGCACTGTGACCAGAGAAGGCCTCTAAGAGTCGCAGCACTTATTTTGCCACCCTTAGAGGCCCTGCACCTTTACACTCACACACTCCCTTTGCAGGCTGCATGTCTTGATGAAGAACAAATTGAAGAGTTGACATGGCACACATCGCTGTGTGCCATGCCTACAACCCACTGCCCTGGCATAGATCAGCCACCCCGCTATCTGAGTGCACTATACCAGTGGTGAGGGTACAGATGCATGAGCCCTGTACCAATACAGTATCTAACTCCACTCTTAGACACTGTATGTGCAGTGCTGCCATTAAGAGTATATGGTGCTAGGAGTTTGTCATTACGAACTCCACAGCACCATAATGGCTGCACTGAAAACTGAGGAGCAGCCACTCAGCTGTTTGGTACCAAACTTCTTAGCACATTAAATCCACACTGATGCCAGTGTGGGATTTTAATGAAAAATGCACACAGGGGGCATCTTAGATATGAAAAACGACCAACACTAGTGTCTGGGCTGAGTGGCTGCTCCCCAGCTGCCACCACAGACATGTTTATGGACCCCTAGGTCGAGAGGCTGCCGCTCTTGGGGGCCTGAAACAATGCACATCCTGGGACAAGGTGCTAAGCCTCCTCCTCCAGTATGGGCAGGGTCCACAAAGGGGAAGCTTGCCGCCTTTGTGGGCTTCCACAGGCCACTTTCTTCTTTTAGCAACCGGTTCCCCACTTGTTCTGACCCCCACTTTGAGTGGGAAAACCGGCAGGAAAAATAAGGGAGGAAGAGAAGTGTTCCCACTTTTGCCAACCCCCCCTCTCAGGTAGGGGAGGAGAGGTGAAGCACAACTCTCAGTCCCTGCAATCTTGCAGATGAGGGGACCCAGCAAATCAGAGTGAGGCATATGACCCCTCCCACTGGAGGGTGGCATAACAGGGGGAGTACCTACCCCAAGGAAGGGACCCATTGGTCCCAACCCTCCAGGTGCCTGTAACGTCCCAAAATCTAGTATTTACGGGCACTCCCAAACCTTGCTTTGTCAGACAAGAAACCAGAAGAAAAGAAGAAGAAGGACCGAACAGCAGTGCCGAAGCTAATAAGAGGAGGACGCCCACCTAATTGGCCCCATCCCTACCGACTTGTCCCCACCATGAACCTGCTCCAGCGAAATCCTGGTGTGTCCTGCAGCCAGAAACCTCGAGAAACCTGGAGGACCTGCTTGCCTTCCATCCCAAAGGCTCTGTCTCCCGTGAACACCGGATTTGTTCATCAACAGACTCCAGCTCCGCAAGTATCCGCGGGTCTGCAGCACTCTGCACCTGAATCCTACGGCCCGAGTTCAAGTGGCTCAACACCACGAGGACATCTCCCCGGCGATCCTGACTCGAGATCAAGTGATCCCTGACCAGCCGACGCCTGCAGCCTCAAACCGGAAGGTCGCCCCAAAAGCGACCAGGAGCTGGTAATTAGATCCGACCCTAAAAGGCACCAGTGCACCCGAAGCCCCACAGCCCTGGGAAGCCCAACCGACGGTGCCTAACCAACCCCCAACATCCCAAATTAGTGGTGGTCGCACCCAGAAGACCTTCGTCCCCGAGCCTGAAGTGTGTTTTCAAACCGGAGGTTTCCCTTTGAAAGCTACATGACGCTAGACTCCAAAACAGCACTCTGCATCCGGCCAAAAGGAGATATAGCGTGCAAAGAGTCCAGGGGTACCCTTATGAGTAGACAGGGGCTTGCTCTAGCAATCCCAAGGTGCTCCTATAGGGGGCAGTATGGTCGAGCAGCCTTAGGTTTATCAGAGAGGAGTGTTAGACATCTGCACGTACACACAAATCAATAAATGATGCACACAACTCAATAAGGATCAAATAAGGATATCCACACCAATTTATAAAATAACACATATCTTTATATAACTTTAGCGATACAAAAGGGGATGATGGACGGAGCGTTTGAACAAATCAAACACTCACCCCCAGTCAACTGATCTGGGTTTAATCCATCACCATTCTTTAGTTCACTCAGCCACCCCAGTTCAGACATGGCTATATGCAAATCAGTCTGACCCTGTGCCTTATGGGAACAGTTCAGCCCGAACTGCCAAGCCATGTCTTCCCTGGACCGGAAACAAGTATCCTGGGACCGGTTTCGGATTCATAATCCTCATCAGCCAGGCTATCTTGAATCCAGTGGCCAAGTGAACAAGGGACTCACGTCTGAGTATACCCTGCCACACTTTGGGCGAACAAAGCGATACAAAAGGGGATGATGGACGGAGCGTTTGAACAAATCAAACACTCACCCCCAGTCAACTGATCTGGGTTTGATCCATCACCATTCTTTAATTCACTCAGCCACCCCAGTTCAGACATGGCTATATGCAAATCAGCTGATGACATCACAGACCTCAGGGCCGAGATGTTGTCAGCCCGCCAAATACTCTCTAGATTTTGGGCCCGCCCACCAGGGGAGCAACTTGCAGGTTTAAGAAAAGCGGCGCACGTGATCCATCGGGGTCATAACATAAAAGTGAGTGTCAGGCTGGCAGACAGTGCTTTACAGAACAGAACCCTTCCCCTCCCCACTCCATTCAAGTTTCGGGTTTGTATGTGCAAATACAACGTTTATTATTTTTTCAAATGCAGATTTAGCCTTGCACATTTCTTTATTTTTTTACTGTGAAAGTAAAGGGGGCGTAGCCCCACGCCCTCGCACAGAAACCGCCACTGCAGTTTTGGCATTTTTCTGGGACATAGCCTATTTTTGCTATTTTTTGTGCTCTTTCCAGTTAATGGTAGAAATGGCTATGAAATCAATAATGGATCCTGAGAAAGCTATACATTTTAGAAAAGTAGACAAAATTCTGAATTCAGCAAGGGGTCATTTGTGTAGATCCTTCAAGGTTTCTTTATAGAAACTAACCGTGGAATATAGGAAAAATTGAAAATGAGTTGAAAAAAATAGCCATTTGTGTCAACGTTTTCACCTGTAACTGTTTGAATATACTGTTACATCCGTTTGACTTTTCTGGTTGTGGGGATATATAGGACTTGTAGGTACACCAAGAACACGACAAACCCAGACCCAATAACTGAGCAGAGTTCTGCAATCTTTTTTTAATGTGTACCGGGTATATAGCAATTAATTTGGGAAAATATATACATAGAAAAATCGGTATGAAACACACCTATGTATTTCTGAAATTGTAACAAAATATAGAGTTTAGAAACAGAAGATATATGCACATTTCCAAAATTGTGAGTACACACACTAGCATGAGAATTATAGGTCATTTTACAAAATGACTTCTTTTTTACACATTGTCTTTCATTTGGAAGGCAGAAATGCATCAAAAGACAAAAGGTAATAACAGTTGCTCTACAATTCTGTGTTACCCAAAGTCTCCTGATCAAAATGGTACCTCACTTGTGTGGGTAGGCCTAGTACCTTCGACAGGAAACGGCTCAAAACGCAACGTCGACACACTATATTTTTACAGTGAAAACTGACCCTTTTTTTTGTAAAGTGCCTAGCTGTAGATTTTGAACCCTAGCTCTGCCATCACCTAGGGAAACCTAGCACGCCTATATATTTTTGAAAACTATACACCCAGGGGAATCCAGGATGGGGTGACTTGACTGGCTCTTACCAGGTTCTATCACTCAGAATCCCTTGCAAACCTAAAAATTTGTAGAAAAAAACACATTTTCCTCACGTTTCTGTGGCGGAATGTTCTGGAATCTGCGTGGATCCATAAAATTCCCCCCACCCAGCGTCCCCCAAAGTCTTCATAGAAAAATGGTACCTCACTTGTGTGGGTATGCATAGGGCCCACGCCAGGAAACGGCCCAAAATGCAACGTGGACACACCACATTTTCACAGTGAAAACTGACCCTTTTTAGGTCTCACCTGATCCAGCGCAGGCGTTGCCCTGGACGAGATATATAGACAGTGGCATTTCGAAGTGCTACCAAACCAAAGGCTTTTCCCCTGCCACCAGCTAGCGATTACGAGCACAAGCGTGCACGCCTCGCTCCACCCCGCCATGTGCCTCTCTGTCCTGTTCTCCTTCTTTGTGCCCCTCCCTCTCCCCATCCACAACCCGCCCTTTACCTTCTTTACTCCTCCCGCCTGTCTCTATTCCTTCCCCTTTCTCTTCTTCGCTTCCGTCCATCTGTCTCCTCGTTCCCCTCCCACAGTTCCTCTGTGACACTCGTGCTCTCCTTTCTCCTGCACCTTGGCTTCTCCCCTCTATGCCTCTCCTTCGGATTCTCCCGTCTTTCCCTCCTACGCCCGCCTTGCTCCCAGTACCAGCGCCGTCGGACCTTGCCCTCGTGCCCCTGTGTTTCACTCGCAACGTTCCTGTTCATCCCTTACAATCAGGAACCAGGTATGCTGTTGCAACCTGTAGTGTTACATCCTCAGGTATTACAAACCCCTCAGTGTGATAGTAAAACTGAACACGCGGGACAACTTTGAAAGTTGTTTTCAAGCGAGTGGGGAGGTGGGGATGTGACAGTCGGTGCCAGTGTGAGCAGCAGTTATTCCCCATAATTCCTGCAAGGTAATTCCAGCTCCGGAGCATGTCTGCTGTTCCTGTTCCTTACCCTGGAAAAGGCCTTGAATATGCAAGCACATCTTTGTACTTGTAAGAAACATTAATCACAAAAAAGAAGGTATTTCAACAAAAATACTGTTTCCAGATGAAAATATCTTTTTACTCTCCCAAAGAGACTTGAATTGGGAATAGGCATAACTTGTATGCTCCATAATTTTTTTAACAATATCTCTGCTAAATTTCAGAAAATATTGGTTGCAAAATTCCCACTTGCAAATGTAGCCTGGAACTCTTGTGGCTGCAAGTGGTACCTGAAGGTCGCTGCAAGGTGAAGCGAGAGCAGCAGGAGTGTCCCTCCCTCCCGCTCTGTTCACACATCCAGGATCCGACTGGGACAGGGCATAGGCCCAGGCATCCAAGTAAAAGTGGCCCACGTTTAAAAACTGCGCAGTGAAAAAGTAACCCAAGTTTAAGAGCTGCAGAGTAAACAAGCATTGGCATAGTCTCGCTTTTGGGACCCTATACGTATTTAGTTATGCACCTCAATATCCTTGGTGCAACAACATCAACTGTTGCATGGCTAAACACTTATAAGGTACAAGGTTTAGCCATGCAGCTGATGTTGTTGCACCAAGGATATTGTGCAAAGTACCTAGCTCTAGATTTTGAACCCTAACTCTGCCAGCACCTAGGAAAACCTAGCAATCGTATACATTTTTGAAAACTAGACACCGAGCAAAATCGAGGATTGGGTGATTTGACTGGCTCTCACCAGGTTCTGTTACCCAGAATCCCATGCAAACTTAAAACTTTAAAAAAAAACACATTTTCCTCACATTTCTTTGGTGGAAAGTTCTGGAATCTGCGTGGATCCACAAAATTCCACCCACCGCGCGTTCCCCAAAGTCTTCCGAGAAAAATGGTACCGCACTTGTGTGGGTAGAAATAGGGCCCTCAACAGGAAACGGTCCAAAATGCAACATGGACACACTACATTTTCACAGTGAAAACAGGCCCATTTTTTGCAAAGTGCCTAGCTCTAGATTTTGAACCCTAACTCTGCCAGCACCAAGGGAAATGATGTAAGTTGAAAGGAGGATCCAACACGTAGCTAGATTATATATATATATATATATATGGTTTAATGCAGCACAGAGATAAACAGGTCTATCACCCATCTGGCCAGCGCTCTAACTGCCATCCCATGGAACACCCAGAGACATCATAGATAGAACCCACAGACAATCTAGAGAATTAACATAGAAGAAAGGCTAAGCACTATACAACATATCTCCCCCCCTTAAATCATAAAAGGAAATAAAACATAAACACAAGAAAACAAAAGGCCAAAAACCCTCAATTAATATAATCATCCAAATAAACGGGAGGACGACGGGAACGAGGACTCCTCAGACTGATCCCAGAAGGAACAGAGTGAACAGGAACAAGATCAAGGGTAGAACCACCATCTGCACAAACAGAAGTAGAAGCATCACCAAAAGAAGTGGAAGCATCACCACTACCCACCTCCCCCCGTATAGCAGACTGAGAAAAAACATTTGATTCACTCTGAGAAGATAACATGTAGCCATTACAGTTCTTGTCACTGACACTTGAAAAATCCTCCCCAGAAACAACACCACGCTTTTGATAAAGCGCCACCCTCCTGTAATTCCACTTTTCCCCATTATCAAGGAGCACAAAATGGGCAAAAGCTCTTTTTACACCAAAAGGACCCCTAAATTTGGTAAGTCCTTTAGCACACCGACCCGGCTTAACTTTAACAAGATCACCTTCTGAGATTGGTAAAGAAGCCAAGTTAGGTGAAGAAGATTGACTATCCAAACTCCTTAACCACGCAGGAGTCAACCTCGACACAGGAGGACGACCACGCATCAACTCGAAAGGAGACTTCTCCCCTTGTTTATGAGGAGTTGAGCGATAGGCCCACACAAGCTCCTGAACTCTCTCATTTGAAAAACACCCACTTTCAACAAACATCTGGATCACACCCTTCACTAATCGATTCACTCTCTCACACAAACCATTGCTCTGTGGATTGTAAAGACACGTACGATGATGTTCAATACCACACTCACGCACAAATGAAGCCATTTTAGCTGAAGTCAACTGAGTGCCGTTGTCAGTAATCAGCACAGACGGAAAACCTTCATCTACAAAGACACTCTTGAGAAAATTGATAGTGGAATCAGTAGTAATTTCTCTCACAAAGTGAACAGTTAACCACTTAGTAAAACAATCAATTACAACAATGGCAAATCGCTGATTAAAGGGTAATTCATTCATTGGACCAATGAAGTCTAAGCAAATACTGTGCCAAGGCAAGTCTTTAAAAGAAATACTCCCAACCGAATGAGAACCCACAACCTTCAGACGCTTCTCTCCCTCCTTACAAAAACTACACTTAACTACACAATCTACAGCATCAGAATCAATCAAAGGCCACCAGAAATTCTCCTTCACACGTCTCTGGGTGAGGGTCTGCCCCAAATGACCTTCGTGAGCCAAATTAAGGATCCTACCCCTTAAAGAACTAGGAGGAACAAAACGATCACCCCACATCAACACATTCTTACCATCCAGAGACAACTCGCTCAAAACCCTAAGAAAAGGCCTAACTGGAGGTTCTGCAAACAAAGTTGACGAGGCTGTTCCTCAAGGGGGCAAGGAAGTGGGGGAGGGGGTGGGTCGTACAGGTGTCCTGGTCAAGGAAACAGTGGTGGTAAAAAGGTATTGACCTCCCACTGGGTATCCATTATGTTGGACATGTTGGCCTCACACACCCTTGCAGGTGTCATGCTTCATCATCGGCGGTTGCTCCTCGTCGGGTAGGCGGTGCAATTCCCAACGGGCTCACCTCATAGAGGGGCTCTTTATCGGAGATCTTTTGGGTCCAACTGCCTATTGGTGAAGTGTGGGTATGGGGCCAGTAGGTTTAGTAGACAGAAAATGTGTGGTTAAAATGTAGCGTAGGGTACCTGAGACTATTTTATTCGGGTGGTCCCTCGTTACAGTTAAAAACGTGGATCTAGACTAGAATAGCTAGAAAAATGATGTTTCTTTATTCTAGACTAGGCTAGAGGTTGGAGAGGTTGGTCGACATGTTTCTCGCTATGTACACTGACTGCGATTCATCAGGACCTATTATTTGTTGTCTACCATAGGAATTACCTAAATCAATAGTGTTTACTCATTAATCAGCGTATGGGTAGAAGTATTACCTCGCTGGTGATTTGTCCTTGCCTGGAGTAGGGGACAAAAAGAGGTTATAAGAGAAAGTAACATCAAAACCGTGACCAGGTGTGGATATCAAGGTATGCTCTACCGTGTAATTGCATGCCAGGCATGTACCCCTTTGTGAACTGGTCCACATATCATGCTTGGTGTGGAGCAGTGTGGAAATACAAATCTTATAGCATACCGGTGTGTGGTTGCATGCTCGTGGATCATGTGGTTAAAAATAATAAAAACATTAATACAGCAGTATTCAAGTTGTTGTGGTTCAAAGCGGATATTCTCAACTTACCTAAAGGTCAAGAATCAACCGCCTCATCAAAACTCGGCGGGTTGTACAGCGCGTGAAAATGCCTCTGTCATAGGAGGCTAGGAGGTGGGAATTAGAAATGAGGATTGGTATAGAATAGTATTCAATCATGATTATACGTAGTGTCTTAGTCTCTTTATTTATTCATTGTGGATCTATCTTCACTACAGATAGGGAGCCCTATGTTGAAGCTATATGTGGGGTGAACCATATTGTTCCAGAGTCTTAGCCAAACCTGCAGTGTACAGGAGACAGAAGGTGTAAACTATGTATACTAAGCTTGGTATGGAGCGCTTAGACCAAGGAGTCACAAGATCATACTGAAAAATATATAATCTGTCAGTTTGTGGACTAGTCGCCTAAGTCGTAGCGCTGTCTGCATGATGTGTACAATTTCGCTAATTAACGGCTCTCTGAGGAGCGTCCTGCTGTATTTTGCAGAACCTTGGCTCCGGTTGAGGGTGCCCGTGTGTTGTATTGACTCTTAAATTACAGGGCAGCCTGCAGGGATTACGCTAATCAAAGTAAAGTAAAGTAAATCTCACCGGCCCCTCTTCTACTTCGCTTGTGCCTCCGGCCGGCGCGCCTTGCTAGATACACTCACCTATGTAAATCCGCGCGGTAGGCTTGTGTCCTACCCCTCTGACCGCCGAGATCGGTCTGGTGAGAGAAACCCTGTCTCTTCCGGTATTAGGGCCGAATTGTTGGGGACGTGGCCACGTCCCTTGGGAGAGGAGGGCGGAGGTGTGGGCTAATGCAAAGCGTGTCATGTGATTAGGGCAGCTACTGCGGCGGCCATTTTAAGGTGGTGTTCGAGTAAGGGGACAACTTTGTGGGTATATGGCATAATCTGCGGTTGGCTCCAAATGATGGGAGGGAATTGTGAGTTTGTTAACCAAAGGGGGGTATACAAGCCTAGTAAGTTTTAGATGTGCTGTTCTTTAAGGGTATTGCTCACTCATGTTAGGGTTATCCCAGCCTAGACCAGAAAGGGGAGTTTGACTACTGGGGTGGTTTAATTGTCACCTGCCTTTATAGTGTACTCCATGGGATATCTTCGTTGAGTCCCTCCCTGTCTGTGGCCAGACGATGTACCCACCGTTGTTCTTTGAAAAACAAACTTTGTTTTGTGCAATTGGGACTTGCCTCTATGACTAACCATTTAACTAACTAACTGGAGGTTCCACAGTACTCTCCCTTCTTGATCCTTTAACAACAAGATCGACAACAGCCTTTAGGACAGCATCCTCTTCCATACCTTTTGACCACTCCTCCGCGGAAAAGGAACCCTCCCCCAAACACAAAACATCCTGTAAAAAGGCAACTGCAGTGTCATCTTGTATTTCACCCAATGAATCTTGCCCCTTAATGGACCGCACAGGAAGACGAGATAAACAATCCGCCTGGATATTCTTCCAACCATGTACAAACTCCACTTCAAATTGATAGTCCTGCAATCGAGATGCCAATCTGGCCAGCCTGGGTGACCCCTTCCCAGTTCCCCCAGGTGCCAGGACATTGAGCAGAGGCTTGTGGTCGGTACGAAGAATAAACTGCGAACCCCACAAATATGTTCTAAAATAACTCGCCCCCCACGCAGCCGCGAGAGCCTCCCGCTCAATTACAGAATAGTTTGACTCAGACACAGTCAACGGTCTAGACGCAAAAGCAGCAGTTTTCTCCACACCACCATGCTTTTGCAGAAGAACTGCACCAAGACCAATCGCACTAGCATCCACCATCAGAATAGAGGAGCGCTTAGTATCAAACGGAGTAAGTACATTCGCAGATTTGAGTTCAGCCTTAATCCCATTAAAACAAGAATCTTGTTCACCAGACCACAGAAATTTGACCCCCTTTTTTAATAAAGACCTCAAGGGAGCCGTTTTTGTTGAAAAATCCCTCACAAATTTAGCATAGAACTCGATCAGTCCCATAAAAGACCTCAGCTGTTCTTTGTCAGATGGAGGAGGAGCTAACTCAATAGCTTCCAACAAGTTTTTTTTTGGTTTGATGCCATCAGCAGAGAGACAAAAGCCTAAGTATTCAATTTCTTTAACCAAAAATGCACATTTCTCCCGCCGCAAAGTGAGTCCAGCATCAACTACCCTGCGCAAAACACTTTGTAGAACACTGTTGTGCTCCTCCAGAGAATCACCAAAAATAAGGATGTCATCCTGAAAGTATATTACTTTGTCTAAACCCTTAAACACTTCCGTAACCATTCTCTGAAACACGCTTGCAGCTGAAATCAGCCCAAACGGTAATCTTGTGAATTGAAATGTCCCTTCACCAGTAATGAAGGCTGTCAAATGTTTTGAACCTTCCTCCAGACGAATCTGGTGATAAGCATGTTTCAAATCCAATTTGCTGAAAAATTTCGCTCCCTTGAGTGTGGAAATCAATTCACTAATATTTGGCAACGGAAAGACGTCAGCCACCACACACTTGTTCAAAGAACGCAGATCTACACAGAACCTAATTTTATTATCAGGCTTCTGTGAAATTACCACAGGGGAAATCCATGGAGAAGCCTCCACAGGCTCTATAATACCCCCTTGCAGCATTTCGTCCAGAACAGATTTTACTTCTTTTCGCAACGCAAAAGGCACCCTTCTAGCCTTGTGTTGAATAGGTATACTACCCTCTTTCAACACTATTCTATGTGAATACCCTTGTAATTCGCCTAACTGTTCCCTGAAAACATGATTATAACTAGTAAGTATATCATCCATAGTAAGATCATCTACAACCAACACAGGTTCCTCTGCTCTTGGATTTACAACAATATGTAGATCATATTGATGTGAACGACCCAAAATTGCAGGACCATCCACAGACACATATACTTTACCACAAGTGGACCTGTTCTTAAAGACAATTCGTCCTTCGAAGTATCCAAGAAGGTCGATTTTTTTCACCCTGGTAACCAGAGGGAAAAAAGTCACACTCCTCTAGACACCTATCACCCCACACATCCTTCAGCAAAGACGCAGGGATGATGGTCCACTTCGAACCAGTGTCAACCATCAGTTTGATACACTTGTCATCAATCACAAAATCAGCTTTAGGAATCCGCTCTCTTTTCTCAAGGCAGGAACACACTGAATCACACAAAACAAGAATTTTGTTCACATCCCGTTTTAGCTCACTATACTCGTTCACAACAGTTACTCTTGAGTTAGCCTTGTTTTTACACATCTTCGCAAAATGACCCAATTTGCCACACCGCAAGCACTCTTTATTATTCGCAAAACAAAACTTCGCTTCGGACGTATGCAAATAGCTACCACATCTTGAACACATCTTTGACTGTGATTTACTAAAGGGCTGTTGAGGAATATTTTTCTTTTGTAGAACATAGCCTTTTTTTCTCACAATAGCAATAGCAGCCGCTTCACTATCACTATTATCGCTATTAATAACCTTGTGTGAGACCTCTGCAACTTTTGGTTCTAAACCACTCTTTTGCAGTTCCTTCTTATAAAATTTGTATCTTTGCAGAACCAGATTCTCCTCCTTCCCGAATCTAGTCTCAAGTCTTGTAACCACCTCCTTAAATTCATCCAGAGGAGACTGAGAACCAGAGGGTAAAACTTGCGGTAAAAATTTAAACAAACGCTGTCCTTCTTTTCCTAAAGTTGTCATTAGAAGTGCCTTTTTCCTTTTTGGCGAAAAATCTTCCCCATCTAAAGCTTCTATATAGTTGTTGAACATTACAATCCAATCTTCCCAGGCTGTGGATGGATTCCCTGGTTCACTTAGAAATTGCGGAGGAAGAGCTACATTGACTGGCTGTGCCATAGTTACAATTCTACTAAGCACAAATGTCCAAGTGTAGGAAGATTAGGCTAAAGAATACAGTTGCTCCTTTTAATTCTGAATGACAAGTTTCTCATTGAACTCTCTATTTTACCTCAGAGAGTAGAATGCCAATCCAGATTAGTGCTCTAATCGCTTACTACAAATTTCAAGTGTTAGGTTTGTTCAGTTTATTCGAAGTGTATAGCTCAAAACACACTCTCAAGTCTGGGCAGTTCGATAATTAATTAGATGACACTACCTAAGCGCTTGCAGTACAGTACAGACATTTTTTTTTTTTCAAAGTGCTATTGTCAAAGTAGTAATTTTTCTTTGCACTGAGGAGCAACGAGTCAACTTTCCCCAAATTTGCGCAAATTAGAACGCACGCTTACTTCTTAATATTCCTAACAACGAGTGTCCGTATATACTTGAGTTTGTTTAAGATCACAACGACTTGTGTCTTCAATGCGACCTCCGAAAGCCGATATGCTTTCCGCAAAATGGCCGTCAGCGTCACACGTCACATAGGTCACACGTCTGATCTCACACTTGTGACGCCTCTAGACGCACAAGGAATGTGTTTGCTTGGTCGCTACGCAACGTGAAGAATTCTTTGCATAATGCGTCATACGTAAGGCCTACCAGGTTGCCAAGGAGATATAAACGTCAACAATCTCACTGCAAAGTTGTTGTCCAAGTTGTCAAGGTGATTTTCTGCTGACGTCACTCATTTGGCTAACGACAACGCCGAGAGGAAATTTTCGTTTTAAAACTCCGCTTTTCTCTTCCTTTGTGTGCCGCTCAACGAGATAACTGGTAGGAAGTTTCTTACTGTAAACGCTTGTTACGCAGGATTCGTTGGCGGATTAGAACACTGTTCCTCTGGTATTTTGACGCCGTTGCAGCTCCTAAATCCCAAACGGTGGCCAGAAACATCCACAAGCCAAGTCGCCAAATGATGTAAGTTGAAAGGAGGATCCAACACGTAGCTAGATTATATATATATATATGGTTTAATGCAGCACAGAGATAAACAGGTCTATCACCCATCTGGCCAGCGCTCTAACTGCCATCCCATGGAACACCCAGAGACATCATAGATAGAACCCACAGACAATCTAGAGAATTAACATAGAAGAAAGGCTAAGCACTATACAACAGGAAACATAGCAAACCTATACATCTTTGAAAACTAGACACCAAGGGAAATCCAGGATGGGGTGTCTTGATTGGCTCTCACCAGGTTCTGTTACCCAGAATCCTTTGCAAACCTAAAAACTTGTCAAACAAAACACATTTTCCGCATATTTCTGTGGTGGAAAGTTCTGGAATCTGCGTAGATCTACAAAATTTCACCCACCCTGTGTTCCCCAAAGTTTTCAGAGAAAAATGGTACCTCACTTGTATGGGTGGGTCAAGGCATTTTCTGGGGGAGATGTGGGAATTGGCATGCCCATTCTGGGCAGCCCCCACCCCTACATTATAAAAAAAAATCCCTGGTGCCTAGTGGGCTATCTGCTCCTCCCCGAAGGCAGATCAGGGCTTTTGCCCCCATCTGCCCAAGGGGGGAGCAGAAAGACTGTTGCATTTTTTTGGTGGGTGGGGGCATTGGCCTGCCCATCTTGGGCAGCCTCCACCACTACATCAATAAAAAAATCCCTGGTTTGTAATGTAAATGTAAATGTAAATGTGGGATACTTGTAAAGCGCTGTTACTCTACCCGAGTGTCCTGGCGCTGTAGACCGCTGGGGAACCCGTCCTGGTTTTCCCTGTGAGATGGTCCCTTTCTGGGTATCTCCAGGGTGAAACCAGGCATCCCCGGATCTGTGGGGGGCCGTTGTAGAGATGAGGCAAGCTTAATGCCCAGAGTTACCGAGTGTGTTCCCTGGTTAGAGTAGGCACTGAGGCGAGAATTATCGAGTCCGTTGACCCTGGTCCAAGACCCTGCCGCGTCGGGAATTGAACCCTGGTCCCGGGCCGTTCTCTGCTTACAGGTCTGCCACCTCTAACCAGTGAGCCACACCTCTCCACACCTCTGGGCTTTCTGCCTCCCAGGGGGGGGGATGGAGGGGGGCAGAAAGACTGGAATTTCACTGGGGGTGTGGGTATTGTCATGGCCATTTTGGGCAGCCCCCACCGCAACATCAATAAAAAAATCCCTGGTTTCTAGTGGGCTTTCTGCCCACCCAGGGGGCAGATTGGGGGCTACTGACATTTCTCTGGAGGGGTGGTGGGGGCATTGTCATGCCCTTTTTGGGCAGCCCCACCCCAACATCAATAAAATAAAATCCCTGGTGTCTAGTGGGCTTTCTGCCTCCCCCGGGGGGTAGAAAGACTGACATTTCTGTGGGGGGCATTGCCATGCCCTTTTTTGGCAGCCCCCACCCAATGTAAAAAATCCCTGGTGTCTTGTGGGCTTTCTGCCACCCGGGGGGCAGATTGGGGGCTACTGCACCGTCTGACCCCAGGGGGGACAGAGAGACTGTTGTGCCCAAAAGAAAATGGGGGGAGCAAAGGCCCTTGCCCAAGGGGCCGCTCCCCCTCCCTGGTGCTAGTAGGTGGATCCCTGTTTGGGGATCGCCCCCTGGGGTAATCCCCAAGCAGGGATCCACTAGGGAAGGGTACCATTGGAAAGGAGAGATTCTACCCTTTCCAACATTACCTCTCCCATCTTTTTCGGTGTTGGGGGCTGAGATGGCCCCACAAGCACCGAAACTGAAATTAAGTTTCAGTTTCAATTTTGTTGCTATGACGATAGAGCGCCATGCGCGCAATCATCATTACAAAAAATACAAATATAGGCCTGGGGAAGTTGGGGAAACTCTCCCCCACCTCCCCAGGCAAAAAAAGGGAAATCCCTCCACTGTCTGTAGAAGAGGAATTTCCTGAGCATGTGCTCATGACGTAATGGCGTCATGAGCACACTAGAACTTGTGCTCATGACGGAACCATTCTGTCATGAGCATGGAAGGGGTTAAGGTAGTGTAGGGTAGTAGACAATAGGCTACTTACCCCTAGATTTACTACACCCCCTATATGACCACTTCCTGAGGGCATAACCCTGCCCCCGAGATCCATCCTAAATTTGCCATTACCAAGGTGGTCACTTCTGAAAAGTCACCTCCAGTTCAGGGGTGGTGCTCGCATGAGGGTGGATACACCTGTTTTGCCTAGCTAATTTTCTCGCCTGTCCAGTTGCCAAGGGATTCTGGGCAAAGGGGGTCGGTATCCTCGCCTGTGGGTAAAGCAAGATGTGCATCCAAAAGGCAGGGGCATCTTTGAAGCTCCCCGGCCCTGGAATGCTAATCTGCAGGTCCTTCTGTTGGCATGGGTGCAAAGCACGCCTTGCTCGAACAGGCGTGGTTTATGTCCCCAAGTAAGAAAGAACCCTCACCCTTGGGGGTCAGCAACTCACTCTGGAGGCCTGCTGGCATAAACCAGTCACTCAGCACACCAGTGGCTGGTAGGGTTTCAGGGGCCACCTCTAAGGTGCGCTCTAGGACACTGCCACCAGTGCTGGTCTATTAATTCGAAATGTTTGATACCAAACATCCCTATTTTCAATGAAGCCATTTGAAGCTGGGTAACTCGTTTTCACCAGTGTTGAGCATATGCTTTTAAGATGGCTTCCCTGATCACTTGTACTGGCAGTAATAGAACTGACAAGTGCGCAGGTATATCTGCTCAAGAAGTCATGCCCTCACATGTAGTATAGTGCACCCTACCTTAAGGCGGTAAGGCCTGTGGTAGGGGTGACTTGTTTATACTGCATGCCATGTTGGCAGGCAGGGACACACGCTGTGTGCCATGCCGTGTTTTCACTTTTGTCTGCACAAAGACATGCAGCCTGCTGTGGCAGTTTGCATGAGATTGGTGAAGGATCCCTTAGGACAATTTTGGGCCAGTGCATTTTTGGAAAGATTTGGAATCTATAACTCTGCTTTGCAGACGTTCCTTCTTTACAATGTTGCATGGTCCATATATGCTCTTTTTCAAGCAATTCTTTTTCGACACTGAAATTCAATTCTTTTCTCTCCATTTTCTTTCACCAGGTGGTCTACATATGTATACAATTGCAACAGGCAGATTATTGACAGGCCTGTTTATGATCATATATTGATAAATGGTGTTAAATTCAGGTGTTTGCTAAAATATACCATTTGGTCTTATGCCAGGCAACTTATTGACAGTCATGATAATGATCCCATATTTTAACGGGATTGAAACACTGCTGACACACACTCTGACCGGCTAGATTATATTAAAAATCTTAATTTTTGAGTGCTGAAGTGTACTGTTTTGTCTAAATAAGTGACCCAAGTGTTGTACATGTTTATTGGTCATTGTCTCTTGCCTGTATGTTTTGTAAATGTCTTATTTTGTTAGTTTTTAACACCTACTTTGAATTCACTCCGGTGGGGGTAATCTTTATATGTTTTTCTGTTGAAATCTATCTTTTGAAATAAAATTTTAAACATTGGAACTTCCTGTGGAAATGATTATTTTTCCATCAGAACTATAAACAACTGTATTTATGTTTGGGGACATTTGTTCCTATAATCCCTTAGGGCGGCACACTTTGTGCTGTAGCCCTTGGGGGCCCTCTTTGGCACCTAGATAACGGGGTGTACTATTTACAAGGGGCTTACAGAGGGCAATAAAGGTATTGGAAAAGACAATTGCATAGTTTTGGGAAAGAGATCTGGCACTGGGAACCTGGTTAGCAGGAACCCAGTGCACTTCCAGTCGAAATCACATCAAATACCAGGCAAAAAAAGTTGGGATGACAAGTCAAAAAGGGCACTTTCCTACATACCCCTCCTAAACGAACGAGAATGAGACTAACCTTTCCCAAGAGAGTATTCATCTTCTAATGTGGAAAAACCTGGAAAGGCCATCTGCATTAGCGTAATCAGGACCAAGTCTGTGTCCACTATAAAATGTCCATACTTTGTAGGAAATCGACCACCTCAACAGTTTGGGGTTTTCACATTTCATTTGCATTACCCATCTGAGATCCCTGTGGTCCATTTGAATAAGGATGTGAGAGCCAGACAAGTATTGCCTCAACATCTTCAGGACCAAACCACAGTAAAGGCTTCCCTCTCAATGGCACACTAACGCTGCTCTCTGGGGAGTAAGCCCCTGCTAATGAAAGCAACACGCTGGTCATGGCCATCATCATTGGTTTGGGACAAGGCTGCTCCAATCCCAGGTTCAGAAGCATTTATTTGCACGATTAACTGATTTGAATAATCTGAAGCTTTTAGAATGGATGCTGAGCACATTGCTTCCTTTAGAGTGTCGAAAGCCTTGGAGCTACCCAGTCTGCAATCGTCTGGATCTTGGGTTGTAACAGTTGAACCTGCCTCCTCCTAGAAGGTTGCAAAAAACACAGTTGATGGACAGAATGTAGAACAATGTCATACATTCACCCCAGTACAAGGATCTGGGCCTAAATCCATCGGGTTTTTTTTTGCACTCCACACCACCCTGGGTTAGACACTGGCTATATGCAAATCAGCTCTGACCCTGTGCCTCATGGGAACAGTGCAGTCCGAACTACCAAGCCATGCCTTTCCCAGACAAGAATCAAGCATCCAAGGACCGGTTTCTGGCTATCAGCCTTCATCAGCCTGGATAGCTTGACTCCAGTGGTGTGGAGAGCCTGGGACTCACGTCTGAGCATACCCAGCCCACTCGGGGTGAAAATTGCAAAAAACACAGTTGATGGACAGAATGTAGAACAATGTCATACATTCACCCCAGTACAAGGATCTGGGCCTAAATCCCTCGTTTTTTTTTTGCACTCCACACCACCCTGGGTTAGACACTGGCTATATGCAAATCAGCTCTGACCCTGTGCCTCATGGGAACAGTGCAGTCCGAACTACCAAGCCATGTCTTTCCCAGACCAGAATCAAGCATCCAAGGACCGGTTTCTGGCTATCAGCCTTCATCAGCCTGGATAGCTTGACTCCAGTGGTGTGGGGAGCCTGGGACTCACGTCTGAGCATACCCAGCCCACTCGGGGTGAAAATTGCAAAAAACACAGTTGATGGACAGAATGTAGAACAATGTCATACATTCACCCCAGTACAAGGATCTGGGCCTAAATCCATCGTTTTTTTGCACTCCACACCACCCTGGGTTAGACACTGGCTATATGCAAATCAGCTCTGACCCTGTGCCTCATGGGAACAGTGCAGTCCGAACTACCAAGCCATGTCTTTCCCAGACCAGAATCAAGCATCCAAGGACCGGTTTCTGGCTATCAGCCTTCATCAGCCTGGATAGCTTGACTCCAGTGGTGTGGAGAGCCTGGGACTCACGTCTGAGCATACCCAGCCCACTCGGGGTGAAAATTGCAAAAAACACAGTTGATGGACAGAATGTAGAACAATGTCATACATTCACCCCAGTACAAGGATCTGGGCCTAAACCCATCGTTTTTTTGCACTCCACACCACCCTGGGTTAGACACTGGCTATATGCAAATCAGCTCTGACCCTGTGCCTCATGGGAACAGTGCAGTCCGAACTACCAAGCCATGTCTTTCCCAGACCAGAATCAAGCATCCAAGGACCGGTTTCTGGCTATCAGCCTTCATCAGCCTGGATAGCTTGACTCCAGTGGTGTGGAGAGCCTGGGACTCACGTCTGAGCATACCCAGCCCACTCGGGGTGAAAATTGCAAAAAACACAGTTGATGGACAGAATGTAGAACAATGTCATACATTCACCCCAGTACAAGGATCTGGGCCTAAATCCATCGTTTTTTTGCACTCCACACCACCCTGGGTTAGACACTGGCTATATGCAAATCAGCTCTGACCCTGTGCCTCATGGGAACAGTGCAGTCCGAACTACCAAGCCATGTCTTTCCCAGACCAGAATCAAGCATCCAAGGACCGGTTTCTGGCTATCAGCCTTCATCAGCCTGGATAGCTTGACTCCAGTGGTGTGGAGAGCCTGGGACTCACGTCTGAGCATACCCAGCCCACTCGGGGTGAAAATTGCAAAAAACACAGTTGATGGACAGAATGTAGAACAATGTCATACATTCACCCCAGTACAAGGATCTGGGCCTAAATCCATCGTTTTTTTGCACTCCACACCACCCTGGGTTAGACACTGGCTATATGCAAATCAGCTCTGACCCTGTGCCTCATGGGAACAGTGCAGTCCGAACTACCAAGCCATGTCTTTCCCAGACCAGAATCAAGCATCCAAGGACCGGTTTCTGGCTATCAGCCTTCATCAGCCTGGATAGCTTGACTCCAGTGGTGTGGAGAGCCTGGGACTCACGTCTGAGCATACCCAGCCCACTCGGGGTGAAAATTGCAAAAAACACAGTTGATGGACAGAATGTAGAACAATGTCATACATTCACCCCAGTACAAGGATCTGGGCCTAAATCCATCGTTTTTTTGCACTCCACACCACCCTGGGTTAGACACTGGCTATATGCAAATCAGCTCTGACCCTGTGCCTCATGGGAACAGTGCAGTCCGAACTACCAAGCCATGTCTTTCCCAGACCAGAATCAAGCATCCAAGGACCGGTTTCTGGCTATCAGCCTTCATCAGCCTGGATAGCTTGACTCCAGTGGTGTGGAGAGCCTGGGACTCACGTCTGAGCATACCCAGCCCACTCGGGGTGAAAATTGCAAAAAACACAGTTGATGGACAGAATGTAGAACAATGTCATACATTCACCCCAGTACAAGGATCTGGGCCTAAATCCATCGTTTTTTGGCACTCCACACCACCCTGGGTTAGACACTGGCTATATGCAAATCAGCTCTGACCCTGTGCCTCATGGGAACAGTGCAGTCCGAACTACCAAGCCATGTCTTTCCCAGACCAGAATCAAGCATCCAAGGACCGGTTTCTGGCTATCAGCCTTCATCAGCCTGGAAAGCTTGACTCCAGTGGTGTGGAGAGCCTGGGACTCACGTCTGAGCATACCCAGCCCACTCGGGGTGAAAATTGCAAAAAACACAGTTGATGGACAGAATGTAGAACAATGTCATACATTCACCCCAGTACAAGGATCTGGGCCTAAACCCATCGTTTTTTTGCACTCCACACCACCCTGGGTTAGACACTGGCTATATGCAAATCAGCTCTGACCCTGTGCCTCATGGGAACAGTGCAGTCCGAACTACCAAGCCATGTCTTTCCCAGACCAGAATCAAGCATCCAAGGACCGGTTTCTGGCTATCAGCCTTCATCAGCCTGGATAGCTTGACTCCAGTGGTGTGGAGAGCCTGGGACTCACGTCTGAGCATACCCAGCCCACTCGGGGTGAAAATTGCAAAAAACACAGTTGATGGACAGAATGTAGAACAATGTCATACATTCACCCCAGTACAAGGATCTGGGCCTAAATCCCTCGTTTTTTTTTTGCACTCCACACCACCCTGGGTTAGACACTGGCTATATGCAAATCAGCTCTGACCCTGTGCCTCATGGGAACAGTGCAGTCCGAACTACCAAGCCATGTCTTTCCCAGACCAGAATCAAGCATCCAAGGACCGGTTTCTGGCTATCAGCCTTCATCAGCCTGGATAGCTTGACTCCAGTGGTGTGGGGAGCCTGGGACTCACGTCTGAGCATACCCAGCCCACTCGGGGTGAAAATTGCAAAAAACACAGTTGATGGACAGAATGTAGAACAATGTCATACATTCACCCCAGTACAAGGATCTGGGCCTAAACCCATCGTTTTTTTGCACTCCACACCACCCTGGGTTAGACACTGGCTATATGCAAATCAGCTCTGACACTGTGCCTCATGGGAACAGTGCAGTCCGAACTACCAAGCCATGTCTTTCCCAGACCAGAATCAAGCATCCAAGGACCGGTTTCTGGCTATCAGCCTTCATCAGCCTGGATAGCTTGACTCCAGTGGTGTGGAGAGCCTGGGACTCACGTCTGAGCATACCCAGCCCACTCGGGGTGAAAATTGCAAAAAACACAGTTGATGGACAGAATGTAGAACAATGTCATACATTCACCCCAGTACAAGGATCTGGGCCTAAATCCATCGTTTTTTTGCACTCCACACCACCCTGGGTTAGACACTGGCTATATGCAAATCAGCTCTGACCCTGTGCCTCATGGGAACAGTGCAGTCCGAACTACCAAGCCATGTCTTTCCCAGACCAGAATCAAGCATCCAAGGACCGGTTTCTGGCTATCAGCCTTCATCAGCCTGGATAGCTTGACTCCAGTGGTGTGGAAAGCCTGGGACTCACGTCTGAGCATACCCAGCCCACTCGGGGTGAAAATTGCAAAAAACACAGTTGATGGACAGAATGTAGAACAATGTCATACATTCACCCCAAAACAAGGATCTGGGCCTAAATCCATCGTTTTTTTGCACTCCACACCACCCTGGGTTAGACACTGGCTATATGCAAATCAGCTCTGACCCTGTGCCTCATGGGAACAGTGCAGTCCGAACTACCAAGCCATGTCTTTCCCAGACCAGAATCAAGCATCCAAGGACCGGTTTCTGGCTATCAGCCTTCATCAGCCTGGATAGCTTGACTCCAGTGGTGTGGAGAGCCTGGGACTCACGTCTGAGCATACCCAGCCCACTCGGGGTGAAAATTGCAAAAAACACAGTTGATGGACAGAATGTAGAACAATGTCATACATTCACCCCAGTACAAGGATCTGGGCCTAAATCCATCGTTTTTTTGCACTCCACACCACCCTGGGTTAGACACTGGCTATATGCAAATCAGCTCTGACCCTGTGCCTCATGGGAACAGTGCAGTCCGAACTACCAAGCCATGTCTTTCCCAGACCAGAATCAAGCATCCAAGGACCGGTTTCTGGCTATCAGCCTTCATCAGCCTGGATAGCTTGACTCCAGTGGTGTGGAGAGCCTGGGACTCACGTCTGAGCATACCCAGCCCACTCGGGGTGAAAATTGCAAAAAACACAGTTGATGGACAGAATGTAGAACAATGTCATACATTCACCCCAGTACAAGGATCTGGGCCTAAATCCATCGTTTTTTGGCACTCCACACCACCCTGGGTTAGACACTGGCTATATGCAAATCAGCTCTGACCCTGTGCCTCATGGGAACAGTGCAGTCCGAACTACCAAGCCATGTCTTTCCCAGACCAGAATCAAGCATCCAAGGACCGGTTTCTGGCTATCAGCCTTCATCAGCCTGGATAGCTTGACTCCAGTGGTGTGGAGAGCCTGGGACTCACGTCTGAGCATACCCAGCCCACTCGGGGTGAAAATTGCAAAAAACACAGTTGATGGACAGAATGTAGAACAATGTCATACATTCACCCCAGTACAAGGATCTGGGCCTAAATCCCTCGTTTTTTTTTTGCACTCCACACCACCCTGGGTTAGACACTGGCTATATGCAAATCAGCTCTGACCCTGTGCCTCATGGGAACAGTGCAGTCCGAACTACCAAGCCATGTCTTTCCCAGACCAGAATCAAGCATCCAAGGACCGGTTTCCGGCTATCAGCCTTCATCAGCCTGGATAGCTTGACTCCAGTGGTGTGGAGAGCCTGGGACTCACGTCTGAGCATACCCAGCCCACTCGGGGTGAAAATTGCAAAAAACACAGTTGATGGACAGAATGTAGAACAATGTCATACATTCACCCCAGTACAAGGATCTGGGCCTAAATCCATCGTTTTTTTGCACTCCACACCACCCTGGGTTAGACACTGGCTATATGCAAATCAGCTCTGACCCTGTGCCTCATGGGAACAGTGCAGTCCGAACTACCAAGCCATGTCTTTCCCAGACCAGAATCAAGCATCCAAGGACCGGTTTCTGGCTATCAGCCTTCATCAGCCTGGATAGCTTGACTCCAGTGGTGTGGAGAGCCTGGGACTCACGTCTGAGCATACCCAGCCCACTCGGGGTGAAAATTGCAAAAAACACAGTTGATGGACAGAATGTAGAACAATGTCATACATTCACCCCAGTACAAGGATCTGGGCCTAAATCCATCGTTTTTTTGCACTCCACACCACCCTGGGTTAGACACTGGCTATATGCAAATCAGCTCTGACCCTGTGCCTCATGGGAACAGTGCAGTCCGAACTACCAAGCCATGTCTTTCCCAGACCAGAATCAAGCATCCAAGGACCGGTTTCTGGCTATCAGCCTTTATCAGCCTGGATAGCTTGACTCCAGTGGTGTGGAGAGCCTGGGACTCACGTCTGAGCATACCCAGCCCACTCGGGGTGAAAATTGCAAAAAACACAGTTGATGGACAGAATGTAGAACAATGTCATACATTCACCCCAGTACAAGGATCTGGGCCTAAATCCATCGTTTTTTTGCACTCCACACCACCCTGGGTTAGACACTGGCTATATGCAAATCAGCTCTGACCCTGTGCCTCATGGGAACAGTGCAGTCCGAACTACCAAGCCATGTCTTTCCCAGACCAGAATCAAGCATCCAAGGACCGGTTTCTGGCTATCAGCCTTCATCAGCCTGGATAGCTTGACTCCAGTGGTGTGGAGAGCCTGGGACTCACGTCTGAGCATACCCAGCCCACTCGGGGTGAAAATTGCAAAAAACACAGTTGATGGACAGAATGTAGAACAATGTCATACATTCACCCCAGTACAAGGATCTGGGCCTAAATCCATCGTTTTTTGGCACTCCACACCACCCTGGGTTAGACACTGGCTATATGCAAATCAGCTCTGACCCTGTGCCTCATGGGAACAGTGCAGTCCGAACTACCAAGCCATGTCTTTCCCAGACCAGAATCAAGCATCCAAGGACCGGTTTCTGGCTATCAGCCTTCATCAGCCTGGATAGCTTGACTCCAGTGGTGTGGAGAGCCTGGGACTCACGTCTGAGCATACCCAGCCCACTCGGGGTGAAAATTGCAAAAAACACAGTTGATGGACAGAATGTAGAACAATGTCATACATTCACCCCAGTACAAGGATCTGGGCCTAAACCCATCGTTTTTTTGCACTCCACACCACCCTGGGTTAGACACTGGCTATATGCAAATCAGCTCTGACCCTGTGCCTCATGGGAACAGTGCAGTCCGAACTACCAAGCCATGTCTTTCCCAGACCAGAATCAAGCATCCAAGGACCGGTTTCTGGCTATCAGCCTTCATCAGCCTGGATAGCTTGACTCCAGTGGTGTGGAGAGCCTGGGACTCACGTCTGAGCATACCCAGCCCACTCGGGGTGAAAATTGCAAAAAACACAGTTGATGGACAGAATGTAGAACAATGTCATACATTCACCCCAGTACAAGGATCTGGGCCTAAATCCATCGTTTTTTTGCACTCCACACCACCCTGGGTTAGACACTGGCTATATGCAAATCAGCTCTGACCCTGTGCCTCATGGGAACAGTGCAGTCCGAACTATCAAGCCATGTCTTTCCCAGACCAGAATCAAGCATCCAAGGACCGGTTTCTGGCTATCAGCCTTCATCAGCCTGGATAGCTTGACTCCAGTGGTGTGGAGAGCCTGGGACTCACGTCTGAGCATACCCAGCCCACTCGGGGTGAAAATTGCAAAAAACATAGTTGATGGACAGAATGTAGAACAATGTCATACATTCACCCCAGTACAAGGATCTGGGCCTAAATCCATCGTTTTTTTGCACTCCACACCACCCTGGGTTAGACACTGGCTATATGCAAATCAGCTCTGACCCTGTGCCTCATGGGAACAGTGCAGTCCGAACTACCAAGCCATGTCTTTCCCAGACCAGAATCAAGCATCCAAGGACCGGTTTCTGGCTATCAGCCTTCATCAGCCTGGATAGCTTGACTCCAGTGGTGTGGAGAGCCTGGGACTCACGTCTGAGCATACCCAGCCCACTCGGGGTGAAAATTGCAAAAAACACAGTTGATGGACAGAATGTAGAACAATGTCATACATTCACCCCAGTACAAGGATCTGGGCCTAAATCCATCGTTTTTTTGCACTCCACACCACCCTGGGTTAGACACTGGCTATATGCAAATCAGCTCTGACCCTGTGCCTCATGGGAACAGTGCAGTCCGAACTACCAAGCCATGTCTTTCCCAGACCAGAATCAAGCATCCAAGGACCGGTTTCTGGCTATCAGCCTTCATCAGCCTGGATAGCTTGACTCCAGTGGTGTGGAGAGCCTGGGACTCACGTCTGAGCATACCCAGCCCACTCGGGGTGAAAATTGCAAAAAACACAGTTGATGGACAGAATGTAGAACAATGTCATACATTCACCCCAGTACAAGGATCTGGGCCTAAATCCATCATTTTTTGGCACTCCACACCACCCTGGGTTAGACACTGGCTATATGCAAATCAGCTCTGACCCTGTGCCTCATGGGAACAGTGCAGTCCGAACTACCAAGCCATGTCTTTCCCAGACCAGAATCAAGCATCCAAGGACCGGTTTCTGGCTATCAGCCTTCATCAGCCTGGATAGCTTGACTCCAGTGGTGTGGAGAGCCTGGGACTCACGTCTGAGCATACCCAGCCCACTCGGGGTGAAAATTGCAAAAAACACAGTTGATGGACAGAATGTAGAACAATGTCATACATTCACCCCAGTACAAGGATCTGGGCCTAAATCCATCGGTTTTTTTTTGCACTCCACACCACCCTGGGTTAGACACTGGCTATATGCAAATCAGCTCTGACCCTGTGCCTCATGGGAACAGTGCAGTCCGAACTACCAAGCCATGTCTTTCCCAGACCAGAATCAAGCATCCAAGGACCGGTTTCTGGCTATCAGCCTTCATCAGCCTGGATAGCTTGACTCCAGTGGTGTGGAGAGCCTGGGACTCACGTCTGAGCATACCCAGCCCACTCGGGGTGAAAATTGCAAAAAACACAGTTGATGGACAGAATGTAGAACAATGTCATACATTCACCCCAGTACAAGGATCTAGGCCTAAATCCATCGTTTTTTTGCACTCCACACCACCCTGGGTTAGACACTGGCTATATGCAAATCAGCTCTGACCCTGTGCCTCATGGGAACAGTGCAGTCCGAACTACCAAGCCATGTCTTTCCCAGACCAGAATCAAGCATCCAAGGACCGGTTTCTGGCTATCAGCCTTCATCAGCCTGGATAGCTTGACTCCAGTGGTGTGGAGAGCCTGGGACTCACGTCTGAGCATACCCAGCCCACTCGGGGTGAAAATTGCAAAAAACACAGTTGATGGACAGAATGTAGAACAATGTCATACATTCACCCCAGTACAAGGATCTGGGCCTAAATCCATCGTTTTTGTGCACTCCACACCACCCTGGGTTAGACACTGGCTATATGCAAATCAGCTCTGACCCTGTGCCTCATGGGAACAGTGCAGTCCGAACTACCAAGCCATGTCTTTCCCAGACCAGAATCAAGCATCCAAGGACCGGTTTCTGGCTATCAGCCTTCATCAGCCTGGATAGCTTGACTCCAGTGGTGTGGAGAGCCTGGGACTCACGTCTGAGCATACCCAGCCCACTCGGGGTGAAAATTGCAAAAAACACAGTTGATGGACAGAATGTAGAACAATGTCATACATTCACCCCAGTACAAGGATCTGGGCCTAAATCCATCGTTTTTTTGCACTCCACACCACCCTGGGATAGACACTGGCTATATGCAAATCAGCTCTGACCCTGTGCCTCATGGGAACAGTGCAGTCCGAACTACCAAGCCATGTCTTTCCCAGACCAGAATCAAGCATCCAAGGACCGGTTTCTGGCTATCAGCCTTCATCAGCCTGGATAGCTTGACTCCAGTGGTGTGGAGAGCCTGGGACTCACGTCTGAGCATACCCAGCCCACTCGGGGTGAAAATTGCAAAAAACACAGTTGATGGACAGAATGTAGAACAATGTCATACATTCACCCCAGTACAAGGATCTGGGCCTAAATCCATCATTTTTTGGCACTCCACACCACCCTGGGTTAGACACTGGCTATATGCAAATCAGCTCTGACCCTGTGCCTCATGGGAACAGTGCAGTCCGAACTACCAAGCCATGTCTTTCCCAGACCAGAATCAAGCATCCAAGGACCGGTTTCTGGCTATCAGCCTTCATCAGCCTGGATAGCTTGACTCCAGTGGTGTGGAGAGCCTGGGACTCACGTCTGAGCATACCCAGCCCACTCGGGGTGAAAATTGCAAAAAACACAGTTGATGGACAGAATGTAGAACAATGTCATACATTCACCCCAGTACAAGGATCTGGGCCTAAATCCATCGTTTTTTTTTTGCACTCCACACCACCCTGGGTTAGACACTGGCTATATGCAAATCAGCTCTGACCCTGTGCCTCATGGGAACAGTGCAGTCCGAACTACCAAGCCATGTCTTTCCCAGACCAGAATCAAGCATCCAAGGACCGGTTTCTGGCTATCAGCCTTCATCAGCCTGGATAGCTTGACTCCAGTGGTGTGGAGAGCCTGGGACTCACGTCTGAGCATACCCAGCCCACTCGGGGTGAAAATTGCAAAAAACACAGTTGATGGACAGAATGTAGAACAATGTCATACATTCACCCCAGTACAAGGATCTAGGCCTAAATCCATCGTTTTTTTGCACTCCACACCACCCTGGGTTAGACACTGGCTATATGCAAATCAGCTCTGACCCTGTGCCTCATGGGAACAGTGCAGTCCGAACTACCAAGCCATGTCTTTCCCAGACCAGAATCAAGCATCCAAGGACCGGTTTCTGGCTATCAGCCTTCATCAGCCTGGATAGCTTGACTCCAGTGGTGTGGAGAGCCTGGGACTCACGTCTGAGCATACCCAGCCCACTCGGGGTGAAAATTGCAAAAAACACAGTTGATGGACAGAATGTAGAACAATGTCATACATTCACCCCAGTACAAGGATCTGGGCCTAAATCCATCGTTTTTGTGCACTCCACACCACCCTGGGTTAGACACTGGCTATATGCAAATCAGCTCTGACCCTGTGCCTCATGGGAACAGTGCAGTCCGAACTACCAAGCCATGTCTTTCCCAGACCAGAATCAAGCATCCAAGGACCGGTTTCTGGCTATCAGCCTTCATCAGCCTGGATAGCTTGACTCCAGTGGTGTGGAGAGCCTGGGACTCACGTCTGAGCATACCCAGCCCACTCGGGGTGAAAATTGCAAAAAACACAGTTGATGGACAGAATGTAGAACAATGTCATACATTCACCCCAGTACAAGGATCTGGGCCTAAATCCATCGTTTTTTTGCACTCCACACCACCCTGGGATAGACACTGGCTATATGCAAATCAGCTCTGACCCTGTGCCTCATGGGAACAGTGCAGTCCGAACTACCAAGCCATGTCTTTCCCAGACCAGAATCAAGCATCCAAGGACCGGTTTCTGGCTATCAGCCTTCATCAGCCTGGATAGCTTGACTCCAGTGGTGTGGAGAGCCTGGGACTCACGTCTGAGCATACCCAGCCCACTCGGGGTGAAAATTGCAAAAAACACAGTTGATGGACAGAATGTAGAACAATGTCATACATTCACCCCAGTACAAGGATCTGGGCCTAAATCCATCGTTTTTTTGCACTCCACACCACCCTGGGTTAGACACTGGCTATATGCAAATCAGCTCTGACCCTGTGCCTCATGGGAACAGTGCAGTCCGAACTACCAAGCCATGTCTTTCCCAGACCAGAATCAAGCATCCAAGGACCGGTTTCTGGCTATCAGCCTTCATCAGCCTGGATAGCTTGACTCCAGTGGTGTGGAGAGCCTGGGACTCACGTCTGAGCATACCCAGCCCACTCGGGGTGAAAATTGCAAAAAACACAGTTGATGGACAGAATGTAGAACAATGTCATACATTCACCCCAGTACAAGGATCTGGGCCTAAATCCATCGTTTTTTTGCACTCCACACCACCCTGGGTTAGACACTGGCTATATGCAAATCAGCTCTGACCCTGTGCCTCATGGGAACAGTGCAGTCCGAACTACCAAGCCATGTCTTTCCCAGACCAGAATCAAGCATCCAAGGACCGGTTTCTGGCTATCAGCCTTCATCAGCCTGGATAGCTTGACTCCAGTGGTGTGGAGAGCCTGGGACTCGCGTCTGAGCATACCCAGCCCACTCGGGGTGAAAATTGCAAAAAACACAGTTGATGGACAGAATGTAGAACAATGTCATACATTCACCCCAGTACAAGGATCTGGGCCTAAATCCATCGTTTTTTTGCACTCCACACCACCCTGGGTTAGACACTGGCAATATGCAAATCAGCTCTGACCCTGTGCCTCATGGGAACAGTGCAGTCTGAACTACCAAGCCATGTCTTTCCCAGACCAGAATCAAGCATCCAAGGACCGGTTTCTGGCTATCAGCCTTCATCAGCCTGGATAGATTGACTCCACACCACTGGAGTCAAGCTATCCAGGCTGATGAAGGCTGATAGCCAGAAACCGGTCCTTGGATGCTTGATTCCGGTCCAGGAAAGACATGGCTTGGCAGTTCGGGCTGGACTGTTCCCATGAGGCACAGGGTCAAGTCTGATTTGCATATGGCCATGTCTGACCTGGGGTGGTGTGGAGTGTAAAAAAACGATGGATTTAGGTCCAGATCTCTGTACTGGGGTGAATGTATGACATTGTTCTGCATTCTGTCCATCAATTGTTATTTTTGCATTTGTCACCCCGAGTGGGATGGGTATGCTCAGACGTGAGTCCCATGCTCTCCACACCACTGGAGTCAAGCTATCCAGGCTGATGAAGGCTGATAGCCAGAAACCGGTCCTTGGATGCTTGATTCCGGTCCAGGAAAGACATGGCTTGGCAGTTCGGGCTGGACTGTTCCCATGAGGCACAGGGTCAAGTCTGATTTGCATATGGCCATGTCTGACCTGGGGTGGTGTGGAGTGTAAAAAAACGATGGATTTAGGCACAGATCTCTGTACTGGGGTGAATGTATGACATTGTTCTGCATTCTGTCCATCAATTGTTGTTTTTGCATTTGTCACCCCGAGTGGGATGGGTATGCTCAGACGTGAGTCCCATGCTCTCCACACCACTGGAGTCAAGCTATCCAGGCTGATGAAGGCTGATAGCCAGAAACCGGTCCTTGGATGCTTGATTCCGGTCCAGGAAAGACATGGCTTGGCAGTTCGGGCTGGACTGTTCCCATGAGGCACAGGGTCAAGTCTGATTTGCATATGGCCATGTCTGACCTGGGGTGGTGTGGAGTGTAAAAAAACGATGGATTTAGGCCCAGATATCTGTACTGGGGTGAATGTATGACATTGTTCTGCATTCTGTCCATCAATTGTTGTTTTTGCATCCTCCTAGAAGGTGGCAGAAATATACAATCAAACTCTGCCCTATCTGGTACTTGCTTGCCTTGATAGTGAGGCCTGCACTCTGCAGAGCCCCAAGGGCCTTTCCAATGTGGACCAGGTGATCCTGCCAAGTGGAGCTATAGACAACAATATCTTCCATATATGCTGCACTAAAAGCCTCCAACCCAGCATACACATCGTTCACAAACCTTTGGAAGGTGGCCGGGGCATTCTTTAGTCCAAAGGGCATAACAGTGAACTGATAATGCCCATCTGGAGTTGAGAATGCAGATCTCTCTTTTGCTCCTGGGGTCAGACCAATCTGCTGATGTCAAATCAAAGGTACTGAGAAACTTGGCTGCCCTAACCTGTCAATACATTTATCAGCCCTAAGAATTAGGTGTGCATCTGTCTTGGTTACTGCATTGAGGCCCTTATGGTTCACACAAAACCTGAGCTGTCTTAGCACCCTAGGTATGAGTTTCAGGGAATAAGACAACTGGGCTGGTCCAGGGGTTATCAGAGGATTCAATGACTCCCAATCCCAGCATCTTTCTTACTTCAGCTTTGATGTTCTCTTTGACTTGATCCAACTGCCTGTAGATTTTATTTTTGATAGGTAGGTTGCCCACAGTTCCCACATCATGTGTACGCCAGATTGTCTAACCAGGGGTCAAAGAGAAGAGCTCAGCATACTGTTCCAGGACTTGCCTGCAGTCAGCCTGCTATTGGGTAGAGGGGGTGTCTCAAAAGACTACTCCTACTGACCCCTCCTTAGGGTTGTGAGAGGAAAGGTCAGGGAGCGGTTCCCTCTCTTCCTCCCGATCCTCATCACTGACCATCAGCAAGGTCACCTCAGTCTTATCATGATAGGGTTTAAAGCTGTTCATATGGATGACTCTTTTAGGGATCCTGCAAGGGCTAAGGTCATACCGAAGCTACTGTAGCTCTTGACTGTACTCGAGGTTTTTAGATGCTTTTTCCATGTACTCAGTCATCCTCGAATGTAGGCCAATCACATAGTACACTATGTCTTGCTTAGGCTCTTTGAGAGGTCTCTCCTAGCCTTCCTTCACTACACACAATGGTCCCCTTATGAGATGTTCAAAGGGGGAGAACCCTTCTCCCTTCTGTGGCACTTCTCTGTAGGCAAAAAGCAGGCATGGCAGTAAGACATCCCATTACCTTCTGATTTTTTTTAGAGCCTCCCATGATCATGCATTTTATGGTTTTGTTAAATCTCTCAAATAAACTGTTTGTTTGTGGGTGATATGGGGTGGTGAACTTGTAAGTCACTCCATATTCAGGCCACATATGTTTCAGGTAGCCAGACATGAAGTTTGTACCTCTGTCTGACACCACCACCTTAGGGAAACCCACTCTGGTAAAGATACCAATGAAGGTCCTAGCCACTGCAGGAGCAGTAGTAGTCCTAAGGGGTATTGCTTCAGGGAACCTGGTAGCATGATACACCTCTACTAGCATAAAACTGTTGCCTGCTGGTGTTGGGGTTGCTAGGGGGCTAACCATATCAGCCCCAACCATTTCAAAGGGTACCCCAAACACTAGGTGTGGAATTAAGGGGGCGTTTGGGTGGCCATCTGCTTTGCCATAACCCTGGGCGGAGTTCGTGGAGTTGCGGTACGCGGAACTCCGTGAAGTGCAAAAACAACTCCGCAAAGCTCCGCCAGCTGCAGAGTACAATAGAAAAACACCATTCGCAGTGACTGCACAGTGCTGGACGCTTGTCCGCACTATGCAGTCATTTTGAACAGCACCATTCACAGCGCAAGCTTTCCTTTTCTGCGGCTCAAGTAGATTTTTACTCGAGCAGTAGCTTTCTCAACGCGAACGGGTAGTTTCTCAACGCGAGCGGTCGCGAGCATACGCGATCACTCGCAATGGGAAACGTGACAGACCCAACGCGAGCGGTCGCGAGCATACGCGATCACTCGCAATGGGAAACGTGACAGAACCCCCCCCACGCATCTCGCCGGGAGGTTGAATTTTCAACACTCGTGCTCGCCAACTCGATGTTGACGATTGTGAACGAGGAAAAATCTCGCCGGGAGGTGGATTTTCCTTGCTTGTGCTCACCAACTTGACATTGGTGAACACAAGCGAGGAAAAAAACTCCTCCGCTACGCGAAGCAGAGTTTTTCGGAACTCAGCGGAGTGCGGGAAACTCTGCAATTGGAGCGGAGTTCACCGCCCAGGGTTAGTTTGCCGTTGGTTTGGCAAGTAGCAAAGGAGTTGCAAAACTCCTTCACCTTCTGGGACATCCCTGGACCGTGGAAGTGGGTGACTAACCGACTCCAAGTTTTGGCCTGGACAAGATGCCCAGCTAAGAGGGTGTCATGAGCCAAAGTGAATAAGAACTGTCTATACATCTGAGGCACTACCACTTTCCTAGCAGTACCAGCTTTGGGGTCTCTGGCCTCAGTGTAAAGGAGCCCTTCCTCCCAATAGGTTCCGTGGGAGCCACTGACATCTCCTGTTTCCTGATCAGCAGCTTGCTGTCTCAGACTTTAAAGACTAGAGCAGGTCGTCTGTCCCTGGCACAGAGCTTCCTTACAGGGTCCCTTGTGCCCAAGAGCTCAGCCGTGTACGGTCCAAATTCCTGGGGCTCAGTTCCCTCTGGGGCTCACAGGTCTTCTCCCTGGGGATCTGTCCAGAAGCTGGCTTCCCAGATCTCATGCCTTTTCTCTTATTCCAGACTCCAACTCCTTTTTTTCATTCTGGGTGTTACACTTTGCTCTAGTTTTCACACACACACATTCAGGTATACCCAGCATTGCTGCATGGGTTTTTCCTTCTACCTCAGCCCATCCTGACGACTCTAGATGATTGCCTAGCAGACATTGTACAGGAATTACAGAGGGTACCTCCATCTTCATTTGGCTAGTAACCCCTCCCCATTCTAAGGACACCATCGCCATGGGATGGACCTTTGCCTGATTATCAGCATCAAGGACTGTGAATGTCTCACCAGCCAAGTATTGTTCTGGGGAGATCAGTCATTTAGTCACCATAATTACACTTGCACCTTTATCCCTCAGTGCTTCAACTCTGATCCCATTTATATGCAGCAGTTGTCTGCATTTTTCCAGTTTAATGGGCCAGACAGCCAGAGCAGCTACATCCACCCCACCTTCCTAAAGTTGCTTTGGGGAGCTCTATGACACGGTCAGGGCTCTTTTGGGATCCCATCTGGAGACTTACCATTGTATTATTGCAGGTGCACTAGGGGGACTCTTTGTATTAGTACAGCTAGGGTCTTTTGTGTGGAGCCCATTGGCCGTGCAGTTAAAGCAGCATGCCTTTTTGGAACCTAGATCTTATCCTGATACCCACCCCTAGACTATTTATTGTCTCAGGGCCAACCCTCCTGAACAGGTTTTTGGGGGCCTTGAGAAGACTCTTTGTTTTTGTCTTTGGACTGGTTACCATATTTCCCTTGGGGATTAGTTTAGCAACCCCTTTCTTTTGGTCACCCCCACCATGAGTTGTCTTGACCCAGGGGTCTGCCTTCTTCCCCAACTTTTGAGGAGAAAGTGGATCTAGGTCTACCAGGTACTGATGTTATCTCTCAAGAATACAATTACTCAGCAGATGCTCTTTCATATTAAGATTATAAAGCCCATAATAGTCATGCACATAGTTACCTTTCAACCAGCCAACTGGTGCTTTCACTGAAAAGTCTACAAAATCTACCCAGGTTTGACTCTGGGTTTTTTGAGTCTCCCTGAACCTGGTCCTGTACTCCTCAGTGGTGAGTCCAAAGCCCTCAATCAGGGTATACTTCATGAGGTCACAGGACTCAGCCTCTGCCTCATTCAGTGTCAGGAGCCTATCCTTGCACCTTCCTGAGAACAGCTCCCGGAGAAGAAAGACCCAATATTTTTGGTTGAGTTGCCTCATTATTTTACCAGCCCTCTCAAAGGCTGTAAACCATTTGGTGAAGTTATCACCCTCTGTGTATTTGGGGACAATCCTTTTGGGGATTTTAGGTTTGAAAGCTTCATCTTTCTCCCTATTTATTACTTTACAGCCACCAGAGATGAGTCCTAGGCCCATCTCCGCTCTTTCTTTCTCTATAGCTAGGTGTTTAGCCTCTAAGGCTGTCCTCTTGGCTAGTTTTTTAAGATCTGCATCTTCACTGTCTATGTCTCCTGAGGTACCATCAGTACTCCCGTTGTTGCTTCCATTAGGATTGCTGTTGGAATCATTGTCATCCACCTCAGCATCCTCTGCCCCTTCTCCAAGTGGAGGGTTTCTTCCTCGGCTAGGGCCCTAGCATTTTCTGTGAGCAGTCTTTGCAGATATGCCTTTGTGTCTAGGTCTCACAGTGAGGTTCCATGCTTGGCAGAGGGACTTAAGTTCAGACAACTTAAGGTTCCTGTATTGTCCCAGGTTGAGCTCCTGGGAAGGACCTGCCTCAGACATGGCATTACAGTAGTGGGGCCTTTTTTTTGTTGAAAACTACAAAAGATTCTAAGTACTTTCTCAAGGCTCAACTAACTTAAATACTTGTTAAGTTCTTAACAGTTTTGTTGTGGGACATAACACAAGGCTCTAACAGCTAGGTTTTAAACAGTTAGAAAAAATCTGAATCAGAAAAAATGTTTTAGGCTAAAGACAGTTTTGGATTCCTTAGTGAAATCCCACATTAAACATGTGGTACAGCAGATGTCAAGTCTTGTATGATATATCAAAATGAGATATATCATACAAAGCATCCAGGGTTTCCCTTAAGAGTAGAGGGCTTGCTCTAGCAATCTCAAGGTGCTTTTCTTGGGAGTAGTGGGTCGAGCATCCTTAGACTTGAGGAGTGTTAAACATCTGCACATGCAAACAATCATCACAAAATGATGCACACACCTCAGTAAGGATATCCAAACCAATTAATAAAAATAACAATTATCTTTATATAACTTTAGGCACCAAGATCATCAAAATCAGGTGAGTACTTTTTAAAATAGCAGGTTTGAAGAAAACAGGTGTTTGATACTTTAAATCATTATTGAATCACTTTGCGGCAATGTTAACTTAGGAAGAAAACATACGCTGCACACTGTCACTTAATAATGACATACGGGACCCATTCCCGGGTCTTACGGTAAGTATGGGGCAAGGCCCAAGGCAACACCAACAGGTCGCCCCAGGAGTCACTGGGGCATCCAGGTGCAAAGGTATGTTTTTCAGCATCGGGTGATTTGGTACTCTAAACCGGTTTTGAAACACTCTGGGGTGATGTTAACCTCTGGAGGAAAAACATGTATTGCATCCAGCCACTCAACAGCGACTTTTGAGACCAATCTTCTAGACTTAAGGTGTGTATGGGGCAAAGTCCAAAGCAACACCAACAGAGAATATAGCATGTTACATTGCATGCTATTACATCACGTTCATTTACAATGTGGTTGTTACAATGACCGCGTTGTTGGAACGTAATACCTTTACAGCGCAAGTCATTAGGTTTAAAGCATTTTATTGCAAGGTTATAAACGAGGAAAACAATACATACAGTGTAAACTTGTCGTCAAAGAGGTGCTATTCAGAGTCTCTACACCATGAGCGTCATCAGAATTGCAGACATTACACTCAGAACATGTTGTAGAGCCACATGCTAGGCGTAAGGGCGATGACGACTGACCCCAAAACCAACAACCCCCCCTCAACTGCCCTCCCCTTGCCCTCCCCCCGAACTCCCTCCCACCCCCTTCCCCTCCCCGTTATGCCCCCCCCCCCGGGTAGTGCTGAGCAAATGTCACATGCCCTCTACACCTCTGCGGCAGGACCGCACCTCTCTCCATAGATATCTTTCAGGGCGACGAAGCCTGCGGGGTAGTCAGGGATGTCAGTCGCATGAGCCTGAGGTATCGGGGACAAGTCATTTCCTTAAATTCCGACTGCAGTAAGGTGAGAAAAGGCTGCCATAATCCCTCAAACTTATCTACCTCTCCCGCCACCGTAAGGGACAGTTTCTCCATACCTAGAACGTGCCATAACCTGTGTGGCCAGCCTATAGTGTTGGGAGTGGTGGTGGTGCGCCAATATATGAGTATGTTCTGTATCGCTGAACCTAATGCAATTGCTATCTGTCGACCCCTCCTGGACCTCAGAGGATACATCAACCCGTTAGGTAGCCCTAATAGGACATAGGCGGGAAAGCGAGGCAGTTCAATGTCAAAACACTGGTCAACCTCATCTAAGACCTCCTTCCAGTAGGGACCCAGCAACGGACAGTCCCACAGGATGTGTGTTAGTGTGCCAGTCTGTCCGCACTCGCGCCAACAGGTGTCCGGGAGATTATGGTTCATTTCATGCAGTCGTTGAGGCGTGTAGTACCAGTATGTAGTTAGTTTAGTGAAAGTCTCAGTGAGCCCAGTGTGGTAAGCCGAGTGACACGCGCGGTAGGAAATGTCGTCCCATTCTTTGTGGCTTAATTCCCTCCCCAGTTCCCGCTCCCAGCGCACCCGTCCGGGGTTGTGGATGTGGAAGGTGGGGGGCTGCAAAAGTTTGTACAGGTCCGAGACGAGCTTGGCATCCGAGGAGCGTGTCGCCAGCCACATCTCATAAGGTGTAGACTAATTTGCATATAGCCAGGTTCTGAGCTGGGATGGTGCAATGAGCTAAAAAACAGGTGATGGATTAAAACCATGATCTCTTGACTTGGTAAGAGTATTCTGCATCATTCAGAAACTCTGTCCATCACCACCCCCTTTTCCAAAATCGATTTTATCCACACTATGTGTGGGAGGGTATACTCAGACGTGAGTCCCTTGCTCATTGCACCATCAGGATTCAAGCAAGCCGGGCCGACGAAGGCTGTGTTGCCAGAAACCGGTCCCCGGAAGCTTGTCTCCTTCCCAGTATAAGAATTGGCTTGGTAGTTTGGTTTGTCCTGTTCCCATCATGCACTGGGACAGGAACAGACTAATTTGCATATAGCCAGGTTCTGAGCTGGGATGGTGCAATGAGCTAAAAAACAGGTGATGGATTAAAACCATGATCTATTGACTTGGTAAGAGTATTCTGCATCATTCAGAAACTCTGTCCATCACCACCCCCTTTTCCAAAATCGATTTTATCCACACTATGTGTGGGAGGGTATACTCAGACGTGAGTCCCTTGCTCATTGCACCATCAGGATTCAAGCAAGCCGGGCCAACGAAGGCTGTGATGCCAGAAACCGGTCCCCGGAAGCTTGTCTCCTTCCCAGTATAAGAATTGGCTTGGTAGTTTGGTTTGTCCTGTTCCCATCATGCACTGGGACAGGAACAGACTAATTTGCATATAGCCAGGTTCTGAGCTGGGATGGTGCAATGAGCTAAAAAACAGGTGATGGATTAAAACCATGATCTCTTGACTTGGTAAGAGTATTCTGCATCATTCAGAAACTCTGTCCATCACCACCCCCTTTTCCAAAATCGATTTTATCCACACTATGTGTGGGAGGGTATACTCAGACGTGAGTCCCTTGCTCATTGCACCATCAGGATTCAAGCAAGCCGGGCCGACGAAGGCTGTGATGCCAGAAACCGGTCCCCGGAAGCTTGTCTCCTTCCCAGTATAAGAATTGGCTTGGTAGTTTGGTTTGTCCTGTTCCCATCATGCACTGGGACAGGAACAGACTAATTTGCATATAGCCAGGTTCTGAGCTGGGATGGTGCAATGAGCTAAAAAACAGGTGATGGATTAAAACCATGATCTCTTGGCTTGGTAAGAGTATTCTGCATCATTCAGAAACTCTGTCCATCACCACCCCCTTTTCCAAAATCGATTTTATCCACACTATGTGTGGGAGGGTATACTCAGACGTGAGTCCCTTGCTCATTGCACCATCAGGATTCAAGCAAGCCGGGCCGACGAAGGCTGTGATGCCAGAAACCGGTCCCCGGAAGCTTGTCTCCTTCCCAGTATAAGAATTGGCTTGGTAGTTTGGTTTGTCCTGTTCCCATCATGCACTGGGACAGGAACAGACTAATTTGCATTTAGCCAGGTTCTGAGCTGGGATGGTGCAATGAGCTAAAAAACAGGTGATGGATTAAAACCATGATCTCTTGACTTGGTAAGAGTATTCTGCATCATTCAGAAACTCTGTCCATCACCACCCCCTTTTCCAAAATCGTAAGTTTCCGGTCAGCCAGGTCCCTTACCTGCGGCTGCAGCGCCCAGTGGCGAACCTGTAGATATCGCATACGTTCAGTCTCAGGCAGATGGTAAGCTCGTCTGAGGTCCTGGAACGACACAATCCCTTCCGAACCATACATGTGAAACAAAGCGCAGCATCTGGCAGCCCGCCAGAGCGAGAACGCGCCAGGCTCCATCCCGGGCTGAAAGTCAGGGTTCCCGACCAACGGCGTAAACGGCGACGGGAAGGTGGTAAGTTCCTGGTTAGCATTCACGGCATCCCACACTCTAAGCGGAACTTGCATGACAAAAGACGCGTAAAGGTTGGGGGGGCGATGAGCTCTGCGCATGAAGGGTATCTCCTGTAAGGTCCTGCCCGCCACCGCCTGGTCCTGAAACAGCCAATGTCTGTCAGATTCCCATTTGCTCCACTCCACGAAATACCGTAATAGCGCTGCTTGAAAGTACTTTTGGAGATCCGGAATGCCAAGGCCGCCGGATTCCGGAGCCAGTGTAGACAAAGCTCTCTTAAGCCTGGGTTTGCGACCCTGCCAGACAAAGCGGGCGATGTCAGGCTGAGCCTGTCGGATCCAACCCTTCGGTGGCTGAAGCGGTAGGGCCCGAAACAAATACAGGACCTGCGGCAGGAGAGTCATCTTCACCCCGGCGATCCGTCCCAACAACGACAATGTGCTCCATGTAAAGGGCGAAAAGAAGCGGGGACAGTGGGCACCCCTGTCTGGTTCCCCGTTCAATCGCAAAGTGGTCAGAGCTGCACCCATTCACCCGCACCACCTGGGTGTTTGTAACAGTTAAATACGAGGGTGCGGAATTTCTCCCCTATACCCATTTTGCAAAGCACTCTTTCAAGGTAAGACCAACGCACACGGTCGAACGCCTTTTCCGCGTCGACCAACAACAGCATGCGTTCCCCAGGGATGCGGGAGGCCTTCTCCAGGATGTGTACCACTCTCTTAGTGTTGTCCACCGTTTGCCGACCAGGGACAAACCCCGCCTGATCCGGGTCCACAAGTCCCGGCAGATATTGTGCCAGACGAGTCGCCAGGATCCCCGTGTAGAGCTTGAGGTCCACGTTCAACAACGAAATTGGCCGGTAGGAGCCGCACTCTGTCTTGTCTTTCCCTGGCTTGGGAATTACCGATACCGTCACCCGGAGCAAATCCGGAGGGATGGCTCCCGGTTCCACGAAGGAGTTATAGAGTCGCGTCAACAGTGGGACCAGTTCTTGGCAGAACGTCTTGTAGAAAAGTGGGGTGTAACCGTCGGGTCCCGGGGCCTTCCCATGCTTAAGCCGGGAGATAGCCACAATCATCTCCTCTGGCCGAATGTCCCGCTCCAGGTATTCCGCCTGTTCCGGGGTGATGGCAGGGAGCATGACCGATTCGAGGTAATCAGCCTCAGCCAATGCCGAGGGAGGTTCGCCTGCGTATAAGTCGGCGTAATATCGGCGGAATCCCTCCGCAATCTGATTGTCCTCCGTAGCCGTCGCTCCGCCGGGAATCAACAGTTCCGCAACCCGCTGACGCTGATGTTTCATCCGGAGTCTGTTCGCGAGGAGGCGGCCGCACCTATCGCCGCCAGTGTAATACGCATGTTTCAGGCGCAGCGCCGCATATTCCGCTCTGTCCATGTCCAGCGCGGAGAGTAATTTCCGGGCTGCCTTAAGCTGCCTCCAAATTCTGGGGGCCCCCGTTCTCTGATGCATCTGTTCCAACTCCCGCACCTGGGTCGTAAGCTCATCCCTTTTTTGTTGTCGTTCTCTATTCTCCGCCGACGAGGTGGCGATGAATTCCCCACGGAGCACCGCCTTCAAGGCGGCCCACTGTGTCGCTCGGGTGGTGTCCCCATTATCATTATGGGACCTGTATTCAGTAATTGCGTCGCGTATCTGCTTCACCACCGCCTGCTTATGCAACAGGGAGTCTCTGAGGCGCCAGACTCCCCGAGAGGGTGATACCGGCGGTAGTTGAAAGGAACCCGACACCGGGGCGTGATCCGACAACGTGAGAACCCCTATGTCGGAAGCCGTCGCCAGCGCAGCTATCGGTTCCGTAACTAGGATATGATCTGATCTCGCGTATGTCCTGTGCGCGTGGGAGTAATAGGAATAGGCCCAAGTGGTGGGGTGCAGGCGTCTCCATAAATCATGCATATCGAGATCACCTAGGCAGGAGTGACTCAGCTGCGAGAACTCCCAGGTGTGTGGGCGTCGCTGCGCAGATCTGTCCAGGAGCGAATCAAAGACCATATTCAAGTCCCCCCCAATGATTATGTGTCTGTCCGGTGTAGTCGCTATGTTTTCGAGGGCTGAGTGTAGGAACAGGTCCTGGCGGTCATTCGGGCTATAAATGGAACCCACAGTGAACAAGAAACCCCCCAGCTTGACCCTGTAAGCTAGGAGCCTCCCCTTCTGCTCCGCAACTTTGTGCAGGACCTCTCCTTTAAACATTCTAGAGATTAAGATAGCGACCCCTGCTGTCTTAGTGGGCCCTGAGGAAAAAAGCTGTATTGGGAATTTCGGTGATCTCATCCTAAGGCTGTCTCGGGCTAAGAGGTGAGTCTCCTGTAAAAGACAGATGTCTGCCTGGGTGTTCTCAAGGAGGGACAATATCGCCCTACGCTTGACCGGGTTGTTCAGTCCTTTCACGTTGAGGGTGACTATCTTAAGGGCCATGAATAGTCGTCCCAGGAAAAGCGTTCAATGAAGCTATGCCGGCAGTGATCGCCGTGAGTACCAACGGTGTAAAGCCGAGCAAACGCAGGAGCCTAACAGCACAATACCCGCCACTCAGTGTGCGCGGTGCGAGGCCATAGCAAGAACAGCAGTAAAACATGACAGCCCAGCACAAATCCCAAAGTCCCCTCCAAACATCCCCCAACCAACCCAACACCCGGCCACCCCACCCCGAACTTCGAGACCTGTAGTCCCCCCGATCCCCCCCCTGATCCCAACCACCCTCCTCCCGCACCCCACCCGTTCCCCCAACGTCCTCCCCTCCCCAACTTCCCTTGAACGAGGATCATTGTCCCAGTCCGGTCCTTATCGGACAAGTCTGTGGTAAGTTATTCGAGTGGACGTCCAGCCACCTCCTGCACCCCCCCGCTGCCCCCTCCCTCCCGGAACCCCCGCACCTGCTTTGAAGATGAGGTCATCAAGATCTCCCCCCGGAGTGTGCTCAGGCCGTCAGGGCGATATCACCAGACGACGTGTCTCTGGATACCACCAATATTGCGTCGTCCATTTCAGCTCTGACCGTGGGTGAGTCCGGCCTCGAAGGTAAGTTAGTGGACCGTTGCCGTCGGACAGTCTGCCACCCATCTCTGGTGATGCGTCGGCGGGAAGGCGTAGGAACGTCGGTGTCCGTTGCCGTGATCCCCAGCACCTCGCAAGTGTCCTGAAGGGACCGGAGCTGATGCAAGGTTCCGTTCCAGCGGAAGATGAGCCGGAAAGGGTGGCCCCAGGAGTACTGCGTGCCGTGTTCTCTCAAGAAGTCCGTGGCGATCTTGAAGGACTTGCGCTTTTGAAGGGTAATCGTAGATAAGTCCTGAAACAGCGCCACCTGATGATTCCGGAAACTTAGCGGCTGCCGACGTCGAGCCTCGCGTAGGATCCGTTCCTTCAAGGGGAAGTCCGGCAGGAAGGCCAAGATGTCTGGGGCTGGTGCCGAAGCCCGGCGCGGCGGGTCCACTCTGTGCCCTCTGTCTATCCTCACCGGGAAGTCTCCAGGTTCCCCCAGGATATCGCGGAACATATCTCTCAGGTAGGCAGCCACGTCCTCCCCTTCTTCTCCAGATGGGACGCCTCGGACTCTAATGTTGTTGCGCCTGGACCTGTTCTCGAGATCTTCTGCGTGGGTCTGGAGGTCAATTTGCTGGTCTCTGAGCCGTAGAACTTCCTGCTGCAGGTGCGTTATCTCGTCGTCGCGGGTGTGGCCAGCCTCTTCTATAGTGGTTACACGCTCACCAAGGGAATCGACCTCCCTTCGCACCTCGCGGACCTCCCCCGCCACCTCCTGCTTCAGTGTTTGGAAGTCCCCTGAGGGTGCTGAACAACGACTCCAAAAACGATCGGGTCACTGGAGGTTCCCCTCCCTCAGCCCCCCGAGAGCTGGACGGAGGGCTCGGGGCAGGCTGGGTCCTATCTTGTCTGGGGGCAGCCCTGCTCAGCATATCAGGCAAGGTGCGGTCACCTTTCTTACCCCCTCGGTTGCCAGACATCGTAGCAGCGGGAGCGGGCACCGACAAGGTCCCGAGCAGCGTGGGGCCGAGATGCACGTGTCAGCACTCCCCGTTGCGGCACTCCACGTGTTGATCGCAGCTGCGGGGCCTCTCAGACTTCCGCGTCGTCACCCCAAGGTGGGTGCTGCTGTCCGCCACCGACCGCGGGGTACCACCTCTGCCCCGCCACGTGGAGAAGAGCGACCACGCCAAGGTGTCGCATCGCCCGGCCTCTCCTCTGTACCTCCGGAGAAGATGTAGCAGTGGAGTCCGCCTGGGAGGGCCTGGGTGGCCTCCCTCCGTGTCGCAGTAGGAATGGCGTAGGTCTATTCCCCCTCGAGGACGGTGCTCCTCACCGCAGTTCCTGTGCTACACAATGTCCTGCCCAAGCAAGTAGCCCGTCACCCTTAAGGTCCTCTCCGGGGGGTCGCAGCGCCACAGTCCGGCTCCGGTGCGAGGCGCGGTGAAGGAGGGAGGGCCCCTTTGCAGTCAAGGCCCTCGAGCCGAGCGTCACCGCCGCTCTGGAGGCCCACCGGGGCCCACTTGAGAGTGATGTGGGGGCGGGGTCCTCGTATCTCGCCCGGGCTACTTAGGGTGTCCTGGAGCGCCCCCCGGTCACTGCGCCGACCCTCTAGATAGTTTGGGGTGCAGCGGAGGGCCCCAGAAGCCCGCTCCCCGGGGTAGGCCCCTCGGCCCTCCGGATCCCCGGGGTCGCGTAGTCGGAGCTCCCCGGGTCCGCCTCTTAGGGTCCCGGCCGGTGATTCGACGGCCCGCCGCGGGTGGCGTCTCTGCTGCCTCGTCTGCGGCACGCTCCGGGGGGCGCCTCCCCACCGGCAGTCCCCGTAGTTCCGCTAGGGCTTCCGGTCGCTCCACCGGCGGGCTTCGCAGGATGGCCCACAGGCGTCTTCCGGCTAGGCGACAGGCCTCCTTTCCGGGGACCGCTCCAACCGGGCTCCGCTGCGCTCCGGAGGGCACCGGGGATCCCCAGGTCTCGTCGCCGCTCATCCTCCGGTGCTGGGCACTATCTCCCGCTCGATCCGGGGGAGATCAGCGGCGACTGGCGGTGCAAAGGCTCCGGGGCTTCTGGAGCTCACGAGGAAAGCGTCCTCCTAACTCGCCATCTTGGCCACCCAGCGCAAGTCATTAGATCGACTTGCTGTAAGGGTGTCGCTGGACCAAATAATAGTATAATTTACTATTCCAATTCCAGCCTGTGCAACAGTAGGGAAGGTGTTGGAATAATAAATCATACAATTCCTTATGTTAGAGCACCCCCTACAGCAAGTCGATCTAATGACTTGCGTTGTAAAGGCATCACGTTCTAAAAACGTGGTCGTTGTCACAACCGCATTGTAAAGGAACTGCGATGTAATGATTGTGTGGTAAATGCTGTGTCCCCTAACAGATGCAAAACCAACAGTTGATGGACAGAATGCAGAACAATGTCATACATTCACCCCAGTACAGAGATCTGGGCCTAAATCCATCGTGTTTTTGCACTCCACACCACCCCAGTTCAGACATAGCTATATGCAAATCAGCCTTGACCCTGTGCCTCATGGGAACAGTCCAGCCCGAACTGCCAAGCCATGTCTTTACTGGACCGGAATCAAGCATCCTAGGACCGGTTTCTGGCTATCAGCCGTCTTCAGCCAGGATAGCTTGACTCCAGTGGTGTGGAGAGCATGGGACTCACGTCTGAGCATACCCATCCCACTCGGGGTGACAAATGCAAAACCAACAGTTGATGGACAGAATGCAGAACAATGTCATACATTCACCCCAGTACAGAGATCTGGGCCTAAATCCATCGTTTTTTTGCACTCCACACCACCCCAGTTCAGACATGGCCATATGCAAATCAGCCTTGACCCTGTGCCTCATGGGAACAGTCCAGCCTGAACTGCCAAGCCATGTCTTTACTGGACCGGAATCAAGCATCCTAGGACCGGTTTCTGGCTATCAGCCGTCTTCAGCCAGGATAGCTTGACTCCAGTGGTGTGGAGAGCATGGGACTCACGTCTGAGCATACCCATCCCACTCGGGGTGACAAATGCAAAACCAACAGTTGATGGACAGACACTTCGGGCAGCAAAGGGGTGACCAGGTGCAGAGGTGCCGTAAAGCATCAGGTACCCCATTTCAAGTCTATGGAGATCAGTCCGTCGGAAGAGAGATTGCAGGATCGGACTGTGGGACCAGTTGGGCTGAACCCACAGGGGAGCTCAACTCTTTCAAGGCTTTGGGACATGGGGACACCTTTGGTACTCTTCTACAGGGGCCAGAGGCGACGGGTGCAGAGTTGTCTTTAGGTGTTGGATTTCCGTCATCGAGAGGACTAGTGGTAGGGGGGCTTGCAAACAGAGGCTGCAGGAAGCATCAGATTGACCACACTGGGCAAGTCCAAGATGTGATTTGTCTCTGGTGGGCCGGGGAGACCATGCTGGCACCATTTGCCCACTTCAGCTCTGGATTGGAATCACAGTTACAGTGGTGTTTTGTGGTGTTGGGTTCTTTCAGTCCAGAGCACTCCATCTTCTTTGGGGTGCCTGTAGGATGCGAGGAAACAGGTCTTGAGTCTTTATTGAAGGTGGGCAGTCCTCCCAATCTTTGGAAGCACAACAGCTGCAAGACGAGACCTCTTTGGGGCAGTTTCGACAGGGAACAGCAGAAAAGCCGGCAGGGTTGGTGACAAGTCAGTTGCTTCTTCTGCAGTTCTTGCTTTCATGGCTCCTTTTCTCTTCTTCTTTTGGTCAGCAGGATCTGATTTCCTAGTGCCAGGGCACTCCTAAATACTGAATTTAGGGGTGTTAGGGGAGGGTAGGGTAGTAGCAAACGGCGACCTACCCCTGGAGTCACTACCTCCCTATATAACCACTTTGTTAGGGAAGTAGGCATAACCCTGTCCCAGAGATCCCAAATTTGACAATCCCCAAGATGGTCACATCTGAAAAGTTGCCTCCACTTCAGGTAGCCCAGTTCAGGGGTGGTACTCGCCTGAGGGTGGAAATGCCTGTCTTACCTAGCTAATTTTCCCACCCATCCAAGTGCAAGGAGGCTCTGGACACGGGGTTGGTGTCCTCTCCTGTGAGATAAGCCAGATTTGCATACAAAAGACAGTGGGCCTCTTCGAAGCTCTCCAGCCTTTGAATGCTAATCCGCAGGTCATCCTGTGGGCGTGTGCGCAAAGCACCCCCTGCCTGAGCAGACATGGTTTATGGGCCCCAGAGAGCAAAGGTCCACGCCCTTTGGGGTCAGCAACTCGTCTCTGGTGGCCGGCTGGTGAAAACCAGTCAGTCAGCACACCAGTAGCTGGTAGGGCTTCAGGGGACACCTCTAAGGTTCCCTCTGGGTGCATGTATTACTAAATCTGTCATTGGTTGGAGTTCATGAAAATGAAATGTTTGATACCAAACATCCCTTATTTTCAGTGAAGCCATCCTGTAGCTGGGGAACTCATTTTCACCAGTGTCCAGCACATGCTTTTAAGATGGCTTCCCTGATCACTTGTACTGGCAGTAATGGAACTGTCCAGTACGGGGCATATCTGTTTAACCCCTTCCATGCTCATGACAAGGTCAGCTTGTCATGCAGTACACTGGAGCTGTGCTTATGACGAGCTGACCTTGTCATGAACAATGGGATCATCTAAATTTCAGCACCCAGCGGGAATTGCCTTAGCACCAATGTGGTTAAGCAGTTATGCCCTCACATGTAGTATAGTGCACCCTGCCTTAGGGTGGTGAGGCCTGCAGTAGGGGTGACTTACTTATACTGCATGCAGTGTCGGCAGGCAGGGCACACAGTCTGTGTGCCATGTCGTGTTTTCACTTTTGTCTGTACCAAGACACGCAGCCTGCAAAGGCAGTTTGCATGAGTTTGGTGAGAGATCCCTTAAGGGGGCCCAGTTTGTGCTGCAGCTATTGGGGACCCTCTTTAGCACCTCAGGCCCTAGGTACTGTGGGTACCATTTACTAGGGACTTACAGAGGGCACTAAAGGTATTTCCAATTGGGTTAAACAACTGCACAGTTTTAGGAAACATAACTGCCACTGAGGACCTGGTTATTAGGTAACCAGTGCACTTCCAGTCGAAATCACATCAAATACTAGGCAAAAAAAATGGGGGTGACCCTGTCGAAAAGGGCACTTTCCTACAGACACTTATCTCAAGTAATGAACACAGGGATGTAAGTAATGAGCACAGAGAAGTAGACACTGAACGTAAGTGACAGGCAGCCAACAGATTCCCCTGGGTGCAAGTAATGCGGACATGAGAGAGGTGTGGCTGTAAGAGATTGAGGCACGAGAGAGGCTATAGACAGACGTCACAGGCACCTCTGAGGGCCCCTTGTTGTACTCTGCTGTGACTACCACTATCAGACCTGGGATCACTCCACCTTCAGAAGCATATCAGACACACGTATTATACACTGCAGTTGAGAAAACGTTTTCTGCTGTGAAGCCGCGGCTATAAAAAGCCAAGTTCCCGTACTTCATTATGACACATTCTCAGTAGAAACATACCACAATGGGTGGCATCATAGCAAATTATATTACATGGCACCTCACCCATATTCTAATTAAATAAAAGCACAACACCACCCAATAATCTGATATCATTCCTTAAATGACAAAAAATGCCTATCATTTGTAGTTAGAGTAGCTCATTTTACTTTGTGGCTCAGAATTGTGGTGCCCATCAATGTAAGGCCAACCAATTTATTGATTAGCCCCACTTTACTCATCCATTACTAATAATGGTGAGATGACTCTGCATCCTTGATAATCAATGTCTTGCTTAATGTCATTCCTAATGATATTTTAAGTCACTCAGTTCATGATCACACCCAGTCAATATATAATTAATAGAACCTAAACACTGCCACAGCTCTTCTTCTAATAACAGCAACACCTATTTCAGCCATACAGTCCACACACTGCCTTGTTAATATCATTGACACTCTCTCTGGTCTGAACTCTTCCCAGACTCACTCTGCTGTAGGTAGCTCCTAGACACACTGAGTTCTTCATAGCCCCTGCACTTTCTCAGTTATAGTTAGCACCTAGACCTGCTGCTCTAGATAGCATCTACATCTGTTTTGTTCAGGGTCATACCTCTATTTTTAGTTTCAATCTTCACCTGGAAGATTCAGGGAAAGCTCAGGCCTGATAAAAGATTTGCTGGCTATTCAACTTTTAGAAAAGGTGTCAGGACCTAATAATGAGAAAGGCCATTATTGGACCCATTTTTTCTAAGGAGAACCGGCTGAAGGTCTCAACACTATCTCTAGTCATTTAGTCTGATAGTTATTTGGTTGGGATCACTTTAGAATCCTCTCAGCTGCCCTCAAATTCTAAATTGCTCAGTAGAATAGAACACCTATGTCTAAATTACCTATTGAAGTCTGGGAACAAACACTTAGGAAAGCCAGACCTTAGCATATGACAGACTTTATCACTGGATTGAATCCACGCTCGAGCTAGGTATCCACTAGAAATGTTATACACAACCAGCTACAGATAAATCTGCACCTTAGTATACTCCCTATCTCCAGAAACTTAAAAAAGCATGCAAAAAGCAGAAAGGTACTGGAGAAGTGACTACCAGGAGAATTCCAAGGAGAAATACTGTGATACTATCAGAATCTATTATGCCGAAATTAAGAAAGCACAAAGGGTATACTTTGAGGGAAAAATCAATGGTGCCACCAAATCCTCTTGCAAAATGTTTCGCTTTGTGAGAGCACTTCTCGATCCCTCTGTAACTGGTCCTATCATGGAATCCTCACCTGCACAGGGCAATGACCTGGCCAAGTTCTTTCAGAGAAAATCCAGAACATTTATGAAATGTTTCAAACTACCTTTCAACCTGTTATAGGTAGCCACAGTGTGGACTTGGTAGCTACCAATTCAATCACTCTGAGTGCTTTTCCCAATCTGCCATTATATAGTCTTCGAGTTATCTTGAGTAAAATCAAATCGTGCACCCCATCTGACCCGACCCTCCTCGTATTTTAGCTAAAGTAGCTGAGGTGATTCTCCTCACCTTGCACTTAATGATGAACCTCTCCCTCACTACAGGATGTGTATCCGTGGCATGGAAATATGCCGTGATGAAAACACTTGAAGAAATCTAATCTCGATCCACTTGATTTAGGAAACTACCGCCCGATATCTCTTTTGCCTGGGATAAGTAACATTTTAAAAGAACATGTTAATTTTGTGCTCTCGGAATTCCTTGAGAATCACAATAGCCTGCATCCAACTTAGACTGGATTCTATCCTTATTATGCCACTGAAACTTCATTGTTGGCGGTGGTTGAAGAAGCCAAAAGGCTGCTAGACTGAGGTGGGTCAGTTGCAATTGTTCCCCTCAATATTAGTGCAGCCTTTGACACCGTAAGCGATAACATTTTAGTTAATAGATTACAGAATATTGCAATTACCGCAACTGCCAAAGCTTGGCACAAGCGTTTCTGGAAGATAGGACTTTCCAGGCCTTTGGCAGCCAATGTACGACTGATAGCTTCCCTTTAAAATGTGGAGTAGCTCACGTCTCTTCGTTGAGCTCTACTTTTTAAAATGTGTATATGAGACCACTTGCGGATGTTGTACGTCCCTTTGGGATCACTATAATTTCCTGAGCAGACGGCTCGCAATTGGTCTTCTCTCTTAATCAAAGTGAGGACTTTCCCTCCCCTCCTTAAGCCCCGGCTTAGAACAAGTTGATAATTGGATGATCTTCTTGTGTCCCAAATTAAATGGAGGCAAACTTGTGCTGAATGTTCTGGGCAATAATCCAAACCCTTCTTTAGACTTTGGCTGGCATCACTGTTTAGGCCCCCTCCTGTCCCTAAACCTGCCATAAAGAGCTTGGGAATGTGTCTTCATGAAGATTTTAAATTTGATTCTTAAATAGTGAAGCTTGCTGCCATCTGCTTTGGCATATTGAAGATGCTTCAGAAGATTCTCCCCATTATCCCCCTACTTCTAAGAGGGTGGTATACTTTCTCATCTGAACTACAGCAATTCTTCCTATCTGGGAGCACCCAAGGTCACAGAAAAGAGACTTCAGGTTGTGCAGAATCCCGCTGATCGAATACTGCATAACATTCACAGACACCAATCAATGCTGCAGGCTCTCTTGATAGTGAGGTATGTTCCAGGTCAGATAAGGTTCAATGTTACTGACTGGTTTCACCAACAGCGCGTGTCACATGGATCTTCGCGTACTGACCTGAGCTTTTCCATAAGTGCCGATTCAACCCATTTTCTATCGGCAAAAGTTATGTTTGTCGTGTTAACAAACATATCTGGCCTCCCTATAGCACACGAGCTGCCTTCCACATATGCCAGCCATGGGATCTGCAGAGGCTTGTCTAGCTGTAGGCTGTCTTGCAGGATTAATCTACTAAAACTCAACTCCTCCTTTGTCCAGATCATATTCCAACGTTTTAGTGGGCTAAGTCGAAGCCGATCCGCTATGTTATTCCATACCTAGTTCTTCGCGGACAATTTCGTAAGGCGTGCTTTGGCAAACGCCCAGGAGACTCCTTAAAAACGTATTTTCTACTACTTGAAGTGGAAACACCTGGCCGTATCCCAAGATTCCGCAGCCATAGCACACAAAGGGGATACATTTAGCCCTGTAGATCTCCAGATCGGATTGGATGTGGGTGCGCCCCAATCGGCTGGAAAAATCCCTGACACCAAAAATAGCCCTGCTAAAAGAGGAAACATTTTGAATAATGAGCAAGTGCCAGTTAAGCTCAGAATCCAGTTGAATCCCCAGGTACTTGAACGTATCCACCCTTCTAATGTGCTGGCCATCTAATACATATTTAATTGTTTTAATTTTTCATGTGCCAAAATTCATGACATGTGATTGAGAAAAATTAGTGGATAGGTCAAGGCTATTCATAAAATTTATAAAAAGGGAGAGAGGCTTATTTAGGCTTTTAGCTGTATGAGCCATTAAAAATGTGTTGTCCGCATATACTAAGGAAGGAATGGGACGGCCACCAACTCTGGGGACAACAACACCCGCAATAGTCAAGATCTGGTCTAAGCTGTTAATGTAAAAAATAAATTGAAAAGGAGATGAATTGCAACCCTCGCTGCAGTTTAAAATGCTCTGTGCATTCCCTATTTGTGCCAAACCTAACGCTAGCGGAGAGGCCATTGTGCAAGTCACGCAAAAAATTAATAAAACTATATCCACATCCATCAGTTCCATCATCGATCAGAGTTTAGATTGTTTAACTATATCAAAGGCCGAGCTATGATCCATGAAGTCCAGATGGATGGCCCCCTTCTTAGCCTTAGTATGCTTGCAGGTTAAAAGATAGAGGTTCATGGTCTGTTCTATTGTACCCCAACCAGGGCGAAACCCATACTGGAGGTCGGACAAAAAGCCTCGCACCTCAGCCCAATCCGTGAGGCGATTTAATAAAATCCCGCCAATAGGATTCACCTCCGAGTCTATAAGGGAAATGGGCCTGAAACAGGCCGGGTCTGATCTATTGCCCTTTTTAAAGGAAGTAACTATTATAGACTGGGACCATGTAGAGGAAGATGACTAGAAGCAGCAAAATTTATATGCAGTGTCAATATCGGGGTCCACAAGTCTATACAGTCTTTGTATAGGTCACCAGGTACCCCATCAGGCCCTGGTGCCTTATTTGAAGGCAACTGGGAAATGGCAGCTCTGATGTCCGAGAGGCTAAAGGTTAAAGGTTAAATTACACTCTGTCTGGGGGCCTTCTTCAGGCTCCAATTCATCATCAAGTTCATAAATGGTCCTGAAGTGATCCACCCAGTCCTGAGATAGGATGGTACATGCCTGCTTGTTATGCTGGTCTTCCTGAAACAGGGACGAGTTGATGACACCCGAGAAGGCTGCGCTATTGTGCTGCTGACTGGCCATCACCAACTTGTCTTGCTGTGCATATCACCTACACTTGCTGTACCATGGATTAGCACCTAGATTGCTGCTCTGAATAGCATCTACACCTGCTCTGGTCCCTACCCTATTGTTCTGTTAACATTCCTGTTCTCTCTCTCACTGCTATAGATAGCACCTAGATTTCTTTTGCTCTGCATAGGACCCTCACCCACTCAGCTCGGAGTTTTAACTGCCTGTGCTCTGGATATTCTTGTTTTCGCTTTGTGAGAGATAGCGCCCAGACCTACTGTGCTTAAGATAGCACCTACACTCTGCCCTGCTCAGGTTATCCCTGGTGTCACTCCGCTCTCCATAGCACCTAGACACACTGTGAATATAGCCCAGATTCATAAACCGTTCAAACACCGACCACAGTCAAGGGTCAGCTGAGATGTGAGACTTTAGAAAGATTACAAATGAACTGTCCCAGTGAAACTGGAGTAGTTCGTTCTGCACCATATACTCTTTAAGGTTATTGTAAAACTGTAATGATAATCTAAACATTTGTAGGTCATTCTGGGCTGCAGGAGCACATTTATAATAAAAATATAATACCCATCCAAAGCCAAAATAAAAAAATGCAATGCTTGTGTTCCCTAAGGCCTGCAGTGTGGATTGATGATGCAGAAACCTTACAAAGACTTTGACATACCCGACTAAGACCCCCGAGCCCAACTATTAACCACAGAATAATGTTATTAGGGTATGTAAAAGAATGCTTCACATAAGGGTAGAGTGGATACCGTAGTGGGTGAGGAACATTCAAGTATGTACAACGCATGCTAACAATGTTATTCCCAGGTATATAACCATGTAAAAGTCAATCAAGACAACCGAATAGAGGGCAGTATTGAGGTGTGGAATTGGTCTTGAAATGAAGGTCCACCTTTGAGTGCACAGGTTGAGTTTAGATTGTGAGGAGGTTGGTCCATCCCTCAGAAGGCTCCATTTGAAATGCTCCCAATCCCAGGCATCTTCCTACTAGATTCCAGTGCAGAGCCCCAAGTGCAGGGGTAATTCCTTCAAAGAATCTGCACAAAACACTCCTATAAAAGTTAAACTTCATGCAGTTTGAGTTCTGCATTGCAAGTTTTGTTCAGATCCTCCAAGTGGGGGTCACATGTGGTCTTTTCCATTTTAATTCCCACAGACAATTTTGTTCACCTATACAGTAAAAAAGCTCTGAAGGATTGTCAGAAAACGCGGCATAAACATAGAACTTTATTCAAGTAACTGTCTTTAGCGGGATTGATTTAAATCAATTCAATAGTTTTTGAGAAATTAGAGTTTAAAAACAAGTTTGTTGGGTTTGAAATGGTCAACAAATGTAATTATTTAAACTGTTAATACACTGAGATTCACAAATCTGTGTTAGCAGACTTTGATGGACACACAGTTTAAAAGAATAACTTCATCCTATTGGATGAGGGAGCTATTTTTCTTGTTGTCCATAACTGGTTCCGGAAATTGTGCGTGAATCAGATTGACTGTCTGCAACATGAGAAAAAATATTGCATCTATCATTATAGGAATCATCATAAGAATCAGTCACTCACTCCCCACATCCTGGAGAAAAGAAAAAAAAAGAAATTGCCTAGGCCAGGCCAGGTTGGGGGCCTGAAGGTTTCCCCTTCAAAGAACAAACTTTAAAAAAAAGTATATTTTGTTGTGGAATTTGCAGAACCCACTGCTGGAATCGCATGCTACAGCGCAAGTCCCCAGTATGCAAACATGTAGAAAGAGGTGATCGTCCTTTGCTGGACCTCCTGCAGTTATGCGAACCCCATGGAAGGTTGGACAAGGAACCAGGGCCCTGCAAGAGTTTGCAAATGCTTCACTATAATCCAAAAACCTCAAACAATTTTAAGGGACCCCAGAAATTCACTGAAATAGAAAACCTTCCGTCATGGTACCGGAGGGCTTAACGCCCACCACCCTGACAGACAGTAGTTCATCCTATATAGAGATGACAGCTGACCAGCGGTCAGCTCTGTAGGTTGAAAGGAACCACCATCACAGCAGTTTCCTTCACTATACAAAGAGTTTTATAGCCAGCTGTGATTGGTTTTGAATGCCATTCACCAAACATATAATATTGTGTGTTTTTCAAAAACAAACTCCAAATATAGTTATTGAAAAAGAAAATGACCCCCATCCTCCCCACCCCATACACCCTGGGATTTCTGTTCCAACGTGTGGGCTCCATTTGTGTGTTTTATTTTTTGTTGTCTTTTTCTTTTCCATTGTCCCTCCCAACCAGGCTACATAGGCAGCCTAAAGCCGAGTTTCGTTGTAAGTTTAGTGGATTGCACTATAAATGTTGCAGTTCAAGCCAACATATCTGGAGTTCGCCGCTAGCCCTTTGAGTTTCGCAAATCTTGATTTTTCTGTCATGGTTTTTGTAAAAAAAATTGGTGGGGAAGCTGTCAGACCCTCATCAATCTGAAAAAAACATCGAGTAAAGGCAAAAATACTAAAATGTGAATGTCACAGCGGACTTATGGGTGAAGCCACCATCAGTAACTATGTTTTACATATAAATTTAGTAAAATCAAAAGGATAAACGCAACCTAAAAAAGCCAATTGATCTGGAGTTGGCTACCAGCCTCTTGTCTTTGGTAATGCTTTTTGTAAAGTTTTGTTTTGTAAATCTTTATTACAAATAGATAGAGAAGGTAGAAAAGATTGACAAATGGACAGGCAGACAGGATTGGATAGATAGATTGACCGAGATAACCTTACAAGTAGAGTTAGATAGATAGACTTGAAAAGATAGATACATTGATAGAATGCTAGATTTGCAAAGATAGATAGGCATGCAAATATATATGTCCCATAGATAGATAGAGGGGCAGGCAGGTAGCTAGAGGGACAGTAGAAAAATAGATAGGTTGATAGATAGGTAGATATATACATAGACGTACAGGTTGATAGACAGGTAGATCAATACGCACAGGTAGATAGATAGGATTGCAAAGATAGACGGCACAGCACAGATTCAGTCAGTAATATAATAGTTGAATATCTATATAATTATGACAAACAAGAGCACTGGAAGCAAACTAGAAAGACATACAACCAGGACATACAGACAATAGATGGTTTACAAGCATTGCTGTAGTCCTCAATTAAAATACATACAGAAGTGCATTTATAAATGAACTTCATTGTGTGCATTCTAAAAAATGAATTACTTCACTAAATGGACACCATCTGATATACTCTGATATAGCAGCAATCAGATAAACAAAGGCAGCTCCAAAAGGAATTTACTACATAATTAGCAGTATCAGGGACTAATAAAGCTGGAATGGGTACTGTGCTCTAAAGAGCTGGTAGAAAGTGTTTTGCTATCACATGAGGCTCCAAATAAACAGGCACCCCTAAAGTATTTATTAAGTACAAACAAAAACACTGGCACTGAATGGAGCTACCTCCTTGTGAAAGAGTAAAATGCAGTCACTCAGAGTGACGTGAGCCTGTGGCTGAAGTAGGCATACCCACTGCCCCATCCTCTATTCTGTAGTGGGCAAAAGCAAACTTTGAATGTCACAACAACAAAGCAATGGATGTGGAGATGAACCCCCCCCCCACGTAAGTATGTATATTATACATGTAATTTTTGTGAAATAAAAGGTCTTGGCGAACACCAGATCTAAAATGGTGCATGTGTCATTCTGTAGGTGTGCACATTTGTGGAGAAAATGTTGCATGCCTACAGAATGAGGCAATAGCAGCGACGACATTGCATCTTTTTTCCCCTGATGATGTGCAGCATTGAGAAAGCCTATACGTGTAAAAGGTGCGACTTATTGGCTTTGCCAATGTGTGTTTGAAATGGTTCTGAACCTCCTGTTCCTTTTGTAGCTCTGGCCAGGGCCTCAGATCACTCGAATTACACAATATGTAAGAAGCTCAGATTACATGTCCTAGTCCTATCCCAGGCTCTATGATAGCATAAGAGACTCCTTTGCAGCACTTGCCTATGTTTCCTGCTGTTATTGTGATGATCTGTGTTGCGTGGACCTTTCACTGAAAAGGCTCCATCTTGCATTATTTGTTAGGCCATGTGAAAATAGGAAACATTCCCTGCATAAGAAAGGAGGCATCTTGTCGATATGGACTAAACATCACCATGGGAAGAGAGTTTCACTCACTGAACATGGAACCTTCTCTGGTGTCTTGGTTACTTCTTGAATCCACACATCTAAATATAGAAGGGGATCACAGAAGGATCGTATGCCTTACCCTTCCTATTGCATCTTTACATTGAAAGGGTAATGTAGAATTTTTTAAGCGCACTTATCTATATGGACAAATACATTTCCCATTGAATAACAATAGACTTTAGTGATGGACTCTGCATTTCAAATTATTCAGTGTTTCTTTTTCTTAATCTAACAGGTGGAATAAATGCAATAATAAACAAAAAAGCTAAACGCATTAAACATCATTTATGTTGGAAGCGATGTAAAACAGTATACCTCGAAATCTTTCTCCTTGAAGGCTAATGCCTCGACAAAGTCTCTTTCTACAGCAGAAAACCCAAACTGCCCAATGAGCTCTATACTACGTTCTTAGGCACCAGCTGAGTTACATAGAAGACATAACACACTGACATACTGAAGCAAGTCTGATGAGGCTCTCATTACGAAGGAAGAGCTAACCTGGTATCAGAAAGAACACACAGGCAGAAAAGGAGAAAGTGCAACATCAGAAACGTCATAATGGAGAAAAAACATATTGATGGACTGAATGGAAAAGTGTTGTTTGCCATGAAAGACCTAATGCAGCATCAGCGTGTCCACATAGGGGAAAAACCATATAAATGTAACAAAGTGTTTCGAAGGAAGAAGAATCTAAACCAGCATCAACTATTACACGCTGGTGAGAAGTTATACGAGTGTATAGAAGATGACAAAGCATTTTTTAAAATTGGAGAGTTAAAGCAACATCAGGAAGTCCACACTGGGGAGAAACCATATGAATGTACTCAATGTAACAAGGGATTTGCTCAAAAAGAACATTTAACATGCCATCTGAAAGTTCATGCAGGAGAGAAACAATATCAATGTGCTGAATGTGACAAAGCATTTATTGAAAAACACAAATTAATAATACATCAGAAAGTCTACACAGGGGAGAAACCCCATGAATGTAGTGAATGTGACAAGAGATTTATTGCAAAGGAAAATGTAACACACCATCTAGCACTTCACACAGGAGACAAACCATATCAATGTACTGAATTCAACAAGGCATTTATAACAAATGGAGCATTAAAGCAACCTCAGAAAATCCACACTGGGGAGAAACCATATGAATGTATGGAATGCAACAGGGCATTTATTACAAGGCAAAGTTTAATACTACATCAGAAAGTCCACACAGGGGAGAAACCGTATCAATGTACAGAATTCAACAAGGTTTTTATAACAAATGGATTCTTAAATCAACATCAGAAAATCCACACAGGAGACAAAACACATCAATGTACTGAATGCAACAATGCATTCATTTCAAGGAAAAGTTTAATACTACATAAGAAAGTCCACACAGGGGAGAAACCGTATCATTGTACAGAATGCAACAAGGCTTTTATAACAAATGGATTCTTAAATCAACATCAGAAAATCCACACTGGGGAGAAACCGTATCAATGTACAGAATGCAACAAGGCATTTAAAACAAATGGAGCATTAAAGAAACATCAGAAAATCCACACTGGGGAGAAACCGTACGAATGTATGGAATGCACTAAGGCATTTCTTACACGGCAAAGTTTAATACAACATCAGAAAGTTCACACAGGGGAGAAACCGTATCAATGTACAGAATGCAACAAGGCATTTGCAACAAATGGATCCTTAAAGCAACATCAGAAAATCCATACTGGAGAGAAACCATATAAATGTACTGAATGCAACAAGGCATTTATTACAAGGCCAAGTTTAATACTACATCAGAAAGTTCACACAGGGGAGAAACCGTATCAATGTACGGAATGCAAAAAGGCTTTTACAACAAATGGATCCTTAAAGCAACATCAGAAAATCCATACCGGGGAGAAACCATATAAATGTACTGAATGCAACAAGGCATTCATTACAAGGCAAACTTTAATAATACATCAGAGAGTCCACACTGGGGAGAAACCGTATGAATGTACTGAATGTGACAAAGCATATATAACAAATAAAGGGCTAGAACTACATCAGAAAACCCACACTGGGGAGAAACCATATCAATGTACAGAATGTGACAAAGCATTTAGACAAAAAGAATATCTAAAACAACATTATAAAATTCACACTGGGGAGAAATCGTACAAATGCACTGAATGTGACAAAGCATTTAGAACAAATGGAGAGCTGAAGGGACATCAAAATGTCCACACTGGGGAGAAACCGCACAAATGCACTGAATGTGGCAAAGCATTTAGAACAAATGGAGAGCTGAAGGGACATCAAAATGTCCACACTGGGGAGAAAGTGTACGAATGTACTGAATGCAACAAGGCATTTATTACAAGGCCAAGTTTAATACTACATCAGAAAGTTCACACAGGGGAGAAACCGTATCAATGTACAGAATGCAACAAGGCATTTATAACAAATGGAGCGTTAAAGCAACATCAGAAAATCCACACTGGGGAGAAACCGTACGAATGTACAGAATGCACTAAGGCATTCATTAGAAGGCAAAGTTTAATACTACATCAGAGAGTCCACACTGGGGAGAAACCGTATGAATGCACTGAATGCAACAAGGCATTTATTACAAGGCACTGGTTAATACAACATCAGAAAGTTCACACTGGGGAGAAACCGTACGAATGTACAGAATGCACTAAGGCATTCATTAGAAGGCAAAGTTTAATACTACATCAGAGAGTCCACACTGGAGAGAAACCGTATGAATGAACTGAATGCAACAAGGCATTCACTACAAGGCAAAGTTTAATACTACATCAGAAAGTCCACACTGGGGAGAAACCGTATGAATGTTCTGAATGCAACAAGGCATTCATTACAAGGCAAAGTTTAATACTACATCAGAAAGTCCACACTGGGGTGAAACTGTATGAATGTACTGTATGCAACAAGGCATTCATTAAAAGGCAAAGTTTAATACTACATCAGAAAGTCCACACTGGGCAGAAAGCGTATGAATGTACTGAATGTGGCAAAGCATGTATAAAACTAAGGGCTAAAACAGCATCAGAAAATCCACACTGGGGAGAAACCATACCAATGTACAGAATGAGACAAAGCATTTAGAACAACTGGAGATCTAAAACAACATTTTAAAATCCACACTGGAGAGAAACCGTACAAATGTACTGACTGTGACAAAGCATTTAGAACAAATGGAGAGCTGAAGGGACATCAAAATGTCCACACTGGGGAGAAACTGTATGAATGTACTGAATGCAACAAGGCATTTATTACAAGGCCAAGGTTAATACTACATCAGAAAGTTCACACAGGGGAGAAACCGTATCAATGTACAGAATGCAACAAGGCATTTATAACAAATGTTACGTTAAAGCAACATCAGGAAATCCACACTGGGGAGAACCGTATGAATGTACGGAATGCACTAAGGCATTCATTAGAAGGCAAAGTTTAATACTACATCAGAGAGTCCACACTGGGGAGAAACCGTATGAATGTACTGAATGCAACAAGGCTTTTACAACAGATGGAGCCTTAAAACAACATCAGAAAATACACACTGGGGAGAAACCGTATGAATGAACTGAATGCAACAAGGCATTCATTACAAGGTAAAGTTTAATACTACATCAGAAAGTCCACACTGGGGAGAACCCGTATGAATGTTATGAATGCAACAAGGCATTCATTAAAAGGCAAAATGTAATACTACATCAGAAAGTTCACACTACAGAGAAACCATATGAATGTTCTGAATGCAACAAGGCATTCAATACAAGGCAAAGTTTAATACTACTGAGGAGAAACTGTATGAATGTATTGTATGCAACAAGGCATTCATTAAAAGGCAAAGTTTAATACTACATCAGAAATTCCACACTGGGGAGAAACCGTATGAATGTACTGAATGTGGCAAAGCATAAATAACAAACTGAGGGCCAGAACAACATCAAAAATAAATCCACACTGGGGAGAAACCATATCAATGTACAGAATGAGACAAAGCATTTAGAACAACTGGAGATCTAAAACAACAGTTTAAAATCCACACTGGGGAGAAACCGTACGAATGTATGGAATGTACTGACTGTGACAAAGCATTTAGAACAAATGGAGAGCTGAAGGTACATCAACATGTTCACACTGGAAAGAAACCACTCCGCTACACTGATTGTGTGAAGGCATTTATTAAAAAGTCACTTCTAATACAACATCAGAGAGTCCACACAGGGGAGAAACTGTATGAATGTACTGAATGCAACAAGGCATTCATTACAAGGCAAAGTGTAATACTATATCAGAAAGTCCACACTGGGGAGAAACCGTATGAATTTACTGAATGCAACAAGGCATTCATTACAAGGCAAAGTTTACAACTACATCAGAAAGTCCACACTGGGGAGAAACCGTATAATTGTAGTGAATGTGACAAAGCATATATAACAAATGGAGGGCTAGAACAACATCAGCAAATCTACACTGGGGAGAAACCATATCAATGTACAGAATGTGACAAAGCATTTAGAACAAATGGAGATCTAAAACGACATTGTATAATCCACACTGGGGAGAATCGGTATGAATGTACTGAATGTGACAAAGCATTTAGAACAAATGGAGAGCTGAAGGGACGTCAAAATATCCACACTGGAGAGGGACCATTCAACTGCACTGATTGTGAGAGGGTATTTATTAAAAAAGTCCCTTCTAACACAACATCAGAGAGTCCACACAGGGGAGAAACCAAATGAGTGTACTGATTGTGACAAGAGATTTATTAAAAAGTGATATTTAACACTCCTTTTAACAGTTCACACAGGAGACAAACCATATTAATGTACAGAATGCAACAAGGCATTTTTACAAGGTAAAATGTAATACTACATGACAAAGTCCACACTGGGGAGAAACCGTATAAATGTACTGAATGTGAAAAGGCATTTATTATCAAGGACACATAACACAACAACAGAGTGTCCACATAGGGTAAAACAATATAAATGTACAGCATGTAATAAAGTGTTCCAAAGGAAGGACAGCTTAAAATGGCATCACAAAATCCACATTGGTGAGAAACTGTATGAATGTACTGAATGTGACAAAGCATTTTTAACAAATGAAGCGCTAACAGTTCATCAGATAATCCACACCGGGGTGAAACCATATCAATGTACAGAATGTGACAAGGCATTTAGAACAAATGGAGTTCTAAATGACATCATAAAATCCACACTGGGGAGAAACCGTATCAATGTACTGAATGTAACAAAGCCTTTATCACCAAAGCACACCTAAGACGACATCATAGTGCCCACATAGGGGAGAACCCATATACATGTACAGACTTTGTCAAGGGATTTATTACAAAATAAAATTTTACAGGAGAGAAACAATACCAATGTACTAAATGTTACAAAGCATTCATAACAAATGGAGAACTAAAGCAACATCAGAAAGACAACATGGAGAGAAATCCTATATACATACAGAATGTAATAAAACCTTCCACAGGAAGAATAAGCTAATGCAGCATCAACAAATCTACACTAGTGAGAAACCATATTAATGTATAGAATGGGACCAGGGATTTATTACAAAACAAAATTTAATATGACATCAGAATGTTCACACACGAGAGAACCTAGATAAATGTATTGATTATGACAATGTATTCATAATAAATGAAGAGTCAATGCAACATCAAAAGCCCACACTGAAGGCGGCACAGAATGTGGCAAGACATTTATTAGCAAGGGATAGTTAAAACAGCAACAGAAAGTCCCACTGAAGAAAGTCTGTCTGGATGTACAGAATGTGACTAAGTGTTGAAATAACCATATGAATGTACAGAAAGCGACACGGCACGTATTAGAAGGTCACAGCACAGCCAATGTACCATCAGAATGCCTACACAGGAGAGAAGCCATCCTAGTACACTTACTGTGACAAGGCATTTGTTAAAAAAGCAATCTAACACATCAGAAAGTTCACATGGGAGAGAAAGGATATGAATGTACAGATTGCAACAAAGCATTAATTAGAAAGCAACATATAATGAGCTATCACATTCCGCAAAGGTAAGAAAGCCATGACACAATCAACACATATCACAACAAATGGGCCCAGGCATTTGTCAAAACCGAAAGATGTAATACAACATCAAAAAGTCTACAATGGGAAGAAACTATATAAATGTACTAAATGTGACAATTCATTTATTGGCCAGGCACAGCTAATACAATAATAGTAAGTCAACACAGAGGAGAAAGTCATTACAGTGGAGAATTGATATCACTGCACTCAATGTGGCAAGCATCATTTACGAATGCAAAAAGTTAATACAGCATCAGAAAGTTGTTACTGTCCTCCACACTGGAGCGGCACCATAGGAATATACTGAATGTGACACAGCAATCATTACAAAGGGATTATTAATGCAACTTCTAACAATCCACACTGGGAAGTAACTGAAGTAATAAATGTGACCAGGTGCTGGTCAGATACTCCATATTGCCAGAACAACTTTTACTTGCAAAGTGTATTTTCAAAGGGAGAACCTAATGAGTCAGCATGCATTCCAGGGAGAAACTGTATCTGTCTTCAGTGTGACAAGACATTCATTACAAAGGACTACCTAATGCTTGATCAGAAATTGTACACTGGTGAGAAGCCATTTGAATATTATAGACGTGAAAGAACATTTCCCACCAAACGCTCTCTGATGAGGTGCCCTGAAAGGCTATCCAGGTTTAATATGCATTGATTGTGAAGTCTTTCATTTTAAACAGTAATAAGTTGCTACATCAAAAAACCCACACCTTCACACAAATATAGGGGGATGTAATACCTGAACAAAATGTGGAACAAAGGAACAGAAATAATTGCAGTCATCATAGGTGCCTAAAGATTAGTAAAGAAAAGGTCCCAGGACGAATTTACCAATTTCCCACAGAGGTGACACTATGCAAACTCCAGAGAGCCTCAAATTTTGCCAGACTGTAAATGTTACTGAAAGCAACAGATACATTTCGTTCCCTGTTCCCAGCCTAATGGTGTAAAAATACTATATTGGAAACCTAGTTATAAGACCTGGCGCTGCCTATTTACTAAGTTACGTGAGATGTATTCTGCAAGGTTTTCTAGGGCTCGTATCCACAGTTTTGGGGACATTTGTAATAATAAAATTCAGAGTTTGTTATCTAGGATCTGATGTTCATGCTGTTTATCATTGCTTTATCATTGCATTTTGTTTCTTTTATCAACAGTACAGCCAAGGAGCTGGCAAGTAGAGTTTTTGGGGCCAGTTGGAAGTCAGATGCCCCTGGCTTTAGAGGTTTGTAGCCCCCAAAGTATATGTGCATCAAGTTTATAGCTTGATGTGGGACAGGAGCTGCCACCATTGAACATACATTGCAGGACAGTTTGCTGGACAACCTGTGAATAAGAGGCCTCTAGTTACAGCAGTGATTATAATCTTCTATCTCACACGTAGGCAAAAATGTTATTCTTTCTACTTTTGTATGTTGTATTTTTTTAACATGCTGAGCTGTAATAAAATTAACATATACCCAAAGTACTGATTACAATGCTAGATGTATGAACACTGTAAACATTCTTTTACCGTACAGTTTACATAGTTATTTACTTTTCTAAAACACTCTAATGTCCTTTTAGGCTATGACCGTGCAATAGAAAAACTAATACATCTCTTTGCCTAAATAGGGAAAGACAAAGTAAAGGTCTTATCTCTTCATGAGACTTGTTCCAAAAGGATAAACTCTGTGGCAACCTTTGGGGGAAAAGGGAGGGGATTAATGAGGAGATTCGAACAGAGGATTTATTTTTAGAGGCCATGGAGAGGGCCTAGAAATGTTAGCAATATGTACCCCCCACTCATTCTCTTAGAAATGTGAGCACTTGGTCGATGGACCTCCCTTAGTTTCTTCCAATGTGAATAAGTGGGCTAGTACCCCTCCCTTAGTGTTTTGTAATGATGTGGAGGTGGCAATAATTCATTCAATCCCGATCTTTTCTAAAATTATTTGTTTATTTTTATTTAGAGGGGTTTTATAAAGCACAAACATGATCCAAAAGAATCTGAGCACTGTGTATAGGGAAAGATGATGCTGGTTACAAATACAAGGGTAGACTACTTTTAAATCATCAACACAACAGTAGGGAGGCATTGGATCAATGTAATCAACTCTATGCCTGCATACTTAGATTGAGGTGGTCTACAATGTAACTGCTGGTTGTGGTGATGGGAAAGGACATCCTGTGATGTGTCCTCTTTACAAAGTCAACTCATGGTCTCTAAGCACCTTGACAACGCCCTTTTCCTGTTTCCTGTTCCAAAGCCTACTATAATAAACTTTCATGACAAATGCAACAGCACTGTACCACACTCCCGTCCGACCTGGTCTCCGACTAGGCTCCTACCCAGTACCAATGATAATAATGATCATTACTGAACTGAATGGGCTCATTTAGTGACCGAAGAGCCACAGTGGAAAGAATATGAACAGTCCTTGAATGGACAGAAGGGAGCAATGGATAGATCATTGTTTCACGATCCTGAAGAAATGAATACTTGGACTGTTATCACCTATTGGCATTGTAAATGACAATCCCTTTTATTAATGTGTTTTGAAAACCTGCAAGCGGTGCATAAACACCTGCTTTGTACTTCTAGTCATTGCTTATCACAAGCCAGGCTGGCAGTAACCGATCCTCTTTTACTGCCAGCATTTCTTCTCATAAGGTGTTTATGCACCGCTTGCAGGTTTTCAAAACATAATTAAAAGGCATTGTCGTTTACAATGCCAATAGCTCAAACTCTCACAAATGTGAGACCTATTGCAATGCAAACGCTTGTTTGACTTGGAGAGAGTTGGGACCCAAGACGTTTCCCTTAGCCTAGGTGGGGTGCAGGAAGACAACATAGCACCAAAATAGCATACCTTACATTACCATACCATCAACCGGAACGTAGAGAATAAGCTAAAATGTAGGTGAAATCCCTTGTGTCATTCTGAGATTATATCTTTTGGCAACAGCACAAGAGAAGTGCCTGAAAGGTTCATCTGGACTCCAGAGTCCAAGTGGACACCAACGTAGGACCTCAACTCTAGCCAGAACCTGAAGGCCTCTCTGTGAAGGTGGTGAGACTAAGAGACAGGACTGGTCACTAGGAATTGGTCCAAGTGTAGTTCAAGGACCTCCATGTTTTGTTTAGAATGAAAGGAGATACCTGTAGCATTGTTCCAGCCACAGGTATTGCCCTGATTGAGATCACATTATCCACTGGTTTACATAGTTTGCTCACTTTGTGGCACTTAGTGTGTGCACGCTCATTAGCAAGTATAAAAACAATGGGGTGGTATTTAGAGTCTTCACTTTCGCAGTGCCACACACCCATGTACATGAAGACTGTGGAGCACGTGCCTGTCACACTCCCAGGGTACTTGGATAGTATGACCAACAGAGTTCCCAGTATCACAGTGTGTGTGCAGGGTGACCAGGAACCATCTACAATAACAAGAAGCCACAAAGCCCTGACTGTTTCCCTGCACAATGGCTCTCTCGCTGGATACAATATGTCCTGGTCTGAATTCTCATGTAATGCGCTCTACTCCACACAGGCAAAAAGTCGCACTATATAAAACTGCAAACAATAAATAAGGAGCTCTACGGTATCCATTGCGAGAGGAGTGCAGTAGAGAGCAGCTGGAGGGGCCTTGAACCGTGAGGGAGGAGCGAAGGAACAGAGAAGGAAGGAAGGCTGGAGGGAGACCGAGACTTGAAAGAGACATGTGTAGGGAGAGATGGGTACAAGGGTTGGAAGGGGGAGCAGAGCTCAGACATACAGTTAGGAGTGCAGATGCAAAGAAAGAAATCGGTGGCACAAGATACTGCAGCAATGAGTGTGCAGGGGCCAATAGATGGACCCGTTGGAGCAAAGATATGGGGGGTGGAGAGGCAGAGTGATCAGGATGCAGGGTAAACAGGAGTGGATGGACAGATGGAGCACTGCAGATGCAGAAAGAGGTCATGAGCAGGGAATGTTCTGGGCGAGACACAAAACGGTACGAGAGAGAGTGCAGGAGCCGAAAGTAGGGCGCTGGGCAAGGTTCAGGGCCAATGTGCAGGTGCAGCAATAGAAGGGGTTGCAATACAAGTAGTGATTTAAATGGGCAGGTGTCCAGAGGTACTGAATACCCACACTTTTTTAATTGGAGAGGGAGAATACTTGCACTTCTCGCCACGGGGGAAATATTTTTAGTGGGAGAGTCCTGGCACTTCTTAGCATGGAGGCAGAACTTTTATTGGGAGAGTGTTAGTGTTTGGGAGCTGTGTTAGAGGACAGACATGATGAAAGAGACGTGGTTAGCGCTCTGCGAGAGAGCCATGTGCACACATGGGCATGTGAGAGAGAGAGGCTCACAGAGACAGAGAGGGATGCCAAGCAAAGCTCATCCGGAGTAAAACTGCGGGACAAAGAGACAGCCATAGGGAGAAAACACACTCCACCCTTCTGTTATAGTGAAGGAAAGGGATATGAGGGGGACATTTTAATATAGCACAAGGGCACATACATTTGTGCGAGGGTTAAAGAGAAATGTGTAAACTGTGTGTACTGTATAAATGACACATGCACACCTGTGTAAGAGTGAAACACGCTCCTGCAGATCTCTGTGGAGGGTGGAAAGAGAAACAGATTGCGAAGAGTTCTTGCCCAAGATCACTCCTCCAGTTTGATGGGTGCTGCAATTTCTTGGCCCTAATAAAACTATTCCTTCGCCCCCTCTGCCCGGTGGTAACATCTGCACCCCCCTCGCGAGTACCCCCATCTTCACCTATTGTACTCCTGCTCTGTCGATGTCCTGAGCACTTGTGAAACTAGCCCCCCTCGCCTGTACACAGTGAGCCTCATGAGCGCCAATGACACTAGCCCCGCCCCCAGTGCACGGTGGTAACATCGGCCCCCACTCACCCTACCGAGGTCCTCCCTTCTCGCCTGTTCTCACTGTGCCGTGGTTGTGCTGACCTGCTGAGCGCCATCCTTACTGTTCGTGGGCCTCTTGCTGAACAGGTCTGCTAACATATACGCAGGGAGGCTGCCAAACCGAGCGTCGTGTCCCTGGGCTCGGTTGTAAATAAAACAATAAAACAAGCTGCAGAGTACTGGAGCCTGGCGCCCTGGTCGCCTTGCCTTACTCCGGAGGTGGGGTGTGGTGTTTCGGCTGCCTCTCGGCCTGGGGGTGGAGGCTGAGGACCGGCGGGTACCTGGTGCTGAAGGTCGGCCGTGGCCCTTGAATTGTTGGGCAAGGTGGCTGGCCGGGATCGCTTGTGGCTCTACAGCACACCTCTGACTGTGTCTTGCGCTTGGCTGTGGCTTGGGGTGATGCCATTGTGCGGCCTGTAGTGGCGGGGGCCTGTTTGTGGCATATGAGGAGGACAGCTGGGATGACCGGGTGAGCGGCTGCACCCCCCTCAGCCTCCTAAGAAGAATCCTGGTGGAGGATGGCGAGTGACCTGTGTTTGATCCCTGGAGGGGGCCACGGAGGAGTCCCGTGAAGCGGACCTTAGCGAAAGGTAGGAGCCGTCTGCATGTGCTGCTGCTGCGACCCCCTGGGGATTATCTGAGGCTAAGGGGCCCTCTCGCATTGTTGGGACTTGCACTGGGACTCGCGGAAGCAAAAATATAAATAAATATACCAAGCGCGGTGTCCCTGAAGCAGGCGCCGCGCTGAGTCTTAAAGTCCAAAATAGGAACGTGAAAGCGCAGGAGCAAAAAAAAATACAGAGTGCGGCGTCCCTGACGCAGGCGTCACACTGAGTCTTAAAGTGCCAAATAGGAAAGTGAAAGCGCGGGAGCAAAATATAAAAATAAATATACCAAGCGCAGCGTCCCTTAAGCGGGCGCCACGCTGAGTCTCAAAGTCCCAAATAGGAAAGTGAAAGCACGCTATAAGACTGGACTGATATAATGCCTGAGATGCCGTGGCGCGCCGTTTCCGCACACCATACCGTGCACATGTCCTGTCCAGGCGTGTGCAACCTGTCCTGTCAGGCGCGTGCACATCTGTCAAAGACTATCTGGAGTCAATGGGAAAAGGGAGGGAAAGTGAAAGCGGGCCATGTGCGTGTTATGCTCAGACAACAGGAGCCGAACACGTGCACAACGCCTGTCCGGCCGTGCGTGCACATCTCCTGTCCCCCTTCCGAACAGAAACCGACGACAATAGATCTCGCCAAGTCGAGCAGCGAATGCTCTGTGTCGCTAGGAGAGACCTAAAAACAGGAAGCTACTCTTCACCTGTTTATGGAAGGGCAACTGTTGTTAATTTCACAGTGAACAAGGCTTGCTCTCATTATTTAAATATTGTAACAGAGGGAAGCACTCAAACAGACAGTTAGAAAAGGTCTCCTGGCCTGTCCAAATTCACCAGCTACTAATCCCTGAATAACCACTCTTAGTCGCAAGACAAGTTACATCTCTCATCAATATGCAAGGACAGGACTCTAACACTAGTGTTATATATATTACTACAAAGCATCACATGAGTCTGGGCAACAATGTGATTGATGCCAATCTGGCTACCCGAAGGCTAGACTGTAATGCTCTTCTAAGATTACGCATACTTTGGTATGCTGTGTTACATGTTCCAGCATTATTTGGGGTATGCAGTGATTCTCATTGAGATGTTGGGACTCGATGTGGGTGGTGTTATATGTTAGTAGATGATTGCCTATGGCAGGTTATGTAGCTGTAGCTTAGCAACATGTAATTAATGGATTGTGGAATGTAGAACTAGTGAGTGGTTGAAGACAGCGCTGGCAGTTGCTGACTGAGGATCTTCCAGAGTTGGTTGCACACTTACACAATGTATTAAAAAATAAGAAAAGAAGAAATCCATGCAGTGTGCTTCCTCAAATGCCAACAAAGATTCGATGTACCCCTGCAAGGATCAACCCAAAGAGAAGTTTGGTGGGAAAACAGCTGATTTTAGGAGCAGCAACGTTCAGCGCATCTGATCAGTTCTGTGTCTGTGTGTGAACCAGGAAGTCAATGTCGGCGTTTTGTGGCAGTGGCATGTGAGCAGCGGCACCTTGGTTCCGTGTTTTTAAGAGAAGAAAGGGTTTTATAACCTTATCGACTGTAGGGAAAGTGCGTGGATCAACGCAGCACGAGAGCGGAGTAGTGAGAGTTGAGTTCATGTCTACGGTGACATGTTCAGGTAGTTGAAGCAGCGGGTGAGGCATCGGCGAGTTCGTGTCACAGCGGGTGTGTAAGCAGTGCACACATAGATTACACATGCTGGTGTGAAGCATAGATATCACCAGCGCATGTGCGAGTCAGTGCGGAGTGCAGTCAAGTACAGTTGTACTATAATAGCTGAATGGGCTGTGCAGGAAATCGTGTTGTGGGAGATGGAATAATGTAATGTTACAATTAATTGATTTCCAGTTCAAGCCATGCTGAGGAGAGTTATGCCACTGCGCTGTTATCCAGAAGTGTCCTCACTCTCAGCAACAGTCAGTAAGTCCCACTGCAGGGGACCTGGGAGTCCCACTTCATTTGACCTGGGGGTCTGTAGTTGGCAATGGTATACACCTTTGACCAAATAGGGACCTTTGCTTCTAAGTCAGGGAAAGGTGATTACACTACTGGCTAACCCCTGCTCACCCCCTTGGTACCTTAGCACAAGCAGACAGGCTTATCTCAGAGGCAGTGTGTTAAGAATTTGTGAAAACATACAGTAATACAGTGAAAACTCTACAGATGGACACAACACAGGTTTTATAAAAAATAAGTATTCTTTATATAGACTTAACACAAGACCACAAACGACAAAAATCCACAATACTGTACTTCAAATAGACTTAAAGATGGTAGAAGTCACTTAATTCAAGTTGATGATAAATGCAACACAGTTCTCCAAAAAGTACCTGGATGCGTAACGCAAAACAAACAAAAGGCTCGCAGAGTTGGAGATGTGTCGGTTCCTTGCTTCAGGGGAGACGATGCGTCGCGCCTCAATGCTTGTGCAGAGTAGGGGATGTGTCTTGGTCCTTACCGGAGGGGAGGTGATGCGTAGATTCTCATACTGCAGCCCGATTACGATGTGGCAAGATGGCACTGCGATGCGACAATCCGGTGCGATGCGATAAGATGGCGCCCTTGATGCAGCGACGTGAAGACGATGCATGCATGCCCTGTGACCGTACGGCGACTCTGTAACTTTGGAGCGACGACAGGCCCTGCAACATGCTTCTCCGGTGATGGAACGGCGACCTCTGCAGCAGCGGCATGCTTCTCCTGTGATGCGTCAGGTAATAGTTTTGACGAAGGCTTGCTTCTCTGGTGATGCAGCAGCGACCTCTGCGGTGGCGAAGAGCTTCTCTGCCAATGCGACGGCAACAGCTGCGACTGTGACATGCTTCTTCTCGATGCGTGGTGCTTCCAGCTCCCAGCAACACACAGGCTTCTGCAGACAGAATTCCCAGCAAGGAAATTCAGAGGGGAGCTGGTGGTGAAGTCTTTTGTCCCTGAGACTTCAGCAGGAGGCAAGCACAAGTTCAAGCCCTTGGAGTAATATTCTGCAAGATGATGAAAGTCCTTTGAAAGTTCCTTCTCTCCTTGGCACTGAAGACACCACTGTAGGCCAACGCAGCACCAAAGCACACTGGCAGGGGGGCAGTACAACTCCTACAGCTTCCTTGGTTCTTGTCCTTGGCAGAGGTTTGTCTTGTTGTTCCAGAAGTTATCTAAAGTCTTGGGGCCTGGGTCCCCATATTTATACTAGCAAATCCTTTGTCCTCTGAAGGCAGAGGGTCCTGTACCCTGTCCAAATCAGTTATGTGCAGTCCTAGAGCACTTTGTTGACAAGACTCCTTCATACCTTTGACAGTGTTGGCCAGGGACATCAGACGCACCACAGGAGGTGGAGCCAGCATTGTGGAAAGCAGGCACAGCCCTATTCAGACTCAGGTGCTACTCCTCCCATCCATCTGCATGCAGATAGGTCTATTCAGCCTTATGCTGACTCACCCTTTCTCCTGGAATCCCCCAGACCTTGTCACTCACAAAAATAGACACAATACACAAGCTAGCAGAGGCAGGCTGGATGGTTAGGCAAGAAAATACCTACTTTCCAAAAGTGGTATTTTCAAACACAGAGGGGGTCATAAGGATGGCGGGCGGACTTTGTCCACCCGCCATAACCCCCGACATGCTAATGGGCCCCAGAATGTTAAAATCATCTTTACTAAAAGATTAGCAGATTTCTGTCCCAGGAAGCTCTGACCTTAGTGATCCTGGCCTTGGTCATCTCCCGACTGGACTATTCTAACTCTCTCTATGTAGGCATCCCGGCTTACCAACTTAGACGCCTTCAGCTAGTCCAGAATCAAGCTGCCAGATTGATCTTCCAGCAACCTAGATGGCACCATATCTGGCCCCTGATGAAAAGCCTTCACTGGCTCCCTGTGGCCTTCCGTGGCCTTTTCAAGATGAGATGCATGATTTTTAAAGCTCTCTATGGTACGAGTCCAACTTTTATTTCGTCCAAGATCTTACGTTATGTTCGTGAACGAGCGCTTGATAAGTTCATTTTAACATAACATAACATAACAGAAGATACTTCTCGTTATGTTTAGGAGTTGGAAAAGAAAGATGTGGATGAGGCTACTGTACAATTAATAAATAAGGAGGATAAGATCAAAAAAAGGGAATGGTAGGTTTACTAAGAGCAATGAAGACGAAAAAGGGCCTGTTACCGGTGTGGGAGACTGAAGCTTGTGGCCTCATCTGGAGACTGTCCGGCAATGAGGGCCAAATGTTTTAAGTGTAATAGAATTGAATATTTTACAAGGGTGTGTAATCAAAGGAAATTTCAAAGTAAAAGTATTGTGAATTTTGTACAAAATAATACCAATGTTGATAGAGAAAGTGCATCTGACAAAGATATTGAACTACTAATGTTTTATGATAACACAAAGAGTCACAAGATGGGAAATTCCAGGTTGAAAAAGTGTGTGGAACAGAGTGTATATATTAGACCATGAGCAATACAGTCCCCTTAAGTGTATTGTGTCAATCAATGGAATTCAAGTGCAAATGTGGGTGGATTCATGTTCGCCATATATGCCCATTGATCAAGAAACGTGGGGTGGTTTGGGAAAGAAGTTATCTACAACCGAGGTGGAGTTATTTAGGTACGGAGGTAGTAAGTTGCCTTTATAGGATGTTTCCAAACCAAGTTGTCCTTAAAGCAAAGAGAAACCACAAGCTGGGTCTCGGTGGTTGAAAAGGGGCGGTGTTTACTAAATTGGTGAGATTAAACGGCCTTGGGTATTGTATTAGATCCCAAAACCAAGGAACAAGAGTTATCAGTAATGCATGAAGAAGCTGAAGAATGGAAAAGGGAATTCCTCAAAGTTTTTGGGAGATAAACTGGTATGTTTAAAGAAATTTGCAGACAAAATTGTGTTAAAGGAGGGTGCGATTGCAGAGGTTGGAAAGTGAGGAAGGTGTTTGTGATATTGAAGGATGAATTGAAAGCATAGCTGGCAAGATTATGGTGGTTGAGGTTGAGTGCGATTGAACACATTGAAGCATCAAAATGGTTAAGTCCGGTGGTGATCTCCCTTAAACCCAACTGAAATATTAGGATGTGTGTGGATCGCCATCCCATATCCAATATTAATGAGTTGTTAGCTGGTGTCAAAGGGGAAAGGGTGTATTCAATGCTTGATTTATCAAGTGCATACCACCAGATATTGTTGCACCACAATTCAAGGCATATCACCTCATTTAAAACACCGGAAGAAGTGTTCCAATTTCTATGCATGCCATTTGGCCTGACTTCTGCTGCAGCAGTGTTTAAAAGAATAATGCAGAATTTACTAGGCGAGTGGAAGAATGTGCAATTTTTTCAAGATGATATCTTAGTGTGGGCTGAGAACAAAATGGAGCATGATGAATTATTGATAAGGGTGTGTAGAATATTAGAAAAAGCAGGGCTCACTGCTGAATTAGAGTACTTGGGGCACACCATATCTTATGAGGGAATAAAGTTAAACCCAAAGCATAAATTGATGGAAGCCATAGAGAAAGCACCATGTCCAGTTGATAAACACCAGTTGAAGTTATGTTTAGGCCTGGCAGAATATTGCACAAAATGTGCAAACATTTTGCGGAAATTGCACAAACTCAATGAATTCTAATGAGAACCTGACATAGATATGAATGGAGCAATAAATGCCTGCAGGCATTTGAAAGCTTAAGTAAAGCATTGTAAATGCTGTTGAGTTAAAACCATTTGATTTACATGACCATACCATTGTTTCAATGGATGCCAGTATGCATGGATTGGATGCAGTAATGATGCAAGTAAAAGATGGGAAAGCGAAAGTTGTGACGTTTGAATCAAGAACGTTAAAGATGGCAGAAGAGAGTTATCCTATGGTAGAAAAGGAGGCATGTGCTTGGTGGTGAGGAGTTCAGAATTTTAGGAGTTTTGTGAGGGGAAGAAAGCTTGAGTTGGGTACCGATCACAAACCACTGGTTGATGTGTTTACAACAAATGGTGCGGGCCGACCTTCTACAAGGATTGCAAAATGGGTGGTTAGGTTACAGGAATACACGTTTACAGTGACATGCGTTCCAGGGATTTAAAATGTGAATGCTGATTGTGGATTTAAGATGTGAATGCTGATGGTGAAGGATACAGAAATTCAAAAGTTCACAAAGAGTATATCTAAAGAATTCTCAAAGTTGGGAGAAAATATGAAGGATTTTATTGAATTATAACAATGTTTGGAAAGAATTGTCATACAAGTAGGATATCGTAGGTAGAGTTTTCAAATTTGTTGCACCTTTGGAGTTGAGAGAGGTTGTTGGGGGCTTTGCATGAGGTCATAGTGGAATGTCGGGATTGAAGAGAAAGGTAACAGAAGACTTTTGGTGGCAGGGAGCAGAAAGATATGTGAGGATTTGCATGACTAGTGTGTGTAGTGGCAAAACACATGAGGTAAAAGAGACACCAGTTGTACCAATTTCGTTTCAATACAAACCATGGCAAAATGTAGCAATGGACATATGTGGACTGTTCAAATTTGAAGGATGTGGAAAAAAGTTTGTATTGCAATGGTGGATTACCAATTCAATGTGGCCAGAAATAAGTGTGGTAGGTGAAGTGAAGTCTTGTGTGGTTAGGGAGTTTTGTGAAGAGTCTGGGGAAGGGAATGATATCCTGAGGAAGTGGTAACGGATAATGGGCCTTTGCAACGGGTGAGTTTGAATTGTACATGACACAGTGGGGTGTAATAAAACAATGGGTTGTACTGCGCACTCCTTTTTAGGGCTCACCTGCGTTGAAGCGCGAAGCGCGCTGCCGCTGGCGAGCGTTATTGTCGTTGTCTTGCCTCCCCAAGTGGTACAGACCGGTGCACGAGCATACACCGGTCGGTGAACGCGCGAGCCGCAGGGAACGCCAACGTGCACACTCACGGCGTCACGCTCCAGCCAACCCGCGTCTCTTCTAAGGCGCGCTCCAGGCCGACTTGTTTTGCTTCCCCTCCCTATTTCCCCTCACTTCATATATGCCACGCTCTGCTCTGTGAGCCCCTCCCCCTCTCCACAGTCACCCGTTCTGACTTCTCCCACATGCTTGGTTATTAGCACGGCACCCGCTTCTCCAATGCTGTGCTCCATGAGCCCCCTCAGTTACCAGGACGGCACCCGCTTCTCTGATGCCGCGCTCCGTGAGCCCACCCCCAGCGGTTATCTTTCGGTTTGCAGGCACATACATGAAATAAATATTCACATGCTTGAAAAACAGGGAAACCAGTAGTTTGCAAAAAGAAAAAAAGGTTGCATCTTGCCCATTCATCGCCCGATGAATTCCTCTCGGGTTATCTGAGTCCCGCTGAATCACATGCACGCCCCTAGTTCCAGCGCCACTGCTACTTCACCCCTACTTCCAGCGCTATGCTTCCGTGGCCGGCACAGGCTGATATGTATCCTGCCGTGTGCACCCCTCTGCTGCCCTCAATGTGCTCTCTGAGCCCGGTGGCCTCGTCAGACTCTGCCATAGAGACACCTCACTGCAGACACCCACGCAGATGAGCCATGCTCTCCTCAGTTCTAGGCCACCACCTTTTCCTATATGTTTCATTCGAACAACGGAAACTCAATTGGGGTGAAAACCTCACGTGGACCGGACACAGCACACCTTCAGGGGGCTGCTCCCTGGCACAGGCGCTGCGGCCCCTCCACGTTCACTCATCGGCAAGGCTGGTGTAGCCGACGGCGGTGCTGCTGCTCCTAACCTCTGCGAACACAGGTAAGGTGGATCAATGATTTATGTCGGCGATTGCGCAACGATTCCAGGCCATGAGTGAACCTCTGTGTTGATGCGCTTCACAACTCTGTGAAGCGCATCATGATAGCCGAGCTGGTTCATACACCTTCATGTTCATGCTTGTTGCAGTGGTCAATAACTAGCCTCTGGGTCATAACGGGGTATGCCCGACTTGGGCCAGCTTCCCAAAGCTGAAGAATACATTTGCATAATAAGAACACTTTCTGACTGTTTAAGCGCCAAGAGACAAAGCAGCTAGTCATGTGTGCTATATAATTTTTTTTGCTTAGATCTGAGCTGATAGAATACATTATACTCTGCGTACAGAGTGCTTGAGCTATATCGTCCATTGCCTCCCGGTCTATAGCACGGCAGAGTTCCCTGCCCTCTAAGGTGGGCGTAAGTTGTTGCAATCAATCATCTGCGTGCTTCAGGACAGGGGGTTTGGTGTAGCGCTCAGTGCCCTCATTTTGTGTTTCGATGCACTGCCCCCTCCACCTCCAGAGACGGGGAGGATGCCTGGTATCTGAGTCGGGCTCCGGGGACAATTTCCTCCTGATTGGCACCCTGGCCTTTCCTTTCATCCTGCCAGGGACTTCGCACCTCAGTCTGGCGCATTGTCCAGGCGAAAGCAGGAACTGACGGGGGCCGAGACAAAGCGCCACCAATAAAATGCTAAAAGGCAGCTCTTCCTGCGTCTCATTCTTCCTGTCTGTCGCCTTCCCATTCTTTCTTCTATCTTTCCTTTTCCTTAGTTTGCTTTTCAATCTTTATGTCTCGTCCTTTCTTTTACATGTACTTTATCTTTATATATTTCTGTGGTTCTTTCTTTCCAATATTCTTTATGTATTTATCTTTCTTTGTTGTTACTTTTCTCTCTTTTATGCCATATTTCCCTACATTGTTCCTCTTCACCCCTTCCTTGTTCCATTTCTTTCTTGCTGTCTCCACTCCCACCCTTCCCCTCTTTCTCACTCCTTCTCTCTTTGTTCGCCTCTTTCGTCATTCTTCCTACAATCCACAGGTTTACTACCTCCTCATTTCATCTTCTTTTTCCCTGTTCGCTCTCTGTTTCGTTGTGATCTTTAAAAAAAATACCACTCTCATACACACTTCCTTGCATCTCTTTTGTGTCTCAGCCTCGAAGGTGAAAGCATCATTCATCTTGTTGCCATTGGTTTGTGTCAGTCCGTCTGAAATGCTGACTTCTGATTCGAAAATAGGATTGTTAGTCTCCTTAGTAACGCCGCCTCTGCATTTGTCACCTCCCATTGCGACTGGCCCCTATACTTTGTTTGTTAAAGGGTGCTTGTTATTTTGACTGTGAGCACTATTTTCTTCACTTTCTTTTACTGCATGCAGAACGTGCTTTGGTGCCTGGTGCCCCTCCTCCCGTTGTCCATGCCTTTAGCCAAACCCAGCCCGCTGGCGTCAGTGCCTTGCATTTGCAATGCGATAGTCTCACATTTAAGCCAGTTTGAGCTAATGGCATTGTAAATGACAATGCCTTTTATTGAAGTTTTGGCTTTTAAAACATAAATAAAATGCATTGTCATATCCAATGCCAATAGCTTAAACTCGCGTAAAGGCGAGACCTATTGCATTGCAAATGCTTGTTTAATACTGGAATCCAGTATAGCAGCCGTCTAGTCCTCTTTCTATTGCACTCATTGTGGGCTCATATTCGTCAGCATCTTTTCTGTGAAACAACGAGGTTTTCGTACACGAGAGGAAGAAGTACGTGGCGGAGAACTAGAGATTTAAGGTTCTTGTTGGGGTCGACCCTTTGGGGGTTGGGCAGTAAATCGATATGTGGCTACTGTGACCGTGTTTTAATTCAGATACAATTTGGTTGCAGGGAGACGGTTTTGTTTAACACAAAGCTTCATTATTGAATTTAAACTAACGCAGACCGGGAACTGTATTTGCTTTGATCGAAGGTAGCTTTGGGTTTATCGCTTTTTGTGGTGCATCCACTACCTTTGTATAGCCACCGTTGAAGTAGCTTCTTAAACGTGATATTTTTGGATTGGCAGCTAACGCGAGTCTCTGTCACCACCGAGTTTACCGGCTAACTATGAACGTACTCCTGGTCACCCGTGCATCAAGAGTTTGCTGTTAGTCACGCTGTTTTGGATCCAGGTACATTCTGAATCACCTTGTTGCCAATGGGGATTTGGGGGGGCAGCCGACCAGCGGGAGGCTTGTCCCCCGGGGAAGTTTGGGGCAGTAGGGGGTGGGGCTCAGGAGAGCACTGCGGGCTTGCCGTAGTTTTGGGCTGGTTTGGGCTGGGTGGGCTGGTTGGGCTTCCTTTGGGCTGCCTTTGGGCTTGTCAGGTATATAACCAGACATTTTGTGTCACTGCCCACCGTTTGTGGTGCAGTGACACAGCAGCCGGGTGTTTAATTAAAAAATTGTTGTTGGAATTTGTTGTGAATAGGCCTGAGGCGCGGATTGCGGTGCGGCGGTATGGCGGCTTTACGAGACCCCAGGGTTCCAATTCCCTTTGTATGGTAATGTTGCACTGGTACCTACAGATAATAACAATCCTAAAATTAGGATGTACTATACTATGGATACCTTTCCAAGATATAACAAAAAATACATAGACCGCAGTATCGTTTAAAAAATTAGCAGAATCTCCCTTTTATAGTGCATGGTGCAGACCCAAGGGTCCTAAAACAGTTCTAACTCACTGATGCGATTTTATGTGTAAGAACACATAACTCTTAAGTGTTGAAATGGACATCGAAGTCCCAATTGGTTAAAATACTTCATATGTGGCTTTGAGATCAAGACAAGATTGCTAATCAAAAACCTGTTTAGAAGGCCATATGAAGTTACCCAAGGATTCCCTGCCTAGTTTCATCCGGAAGAACATAGACGGAATGGGTGAAAAAAATCACTAATGACAAATACAGAATCGCTATAAGTAAGCGTTGTTCAAATAATTAACTTGTGAACAAAAGTAGCACTTGTATGATAAGACAAGCGCGCTGAAGGAAACAAGCAAGAGTAAGTCAAAAATCCCAAATGTGGGGGTGTGGCTTGGGAGCCGAACATGGCAGACGCGTCTTTGTAGAGCTCCGCTGTTCGCTCCTGCCAGAGACACTATCCGCCGCTGATCCTGGTCCCTAACGGCGAAGCTGTGTGGCACTTTGACGGCGGTTGAGCTGGGAGCCTGCCGGTGTGTCTTGAAGGGTCTGGGGGGCCCGCTCCGGCGGCCGTGCTTTATCGCCACCGGCTGGCCGACATCGGGGCTCCCACGAAGACGGCGGCGACTGGGCAATGAGTGCGTTGTGATGGAGGGGCCGATTCCTCGCTGTGGGGCGCCCGCTTGCCGCAGGGCCGGGGTCCCAGGGACGGCGGTCGCTATCTTGGAGCCGCGGTGCCCTTCCCCCCTCCTCTCTGTACATGTGGTGGCGGCCTGCCTGGCCCTGAGCAGAGTGGCCCTGGTGAGGTGTCCGTCCTGTGACTGCGTGGGCTAGGCCGACCGAGGCCAACGAGGAACATGCCGGGGCTGTGGAGCCCCATTCCCCCGGCTTCACCTGGACACTCGTGCCGGGGATCTGAGCTACGCTTGCCTGTGGAAGGCTGAGATTGGCGCCAACGCGTCGATGCGTCGACGCGTCAACGCGACCCCTGCTGCGGCTGGCCTGCTCCGGATATCGGGGAGAGGTGGGTCCTGGTCTGTTGTCGCAGCGCCCCCCTGCTGCTAGGGTCACCGGATCAAGAAGCCCTTCGTGACGATTGCTGGACTTGGGCCTGCTCCAGGTGGGTGAAGGGGCCCGAGGCTGCGGGGCCTGCTGAGGATACCTGAGTGGGGTCCGAGATCTACTCCTGAGGACGGCATCAACGTCGTCATCACTGGGGTGCCGGTCACTGTTGGGCCTGACTTCTGCTGCGGGGGCCTGTGGGCCACACTGAGGCCTGCACTGCCTGTGGGCCAGGCTTGCGGGAGCCCGGGGCACAGGGGGGATATACCTGCCTGACTACACAACTGAGAGCGCTTTGCCTTGCTGCACGGTGGGTGTCGAGTCTCGCTGTCCTCCCCCTGCTCCTTGGCCCCACGGCCCGCTCCTCCCCGGGCTGCCCGGGAGTCGGCCCGCACACCGCCATGGGCAAGCATAACACCGGCGCTGCAGTGCCTAAGCAGCCGACTACAGACCAATATGCCACGACCACCCCAGCCGGGAAGGAGGCTGCTGGGGGTGTCTCCTCGGACACGGCGATGCTTCTGGAGGCCATCACGCAATCTCGCACTGCCCTGGAGGCTCAAATCGGTGCAGTGGGGTCTGAAGTTGCGTTTCTCTGTCAAGACCTCCGGAAGGCGGTGGATTGCATCACGGAGGCCGAGACGAGGGTTTCCACTGTTGAAGATACTGTGTCGGCCCTCCAGAAGAAGGTTGATAAGCTAGCCATGGTCTCCAAGGAGCTTGCGGCTCGGGCTGAGGACGTGGAAGGGAGGGCCCGCCGCAATAACATTCATCTGGGGGGCTTTCCAGAGGGTTGCGAGGGGCCCTCGATGGGCCATTTCCTTTCCAACTGGCTTCAGGCGCTGCTACCCGCTGAGGACATCTCATCTTGCTTCATGGTCGAGAGAGCGCATCGTGCCCTGGTTAAAAAGCCACCGCTAAGTGAGCGCCCGCGCCCGGTCACAGCCCACTTCCTTAACTACGCCAACCCTGATGCTATACTACGCTTCGCCAGGACGCATAAAGAAAAGATGGTCTTCGAGTCCCATCCCATCATGGCCTTTCCAGAGTACACCCGGATTGTCCAGCAACAGTGTCAGTCCTTTGTAGCTGCAAAGCGGCGACTGCGTGACTTAAACCTCTCTGATGCTCTTCTGTTTCCAGCGCGCATGAAAGTACTCTATAATTCCAAATCGTACTTCTTTGACACCCCGGAGAAGGTTTTTGCATGGACAGACAGGCGCCAGCATTTGAAACCACACACTCCGCCGCCCTTCGACTCCGACTCTTTCCAGAGCTCACATCGGAGTGGCCGACAGGGGGGACGCCTCTCACCGGCGACACCGTTCCCGCTCCAACTGGCGCTCCCAGACCAGACCGACGCTGCGGAGTGAGGTACATTGGGCTGTGTGATTATTTGGTGCCTTGGGTTCCTCCCGTATCGGCTGTGGTGACACACCAAGACTCCGGGCACTGTGTCTAGGGCACCTTTTGCGCTATCTCTGGTGGTAGTAAACCCGACTCGCTTTCTTGTTTTAAGTTCATGTGGGGGGTTGGGTGGGGGATCCATTGGAGGGTCTGCCAGGGTCCTCCTGTTGGAAGGCCAGGACGAGATTCTGCCGTGACAGGTACTCTGAGTTTCAGGAAGTATGGGGGGTGGGGGGTGGCGGGCGGGGTGGGGGGTGTTAGGCAGTTTGTTTTGCAGTTATATTGTATGTTTGTTGCACTGCATCATCTCACATGCTCCTCTGGTCATCCGCACTTTGTTCCACTTAGGGCTCATGGCACACACAGCTAGGGACACTCCCCCGGGGGACCTGAACATTGTGTCCTGGAATGTGCGGGCCTGCTAAATAAGGTCAAGCGAGGGGCGGTGCTGACCCAAGCTAAGCCCCATTCCGCCGATGTCCTGTTTCTACAAGAGACTCACTTATTGGGTAATAAGGCCCGTGTCTCTCCAAATTTGGCTACAACCTGGTATACCACTCTGGCTATTCCAGAGCGGCACATGGAATGGCCATACTTGTTCATCGCAGAATCCCCTTCCAGGTCACTCAACGGTGGTTAGACCCCTGCGGCCGTTTCACGGTCGTGTCTGGTACTTTGGCGGGGGAGCAGATATCTATGGGAAACGTATACGCCCCACCCCCCCATAGCCAGATGTTTGTGGACAGACTAACGCAGCTCTGGGGAGAACTTCCAGTGGGTTTGACTATTCTCGGGGGAGACTGGAACGATGTCATGGCCCCTCTGGACAGATGGCGGGCACAACCTCCGACGATCCCTCCCTCCAGATCTAAACTTAACATCCTGGCTCATGCTCTAGGTTGGACTGATACATGGCGGGTCTTTCACCCCTACAAGGCAGGGTATACATATGTGTCTTCAGTACACCCCACGCTGTTGCGGTTGGATTACATGTTTCTTCCACATAGCTACACACACAGGGTCGTCAGCAACTCCATCCTCCCATGCCGCTTATCTGACCATTCGCCTACCCAGCTCAAACTCCGCCAGCAGACTAGTCGCCCTTCCTATCGCTGGCACATGTCACCCTAGTTGCTTCGCAATCCCGAGTATCAAGAGGCACTCCACCGTGCTACGGTGGGCTATTTTGCCTCGAGTGTAGGGTCAGTCCCATCCCGGAATACACTGTGGGAAGCTTTTAAGCCCACGATACGTGGGGTTGATATTACCTATCGCACATGAAAAAAGAGGCGCCGCCTGGCGCAAATTCTTGAACTGGAGGAGCGACAACGTGCCCTCCAGGACTCGGTAGTAGAAGGGACTGACGTGGGTGCTCACCGCAATCTGCTCCAGGTTCAACAGCAGCTGCATCAGCTGCTCACGGACACTGCCAAAGAGGCCTGGTTGGCGACCCAATACCGGATATATCAGTGGGGAGATAAATCCAGTCAGATGCTCCACAGGCTCTGCCAAGAGCGGTCCTCCCCGACACAGGTCCCGGTACTTCGGTCATCTACAGGCACCTTGTGCTCCTCCCCGGAGGCAGTGGTGCAGGTCTTTGCCAATTTCTATGCCGCACTGTACAGCGCCCAGGAGGAACTCGCTGATTCCCTCATTGATGCCTTCCTAGTGGATATTCCATTCAAATCTATCGGATGAGCAATGGGAGCCCCTCGACCAGCCCATCTTTCTGGACGAATTGCAGGCGCTCTCACCAATATCCACCCAGGCCACGCACCTGGCCCCAACGGGTTCCCTGGTGACTTCCTGCACCCCCATATGGGGACCGCTGGACCCCATCTTCTCGGCGCATTACATCAGGTGCTCAAGTAGGAGATCTTGCCCCTGGATTGACGCCACGCCGAAATCGTCGTTTTCCTCAAACCGGGCCGCCCACCTGAGGACCTGGGCTCATATCGCCCCATATCTTTATTGAACTTCGAGCCGAAGTTGCTGGGAAAGGTGTTGGCGGATCGTCTCCGCACCTGTATTCTGGACCTCGTCCATCCGGACCAGTCAGGCTTTATGCCGCAACGTTCCTACCAGACATAACATACGACGGGCACATAATGCGGTAGCTGAAGCCCACCGGATGGGACGCCCGCGGCTGTCCTACTAGCCAACATCAATAAGGCCTTTGATTCTCTGGGCTGGACGTATCTTTTTAAATTACTAGAAGCTGGTAATCTGGGGCCCCGCTTTAGAGCTACTACACACAGACCTTACGACCTCTGTGCGAGTGGCTGGATACCGCTCAGATCCCTTCCATATTCAGAGGGGAACACGGCAGGGATGCCCTCTTTCCCCGCTTCTTTTCGCTTTGGCGATCGAACCGTTAGCAGCGTGGGTGCGCCTGGACGCGGCATATAAGGGTTTGGTTTGGTCCCCGCAATATTCAAATAAAATTGCACTACATGCAGACGACACACTTTTCTTTTTCTCTGACCCATGGGTCACCGAACCGAGGGTGTTACAAATTCTGCGGGTGTTTGGCGAAACAACAGGGCTACACGCCAACCCGTCCAAGTCGATACTTGTTCCTATCTGCGGAGATCAGGGCTGTCAAGATTGGGACACGCAACTGGTCATCGCAAATGAAGGGTTTAAATACCTCGGGGTTCACATTACCAGAAGCCCTACAGTGGCATGGTCGCTTAAAACTGCGCCTCTACTTCCGGTGGTCCGAGATGAGAAGACAATATGGTCCCATCTTCCACTGTCCTTATACGGCAGTTCAGCAATTTTTAAAATGGTGTCCCTGCCGCGTTTGCTGTACAGACTGCAAAACTACCCATATCCAATCCCACCGTCGTGGTTCCGTCAAATGAATGCACTCCTGAATAGCTTCCTTTGGGGAGGCGGGGCGGTTCGGGTGGCTCTGGCGAAATGTGTTCAATCTACTTACTGTGGGGGCATCACGGCGGCAGACGTGCGATCCTACTAATGGGCGTCCCAGCTGCTAGTCATTAATGATTGGTGGTATAACACGCAAAATGATCCGACTTACGCGGTGGAGAGACTCTTTCTGGAGGTATATCCCCTGCTTGTCTCCTATATAGCAACTCTACACTGGTGGACCTTCCCCCGGCCTGTCGCACGGTGATACATATATGGAGGCGTGTCTCTGGGACCCTGGGTTGGTGGTGCATGCTGACGTGCAAGACCCCCCTCTGGCGGGGCACGTGCCTCCTACTGGTCACGACTCTGCCCGGGTTCCGTGGATGGGACAATATAGGGATCTCAACGCTGGGTGATGTAATGCGTGGGCCCACACTTAAATCCTTCCAACTGCTGTAGGAGGAGTTTGACCTACACAAGTCCCAGTTCCATAAATACCTTCAGCTTTGCCACGCCCTGCCTCCCCTGATTAAGAACCTTACGACTCTGCCAGAATTTCACCCATTAGACGGTAGACTGTTGATGGGGGATCTAGGAGAACATAAAATTTGCCAACTCTAACACACATTCTAAGACAAACCTACATCGGATGAGAGCAGCATGGGAGGCAGATATATCGACCCTCTCAGATGTTGACTGGACTGAGGCCCTCGCCAGTCCCAGATGCTCCGCATGTCCTCCAGATAGCGATTAATCCAGTTTAAATATCTTCATCGGGCGTACTACACCCGTCTCCGGCTCTAGAAGATGGGAGCTATCCCGTCCCCCACTTGCCTCAGATGCCAATCTGACGACGGTTCCTTTTTGTACACGGTCTGGGGTTGCACGGCACTGCAAAATTTCTGGTCGCGAGTGTTGTCCTGTCTGGGGCGAGTGCTAGGATGGGACCTCCCTGCAGGCCCTCGATTAACTCTTCTCCACAGTACGGATGATATTAGGGGGACATATACAAACGACATTTGTTATTTCTGGGACTTACTTTGGCCAAGCGGGACATAGCTCAACATTAGAAGTCCTCTTCCCCCCCGGAGGTGGCGGCCTGGAAATCCGCTTTAGATAAATATATGACAGCCGAAGTGTCAGTGTTTCAAGCCCCAGGTCGCCCGCAGAAGCATGGGAAGATCTGGAAAGCATGGGCCACCTATCGGGGCATTGACCTTTCCCTCTTATCACCGTCAGCAGATTCCGACCCTATAGACAGACTTACTATTTAATGAATCCTCAATCCAAGACGCGGATTGGCCAACTTGGAGATATGCTTATGTGTTTGTATGCCTGTATAATGTTCTTAGTGGGAAATGCGGTGCAAGGGAGGGGGGTGGCGAGAGGTGAGGGTTGTTGGTTTAACTGCGGTATTGCTCCTTAAATGCTACCCTCATCAGCAGCTTTTATATCCGTAATACGTGATTTGCATGAACGTTATTTGCCGGGGAAACGCCCCGTTGGTTGTAAAATCCTAATAACATTTATTGTCAAACAAAATCCCAATGTGGAGTCTGTATTGTATTGTATTGTAATTGCATTTATATAGCACTTACTACCCCTGACGAGGCGTTGAAGCGCATTTTCGGCGAGTAGCACGCTACTCTGAGACCCATAGAGGATTAGTGTTGAATTAGTATAGTGAAACATGCAAGTACATTTTAAGTGGTGAATAGGTTAGTCAGTTATTTGGATTTGGAATGATAGCAGAAGGATAGAGGAGGAAGAAAGGTTTGTATTTATATAGGGCTTCTTACCCCTGATGGGGTGTTGAGGTCCGCTATTCAGGAAGCCCATAAAGGATTAGTGGTGAATTAATATGGCGAAATATGAAAGTAAATTCAGTGGTAGATATTAATCAGTTATTTGGAGTGAGAAGGATAGCGGAGGGATAAAAAGGGGAAGAACGGTTTGCATTCATATAGCACTTGTTACTCCTGATGGATGTTGAAGCGCTTTTCTGGCGAGTAGCATGCCACTCCGGAACCTATAAAGGATTAGTGTTGAAAATTAGTATAGTAAAATATGAAGTAATTTGAGTAGTGGATCTGTTATTCAGTTATTTGGGTAGAGAAGGGTAGGTGGCTGGATAGAAGAGGGAAAGAGGTTTGTATTTATAAAGCACTTGCTTCCCCTGTTGGGGTTTTGAAGCGCAGGTATCACGCTACTCTGGAACCCATAAGGATTAGTGTTGAATTAGTATGGTGAAACATGAAAGTAATTTTAGTGGTGGATAGGTTAGTCAGTTATTTAGATTGAGAAGGGTTGGGGAGGGGTAGAAAAGGGAAAAGGTTTGCATTTATATAGCGCTTGTAACCCTGATGGGGTGTTGAGACTCTTTATTGACGAGTAGCACGCTACTCTGGAACCCATAAAGGATTAGTGGTGAATTAGTATATTTGAATACGGAATTTGAGAAGTGAACATGTTAGTCTGTTAATTTTGAATGAAAAGGATAGTTGGGATAAAAAAGTGAAGGGTTGTTTTTTTTTTTTAGGTCTTAGCAGTAGGAGGAGGCTTTTGGAGGAGTAAAAAGGAGTTTTGGAGGGGAGGAGTCAGAGGGAAGAGTTTAGAAAGGTTTGTTTTAGGGGATTGGTATAGTAAAAGATGTTAGATGATGCAAGGAGGGGTAGAGTAGGAAAGAGTCTAAAAATGTTTTTTTGGGGGATCATAGTAGTGGCATGGGGTTTGGGATAAGTGAGTGAGTGGATGTAGAGGATATATTGATAGATGTATAGGATGAGAGATAGGGTAGGCATTGGAAAGAGTAGTAAAAAGAAGTTTGAGATGAGTCAGAAGGTTGGGCTAGAAGATATATTGAGAGACGTATAGGCTGAGAAATAGGGCAGTGCATTGGAAATGCTAAATTAGAAGAAAGTGATAAATAGATAGATCCATAAGTACATTGAAAGTATATAGATACATAAAGGAGGTAATTATATGTAGATTAAAGATATTGATAGAGGCACAGGATGAGAAATAGGGTAGTGCATTGGATATCCTTTTTCAGGAGAAAAGTAACAGACACACAGATCCAAGTACATGGAAGGTACATAGATGCACAATGGAAGTATGTACATGTAGACCAAAGATGAATTTTATTTATTTATTCATTATTAATATTTAAAAAAAAATATATATATATATATATATATATTTTTTTTTTCTTTTCTTTTTTCTCCTCTCAACAACCTAATTATTTTACATGTTTATACAAAGCAATACAAAAAGTAGGTACATATCTATAGTGAAAACAAATGCTTATATACAGAGGGATATGCTGTAAATTTCTGTTTGCGTATGGTGCTTATGTGGGGAAGAGCCAATTCTTGAGTAGTTTTCTGAAAATAAGGTGGTTGTCGGTGGACCTTATGTTGGGGGGTAAAGAGTTCCATAGTTTGGCTGCTTGAACAGAGAATGATGTGCCACCCGTGGTTTTTTTTCTTGTATCTTTGGATTTTGAGGCGAGATGCTCCTTTAGAGCGGAGGTTCCTTTGTTGATTGTGTTTGGTGATTTTATTCCTGATGAAGAGCAGTCCCATTCCATGTATTGCTTTGTGGGTGATACAAAGCAGCTTGAACGTGGATCTTCTGGCAACCGGTAACCAATGAAGGGCTTTCAAGGCAGGGGAGAAGTGGTCTCGCGGTTTGATATGCAAGAGTAGTCTGGCAGCCTAGTTCTGAATCCGTTGTAGTCTTTTCATGGTTGTTAAAAGTGATCCGTGGTAGAGGATATTAGCGTAATCAAGTTTGGACAGAACAAGGGAGTTGGTAGCTTGGACCTTGTCTGGAAATCCCAAATGAGGGGAAATTTGTCGCAGTGTTTTTATAGTGACAAAGCTTGATCTTGCTAGTTTGTCCACTTGGGCATTCATTGACAGCTTTGAGTCCATGGTCATTCCGAGGTTTCTTACTTCCTTCGATACTTTAGGCGGTGATCCCAGGTCACTAGGCCATGCGGAAAGCGGGTTGTAATGTTTCCAATCGCCACACGTGAGTATTTTAGTTTTTGAAGCATTCAATTTGAGGTGGCTCCAAGTTATCCATGGATCCACTTCTCTGAGACAGCTGAAAATTGGTGATTTTCCAATGTCTTTGGGGCATTCCAGTTGCAGGAGTATTTGAGTGTCATCTGCATAGTTATAGCACGGGAGGTGACATTTATTGCTCAGTACTGGTAATGACTTCAAGTAGATGTTGAAAAGCATGGGCGAGATGATAGAACCTTGAAGGACCCCTGCTTTTGTGGAGTACAGTTTGGACGAGAAAGGTGGGGTATGGATGACATTAGTTCTGTTTCGAAGGTAGGACGCGATCCAGTCTAGAGCAGTTCCCTCTATGCTGGCTTCACATAGTCTTTGTTTCAGAGTGTCATGGTCAACCATGTCAAAGGCAGCTGAGAGGTCCAAGAGGAGTAGCGCAGCAACCCCGTTGCGGTCAACTGTATTCTTCAGGTCATCCCAGATGGCAAGGAGGGCAGTTTCAGTGCCTCATGCCAGACGGAATCCTGTTTGGCAGTCTCTCTGGTCAGTTTATGGAATGTCAGGCGGTCGTTTATGTAGGTAGGTCTGGACTTGTGGACTGCTCTGTAGGCAGGTGTGAAAAGTTTGAAGTGCGGAAACAGGAAGAGGAGACGGTGCTGGTTTGTTGCTTCATCATTAGCTGAGAGTCCAGGATGATTCCGAGGTTGCACACGTGGTTGGAGGGGGTGGGTGCAGGTGAGTGCAGAGGGCCACCAAGTGTCGTCCCACAGAGAGGGCTTCCCCGAAGATGATGACCTCTATCTTGTCAGTTGGTCTTTATCCAGGAGGCGATGTTAGCTATGGTGATTTTTAAGTTGGCTCTTGTGCGTCGGCATCTTCTGAAAGGGATAGGACGAGCTGGGTGTCGTCGGCGTAGGATACTATGTTGAATCTATGGGTGAGGGCGACATCTGCCTGTGGAGTCATGTAAGTGTTGAAGAGGGTGAGGCTAAGACAGGAGACCTGGAGGAAGCCCCATATTATGTTTTTGGGTGTGGAGGAGAAGGGTGGGAGGTGAATCCTATGCGTCCGGCCAGAGAGGGAGGAGATCCAGTTGTGTCATCTTAAATGCTGAAGAGGTGGAGTCTGGTCACAAGGGCGTGATGGGAGGCGGTGTCTAAGGCAGCGGATATGTCGAGGGGAATGACGTAAGCTGTTCCACCTGGGTCGAGGAGGCGTCCAATATCATCCGTTGCTGTAATGAGGGCGGTCTCAGTTCTGTGGTTGAATCGGAAGCCAGATTGATAAGGGTCAAGCAGGTTGGTTTCTTCAGGGAAGTTTGTGAGTGGAGGTTAATGGCTTTCTCCAACACTTTGGCCAGGAAGGAGAGAAGTGAGATTGGGAGTTAATTTTTGTAGTTTGAGTTTGTTGGGGTTTGCTGAGGGTTTCTTCAGGAGGGGCTTGGCCTCAGCATTGTTCGTGGGATTAACCCATAAAAAGAAAAGAGAATAATTAAAGCGAGCACAGCAAGTGCCCGTCATTCAATAAGTCAAACTGTAAGCAAAGGATGGCGTTGTCCGATAACGTGAGCGCATTAAAGGAGAAGAATGAAACGTATAAAAAAAATGCCAAGTAAGAGGTCGCTGTAATTAAAAATTGTCAGTGGAATAGGCCCGTAAAGAGAAAACGCCACTATTATATTAAAGTGAGCGCAGCAGAGAAAAAGGATGAAAATAAAGTGATTACAACGAGAAACCGGCACGCTTCGTGAGTGCTCCTACCTTGACAAACACCGGTTACTGCTAAGGTGCTTCGCCTCTTTTCCATGTCCAATTCAAGGCCCCCCCCCCATTGCCTATATTGTCAGACACGTGACATGACGTACCTTGCCAGAAGACACGTAACTACTCTTAAAGGTGTATTGTGTACAAAGCATTATAAATTGCTTCTTATTTATAAAAGTCACGTATATGCATACAGGTCATGTTATAAATGCGAAAAGCCGGTTATCTAAAGGCTGCTTGGATCGAGAAAGAGCGATGGCAATAGACACAGTCATTTCAAAATATTATTAGACCATTTATCCATGTGCCCAAGGTATACGCTCTAAATGTGACAATACCCTCAATATGAGCATACATTAAATTTAGAGAATAGACTGGCCATCTTAGTTATTTGCCCATGGTGTCTACACAAACCTTGTGATGGGCCTCGGAGAGCATTTTATTTTTATTATAAAGATATTAGATGGAAACAAAACCCAGAAAGGAGTGGGTAGTGTCACATTTAGTTGGATGTAAAAATTAAATGTCGCAGCAAGTACCAACGAAAAGTAGCAATTCCCTCTTAGGGGTCTATTAGGATGGCGGAGGGACTGCCACCACCAGCCAAGTAGTGGCAGTTCTTCCATCCTCCGACCACAATTTTCCCCCAGCCAAATTAGGATGACGGGGGAATCTCACCACGAACGTGGCGGTCGCAAAGACTGTCTGCCACGGAACCACCACAGGCAATCTTTGGGATTGCCTGGCGGAGCGGTCTTCATCAGTAAAATGGTGGCAGGGTCTAACAGGAACCGTCCTCCAAATTACGATGATATTTTCTGCTAGCCTTTCAGTGGAGGATAAACCACCATTGAAAGGCTGGTGGAGAATGGTTTCAGGGACCCAATGTGGGCCGCCAGTGAGTTGGGGGGTGGTGTTTATGCACTGGGTGGGAGGGTACCCCCTACATTTCACTGCACCAAGTGGCAGGCACCGTGTGGTGCCTGCCACGTAGTGCAGTGAAATACACTACATGCTGTTTTAACATCACGGCAGGTGCTGCTGTCAGCAGCACCCGCTGCAATGTTAAAATGCAGAATGTGACCGCCATGGTGGCAGTCGCATCCTGATTTGGTGCACAGGACCGCCACATGTATTGCGGACGGTCCCGGTTTACAATGTGTAGAATATGCAACAAACAGCAGCTTTGAATACCAAATAAAAAAACTTATTAGCACTAGCATATGTACCTGTTACTGACGTAGCTGAGCACTACAATTCAATAATCGAAAGTCCCGACTACCAACAAAATGAACAAAAAAGAAGTCCCCTACTAGACTACATGAGGATAACTGGGTGGAAAGGCTACACAGATCTGGACACAGAAGACAGACTAAATATCACATTCCATGGTGGACTGTATATAACAGCACCTTAAATAAAGTAAAAGTAAAGTCCACATTTGTAAAGCGCACAATCACCCGTAAGGGTCTCTAGGCGCTGGGGGGCCGTCGGGAAGATTAAGCGAGCTATTGCCCAGAGTCACATGGTGCTGGGCTAACCTGCCGCCGGAGCCGGGGATCGAACCGTGGTCCCCAGATTCCAGCGTCAGTCGCCCTGGCCGCGGCGCCACACCTCTCCCACACAAGCCAAAACTAACAATGCTGTGGAAGGATGGTACAAAGCCACAAAAGGCAGAACTACACCAACTCTACTAAAACTATTACAATCTATCCAAAAAGAACAAAGCTACCAACAACTAAGAAAGGAACAATCTATAACTCAACTAACTAAACAAACTAAACAAATGTTTGAGTACTTACAATTTAAAGTAATACTCTACCCAACAACAAAAGGATTAGAATACCTAGAAACAATTGCTAAAAGCCTACCTTAAAGTAATTTGAATTTTAAAATTCAAACAGGGGATAAATAATTAATTTCCACAACTGAAAATATATTTATGATGTCAATTATTTTATTTAGGACACTAAAACTAAATTAACATAATAATTACATTTGATATAATTCAAATAACGATTACAATAACATAGTAAATCATTCCCACCCAATACAAATAAAATAAACTTACAGTTTTAGTTGCAGAAGAAGAGTAGTTAAAGATCCATTTAAAAATTCAGGCTTCCATTAAAATCCAGCATGTCCCAAAATATTTACCCCAAAAATTTAAAAATACAACCGTTCCAAAAATAATCCTGCAGGAATGAGTCCACCAACGATAACAATAAAAATCCAGAAAAAGAGTACCAAAAGAAGAAACGCTCCTGGAAAACACGAAAAATGAAGGTAATGTAAAATAATAATTAGTTTACTAAAACTAATACACACATGAGAAAATCGACAATCTTCTCCACGACAAAACTTCCGCTCCAACAAAACCTGTTCGAAAATAAAACAATCCCCCTGCGCTAAAACGCATATAAACCATAACATATTCTCAAACAATACACTACTAACATTACAGTTTAAATGTAATTACACATGTACAGCAAACTCTAACACACACGGTACAACAAACTAACTATATTTCAAATACATGTAATTTAAATATACACCTAACTTAAAGTTACAAAACCTAACACTACATACACTATAGAGTACTACACTACCTCCAAATTACACTTAAATTAAAGTTAAAGTAAAGAAAATTAATATGACCTTAACCAATGCGACACAGCTTCCGACCTCGAGCTTCTCTCCTTACAAATGACCCAAAAGAAAACAAATAGCTTACAAAAGAGACCTTTATTATTAAAATGGCTACCTTAAATAATGTACATTTACTATTGTAATTATTAAAAATGTTCTGTCTTACAAATATATTACTGTTAATTTTTAAAAAATATTACAAATATTTGTAACTCAGATCAAAAACTTTAACATATGATTTACATTGTAAAATTATATTAATAAATAGTATGACAATAATAATATTTATTAAAATAATTTAAAAATACACATATAATATACAATGTATATGTAAAAATTGCAATGTTGTATTATTTTTCAAAAATGTAATGAGGTTAAAAAAAAGTTCCTGTTTACAGATAAACGCATGTATTAAATTATAATATTTATATAAAACATATGAACAATAATACCAAAAATGAAAAAGCATATGTTAAAAAATATAAAAACGTATAAAAATGTTCTCTATATTTTTATTATTGAACAACGTATGTAAAAAATAATTTCAACTATATGTATAAATGTTATGAATATGTATAATAAAAATAAAAAAACATCTACTGTTACCACAAAGTGTGCATTATCTATTTATTTTCTTTTTTTAAATAAACAAAATACTGTGATAACGAAAAAATACTTAATGCTGTTTTTTGCAAAATTTATTTTTTTATTAACAAACATGTAAAAATGATGTAAAATGTGAACAAATAACATGATATATTTTTTCCTATTTTCATGGAAATAAATGTAATATACTTAATTCAATAAAATACTTGCTCTCATCTTTTATTATAAGTGTTTATTAATAAATAAAATGAAAAATAAAATTGTTCCTTTTTTTACATTTAAGAAAGTATAAAATGTATGCAAACATATGTATTTACTATCGATTAACTGTAAAAAATAATGTATTTAAACATTTATTATTATAACTTTATACTTAGACCAGAATATATTTATATTCCTTTACTACTCCCACTATAAATTAAATTAATTCAGAGACAAACCTAACTTTAACACATATTAACTTACTTCTCACACTTCAATTTATAGTAAGTCAGGGAACATGCTGGACACTAACTTTATATAATTTACAATTTCCACTGCAAACTACATTTAAGCAGGGAAGGTGCTGGACACTAACCATAAATAAATTACTATTCCCACCATAATTAATAATTAGTCAGGGAAGGTGTTGGATACTAAACAAAAACAATTTACTATTCTCACTACAATTAATATAAACTCAGAGAATATGCTGGATACTAAACATATATTATTTACTATTCCCACCATAATTAATAATAAGTCAGGGAAAGTGCTGGACACTAAACAAATATAATTTACTATTCTCACTCCAATTATTAAAAAGTCAGGGAAGGTGCTGGACACTAAACACATATTATTTACTATTCTCACTCCAATTTATATAAAGTTAAGGAAGGCACTAGACACTAAACAAATATAAATTACTATTCTCACTCCAATTAATAAATAGTCAGGGACGGTGCTGGACACTAAACATATATTATTTACTATTCTCACTCCAATTTATATAAAGTCAGGGAAGGCGCTGGACGCTAAGGGGCCGATTCTGATTCCGCTCGGAAAGCCTCCCAAACGACACAAACCTGGAATGGCTTCCGACAGACACGTACGCGCGCTGTCCGACTGATGTAGTACGATCCAACGCGTGCCAAATACAAACGACTCACACGGCGCACCATACGGACGACCTACTCGGACAGGAATCATTCCGTCAGAGCGAAATCTCCCAGAAAGAGCCAGACGCGACCGACTCATACGTGAACAATGCCACATAGCATAGCCTGATTGGGACAGACTCGGACTACCCCGCAAATACATGAAAATGCATCCGTTATGGTCAACAGAATGTTTCCTTCGTCCTCAACAAAATACAACAGAAACAGACAGAAATATTTCAAACAAACATTGTCAAATGCAAAAAATTATAAAAATGGAAGACACACCCACAACTCCGCCCATATAAAGTGCCAAAATCCTTACCATGATCCTTTAAAAATTCAACTGACCTGGCAGCAGATACCACCACTACACTGATACATACACTCCAAACCAACACAGCACACAACTTGTACACCACCTTTCAGATACCACACTCACAAACACACACCTTCACCTAAACTCACCCACCCCACCCTCACCTTCACACTGACCCACACATCCATCTCCACCATCACCCATCACCATGTCCCCAAAGAAGAATCCAAAGTTCACAGAGAGTGAGTTGGAAGTCATGATAGATGAAATTATCAGAGTAGAGACACATTTATTTAGTCCCTTGGTCCAACAGACCCCCCTGTCCCAGAATACCAAGATGTGGGAGAGGATTGTCAACAGGGTGAACGCTTAAGCACCTAGCCTGCGCACAGTGGAAGATATCAGGAACAGGTACTATGATGTGCGGAGGAGGGTCAAAAACCTGATTGGCAGAGACCATGCCCTGAACCAGCGGACAGGCGATGGCCCTCCTGCAAAACCTGTGCAACTCACTACCTGGGAGGAGAAGGTGTGGGCCATCCTTCCACAGGAGGGCATACATGGAATATCAGGAGTGCCAGAGCCTGGTGAGTACAGACTCAAATTGACAATATTGATAGCAAATACACAGCCACAGACATCACTGTCAAGGACACAGCAATAGAAATCAGTATCAGCAAAGCCATAACAACATTAAGCAAATGAGCCTGTGACGTGTATGTCAGTTAGACAAACAACATTCCTGCAATCTCAGAGTGACATGTAACTATTTCATGATATGTAACAACTTACTAAAACACACCAAGGCTTAGGGCTTAAAACAGCAACCCCCACTGGCAGCAATCTTGTCACCACTGTATCCCTCACTCACAGGAAAGCATAGTCACAGGAAGGAAGGTTGGGTTTGCTGGGAAGGTGGGTGTAGCTGAAAGCATGATGAGAATTGTAGTCGCAGCCAACAGTCCCTCTCCCACATGGCTCAACAATCCCACCTTGAACCATACCCATCTCACAGGGAGTGGAAATGTACCGGCAAGATGGCTGACTCTGGGCTCTGGAGTGGGGAGCGCAAAGCCCTGTTGGGAGTTGTGCTCAAACAAACACCAGGCCCCACTGCCAGACATCTTGAACGTGAAGTTTGCCTCTCTGTCATGGAAGCATGGTTCATGGTGGCCTATCTGATATGGGGGGAGGAGGAGGGCTAGCTCCGACTACATCTACCACCAGGCCCTGTCCCACACACCCATACCACCAGCACCAAACAGCACACCTGGGACCATGCTGTACCTGAGAGTGAAGACAAATGTACTGGCATGACGGCTGACTCTGGGCTCTGGTGTAGGGAGCACACGTCCCTGATGGGATATGTGATCAAAAATAGATTTGTAATAACAACATACCTGCCATGTAACTGGAAAGTTCACCATTCACAAAAATGTACTAAATTAGCACTTACCCACACCAACACAATGTGACCCAAACACCGGTCACATGCGGTAGCCAACTTGTTTGCAGACTATCACTCCCAGGAAAGCAGAGTCACAGAAAGGAAAGTTGGATTTACTGGGAAGGTGGGTGTAGTTGTAGTCACAGCCAACAGTTCCCCTCCCACATGGCCCAACAATCCCACCTTGAACCATGCCCATCTTAGAGGGAGTGGAAATATGCAGGCAAGATGGCTGACTCTGGGCTCTGGATTGGGGAGCACAAGGCCATGTTGGGAGTTGTGCTCAAACAAACACCAGGCCCCACTGCCAGACATCTTGAAAGTAAAGTTTGACTCTCTGTCATGGAAGCATGGTTCATGGTGGCCTATCTGGTCTGGGGGGGAGGAGGAGTGCTAGCTCTGACTACATCTACCATCAGGCCCTGTCACACACACATACCTCCCACCAACACCAAACAACACACCTGGCACTATGCTCTCCTTGAGAGTGAGAGTGAGGGGAAATATACTCCCAAGACACCTGACACTGGGATCTGGTGTGGGGAGCACAAGGCCCTTTGTGAATTGTGCACAAACAAACACCAGGCCAACACTGTCAGCCATCTTGCCAACGCTGCTTCACTCACTCACAGGGAAGCAGAGTCCAAAGGAAGGAAGGTTGTGTATGCTGGGAAGGTGGGTGTAGCAGAAAGCAGGATAGGAGTTGTAGTCGCAGTTAACAGTCCTCCTCTCACATGGCCCAATAAACCCACTTTGAACCATGCCCATCTCACAGGGAGTGGTAATGTACCAGCAAGATGGCTGACTCTGGGCTCTGGAAAGGAGAGCACAAGGCTCTGTTGGGAGTTGTGCTCAAAAAAACACCAGGCCCCACTGCCATACATCTTGAACATGAAGTTTGACTCTCTGTCATGGAAGCATGGTTCATGGTGGCCTATCTGATATGGGGGAGGAGGAGTGCTAGCTCTGACTACATCTACCACCAGGCCCTGTGCCACACACCCCTACCACCAGCACCACACCTGGGACCGTGCTGTACCTGAGAATGAAGACAAATGTACTGGCAACATGGATGACTCTATGCTCTGGTGTAGGAGGCACAAGTCCCTGATGAGATATGTGACCAAAAATAGATTTTTATCAGCAACATACCTGCAATGTAACTGGAAAGTTCACCATTCTCAAAAATTTACTAACTTAGCACTTACCCACACCAACGCAATGTGACCCAAACACTTGTCAAATGCAGCAGCCAACTTGTTTGCACACATTCACTTCCAGGAAAGCAGGGTGACATGAAGGGAAGTTGGGTTTGCTGGGAAGGTGGGTGTAGCTGAAAGCATGATGGGAGTTGTAGTCACAGCCAACAGTTCCCTCTCCCACATGGCCCAACAATCCCACCTTCAACCATGCCCATCTCACAGGGAGTGAATATGTACCGGCAAGATGGCTGACACATGGGCCTTATGAATGAATTGTCTACAAGTCACAACTAGGCCCTGGGCCTCTCACACCAGTCCCCACTCTCAGCTATCTTCACTATACATTTCCACTCACTGTCTGGGAATGCATTGTCCCAGTGTGCTCCCTGGGCTGGCTGGGAATGTGTGTGTAATACAGGACACGGTGTGAGCTGCGATCATAGCACTCATCACTAACCACACACAAAGCAAGCAACATGTCCATCAGTGACAAGGGATACCTGACAGTGAATGTAAGGGCCACAACAAGATGGCTGACACTGTTGCATGGTGTCATGTACACCAAGCACTGTTGTGACTTGCATTCATCTCCTACAACGTGCAACAGTGTCACTACACTCCCCTCACTGTCATTGATAATTTGTCCATGAATTGTAATCTGGACTTGGTGGGAGGAGGGGTACAACTTCCAGCAGCATAACACAAGAACACAAACATCTGTACCACACAGCTCTGAGCCTGAAAAAGCAGCAAAGAAGCCTTGTTTAACTTATCTGTCCATGGAGGACAAGGACAATATACATGATGTGATCAGCCACAAAGCTAAGCAGTCAAACTATTTGCTACTGACAGCCATTCACATGTGTGCAATGAGATAATAACTAGGAACACATTCATCTAAATACAATAAACCAAATGCCACATACATTCCGGACTGTGTAGGTAGCCACACCAATTTGACAGCAAACTACATGCACAAACGCCAGCACACATACACATATCTTTATACATATCGTAAGAAGAAGAGTACTTATATCATTTGAAAAACACTGATGTGGGGAATACCAACACACCGGTGTCATGCACAGGGTATCATTGCCAGTCAATACCTATGGACAGTAAAAATAAAAAACGTATGCCCATTCATGCACAGAGCTGGACATGCTCAGCAAAACACTTCTTGTCAACATCACAATGTTTGCTGAAAACCTAGCCCTGGATCTGTGACGATACAGGACTATTAAATGTACCTATACACGTTATAATGTACAATAGCCAATGTAATGTGCATGATACGTGGAACTTTGCAAAAAAACTACAAACTTTGTGTCTCTCATCTTACCACAGGGACTGTAGGGGGCACAGCAGGAACAGAACACAAATCCCAGTCCCAGACTCTGGATGACCCTGTGCTTTCCGGTGTGGACGTCTCTCAGCCCTCAACGGATGACGAGGGACTACCTGGCCCCTCCGGCGTGGGTCAGCATGCAGTACCAGCAACTGTGCCACCAGCACCACCTGTGACAACTCCTGCAACATATGTAAACACCCAGATGACCACTACCCACATGGACACACAATGACAGCAAGACACAGAGAGCACAGCGTCACAGTGCACTCTGGAGTTGCCAGATAATAACACCACTGCCAACGATGAAGGAGACACCGTGGTGTCTGTGCCTGCAACAACCGGTCCTGCTTGTGTATGTGGGGGTGGTGGGAGGGGTCATGGGGAGAGGTCACATCAGGCAGCTGGTGCTGATGAAGAAGCTGACCAACACTAGGCAAGCCTTCACCATGCCTACAGAGATTGCACCGGAGACTTTGTCCAGGTAGTTGGGATCCTCAGAGACATCAAACAACAGCAGGCTGCCCATCATTCCAACATGGAACAACACATGGCCAGGATGGAGACTAAAATGGACAAAATTAATGACCTGACGGTGGTGTACAGGGACATATTCACCTGTCTCCGTCAGATTGCAAACAACATGACCCCACTACCCTGTGTGCCCAATACATCAGTTGCTTCTACATCTGCAACTGCCACAGGGAGGGATGAGGACTCTGGCCTGCACCTGAGGATCCCCCTCAAAAGAAAAGAGGGGTCGCCCTCCAGAGGGCAAATGAGAGACAGATGTCTATGCCCCCCCCCCCCGCAGGGAGTGACAACCTGCTCCTGATATCCTCCATTGTGTGCTGAGCGTTCACTCAGTTGACAGTCCCTGAACTTTCCGAACTGGGATGGAGGGTCTAAGTTGGACCAATCACTCAAATGAATGTGGACTTGACTCCAAGAATTTCATCTACTAGCACTGCCAAATCCTCTGTGAACGTTGGACTTCTAAGCCTTGTACAGCACTATACCTTTCATTTTTTTTAAATCACACAGGCACTGTAATAAATCTATATTCACACAACACTTGCTTCTGTCTTGAATGCTAAACTGTTCTCTGATTGAAAAGATGATACAAAAAGCTAGGAATAGAATGACAATGACATTAGCTTAAATACAAGTACATCAGTCTATCCAACTGCCATCACAACACACATAGTACATGGGATAGCTCCTCATAGCCTCCACTAATCTATATTCATTGTTCGAGGAACTGCACATCTGGGAAAATATACAAAATCTCAATGATTGTTGGCATGTGTGGAAAAAGACACCTCAATGTGGAGCACAGCTTTATTACACAGGCCCAACATGTTGCATCAACAAAAACTAAATAACAAATCACACTGTGACCATAAGTGCAAATCATACTATAACTTGTAAATAATTCAGAAGTGAGTGTGTGGCACAGATTTCGGATACCAATAAAACTTTCAATCTGCAACTGCATTGTGTGTCTGGGAGGTCACATGTCCCCATACAACAGCCAAAGGACCCTGTTAAATGGAGACATGCAATAGTATTAATATACCAACAAAATTGCATATATCTCCAAGAGACATGTCGTACTTCAAATTGGGAACATGTGCACACTGGCTAGGAGTCATCTCCCCACTGTACTGGTGACCATACCAACACATTAGACACATAACAACTCTAAGGATCATCTGAAGTATCATACATCCACATGTATTCAAAATATTGTACAACAGACACATATCATGCTAACAAACTCCTTCATCAAATCACTATTGCATACTCACGGTCGTGAGAAGAAGTTATTGATGAGCCGTGTCCTGACATCCTCCTCCTCCTCCTCCTCATCACTGGCAACATGCCCCAGGCCTGGATCCTCCCCTGCTGGAGGCTGCTGGTCCACGTCATCTTGAATGAGAGGTAGATCATTCCTTACTGCCATGTTGTGTAGCATGCAGAACACGATGATGATCTTACACACCTTTACTGGTGCTTATTGGTGGGCTCCTCCTGTACGGTCCAGGCAGCGAAATCGTCTTTTCAGTAGCTCAAATGTCCGCTCAATCATTCACCTGGTCTGCCCATGTGCCCCATTAAACCGGAAATCTGCAGGGGTGACAGGGTTCCTGAGTGGGGTCAGCAACCACGGCATGTTGGGGTATCCACAGTCTCCTAAATTAGAACAGAAAAGACTTCATGTATCTGAAAACAGTGTCCTACTGTTTCTGATAATGTAGGTGTTGTGTGCTGATTGGGGAAAACGCGCACAGACATGTGAGATTGTCATGTCAGGCAGACATACCACCATGGCATTAATAGAGTGGAAATGCTTATGATTCCTGTATGTTAGTTCATTGGCATGTGGTGAGACCAAGCCACATGTGTACAATCAATGGAGCCAATGACGTGGCATTCTGCCAAAAGCATAAAAATCACTCCTGATGTCGGCAAACTGTCCTGGTGTTGGGAACTTTATGTACGTGTTCAGGAAATGTAACATTGCCTCCAAAAAATCTCTTGCCATATGGCTAAACTTTGTCTTTGACATCCCACCAGCAGTAGCCACAGTATACTGGAATGTTCCCGTGGCAAAGAAATGTAGGGCTGCCATCACCTTCACCTTGGGGGTCAGCGCAGATGGATATGGGTGTTCAGGCTGCAAATGTGGGGCCAACTGCCCTGCCAAATCCTTGATGAGTGGTCTGGTGAAGCAGTAACGTCTAATGCAGTCACGTTCTACCATGGTCTCCAGGTCGGGGAAGGGTCTGTGGACAGCTGGTCTCCTGTGGTACATAGGTCAAAAATGAAAGTTTAGCCTTTCCATTTTCAAATGTAGCAAGCAACATGGAATATATCACTTGCTACATCAAAGCAAGACTCAATAAAGTCAGGTGTGTAATGTTGAGCATTGACACAAAGGCCAGCTATGTGACCCTCAGGCAACATTCAAATTCATGATGGTTAGTGCACAATTTCAAGGCTGTGCTGTGAATAATCAATGCTATCAGTCACAGTCCATTTAATCTGACATTACACACTAAACACACACCTAACCAACTATCAAAGATAGATGTCTGCAACAACTGACACGTGGTGGAAAGGTACACACACAGGGATCATGTAATGCCACCTGGACACTGTCATGACGTAAGGGCTGACATACATGTATCAGTATATACATAAACACACATGATGTGCATCACATTTTGTTACATGAACAAACAGGTATGTCTGTGACACAAAGACACAACAGCAACTCACATGCCAAATGAAAGTTGATGTCTCAAGTGAATATCTTCAACAACATCAACAATGGAGTGTGTGCATTGTCCAAGCCTCAGATATTGTGGATTCACTCAGAAATGACTGCAGACAATGCACAATCAAACACACAGGCCATTGAAGCATTTATTATGGCTGTATGTGACCTGTGATGATACAATGTCACCCTGGGACTGTGTCCAGATCTAGGAGGGTGATCTGTGAAGTGGTCACTGACTGTTGTGATGTTACTCACAAAGTGTTTGGGGCACATAAGGGTTGGCTCATAATGGGAGTGTGAGCTATGAAGTGCTCTGTCCAATGGGAGATGTCAATCACTATACCCACACATGTACAACAGCAGAACATGACGTTGTGATATACTGTCTGACATGATTATTGAATAGTGTAGGGCACCTAAGCCTCAAACAAAACGTGTTGTTGTCCTCCTTGGGCTGTTGACTGTAATGGTGACAGACGCTGCAGATTAATCAGAAGACGTGTCGTACACATTCGAATGGGGGCGTACACACATATTGGCTATTGGTCTTCATGGGGACAGACACGGGTGAGTATTCAAAAGCAGCGTCGTACACATACGAATGGAGGCGTACACATACATTGGCTATTAGTCGTCATGGGGACAGATGCGGGTGAGTATTCAAAAGACAAATTGTACACATACAAATGGAGGCATAGCTACACATTGGCTATTGGTCGTCATGGGGACAGACGCGTTTTCACGTTGTGTACGAATCGCATGCAAACCTAATCGGTTGGTTTGCAACTACAATGTATCAAAATCAAAAGTGTCATGAAGCAGAATATTTGAACGACGCGGTAGGCATGTCAGATGCGTGCAATGTCATGGATTGGCCCAATTTGGATAATGCGACTGACTCGGACATATCGCTTTGGACACATGGAACAGAATTTGCCTCTGTTGCACAGATATAAGTCTGTCTGTTCCCAAGAGACTTCACTTGCATGCACTGCATGCAACTTAAATACATTCCTGGCTACCACTGTTGCTGTCTCTGCATCCTCTGTGTTCTACAATGGCACTTACTGTGGAGAGGGCACCAGCTTTCACAGAGGAGTAGAACCAGGCCCTGCTGGACTGCCTCCTTCCACAGTGCAGCAAGCTGTATGGAAAACCAGGAGAGCAGGTGAGTGTTGATTACATTGCCTTTTCAAATGTGCATTTTTCTGAACAGGCATTAGTAGCATTGTGATCCCCAAGGGCAAATATGCACACATAGTTATTGTGAGTCTTACAGTGTGTACTTTGATGTTCTGGACAGGTACAGTGGTGTAAAAGTGTATTTAGTGGGTAGAAAATATTTGCACTGTCATCATGTTGTTAAGGCAGCCTTGCACACGGGACAACTGCCCCTGAGGAAACTTGTGTAAGCTCTATACATTATCATCCCTTCTAACCATGCCCTATATGTCCAACTGTGTGGTGAATGAACATGTAGCCTGTGTGGTAATGGTGTGTTACTATGTCATCCTTACAGGTGGACGCCCATTGTAAGCAGGAAATTTGGTGGACGCCCATTGTAAGCAGGAAATTTGGAAGACCATCGTACGGGCTGTGATCTGTGAGGGTCTTCAAATGCCGCATCCGCCACTGCCATAAGAGGTGGCAGGACCTCCGTCGCTGGACCCAGAGGATGGCAAGAGTCCAGCTGAAGCTGTCACCTCCTCGCAAAAGGGGTGGACGGCGGACCTTGACCCCCACATGCTCCGGGTACTGAAAGTGGTCTTCCCTGACCTGGATGGGCAGTTACAGGCCAGACAGCAGCAAGGAGGGGGAGAGAATGTGCCTTATCAGTAGGCTCTGTTTGAAAGGCATGTTGCACTCCCTCAGCCTGGTAACCCTCTCACAGGTCGACTGTCTGCTGAGACACTACTTCTATGGCTAACTCAAATGATGCTCCATTAACATCTGTTACACAGGTGTCTCCCTTTCCGTCTGTGACATGTGTCACTTAGGTCCTGTGTATTTTCTGGAGTGCAAGGTCAATGTGATCTCCACAACATACAACAGGTGCATTGAGTTGTCCATTATGAGTGATGTTATTGTCTCACCTTTGTCAGCACATTGACAGAAATTTGCCCTGTACTCTGTTTGGAACCTACATAAATCAATCAATCACTGCATTTGTAAAGCACACTACTTACCTGTGCGGGTCTCAGGGCACTGGGGGGGTGCTGCTACTGCTCGAATAGCCAGGTCTTGAGTAATCTTCTGAAGGTTAGAAGGTCCTGGGTATGCCGTAGGAGAGTGTTCCAGGTCTTGGGTCTTGGCGGCGAAGTGGGAGAATGATCTGCTGCCGGAGGTCACTCTTTAGATGCGGGTGACGGTGGCGAGGGCGAGGTCGGCGGAGCGGAGGTGGCGGTTGGGGGTGTAGAAGGTGAGTCGATTGTTGAGGTATGCTGGTCCTGCGTTGTGGAGTGCTTTGTGTGCGTGGATGAGGAGCTTGAAGGTAATCCTCTTGTTGACTGGAAGCCAGTGCAGGTCTCTCAGGTGGGATGTGATGTGGCTGCAGCGAGGGATGTCGAGGATAAGGCATGCGGTAGCTTGTAGTTGTTTCAGGAATTAGGCCATGGCTCCTGCATAGAGGGCGTTTCCATAGTCCAACCTGCTGCTGACGAGGGCCTGGGTGAGCGTTCTTCTTGTTTCGGTGGGGATCGATCTGTACATCTTGTGGAGCATGCGGAGAGTGTTGAAGCAGGAGGATGAGACGGCATTCACCTGCTTTGTCATGGAGAGATTGGAGTCGAGGATGAACCCCAGGTTGCGTGCATGGTCAGTGGGTGTCGGTGCTGTTCCCAGTGTGGTCGGCCACCAGGAGTCTTCCCAGGCCGAGGGGGTGGCGCCGAGGATGAGGACTTCTGTCTTGTCCGAGTTTAGCTTCAGGCGGCTGTTCTTCATCCACTCTGCGATGGCTTTCATTGCTTCGTGGAGGTTGTTTTTGGCAGTGAGGGAATCCTTGGTGAGGGAGAGGATCAGTTGGGTGTCATCGGCGTGGAGATGATGTTGAGGTCGTGCAGTCGGGCCACGTGGGCAAGCGGTGCCATGTAGATCTTGAACAATGTCGGGCTGAGGGATGAGCCTTGGGGTACGCCGTAGATGATCTCTGTGGCTTCGGAGTAGAAAGGGGGAGGCGGACTCTCTGGGTTCTGCCGAGAGGAAGGAGGTGGTAAAGTCCAGAGCCTTGTCTTGGATCCCAACGCCGAGGAGGCGTGTGAGTAGGGTGCGGTGGCAGATGGTGTCGAAGGCAGCTGATAGGTCCAGGAGGATGAGGGCCGCATTCTCGCCATTGTCCAGTAGGGCCCTGATGTCGTCGGTGGCGGCGATGAGGGCGGTTTCGGTGCTGTGGTTGCTGCGGAACCCGGACTGAGATGGGTCCAAGATGCTGTTCTCCTTGAGGTTGCGGGTCAGTTGTTTGTTGACGGTCTTCTCGATGACCTTCACCGGGAACGGGAGCAGGAGGTTGGGTCGGAAGTTCTTGAGGTCCTCAGGGTCGGCCTTGGGTTTTTTGAGTAAGAGGTTCATCTTGGTGTGTTTCCAGTTCTCTGGGAAGGTAGCTGGCTTGAGGGAGATGTTGTACATGTTCAAAATGGTGATGTAGGGTAACACCAGTATACAGACAATATGCTACACACCTGTGCAGTAGATGATACCAATGTAGATGCCACAGACAAATAAAATGTAAAGGATAAGTGTTATATATGTGTAGTTACCTGCATAGTGCTCTGTGTAATCACGTGTTTCTCATGGACCAAGGACAGGTATGCCAAGTCAGGGCATCGGAGACACTGTCACATCTGATTTTGGTGTGCCAGGCAACACTTCTAACATTGGAAAATTCAGAATCATGTGTCTGACTCTGTGTCACAGGGTCCAGGCATGACTGTCATGATACACAGGCAGTAAATATTGGTACTTTGCGCAGATGTCTTATAACTGGTAGGTGGCTTACATACACAGGACAGAGCATGTGTGTATCATCCCTTGACTATGCATAATAGTGTTTCCAAAAAGGATGTGTATGCTGCATCCCTTCCCTCCTGGGTGCTATTTGACAGTTCATGGAGACGGATGTGTTCATTTACATACTCCAATGTATAAGTAGAACAACGTGAGCTTGTCAGACTCATCTGATGGGATGTAGCACTAAGGGGACATGTATACTTGCCCAAGTGTTTGCATGATTGTGGCTCAGTGGTGACTTTCACATTGTCATTCATTGCCCCTGTCACAATAGTCAGTTTAGACAGCTTGACCACACAGGCCAGTGGCATAGTATGCCACATAAAAGTTCATGATGGTGCATTATTTGTACTTGTCTGTTGTCCTGCCTGCAGACCATAATAGCATTGATGTTCATGACATCAGCCCATCATGATGAATTGTGATGGCTTAAGGTTCAATATGTCAACGTATCAATTTGTACCACTCATGTGCTCTGTCTTTTCCAGAATCCCTTGCGTGTGATGAGACATGTACGTACAACACATGACCGTCAGGAGCTTTTTAGATCAGTCTACAGGCAGATGTGTGTATTGTTGAACATGTGTTTATTGCTCTTTGAAATACATCAAACTGATGGTTCCATTGCCAGCATAGTTTCAGGAACCATGGTTCACTGGAAGACTGCTATGTTCACATTGGTGCAATGTTATTGAGAAGTGACATTAACGTAATGCAAAGGCCTGCTCTGGGATGTGTTATGCTTGGACTTACGTGTCAAGTGTATGCAGATGACTGATGTGATTGTGTTTCTCATCCTTGTTCACAGCATCATCTATGGCTACTGGAGGAGACAGTTCCACGAAACAAGAGGAAGGGGCTGGCCAGACTGTGCCCACATGAGAGGAGGAGGGGCCCATTGGCATGGAGGGTGAGGGGGGCCGCACTGAGGGCCGGTACGAGACATCAACATCTGCAAAGACCCAATCAAGCTCTAGTGAAGACTCCCTTGTGGTGGGCGGTGTTATCAGTGCAGAGGCCACAACATCTGAGTCTGAGTCTGCCCCACCACCACCACCATCTCCACCCTCACAGCTGCTCCCATTCCAAGTGTCCGTGGAACCTTCCGTGTTAGAGAACATGTCTCCTTCGGCCTAGGCACCGCACTCACTTCGTCTGTCACCCCTGCTGCCCTGAGTGTAGAGTCTGTGGATTTGCCCAAACTGATACATGTGGGGCAGACATCCATGCTGAGTTTCATCCATGCACACACTAGTCTTTTGACCCAATTGGTGTCATTCATGGAGGGCATCTCATCAAACATGTCTGCCCTTCAGCGGGCAAGTCAGTCCATGGCTTCCTCACTGAGGGGAGCAGTGTAGTAGTGGTTGGTGGTGGGAGTAGCTGCCAGGCGGTGACGCGGGGAGGGGGTGGGGCAGGCTGGGGGTAGTAATCTATGGATTATGGAGGATTACAGGTACGTAAACATATAAATAAATAAAACAAATGTTGTTGCGTGCACTGCATCGTATTTGGAGATGCAGTGAGTGCAACGAAATTCGTTTTATTTATTTCTATATTTACTTACCTGTAATCCTCCGTAATCCATAGATTACCTCCCCCCACCCTGCCCCTCCTCCTCCCCACGTCACCGCCCGGCAGCTACTCCCACCACCGACCGCTACTGCAGCCGTGTTAGACCTGGCACCTTGGCGTGAGTCTCCCTTCCACTTTTTGCTGATGTGCCTCCAGATGTTTTGCTGGTGATCGCTGCTCAAGGCACTGCGCCACGGCCAATCCGTGCCGCAGTGCAAGTGCTCCCAATGTAAACTGTACCTATAATTGATTTCCATGATTGGTTCATTGGATTTACTGTCAGTCCCCAGTAAAGTGCACCAGGAGTGCCAGGGCTTGTAAATGCCAATACTGCTCATGGGCCTGCAGTGCTGGTTGCGCCACCCACAGAAGCAGCATTTTAAAATGTGTCTAAGGTCTGCCATTGCAGAACCTGCGTGCAGTCTGGTACTGTCATGCTGGCTGGGCAAGTGCACACACTTGCCAGCCTCTAAACCTTCCCTTTCTTTCATGTGAGTCACCCCTTTGGTAGGCCCCAGGGCAGGGTGCATTGTAAGCATAAGGTGGGACAAGCCCTGCTGTGTGTGGCATGTCCTAATAGTGAATTACAGCCATTTTCGTTTTTCACTATTGTAAGGCTACCTGTTCTCATAGGCCAGAATGGGCTGCTGGAATTATTACACTCTATAATCCCAGCAGGCTCAGGGAACATGGTAGAAGGTCAAGTTTAGTATGCCTGAACTCAGAATAATAAAATACTTCTTTTGGCAAAGTTTATTTTAATATCCTGTGTTTGTAAATGCTACTTTTAGAAAGTTTGCCTTTGCTTGCCTAACCATTTCAGCCCGCCTCTGCCAGGATGTTTATCTGCTGTCTGGGTTGTGTGAGTGACACGGCTGGGGGTGACAGGTGGTGAATGGAGGGATTACACCAAGGTGGGTGGTGGGAGTGCCCCTTGACCTTGAATAGGGCTGTGCTCTGCCACCACAATACTGGCTCCACCTCATGGGGAGCGACTGATGACTCTGCCCGACACCTAGCCCAGGAAGAGGGAAGACTGTCAACAAAGTGCTCCTGGCTGTACTTGTCATCTCAATGCCGGATACACCTCCTGCGGAGTGTCTGCTGCCCCTGCCCCACACACTGAAAGGAGAAGGCAGAGTCTGCACAACATAGTGCTCCAGTGCTGAAAAGGACTATGCAAAGGCCCGCCAGGCCTGAAAAGACAAAAGAAACTGACTATAAATGTAGGAGCCCTGCTCCAAAGAAATCAGATCCAGTTTTACCACAACGAACCTCTGCCCAACTAGAAGGACCAAAGAGGAAGCTGAAGGACTGACCTGCAGTGTGCCTTGCTGAGGAAGGAGAGGAGAAGACCAAGAAGGACTTTGCTTTGCTGTGCTCTAAACTATCTCCAAGGGCTTGACTGAGCTTGCCCCCTGAATTGAACCCCAGGACTAGTGGGTTCCTCGTGCCTTGGCTCATCTGCAAACTGAGCTGTGTGTTTCCTCCCGCCGGAGTTGAGACTGTGCCCCCTCGCCCCCTCCTAGGGCCGTGACACTCGGGAGCTGGCCTGCCTTTCTGCCCGTTGAGAGCCTCGCTCTGCCAGAGCCGCTCTCTGCCCCTCGGGTCAGGCCGCCTGCTCCTCTGTCACCCCGCTCCTTATTGGAGTGCCTGGAGTGCTTCCTCGCCCCTCCCGCCGGAATCCTGGTCAAACGAGCGCACTCGCAAGCCTGGATGGCCGCCGTGCGCTGCAACGCACCCGGCTGCCCCGCTGTGCCCTCTGACCTCTGGAAGAGGCCGCGCTGCACCACAAAGGGACTTGCCCCCCTGTACAACCCGTACCAGAGGCCCCGTGCCGCGCTCCGCCGTCTGGAGACCACCCGCCGTACACAGACCCCAAGGTACGCCTGTACCCCGAAGCGCCCTGACAGCCTACGACTCGTCTCCCTGCCAAGGAGACTGATCGAAGAGCGGACGTCGCGCATTTCCAAGGTACGAGACTTCACGAACTCCTCACAACGGGCTCGGGCCCGCAACGTTTTATTTCCCCATGATAACTGTGCGCTTTAACTTGCCCCGGTACGCTCCTGTCTGCCCGCCTGGCACGCCGACAGCGTGAGGCGCGTACCCCGCAGTTCAAACCTCCCTTTGTCTTGGAGTGCGAGTTGCACCAGAACAGTACGGCCCCGTCGGTGAGATCGTCCGCGCCGTACGTGGCGCACCGTGAGACGCATGGGAGTCAGCAGGACCTAGTTTCCCTGCCCATACGATGCGCAGAGAAGCGCTACGAAGCACACAGCCCTCACGGCCCGTGCCCCAGTGCCTGAAAATAGTGCCTTGAGTGTGGAAGAACTGTTTGTCAAATAATAAGAACCAGATAGAAGCAACCTAAGCATTTTAAAGGAACATTTAAGAAACATTTGCCATTTTGAAATCTTGTGGCCCCACTTTTAAACCGTTAAAGAAGGTCTTGTGATAATTTCCCTGCATATATATATTTTTACATACAGAATACGTATTTTCATAGAATTACCGCCTGGTGTCCATTTGTGGGGGGAATTAGTGTGTTTACTGTGTATGACTACAAATGCTTAACTGACTTATCGCTCCTGGGATTAGCCTTGACTGATCGCGCCACGCAACCTAGAGGGTGAGCAGGGATTATTCTTAGGGGTAGTTCCCTTGCCCTGACTAGAGGAGAGGGTCCCTGTTTGTCACAAGTGCATACCTGTGCCAACCAGAGACCCCCAATTCTAACAAGCAATCTCCCTCCTACCTCTGCCCCATCCACAGGCCCCACTAACCTAACTCTCCGAAGCACACTCACACAGGCACATGCATACACCCCAAGAGACATGATCAGCACACAACAAGCTAAAACAAAGCCCATTAAAACATGCACGCACACTCAGGGGACTGACATCACACACACAGGGGATAGGGCCAAAAAATACACACACCCATCCACAACCACTACGCATTCCTCACCGACCTCTCCCTCTAAAACCCTACCCTTGACTCTCATGAAACCCCCCCTTCCCAGAGGCTTTTACCCTGTGACCTCGGCCTATTCCCCACTAACACATCAGACACAACTGAGGAAGAGGAAATCACCCAGCACATAGAGGAGAGCCACCACTGCCTGCACACCCTCCACTAAGAGTAGGAAGAGTGAGGCCCCCTCCCGTACATCCCCCAGAACCAAGAAATCTAAAACCCCACCACCATCCCACACTGCCACCACAACACCAAAATCATCCCGAGCCCAGGCTACCCCTCCCAAAGTTCATACATTACAAACCATTCCAGTTTCATCCCCATACCATTACACCATCCCAAAGAAGATAAAGCCCTCCCTCTGACCACAAGCACTTCACCTCCCAAAACACCACTCCTTCTGTCAGATCCAGATACTGCAGTGGAGCCCCCAACCCCTCAAACAGACCTGACCACTTCAGTGGAGCCCCCACCTCCTCAAACAGATCTGACCACTGCAGTGGACCCCACCCTCTCAAACAGGCCTGTCCACTGCAGTGGAACCCACGCCCCCTTAAACAGACCTGTCCACTGCAGTAGGGCCCCGCACCCTCAATCTGAACTACCACTGCAGTGGAACGTGACACTCCAGTAGCCCCCATCCCTCCCATTACCCATACTGGTACACCCTGATCCTGTCCCTGCCGTGCCTGACATGCCCCTAAAGATTCCCCTCCAGGGGAGATGTCCCCAGGTTGTAGCAGTGCAGCCAAGCGAGGGAGTCCAAACCATTGGGTTTACCCCATTAAGGACTCAATTCAAATGGACTGGCCAATGACCATATTGTTCTCCATGTCATGATTATTTTTTTCTAAGGCTGAATAAAGCATTAACTTTTCTTTTGTAGATTACCATTTTTAGTACCTAATTTTGTACATGAGTCACAATGAAATAGCTGTAGACATCAAGTTTAGTGTAAATTATGTTTTAGCAATGTGAGGCACTGCATGTGGTCCATGGTATATGGGTACTATTACAGTATGAATCTGTATGTATCATCATTGACAGCAATTTAAGGTTCTAATGATCTACAATGTTTTGGACACGGAGTGTGACCTGCTTTTGACAACATCCCTTCTTTGACTTACACTTTTTCGCATAGGTTGTTCTGACATTTGTACACATTGTACAATTTGCCTACGGTACAAGCCTCTATGATAGACATGCAGAATAGTGCATTGATGGTGAACACATCATCTGTTTCATCAGTGCAAGCTTGTTAAACATGGAGTTTGCCTATGTGTGGGTGACTTTGGGAACAGACATGTACACAGGCTGATGGGTACAGAGTATTCTGTGTTTTGGAATAGTTGGGTCCATGTCCGAGTTTTATTGTGACATGGTAGAACCCTGCCATGACCAAGCTTGTCAAAGCTGACCTTACACAGTAGTGGCATCTCCTCATGGCAGTGTGTAAATCTGTGACATATCCCTAGACCATGGTGTGTGTCATGTGAGCATTGATCTCTGTCTGCAAGTCACATTTCCTGCCAGGACTGTAGTCCCTGCAGATGTTCCAGTTGGAGGATATTTCTGTGTGCTGAGTAGTCCAGTGCTTTCTCTATCTATTGTACTTTGAGTGTCCGAGATGTGGGTGCACAAGTAGAATGGCGACATGTTGGTGACATCCCTGGTTGGGTTGATAAAAGGGCCTGCACTGTGGGCATCCACCCTTGACACCTTTCTAATTCACAGAGTCACTTTTGTGCTAGCCACATCTGCGTATTTTCTTTTCAGTCATCAGTTTTTTCGTGTTTGGGACTTGTATGTGTCCATGACTGCTCACACTTAGCAGTTCCCTATAGCCTGATGGCAACATGTCTTTTTTGTAGGTCTCCTTAAGTGTTTCTGAGACAGTCTAGAAATTACAAATGTGTCAGTTACATATCCTGTTATGAACATGTATCCATCCTAAACTTTTTTACAAATTTCTACATGAGTAATGCCTAGCTATGTGTATAGTGTTTGTTCAACGTAGATCCCACCACCACCCCTGTGGTTGTCAACAGCGCGGGTAGATTAGCTTACGCTTTTACTTGTGCATTAGAGTCTACGGACACAGTAGTTGTGTGCCCTATCTGGTGAGACATGTATCTTTCAAGTCTTCTGCAGTAAACAGTCAGTATATTCATTTGTACAATAGAGATGATCTGCACATGAAGCAGACTTAATGGCTAGATGCTGACTTGATGTGACGGAAATGCAAAAAAGGCAAACTGGACATTGGTCTGATCTTGAGTTGTGTGCAACGCATATAGTTAACACATGTTGCCTGTCTATTTCATTGTAGTTCCATGCTTTGCTACACCTCAAGTAGGAATGTGTTCAACAAATGTCGCACTGACAATTGTGACACAACCACCTCATGTTTGTTGCAGTGGGAGCATCATGAATGTATATTGTTTGTCTGTGCAGTTGTGTGTTGTTGTGGGCTGTCTCCTGTGTGCTTCATTGTACAACAACTCTCATCTAAGTGTCATTATTTGGTGAGTGTGTTTACTCATGTTACCCTACAGGGTTGGAGTATGTGTTGTTGTGGAACGATGCAGTGAATTTGTGTCCCCTACATGTGTGTGTCTGGCACCTCTTGTTCAAACATGAACTGTGTGGGTCCTAGTATGTGGCATGCTGGGTGTACCCTGCTGATACGCTGATTGACACATTGGTCATACATGAAAGTGCATGGATCCATGTTTGTATTTTGGTCACAATGATGTGTGGTCGATGATGTTTTCCTAGCAACAGAACACACTGTCATGGGTGCCTATGTAATGTCTCCAGTCTATTTAAGCTTAGATGAGGCACATTGTGGCTGATCAAGATGTGTTGTGTTTGGACTTCCCAAATGTATGTGGTCTCTTGGCAAGGCCCCTACCTCTTGTGTGGCTTTACATTATGGGACATGCTGTTGGAGTTATATTTGGGTATGAGAGATGACAGTGGTTCTTGCAAGGAACATGACACAGTGCACATAAGTGATAGTGCTCTGAGGTATGGCACACATCCTAACTGAGCATGACAGAGGGTCAGCAGACATGATACTGTCACAACAGTGATTTGGCCTTGACGGTCATGTGGAGGAGTCAGTCTCTTGATGTTTTGTTTGGTACTCCACCAATATTGTCCCACATGAAACTCTGTGTACCTGCTCATCACACAATAGCTGATTGCCCACATTCACTGTCCCTACATTTGAAATCCTTCCAGATTATACTCAGCACGCATATGTCTCAGTGGAGGTCTGACCCACATTGTGTGTACTGTGCCAGGTAAGAAACACATTTCAACATTCACACAGATGTTGTGTTTGTTCTGCAGTGTGTGGCTGGTTGATTGTCTTGGTGTATCTTCACCCATGTATTTCGACAGTGTTTAAATGGCATTGAGTGTATGTTTTGTCTAGTTTTTTGTTGTACTGGCCCTGGGACCCCTTCATCTTCACTGTGCACATCCCTTATGGCTATCATTTGACCTTGCTGCTACAGTGTGGCACTGGTTCTCATCCCAAATCTTGTTTGTGATAGATCGTTTGGTACTTGTGTCTTCTTGTGACTAATTATATGTGTTTGTGCTTTTTGGATGGTCACATGTTACATTGTCCAATTGAACATTGCTGGCAGTGTTTTCCCCCAAGAGCACAGATTGGATGTACATGGCTGAGGGTATGTGACACACACACCAATGTTGGCCTCAACAGTGATGTTTTTGCACACAACCACTACTTTCTCACTACATTGCTTGTGTTTTTCTGCACAAATATGACATGATTGATTGGACATGCTGGGTGTGTAAGACATACATTAACATTTTTGTCACTTCAGTGATGGGGGTTATTCCCCATTACCCCATGTGCTTGACAATGATGGTGGTTTGAACCCCACACTCCCATTTTTTGTCACTGCAGTTATGGGGGGTATCCCCCTTTACCCCTGTGTGCTTGAAAATGAAGTGGGTTTGGACCCCACACTCCCCTTTTTGGCACTACAGTTAGGGGGGTATCCCCCATAATCCCTGTGTGCTTGAAAATGATGTGGGTCTGGACCCCACACTCTATTTCTTGTCACTGCAATTATGGGGGTATTCCCCTTTACCCCTATTTCCTTGACAATGATGGGGGAATGAAACACACACTCACCTTTTTGTCACTTCAGTGATAGGAAGAGTGAACCCAAGACTCAACTTATTGTCACCCGAGATATGGGTTGTTTTACCAATGTGTCCCTTAATGTTTCCATTTTGGTAGCACTATACATTCTTAACACATTTTAGGCATGACAGCAGGAGTGTTCTGCATATACCCCCAATGCAGTGGGCAATGCTGGTAGTGTTAGGCAATCACCCCCTATGTGGTGGGCAATGCTGGTAGTGTCAGGCATATACCCCTAATGTGGTAGGCAATGCTGGTAGTGTTGGCATCCACCCCCTATGAGGTGGGCATTGCTGGTAGTGTTCAGCATACACCCCCTATGGCGTAGGCACTGCTGGTAATATTAGGCAATCACCCACTATGTGGGGAGCAATGCTGGTAGTATTAGGCATACACCCCCTATATGGTGGGCAATGCTAGTAGTGTTATGCATTCACCCCCTATATGATGAGCAATACTGGTAGTGTTATGCATACACCCCCTAATGGGATGGGCAATGCTGGTAGTGTTAGGCATACACCCCCAATGTGGTGGGCAATGCTGGTAGTGTTAGGCATACACCCCCTATTGGGTGGGCAATGCTGGATAGTGTTAGGCATCCACCCTCTATGGGTGTGTTGCCTTTCGCGGGATCGTGTCGTTTTTGTGTGTGGTAGGTGTCTGACTTATCGACTGTGACGTACGCGTCGGTTCCGGTTGTTGATTCGACCGGTATGACATGCACGAACGGATACATGGCTGCTTCGTTTCATACGTGGTGATACAGTTATTCCGGATGCTGTAACGTGCTAGCGGTGGCAACCTGTTCGGTGCGTAGGAAGTAAGCATCGTACTGGGCCGGCCGGAAACTGCTTTGGTAATTGCTCCGGATGACTCCATTCAGAGTAGAAGGATCCATCTCGTACAGTAAATTGTGCTGGAATCGGTGCGTACGTGTTGCTTGGGAATTGGTCACATTTGCGCATCATAATCTGTCGTTTGGACGGACCGGCTCCCGGAATGAGTCGGTCGTAAGGTAAGACTATTGATGGCTCTGAGAGGGCATTACCAGCGAGATTGGAATCAACCCCTAAGTATTTAAACGTTACCATTCCCACTTCAAAATAAATTAAATAATGCTAATTGCTGTAGACTAAATATATTTAATGTACTATTCCCACCTCAATTATTAATAGTTCAGAGAATGTGCTGGACACTAAACATATATTATATACTATTCCCATTCCAATTTATGTAAAGTCAGGGAAGGCGCTGGACACTAAACATGTATTATTTACTTTTCCCACACCAATTAATAAGAAGTCAAAGAAGGTGCTGGACACTAAACATATATTATTTACTATTCCCACTCCAATGAATAAAAAGTCAGGGAGGGTGCTGGACACTAAACATATATTATTTACTATTCCCACTCCAATTTATATGAAGTCAGGGAAGGTGCTGGGCACTAAACATATATTATTTACTATTCCCACTCCAATTAATTAAAAAAATCAGGGAGGGTGCTGGACACTAAACATATACAATTTACTATTCCCACACCAATTTACATAAAGTCAGGGAAGGAGCTGGACACTAAACATATATTATTTGCTATTCCCACTCCAATTAGTAATAAGACAAGGTAGGTGCTGGACACTAAACATATATTATTTACTATTCCCACTCCAATTAATAAAAAGTCAGACAGGGTGCTGGACACTAAACATACATTATTTACTATTCCCACTCCAATTAATAAAAACTCTGGGAGGGTGCTGGACACTAAGAATATATTATTTAATATTCCCACTCCAATTCATATAAAGTCAGGGAAGGCGCTGAACACTAAGGGGCTCATTCCGATGGTGGACGGATGCACATCTGCGGTGCTGGCAGTGGCGGAAAATGTCCTTTTCCATAATCCATCAGCGGTCCTCGCGTCTGCCATATTACGATGGGCAAACATAGCCCATTTTCCTTCCTCTGCGGAGTTACTTGAACAGCCAGAAATTTCCGTTCGCAACGGTGGTGGAGGGAGCCAATAGAGAAACACCTCCATGTGGAATTACGTCTCGTCCGCCGTACAAATCACGATGTCCCAAACAGCCCATCACACTGCAGCGGAGAATCCAGCCACCCGGAGACAGCGGAAGCACTACTGCAGAAAGCGAAATTCGCATCCCAGTCACCTCCACGCAGTCCTGACCACTATGGATCCAGCTCTTCAAGCCCTTCTGCTGCTGTACCTCATCCACTACCAGCAAATAAGACATCTCCACGGACAACACCACAGGTATGCAAAGCCACAACTCTGCATACAACCACAACACACAACTCCTGTGCTGACATACGGTTCCTATCCACATAAGACAATCTGGTGGGGACAGGAACATATCCCCAGTGCACTCACACATGTCCTACCTGATAGTAATCACAAAAATAGTGACAGAGTGCACACCAATTCTTTCCTTCTAAGTAAACGATCGTTTTTTTCATTGTTTAGCGTGCTGGCCCGGAAACGCGGTCTGCCCAACCACGTGAATTGAAGAATCACTGGAGAAAGTGGGGCGAGAATGCACCCCACACCGGACGCACAGCTTAAAGTGCAACATACTGATGCCAAAAGTAGTTCAAGTTCATCAATTTTTATTTTTGTTGTAGTTATTCCAACTATTACGCTGTTCATGGTTTATCGGTCACATGTTGGACAGACTATGTTCACATTTAAACTCCTTAATGCTGTAGACATGCCATAACGAGCCTTGTTCTGTAGCATGGAATGTTACATAGATATTCCTCGATTAAATCATTTCCGTCACCCAATGCATTTCGTGCCTTTCTTTGCACTTCGTCAGGGGTTCACTACAATTATTAAAAAACATGACTGTTAGGTTATATTTCACAATGACTATGAATTATCCAATTATACAACGGATAGACCTCGTGTCAAATAAACAGGTTTGTAACTTAAAGCTCATAATCAATGTTTTGACCGCTGAAATTCATGTTACTAAATGAACATTTGGTAAATGCCCCATCATTCACTTAGCGCTGCTCTCCAGTCCCACTTTCTCCAGTGATTCTACCTGATAGTAACCCACACCTCTGCATCCGGGTCACCCATCAACCGTGAAATCACTGCAATGTCCCAGGAAAGTCACCGCAGCGTTGAAGACGCGGGAAAACCTACGCAAAATGTATTAGGCAGGGTTGGCGCCAGGCATAGGCAGTACACCCAGATTCACAGGGCTTCACCCTCACCTTTCCCACAGTACGCTTCCCAGACCCATTTGGGCACATGCTGCGTGCTCCTCCTGTGCCCCCTGCACAATTTATCAGGTGTAGCCAGGCCTCGCACCTCACACATCAAAGGACAAGGTAGATTGACTGGGAAGGTGAGGGTGAAGAGGAACACCCTGCACAGAAGTTCAGGGATGGAAAACTCTCCTCCTCACACCTACCTTCTACTCATGTGAATCAAACTTAGAATAATTAAAAAATGAAGACTCACTGTATATGAACATTCACTGAACTGTTCACAGTGTTTAGCAAGTCCCTCAGAAAGACCCCACACTGACACTCGGCCGCATACTCATACCATAGGTCCGCAGCAATGGAGGACAATAAATGGGCTAGCCCAAGGTGAAGTGGACAGTGCTGGAAAGCCATGGAGCAAGCCACATAGCATATGCACATCACATGCAAGAGGAAGAACATATCAAACCACCCTTAGGCCCTCAAGTCAGACATGGGAGGCACAGTGAGTGAAATTAAACCACATTGACCTCTGTGCGACAACTCAGGGATACATCAATGCAAGCAATGCATAGGCACAGGAATGATAGGAAGTGTAAGAATTCATACAGTGACCAGCCACACATCTGTGTCAACTTACTTGACATGTGTATGTCATCAGCACAACACACATGGCTCATTGTCACACTCCCTGACTGTCAAACCCAAGTAGGACCTTCACACATACCCCTCAACTACCCACCTCATACTTGTAACACTCAATACCTGTGAGAAACACACATAATGGTGCAAATGATGTCCTGTGAGTTCACTGACAACCAATCTCATACCCTGTGGTGCATCCACAAATATCAGACTCACACTCAGGGATGCCTGAACCAATGCTGACACAAAACCAATAGCCAAACACAAATCTCACAAACAAAATCCACAGAAGTCCAACAAGCCCAGATATGTGCAGCCAAACAGTGGAAAGGCAATGTGAACCTAGACAGAACAAGAATACACAACATTGTAACTCTAGACAAATGTACAAACACCATTCCCCAACACAAACCAGAATTGCATCATCAAAAAACAAGCATGATCAATAAGTGGGATCTAGGGGACAAATCAGCTAACACACTTCACCAGTCATCAAGTCATGGTGTCATAGTGTACCACAAGCATGCACATGCACAATCCTGACAAGGGACAGGCCAAAAATATCAGGACAAACCACTATTGCGCACTGAAAACAAGTTCATGAACATGAATCCCCATTGCCGCATGTGACATACACACAAGGAATGCACACTACACATGCACCATACATCTGAATGTATCACAATGCACAAACTACTGACACACAATGTCATGCGAGTAGAACATCACATACATATTGCACCTGTCAGCAGAAAGAGCCAACACAGGCCAAACACGGCATACATCCACAAGAACAACACAACAGAGACACATACCAATCCATCACATAGCAAACTCAGCTGGACATCAGGGAGATGCACACCAAGGAAGTACATGGCAACATACACTAACAGCACTGCATTCACACCAATCAGTGTGTGCACAACTACAAAACAGTAGCACACATATCTGAGTGCCCCACTATGAACTCCTACAACACAAATCATCACAGCACACAGATAAAATCACACTCAGGAAGGGTAGCAGTACCTCAGCAAACACACATACAGCTTAGCCTTCTCCCACAGAGCACAACTCAGGGAAACCCAGATGCAAACAACATGACTAGAGGACTGTGCTGCTCAAACCTATGCACTGCACATAAGCAACCATGACTGCAAACTAGTAGAAGAAAATAATATAAAACTAATTGTGAAACTGTCCTGAGTGACACATTGGTCCTGTACACAGATCATCCTCATACAGCATAGTGTCACACGATGAAATGGTGGAGAGGCTCACACACTGGCAAGGCATGGGGTGGAAGACATAAGATTTAAGTGGTGTATACGTCAGTAGTGGGCTGGTGAGTTCTCAGTCCACAAACACATAGAGGAGTAACTCACAATGTGTAGGCATCGGAAGCACCTATTGTGGGCTGGTATGACTCCTCATACCACATACCATACTGGAGCCAAAAATGGGTCAAGTGACAGCAATGCATGTGGAAACTCACAAATAATGTCGGTGTGACTGAGCAGGTTTTCACAGTGAGCACAAACAGAAATAAGACACATGGCTGATCAACAAACCACAACACAGACTTGGCAGTCACACACTCTGCATACTCAAAACTGGCAGCAACAATAAGTAGGTGTCCCCCAGGAGTGCAAGGCCACACCGACACAATGCAAAGTGCTCAAACTATAACTCCTACATGTGCCCACAATCTGAAGCACATGGCTGACAAATTAAACAAACAGGCACTCAGTACCTGGATCATACATGTGTGTAGTTGGCATTGCAGGGGCACACACACATCAACACTACTGACAATCACAGCCCATTCACACTGTATGACTACTCAAGTTCACATATCCAAATGTACCCATGTGACTATGAAGACAGGCCTACACAAAATGACTACACATCCACACTGCTGTTCACACAGCAAGAAAGATTCCACAGATATGACGGACCCTGGCCACCCTGCAAGTAATCCTGTGGATAGAATTCACCTCTGTTGTGGTATTGCATCCTAACATGACATGTGTAGAATTTAGCAAAGCTGAGCATAGAATGATTATGATAAGAGTAGAACATCACAAACAACCATCATTGCACCTTCAAGCCTCAGAGTCAAGAAGAACAAAAGTGCATGTCACCTCTGGCAACCTCTGCATAAGTAAAACAAGCAATTGGCAATGTTAAAGTGGCATACATAGCATGTGTCACATGAAACGATACCGATACATAAAACCTTTTATTTAACAAGGACATTGACAAAGCAGACAACAGGAGCAACTGTCTTTATTACATAATACCCAGATAGCATCAAAAGTACAAAACAGCAATGCAAATTCAAAGTATATACACGTGTGCATGAGAAACCGCATAAGGAATGGGCATACAAAGTGACAAACAGCAAGGCCATTGGCCAGTCCATAGTTACGGTGTGCACGTGTGCATGAGAAACTGCACAGGGAATGGGCATCCAAAGTGACAAACAGCAGGGCCATTGGCCAGTCCATAGTTCCAGTGTGCACATGTGTGCATGAGAAACTGCACAGGGAATAGGCATCCAAAGTGTCAAACAGCATAGCCATTGGCCAGTACAAATTAAAAGTATGTACATGTGTGCATGAGAAACTGCACCGGGAATGGGCATCCAAAGTGACAAACAGCAAGGCCATTGGCCATTACAAATTCAAAGTATGTACATGTGTGCATAAGAAACTACCCAGGGAATGGGCATCCAACGTGACAAACAGCAAGGCCATTGGCCAGTGAAATTTCAAAGTATGTACATCTGTGCATGAGAAACTGCACAGGAAACGGGCATCCAAAGTGACAAACTGCAAGGCTATTGGCCAGTCCACAGATCCAGTGTGCACATGTATGCACGAGAAACTGCACAGGGAATGGGCATCCAAAGTGACAAACAGCAAGGCCATTGTCCAGCCCATAGTTCCGGTTTGCACATGTTTGCATGAGAAACTGCACAGGGAATGGGCATCCAAAGTGACGAACAGCTAGGCTATTGGCCAGTCAATAGTTCAGGTGTGCACGTGTGAGCATGAAAAACTGCACAGGGAATGGGTAACACCCTCCACTGTCATGGGAATCACCACAGCTCTGGGGATACAAATGGGCAGTCTAGGCACCACTGTGGGAGAGATGGTGTTGGGAGGTGGACTTTGCTTCAGATTTGGCTGTCAGTTGACCTGGGAGGTGGCTGATTGTCGGGCCAGTTCGAGGACTGGATCTGGGAAAGAGAGGACCAGCTGGGATGGATGCATCAGTGGCTGTAGGAACCTGAGAGCTGCTTGGACCGGGTGGTGTGGTGGCACAGGAAAGCGGAGACATGCTGCTGTGAGACACAGTGTGTGAGGGTGCATGATGAGGGCTGGGTCTCAACTTCTTGGGGATTTGATAGCCCACAATTGTCTTGGCCGGAGTGGGAAGGGAGGTGGGCACAATAGCCTCACTCTCTACTAAAGGTGTGTCAGGTACAGGTGGCTCGCCCAGTGGGGATTTGCTGGATCTGGTGGTAGGCTTGTGGTGGCCTTGCCTTTTCCCCTCCGTCCCCTGTTGTCCAGATTTACCAGCCACTTTGCTCTCATGTCCCAGCTTTACAGGGGTGTGAGTGGGAGTTGAGGTTGTGGGTGAATGGGCCTTAGAGAAGTGTTTGTGCTGAGTCTTTGGAGGTACCAGGTTCACAGCAGATAGGGCAACTGTTTGTCTATGGGAGCAGGTGTGGGGATGGGAGTACCCTTGGATGGGAGTGATTTGGATGAATGTGAGGTTGAGGCCTGTTTCTTGGCCTGATGCCCCTGAGTGTCACGTGATGAGCTTTTGCGTTTGCGCTCCTGTGTGCCTGTTTTGTGTTTTGGGGATGGTGTCTGTGCTCTGGGCCGCTTGGAGCGCTGCTGTTGTGTGCTGCATGTGAAGGACTTGGCGCCTGAAGGGCTGTGGCGTGGGGGCACTCTCGTCAGGTGGTGCCACTGGCAGGGTGGTTGCTGAAGGGACAGAAGCTGGACGGGAGCCTGTGACAGCTGAATGGCTGCTGTCACTGTGGAGGACAAAGACTGGACAGTTCTGTGTTGCCCACCCACGTCAGAATGAATGCCCTCCATGAAGGCACTACCTGTACCAACTTCTTGTAATGATCCTGGAAGGCATTTAGGAGAGCAGCCTGACCCACACACAGCTGGTGCAAAAGGTCCACCATCTCCACACTAAGGGCAGCAGGGGAGACATGGGCAGGGGTGCCTGGGGATAAGGACACTCGACCCTTCCTGGGGCTGTGGGCATGGACAACACTAGTGGTAGCAGCCGGGAGGGTGGGCACTGGACGATGTGTGATGGAAGATGAGGCAGATTTTGAACTCCCTGTGCCTGCCAACATCGAGGAGCCACCCCTGGAGTCAGATGATATTGAGGTTGGTGTTTTCGGGCGTGATTCATCCAGGGCACTCCTGTCCCCCTCCGAGGCACTGGTCACATCAGTGTCGGTGAGCTCATATGTATCAGTAGTGCCAGAAGCTTCACCACTAGTGTCCGTCCCGTCCTTCAGTGCCCTCGGTAGATGCTGCAATAGACAGAGATGTAGGTTCAGTATTCTCCCACACATCATATGCAAGCAAAGCACAAAACTAGTACATGATCCCCCATGTTACTCACCACCATGTGCAACCTTAATGCAATCCTCGGCGACTAGCGTTTAGATGGTGCTTTGTCATGTGATCCTCCCGTGGTGTTTCTCGGATGGCCCCTTTTGAATTTTGCTGGGAGACCACTGCTGCGGGCTCAGCAGTGTTTGAAGAGTCATCTTGTTGCAGCTCACCCCTCTCTGTGGCCGCAGCTGAGGTGGTAGGAGTATCATCCTGCGGGCCACTGGAAGGGGGTTGAGATGTCCTTTGGGCCGCATGACTGTCCCTCAGAACACCCACGAGCTGGCCCGTGAGATCCACAATTTGGCCCATATGCATGTCCCTGAACCTCAGCAGCAGGCGGAGCTCACACACTTCTTCCAAAACCTGGCCCATGTGTCCCTGGGCCTGCTCATATGCCCCAAGGACTCTGGCGATGTTGGCCAGGGCTTCGGTCCCAGTGTCCTCTCGAATTTGTCCCTCAGTTGCCCTCCCACCTGCCCTGTCTTGCACCTGTGGCATTGGCACCCAACGCACCTGCAGACTCTCCCTGCCTTCCTCTGATTGCGTGGTGGTGTTGGTAACCACTGAGGCATGGAGAGTGTTGCAGGCAGCACTGGTGGTGGGTGTTGAGGCCGCACAGGTTGTTGCAGAAGGGGTCAGCACTGTTGTTGCTGAGGTGATGGTGGTGGGGACAATGGGGGACTGGGACGTGGTGTGCCCTGGCAGTCCAGATTGGCCAGGTTCTTGCTCCTCATCCGAGAAACATAGGGAATCTGCATCCGAGAGTTCATGTTCCGGGGGGGGGGGGAGACTGGCTCTGCAGGTCAGTGTTGTGCTCTGCGGCAGTTGCTTGTGGATCTCCTGTTGAACAGAGGTGTAATGGTCATTGAAGTGTACTCCACAAGCTTGGTGATAGAGGTTTGGATGTTACATGTAATATACGAAACAGTTTACATTGAAATCACTTTGTATGGCTGCAAGGTACTGAGCACCATGACATGATGTGGAGGTACATACATTACATTCCATGGTGTGACATGTAAATTTATATATATATATATACCAAGTCCCACATCCGGATTGTCTGATTACAAGGACATATCATCATCTAACGACTTGAGGCACATCAACTTAATGTGATGCGTCTTTTAGGTTTGCTCTGCATGGAAGACGTTTCATCTGAGCAAGAACTAGCCATTGTAATGTTATGCATACCTTTTTCATATGGTGTACTTTACTTTGTTTTTCCAATTGACCATGCATGTTTTGTGTTCATATTGGCCTTCATGCTCTCTGTGCATGATTGGGCCCTGAATTTCTTCAACATGGGACTCGGTGAGTCAAGGTTTAATTTCGATGAATGTTATGTATGCTTAGCTGTCTGCACACTGGATGTGGCTTTTGGATCAATGCCAATTTGGGTGACATGTGAGGCTGGTGTGGTTAAATGGCTCCATGCATTTTTAAGAGGAATGGCAGGGTGCATGCACTGTCTATCTACCTGTTCTGTGACACAGTGGAGGGAGATTGCTGCCACATGGTTATGAGTGGAAGTGGTTTACCTTCCTGCTGGGCTGTGGGACAAGGGGGCCTGGTGGGAGTTGTAGTGCTGCCTTCCCAAACACAAACACCCCTCCCTGTTAAGATGGCTACCTACCTGTAAGTTTCAAGAGATCAATTACATATCTGCCACATGGTTCTGGCTGGGGGGAGTGCTCCATCCTGCTGAGCTGTGGGACAAGGGGGGCCTGGTGAGAGTTGTAGTGCAGGCTTCCCACCTACAAACACTGCTCCCTTTTAGGTTGCCTACCTCCTTGTGAAGTGGAGCAGAGGAAGGAAATAGGTTCACATGGCTCTTGAATGGGAGAGTGTTCCATCCTGCTCAGGAGTGGGACAAGAGAGCATAAGATGGCTACCTACCGGTGAGTTTGAAGAGAGCAATGCCATTGCTGCCACATGGTTATAGGGAGTGCTCAATCCTGCTGAGCTGTGGGATAAGGGGGCCTGGTGGGAGTTGTAGTGCAGGTTCCTCGCCCACAAACACCCCTCCCTGTTAGGATGGCTACCTAACTGTAAGTTTGAAGAGAGCAATGCAATGTCTGCCACATGGTTCTGTCTTACATGGTTACACATGGCTCTTTGATGGGGGAGTGTTCCATCCTGCATAGGGTTGGGACAAGAGAGCATAAGATGGCTACCTACCTGTGAGTTTGACAAGAACAATGCCATTTCTGTCACATGGTTGTGGGTTGGGGAATCAGGCCTGGACTGGCCGTTGCGGGCGCCGGGCAATCCCCGGTGCTGCAAAAAAGGCCCTGTAACAAAATCGGCCGAAAACCGGCCCTGGCAAGGAGCGCGGTTGCACCCCCAACGGCCCCTGGGGGGTGGGGGGCCAGCCGAGCACTTTGCCAGGGCCGGTTTTGGTTCCCAGTCCAGCCCTGGGGGGGTGCTCCATCCTGCTGAACTGTGAAACAAGGGGGCCTGGTGGGAATTGTAGTGCTGGATTCTCACCCACAAACACCCCAACCTGTTAGGATGGCTGCCTACCTGTAAGTTTGAAGAGAGCAATGCAATGTTTTCCACATGGTTGTGGGTGTGAAGAGTGTTCCATCCTGGTCGGCTGTGGGACAAGAGGGCCGGGAGTTTTAGTGATGGCTGCCTGTACATATGCCCCGCTGGGAATGTTGCTAGCTACCTTTGGGGTGATTCAGAGGGAGTAAATGTTAGATCTGTTAGACGTGTTGGGAAGAGTGTGTTGCACATGAGTGAATTTGGGCCTAGGAAGTGTAGCTTTGTAGTTGTGCAAGACAGTACATAACAATGTAATGGGAGACATTTGTTTGCACTTACCAGCCTCTACTCCCCTGGGTATTCCTGTGAGGCGAGACTCTCTGGATGCAGTATGGCAAGCACCTTCTCCTCCAATTCTGTGAATGTTCGAGGTGGATTGGGAGGGCCACCGCCAGTCCTCTGAGCCAGCTCATGGTTCTTGTTGGCATGCTCTTTCACCCTGGTCTGGAGGTCATTCCACCGCTTCCTGATCTCCTTCTGGGTGTGCGGGGGGGTCCCTACTACATTGACGTTGTTGACTATCCTTGCCCACATTTGATTTTTTGTGGCTAGTGGTTCTACTCTGATTACCTCATCTACCATCACTGACAACTCATTGTCAGTGAATTTGGGCATCTTCTTCTGTGAAATGGTGTGTGATGTGCAAATGTGGGAAAAGTGCAGTTGTGAAGGTGGTGGTGGTGATGTGTGTGATATGTGCGTGGGTGTGAGGGTGTGATGTGTGCAGATTTTCCTTGCCTTTGTGCTGTGGGGTTGGGCCCTTCAGTTGTGGAGTTGTGCAAAGGATTATGGTCTAGGAAGGGGCTGGTTTTATACTCAGCTAAGTGCTTGGGTCAAAATGGAGCATTCATGTCAGGTGTGTTGTGTGGGTTAACCTGGGAATTGCATTTTTTACCTGCCATGCGGATGTGTCATTGGGGTGTGTTAGGTGTTTTTTGAGGCTGAGCCAGATTAATGGCCACACTTGGTAGCTTTGTTGTGTGGTTGCTTTCGACCGCCATTACTCTTCCGGTGCTACAGCGGTGAACAGAATACAACAGCCCTTCCACCGGCTCTCCCAATTGTTGCGATTGCGGCGGTCGGAAACAACTGTTCGTTCCGCTGTCACCGCAATCATATCCTAATTTCAAGTGCGGTCAATCCGCTGGTCGTGAGTCGGTTTTAGGTCTTTCCGCAGCAGATCCGACCGCCGCGGACAGATTTTCACCTGCTCCGGACGGTCCCGGTGGAGTTTCGTGGAATCCGTCCGCCGTAGTCAGATTTTTCTGGCTGATCATCCTAATCTGACCGCTCGTTTTCCCGTGGTACATGCGGACGGTTAATTTCCGCTACCATGGCGATTGGAATAGTTTTCCAACTGCCATCCTAATCAACCCCTAAGTATTTAAACTTTACTATTCCCACTCCAAACTACATTAACTTATGAAAGGTGCTGGACACTAAATATATTTAATTTACTATGCCCACTTCAATTAATAATAATTCAGTGAAGGTGCTGGACACTAAACATATAATATTTACTATTCCGACTGCAATTCATATAAAATCAAGGAAGTCACTGAACACTAACATTTTGAAAAGTACTATTCCCACTTCAAAATACATTAAATCTGTAAAAGTGCTGCACACTTACAATGTATATTTTACTATTAAATATATACAATAATAAAAATGACTGTACAAAAAAATATATAATATGCTAATATGCTATTCCCATTATAAAATATATAAACTCTTAAACATTAGTACACACATAAAGTATCTATTTTGCTATACAAAAATATAAATTGTATAATAGAAATATATATTTATAAAACCTTGGGGCTGATTACGATGTTGGGTGGATCGTCACTGTCCGCATGGCGGTGGCGATCCGCCTTACATCTCCCTCCGCCCGCAACCCATTTCCCCAGCCATATTAGTATGGCGGGGGACACCGGCAGTCGGAAAGACAGTCCACCGGTTTTCCGCCGGTCGACTTGTCAACCGTGCGGAAAAAGATCACAATATGGTGGCGGTGTCTGGGAGACACTGCCATCCATATTATGATGAGTACGTTGCTGCCATGGAAAGGCTTGCGGTCTTTGCTGTTGGGGACCTGTAGCGGGCCCCCATGGTGTTGGGGGAGGGGGGTGCACATGGTGGTTACCTATGGTACCCCCCTCATTGCCATGCACTATGTGGCAGGCACCACGTGGTGCCTGCCATGTAGTGCATGGGAATGCCGTGCACAGTCCATTTACACTGCGAGTGGGTCTGCAGCCAGCAGATCCACCTGCAATGTAAAGGGGCCAGGATACGCCCTCCAGTGTGCTGGGCGCATCCTAATTTACATGGCGGAACCGCCGCGACTTCGGCGGTCAGTCCCTAGCGCCCCTACGGTGGAGGGCGGACTTTGTCCGCCCACCATCATAATGGACCTTCTAATGTTTAAAGTAATAAAAAATCTAAATTATACTATTCAAATATTTTCCAAAATATTTATAAAAATATTTTTAAAAAACTCTATTAAACTAAAATTGTACACAATACACAAAATCTTTACTCTCAATAATATTAATAATAAAGGGGAGGAGCCAAGCTCGCGAGCGTAATGGTCGCCTTTTAGCTCGGCTCCCGCAGCCCTCCGGCCTGATCATGTATCCTGTATAATATCCTGTCCGGAGACGACACATTATCGGAGAATCGGAAACGGAACACCTCGCTTGTACTCACCATTTGGCCTGGAGGTTTCGACGTGCAGCGGCTCAGAAGTTGTGCTCTCCGCAAGACCGGGGCCTCCGTGGAACCTAGACCGGGACCTAGCCTGTGGGGTCCGACGACTGTCGGCCCCGGTCGAGAAAGTGAACCAATGATGAGAGCAGTTGTGCGAAAATCCCGCCGATCCTGATCCAGGCCTGCCCTGGTGACCGCGCGGCTGATGTGGGTGAGATGCACCGGGGACTGATTCTGTGAAGGGGTCCTCCCCCCACCGCTGCTTTGTCCGGCGGCCCTGGACCTCTGCACCCGGACTCTGCTTGTTGGGGGCGCCGGTGCTGGTGTAGGCGGAGACCCGCATTGGGCGGACATCCTTTCGGCACCAAGGCTGCCATTGCTGGGAACCCCCCGGAGCTCTGTGAAGTCCTACATTTTTTAACTGTTTTTTGGGGGTTGCGGAGGGCGGCGACTGGGCTGACTTAGCGAAATGGCGGCCGACCCTCTGAAACATGAAGCGCCTTGTGGCGGCGGGCTTGGGTTGCCTAATTGCGCGGGGGTCCGGTCTGGTGAGCGTGAGCTTACGGTCAGAGATATCCTGGAAGGTCTGAGATCCCTGCGCGCATCCCTGGCCCCCGATGTCCCTGTGAGTCCGCCACGATCTGCCGCCATTTTGAGCAGCCGTTTCTTCTTGCCGCCCTCTTGTTTCAGTGACTCCATTACCTCGCCCCCCTCGATTGCTGCAAGTGTTGCTGCCGCTGATCGAAGATCATTTTGTGTGCCTGTGACTTTGGAGCTCCCTGTTTTTCGAGGTTCTGACCCCGGGGACTTGGACATTGTGCCGCGGCCCTGTTCGGCTCGGATGCCTAGAAATATTGGTGGACTGCCGCCTGCACCTGCTCTGGTGGCTTCGTCTTTGTCTACTACAGAGACCCCCTCGCCTTCCCAAGCGGCGAAACTGAACTCCTGTTCTTCATCACCCGTGCTGCGATTGCTGATGCATTTAAACTCTCTGCTCGGACCTTTGCTCACTTGCGGACCGATTTACCCCCCATGTCTACATGGTAGTCAACATTTTTTTCGATTGTGTGCTGGTCTTGTATTGAGTATCTCATTTTACACTGTCATGTGGTGGGTGGGATTTGTGGTTCGGAAGGGATGGGGGTGATATGCACGACTCCTGGTTGATTATTGGTATACGACTTAGTGGCGCAGTTGTTTGTACCCATAGAGCGGTGGGTGGTCCCCTCCTCTGTAAGTTTTATGGCGCTTGATGGGGTGTCGTCCTGGTCTGTTTTTGCTGCGATTGTCTGGTTGGGCGGAGGGCGGCGGCCGACCATATTGATTTCTGTTCTTATGCTCCTCCCTCCTGTTTTCTTTATTTCTGTTTCTGTTTCTTTTTGTCTCGTTCTTCTCTCTTTCTTTCTTGCTATATTTCGGGTTCTGGTTTAGGGCGACAGGCACGCTGTCTGAAGGGTAGGCCATAGCCTTCTACAGGGGTGCAGGGTGGGATGGGTGGGTTGGGTTCTATTTGTTGTTTGTTTTATGGTTCTATGGCCCTTTTGTATCTCTTTATAGTAATGCCGCGTCTGTCCCTACCTCCCGTGGTGTGTTCGGGGTGGGGTGTATGGCGTCGTTAACCCTCCTTTTATGGTTCGGTTGCTTTTCTTCTCGATTGCTGTACCCTCACTGGTGCTGATACTCCTGTTTTCTCCTGTACTCCCGCCACGGGACGCCTGTGTCGGCGTGTCTTCTTTCTTTCGTTTTAGTATTTCACTTCTTTTTCTCATTGTTCCGTCTTGTCCTCCTCCCCTCCCCCTCTTTCCCCCCTCTTCCCCCTCTTTTCCTCGCCCCCGTCCCCCTCCCTCCTTTTTCCTAGAGGTCACTATGACGGGTTAGTTTTGATGTAATGTTTCTCCGATCCCTCTGTTCTGGCTTAGCTGTGGTTTGGGTGGTGGGCATGTCACGATGATAATGTTCAAGTGTCGATTATGTCTAAATTATCCCGATCTTCCTGTGTGAATTGTGTTGCCTCTCCTGTATTGCGGCCCCATACCCCCTTATTGTCGCTGAGGCTGGTTCTGGGACTTCGGACGTCTCTATATTGAAAGTGAGCCTGTCGTACGCCTTATCCCCATATTATAAAATTAACCTTTTTTGCTCCTGTGTCTTGGCCCTCTGGTTCCTAGGTATATTCTCCTTTTTACGATGGTATTGCCTCTGCTTCTTGCTGATTGACTCTGTAATGTTTGCCTTGGACCTTCTGATTGTTTTACGTATTGAGGCCGGCCGATTTGGTTGTAGGCCTAGACTTGTATATCCTTTTGACGCTAATAAAGGTTTTAAAAAATAAATAAATAAATAAATAAATAAATAAATAATATTAATAAAAATGTTTTTTTAAATAAGAATTTATATTTAAATAATTCAATATTTACTTCAAATAACATATGTTAATTTATAAACGCTATAAACTAAATATATCAGTATTAAATTAATAAAATGTTAATAACAATAAACTACTTCATCTTAATTATACCATAAATAATTTACTTTTTTTTTCATTAGGGAAATATTGCACTCATAAATTTTTCTACATTTAGAAATTTTATTTTGCAATTTTAAATAAAAGTTTATTAAATATTTTAATAAAAATGAAATAATCTTACCAAATATTCTCATGATTTTTTTTAATTTAATTTCAATATTTATTCATTTTCTTTAAAATAAAAAAATGAAAAATACTACCCACCATTATCCCATATTAACTCTACATCCCATTACACAAATATTTCCAAATTTGTATTAAAAAAAATGTTTTATTTAAAAAGTAAAAATTTTCTTTTTTACAACACTACCCACCCTTATCCCCTATTATCCCAACATCCGCTCCTAAAATATTATTACAAATTATTAAAATAATGAAAAAAATTATTACATTTTTACTCTCAATTTTTTAAAACACTCCCCACCCTTGTCCACTATTAACCCAACATCCTGCTCCTAAAAATATATTACAAATTATTCAAATATATTTTAAATGTATGAATTTTTTACTCTCAATTTTTTGATACACTACCCACATTTCTTCCCTATTAACCCGCTCTTAAAAATTATTATAAAATGTATTTATTATTTAAAAAAATATATATATAATTTATAAACATTTAAAAATATTAAAAAATTACTATAACGATATATTTTACTAACAATATTTTTGTCATCTATTTTTTGAAGATTTTTTTCAACACATAAAATCGATAATAAATACATCGAATTTTTTTTCAAAGATATTTTTTAATTTCAATATTTTGTACTCGATATTATGTCTAAATGATATTATGTACTCGATATTATGACTACTTACCGGCCAGCACTTATTTGGCAGTGTAGGTTGTTCCAAGGAATCCTCCAATCCCCTAACTTGATGACTTTCACCGCCAGCTTTATGTAACAATCAGTTTGGTGGCTTCAATTATTGCCCTCAGTGACATTGGTAATGGTCTGGATAGTTCCACTACAGCACTTGCATATTCTTTAATGTCAACGGTGATCATTTCTTCTTTTGTTGCGCTAGGCGGGAAAAGAAATCTGCTGGGTTCTGAGTTTCTGACTTCTACATGATGGTGAACCGGTACTTTTGGAGTGGCAGAATCTAATTCTATATCCAAGGTCAACTGTTGAGGTCAAGTGTTATTCTCGCTTGATGGCTAGGTTCAGGAAGTGCTTGTCCATGCCTATCTTTAAGGCACATAGCAACTTCAGCTTCCTGCTTACCAAAATTGAGGATACCGAGGGGTAGGGCTTTCCACTGCTTCAATGATGTCTGCTGCCTCTTACTTCTTCCCCTGTTCCTCTACTTTAGAATAGAGATGTAAAGCCATAGACAGTGGAGCAGGGCCGCTGACTGGACAGATCGGTCAATAGCCACACCATCTTCTGCTTCAAGCTCTGTATTGCAGGGAATAAGGTCAGGAATTCTTCCAGCAACTAATCCAGACTGTGCATATGCTGACTATAATCTGTATTTGTTGAATTCTTTCAACAGTCTGACAATTGAGCAGCATGCCAGTGGCTTGTTTAGTGATGTATATATTGTCGTGAGTGGAACGTCCTTCATAACTGATATAAGTTGCAAACCTGCTGGCCAGCAGGAAGTGCTGGCACTGCCGTATGCATATATTTTGACACTGGTTGCTGGAAGCTTGGGCTTCTCGTCTAAAGTCTCAAAAACTCATGATGTTTATAGACACCCCAGTGTCAATTACGTCCTCAGGGTCTGCCCCTTTTCTTGCACTGTGCACTTTGGAGTGATCCTTGCCTGAGAGGAGAATGGCTTCACCACCTGAACAACATTTAGAGTACCTTCATTTTCGTCATCGTTCACATCTTCATCTTCCAGAGTGCTCAGCGGGTGCTCCACGGTGTTCACCGGGTTCTTTTGGTTGGTTTTTGGCACTGGGGTTGACTGTCACACCATGACATAGTGATTCATTTTGCCGCATTTGAAACACTTCTTGCTCATGGCAGGGCATTCTCCTGTTTGCAGGAATGGGCCACCACACCATTGGCTTGCTAGAGTGTTAGGAAACAGGGTGTTTTGCAGATGTCCATCCACTTTTTGCACCCTTTTGGACTACTGGATACTGGTTTTCGACTCTGACAGTGCACTGAAGCCTGCTAACTAGGATCCAGTGCCAGTGCTCTTTCCCCAGAAATAACATGTGTATTTGGCATCCCCAATTGAAAAGGACTTTACCCACCCCCCGCCCTTATAAATCCCTAGTAAGGGGCCGATTCCGATCTGGGTCGGAAGGGCACCAAACGCGATCTGGCCGGAAGAACTACAAGCCGTACGCGTGTTTTCCGCCTGACTCGTATAGCTGTACGAGCGAGCAAGTACGATGCGAGCTACGTGAAAATCCCCGACCGAGTCGTTTCCAGGTCCAAACCGCTCCGTACGTCTCGGACTTAAGCTGACTGTGGCGTGCAATGGATGCGAATTACGACCGAGGGAGTACGATGCGCCCGTCGGACAGCCGGTGCGAGCCGAAGTGTCCGGCTCGCAAAACATCGGGAAGTTGCCTTTGGAGTCCACGTTGGACCCCCTGTCACCCGCAGCCCTACGACTCGGACACAGGGGGAAACCCAGGGTCTCCCCAACACAGGCATGTACGGTGCAGATGGCACCGACATGTACCCACTGTAGTGGGCGCCCTTGCAAGAGACGTACCCATTCAGTCAATGGGAGCCCATGTACGTGTCGTATGACCGGCTCCCATTGACTACTATGGGAGTCCGACCGAACCGAGTCCGGCAGCATACGGCCGCATCGTACTCGCTCGGTCGGACTGCAGGACTCCGGCTCGGTTGGAAAACACTCCAGATCCAGCTCGGTCAGAGAGCTTTACGACCCAGATCGGAATCGACCCTATAGTGTTACTGTGCACCCAGGGTATGGGTGGTAAAGGGGTACTCAGGGATGCAGCACTGGTTGTGCCACTCTGAAGTGACACCGGTAAACAGATTACAGCAGGCCTGCCATTGCAGCCTGCAGGAACCGTGTTCACTGCCCCATTTCGATTTTGCCCTAACCATGGGTGAAAACGTCCCAGCATTGCTTTTGGTATATGTCAATTACTCCTATAGAAGTTCTCTTCAGCCTAGGAGGCAGGGTGCAGTATATTAAGAGTGTAGACATGTAAATGCAAGTGTATATGTCTCTAGATTGATGTTACCATTAAAGTTCACTATAAGTGATAGGCGGTCACATGGGACATGCACCCAGGCATACCCGGGTTGCTAGCTCCCTTATGGTAGCACCTAAATATGTAAAGTTTGATGTCAAACAACATGCCTTCTCTCCCCTGACATGGATATGGTGTCAAAGAAAGGCTGTAAACAGGTGAATACCTAGCACTTGCCCACATGGTTACCCTAGTTGACATGTGCTTTGGGTGGCAAGTCAGGATTTTCCCACCCCAGCTGCCATCAAGCATGCTTCTGACCTGCTGCCAGGCAGTGTGAGCACTCCCAGGAGTCAGAACAAAGGCGTGGGCAGGAAGGAGGTCACACCTTCCTCTTCCCAAGCAGGGGTAGTGAATTGACACATCAGAACGGTGAGCTTCAAAGCCTGCACCGCCTCTGATGTGCATCTGGGCTGTTCCCCTGAGGAGGACACAACCCCCGCAGAAATAGTGAGCTCTGGATAGTAAAGTAGTGCTTCATTTGTGCCAGTGGTATCCGGTGCTCAGCACTGTCACTTATTTTACAGGCTATAACATTTTTCTTCCGTCAGTGGTGAGGCCTGTTAATTAATAAAAACAAATGTACCTGCCCTTCAGGGTCGGTGCCTGGTGTGTCCTCTTAAGCACGCCTACGCTGGTCCAGGCATCATGATGAGACTGCATCAGACGTTAGTGATGTCAGCATGGCTGTCTGTCAAGGTTTCTCATATTTTGCTGATGCTGATTGGATAATTGGGTCTGAGGCCAACCTGTGACTGAGCTGGGGTGAAGCAGGCTACGACTGCATTGGTGCAGGACGAAGCTTTCTGCCAAGGCACTACACGTAAAGAAGAAATGAATTGTGCATGTATCGCTGTCTAGAAATAAAGCTGACTGGCCATATTCTTCCCTCATCTTTGTGCTGGGGACCCACCACCAATTCCAGTCAGATCCCTCTGCCTCTTGGTGGTGTGTGCTGCACTGCAGTGTCTAACATCCAGCACAACCCTAACGGCTGAGCTATGTGAGTCGTGCAACATTAGAGGGTCTGGTAGCAGGTGAACAGCAGGCACCGGCAAGCTTGGCCTGCACAAATAAATTACAGTACCAGTCGTCAACCCCCACTGAGTGGCTAAGCAAGGGAGACAGAGAGCATTATCGGTGCTGGGCCTTTGATGCTTCCTTGAGTACTCCCATACGCTACGAAGCGAAGACACGGGCATGTGAGTGAAGCAGATGTACTTATTGTTCTGAAAAATTTGCAAAGCACTGTGCATGCACACATATGTGTGTGTGTCTGCATGATTTTCTGTGCAGTAGTGTGTGCGCACGTTGTGTTATTCCACATTTACACCACAGGCAGTTTGTCTGGGTAGCGCCATTTATAGGAGATGAATTACTTGTAACTCATGTAATAAATGTTTACATCCACACTCACCTGCTGAGATGATACATCACCTACATGAAATAGCAGTGTACAGTGTAGTTTCATAAATGGAACATCTTAACAGTCACAAAGCTATTTGTACCATTTTCCAAGAAGGAAAGGGTATTTAAATCGGAACCCTTTGGTTCTTCTGCTCAAGTTTTGATCCCAAAACAATGACATTAAAATGCATTAAATCTTCTATTTAAATAAATGAGTTGCCCTATGGAGTCTGTCTTTAATAGCTTTGCAGATAGAACTTAGTTCTATATAAACATTGAGGGCCCCATTAGGATGGCGGACAGATTGCCCCCAACAGGCCGGCGGTAGCCACCGCCGGCCTGGCGGGGGCGATCCACCCACCATCCGTGCCGGATTGATCCCCCGTCATATTAGCATGGCTGGGGGGTCCGCGGCGGACGGAAAGACCGTCCACTGCTTTTCCGCCACGGTCGCAAGGGTTTATATGGTGGCGGTGTCTATCAGACACCGCCAGCCATATTACAATGGGCATTTACCAATGCCTTTCCATGGCGGCAATGCCGCCACAGAAAGTCATGCGGAGTCTGCTCTGGGGGCCCATTGCAGGCCCCCCAGGGACTCCGCGGGGTGGGGGATGCACATGGGGGGTAGCTATGGTACCCCCCTGCATTTCAAAGAACAACGTGGCAGGCACCGCTCGGTGCCTGTCACGTTGTGCTTTGAAATGCACAACATGTATTGTATTATGGCGGACAACCACCAAATTCAGAAGCAAGTTGAAGCTTGGAACCGCAGACACAGAGGCCCGGCCAAAGGTGTACCTCGTAATGCTATGCTGTTTGGGAGCAAATAACAGCAATGAATGTACAAAGACAATATACAATAACATGGATGTTATGAACGACCAATGAAATTGCGAAATGTACAACCATTTTATGTCTAAATAAACTACGACCTTTTAAGGCACCAAATAACTTTGTCAGTGGTGTAATGTAAAGGTAAAAGGGACGCAGTTGTGTTGGCAAAGGGGGCGGAGGAGGCCTCGCCCCTCTGAGGGGTTGGAATGTAGGCACCAAAGAAAAATGGGGAAAAAGGACAGAAGGACAATAAGGGAAAGAGAATGGGAGGGGAAAGAGAATGGGAGGGGGAAATGAAGTTCAAACTTGGAAAAAGGGGTAGCAGAAAGAAACCAAAATGGGAAGACAGAAAGCAAGGAAAGCTAAAAATAGAATTAAATATTGTAAAGGAAATGAGGGTCAAGTGGAAGGTCGTAGAAGGAAAGAAAATTAAAATTAGCAAATGAAAGGAATTCAAGAAGAAAGAGGGGTGAGAGAAGCGGCAAAGGAAGTGCAGGAGATGATAGAAAGAAAGGAAGGAAGAAGAATGTGAGAATGGGACTAAAGAGAGATGGAAAGCAAGAAGAAAAATTAAACGTGAATGTAAAGGACAGACAGCTGAAAAGACACCTGAAAGAAGGATGGACAGAAAAAGAAAGATGGAAAAACAGAATGAGAGGAGAATGAAAAGAAAGAAAGAAGACATTGCTGATAAATGTGCAGTTTTGGGCCACATTCTTTTCAAATTATGCTGTAAAATGCATCGTTCTGAAGCGTTTACCTCTGGGCAACGATGCCCACTTTCTCCCTAATAAAACGGGGTGTGGTCGCTGACTTGGCCAGGACATTTCATTCCGTTAGTCCCTTGCGTTTAACCCCAAAGTGGTGACCGGCCAACTGCTTTAACTGGAGCCAAGCTTGGGGTTTGTATTCCGTTAATTACACCTTGGAACAAGATAATCCTTCCTTCAACAAAAGAAAGACCACATTGTTTACTGGAAACATATGACAGACTGTCTGCGGCGGTCAGCGCTGCCAGCTTTACCCTGGCACCACCGTTTCTATTTCACGGGTTTGCTCTGCAGACTAATAGCCTCCGTTCTCTACAGTTGCAAGATGGTCGCAGCTGCCTGCGCACAGGTGCTTAATTATTTAGCGGTCTTCATGAGGGAAGGTTCATGGCTGACAGGAGCTGGCGGAGGAGGGGAACGGGCGGTGGTGAAACCCACCCCGGAGAAGTAGAGCGGAGCCGCTGCAGCTGCTGACCCGCACTTTGTTTTGTCACCGGATCCTAGGAACGCGGCGCCCCCCCCCTTTTGTCTGAGGGGAACGGATCTCTGTGCGTCACGGGGTGCCTGGGATATCCCTTTCCTTCTCCTACCTCACGTGACACGCCTCACCGCGCTGTGCACTGGCAGACACGGCGAAGGAGCCACGGGCACGCTTTGTGACTGCTAAGAGGTCGCTTTATTGTCGAGGCAGAACAGTGCTAACTTTTGTGCTCCAAACTTGAGTCCTTACTTTTCCCGACCACTGTTCCATGAAATAGGCCCACACAAGAGGCAGGAGCACCATAGTGCATATTCATTATTTATGTGGCGGTGATGGGGTTCGGCGAGGCGTGCCGCCATACTTATGAGCACTAGTGTACTGATGCATATGTCGCCATATGCAAGATATCACAGCAGGAGTTTTTTTAATAATGATTTTATCAAAAACTGTAAGATATTTTACTCTTTGGTGTATGCAATGGTTTTAATTAATCAAGCATAATAAATAATCCAAACCACAGAAGGAGTTTTATTCATAAGTAGTGTCTGTACTTTTGCAGTTTCTAGCCCACAGGTGCATTTCACAGCATGTATAATAATAAATGGGACTGCCTTCTGTTGGTTTGAACTTCTGTTAGTGACATTTTCTGAATGTCACTGTGTACCCTGTTGACGGTAGGTTAAATAGTTAAATTGACGCAAAACATTAGCCCAACACCCACTGAACTTAACCCACACCCTGCCATCCCTCCAAGTGGACTTACCCTGGCAATAACAATTATGCAGCCCAAATGTATTTTGGAACACAAATGGAAATAAAGAGAAATCAAGATTTTAAATATGACAAAATGGCAATGGGTACAGAAAAATGAACGTGACCTAAGGGACATATGGGTTATAATTTTGAGGTCTTTCTGTCAAAAATGCTGCAATGTAAAATCAAAGTTCTTCTCAGTCTCAAATCTGGGCTTGCCACAACATTCCAGGTCACCAGGAGTCCACATCTACAGGCTTGAACTAGAATTTTACGAACCCGAACTTTAATCTGACCACTTAATGTGTTCTGGGAGATGTAGTTTGATTTCTTTACATTGAATCAACGGAACTAACGCACCTGATAACAATTACTTGCAAAAGAAAATCCCAGAACCGAAAATATTCTGTCCTGGTGGCATTAAGCTATACTTCGCTCGGTGAACAATTTTTTAAATAATATTGCTTGTGTGATGATATTTTGAACAACGGAGGGTTCTACAGTGCAGAGAGATACAAATCCTACCTAGTTAGACCCCTACTCTGGCATAACGTTTGTAAACCATATCCCAAAAGATCCTAACATCACAATATTTCAATTTACTTGTGGACATTTGGTGGAAAGAGGTGGGTGGCAGACAACTTCGAAAATATGGGAGCCTTGGGCCTCAAACAACTAAAGAAATACCATAGTTGCACAGCATAATACACTAGACCAAGTCTGCACACAAAAAGTAATACATTTTGCAAGCATCCACTATTATGATAGGACCACTCTTTGGTCTTGCTCAGCCAATGAGATATGGCAAGCAGCCTGTGTTGCCACAATGAACAAAACCAACGTATTTGATTTACAAAATGTAAGAAAACAGCCAAGCCTGACTTAAAGAGCACATAAAGTTCCTTACACCCAACGCCAAACAAGCATGAAGACCCAAAGGATTGCGTTTAGGCTATCCATTGGAATATATTCAAGACCAGACACATAGATGCTCACCTTAAAAGGATACCAAACAAAACACTTGATGGAAGCTTGCAGTAAATGGTATGAAGGGAATCACTCGAACTACTGATGCAGACATATTACAATGCAAAATGACATGTCCAAGACATTTCAGGGAATCAAAGAGGGTGTAAGCAGGGGGGTGGCTACTATTTGGTTAAGCAGGTGCAGTGGAACCGGGGCCCAGAGCCCTGACTGTGCTGTATTTTACTGCCCTGACAGCAGTCAAAGGGGCCCTTTTCATTGTTGTACCAGGGCCCAGTGCATCCTTTCTACGCTACTGGGTGTAAGACGAATAGTATGTAAATCTAATAATCACGAAATAATCAAGGGAAATGTTTAACATCTTCTACAAGCTGTCAAACTCAGAAACCAAGAATAATGCTCCTTGTAAAATAGCATAAAACCTCAAGGACCTATTAATGCATCCTAAATATAAAATAATGACGATACAAGAAACCCCAGCATATACTCAAGCGTGCTTCCCTACACTCCCATTTCCTCCACCTCACCACGCAGTCTTAAGTCGCCTGCCTCAGATATCACGTATCTCAACAACATATCACTGCACAATGAAAGAGCTACTGACCCTCTAAAGCGGGTATTCATTACAATACGTCTAACAAAACAAACTACCGACACAGAGCTTAGCTCATGAAGAGGCAACCTTAAACTGCCTTTCCCCAGAAAGGAAGTTACAAGACAAATCTAAGAGGGCATACAATCTACTACACAAGTAAAAACAGGGTTCCCCTCTAAAAGAAGAAAGGTAGACCCAGCATCAAATATCAGAGACGACCACTTACAATTCAAATACACAGGCAAACACGCCTTTCTGGAGTTGGGGAAAGATGAAGGGCTCTTCGGAGTTCACCCCCCCTGCATACTGTCAGTTCAGTGGTACGCACCTTCATGCAACAAGCATTGGCATAGCCAATAGGTCTTGGCTTTGGGACCTTATAAGTGTTTAGCGAGAGCTATTGCCTTTGCCAGTGTGTTTAAGCTATGGTGTAGCGTAGTGTGTCTGCTGTATAGTACATTAAAAAAGTTATAAACATTTTTGTTACCTTATATATAATTAGGATGATATTATGTATTATTGAACAACTGTATTAAAAAAGAAATAACATAAAAAATGCTGCAACGCATGTCTACCATGAAGACAAACCTTTTGGGATGTTTCGTGGTTATGTGCACTTGTGTCAGTGCTGGGGCACCTTGAAAGCAAATGGCAATGATGATACACTCAAGCTTTAAGTCCCTTGCATGTGAATAACAAGCAAGCTCCTATTAGGAGAATACCATATGCTTACACGCTCTTGGCAGGAGGGGAGACAGAAATAGGGGAGCTCTTTTTCTAAAATTAATTTTCTTTCTGAGTGCAACAGAGCTAAATACAAACATATACTTCCATGCATTCAAATTATGACATGTGCCTGAAAAACCGAGGCAAAATACTAAACAAGTTCTGGTAAGAGTAACTGCAGAATCCACTTAGCCATAACGCCTCACAGAAGACAAGAGTAACAAGCAGCTTGAAGCAAATATATTGGCTCAACTCTCTCAGAATTAATGCCCCATTTAGCTTAACAAAAGACACAAAAGCTTACCTTTTTATCACACCAAACATCAATGGCTTTTGGTAAGATTGTCTCCCTGCTCTCAGCATGTTTGCTTCAGCAGAAAAGTGGCTCATTGTGACACTGTTTCTTGAGGTAGGGCCGTACACAATGCCAAAAACAAGATGAAGCAGTGCAGCAGCGGAGGAACCAAATCCTGGCCCTCGATACTCTTGCTTCAAATGCTGAGAATCTGATGCCGATCCCGCAAAGGAACTCCGAGCAATAGACAAACCTTGAAGCTATGAGATCATATCTGCCTTGTAAACGCAGTCATCGTGATCACGTACCATAAAAATTGAAACGGTATTTCAAGTAAATAAACAACTCTCCTTACGTGAGCTGTTGAAGGGGCATATCTATGTAAACGAAAATGGAAAAAGAAAAACACATCGAAAGTCATATGAGTAAGTCACCATTAACTGTCCGTGTTGAAATTGCCATAAAACAGTGAATTTTATTTAAATGACTCAAGAGAGAACAGCCATTTGTAAACTAGGTAAAACAAAAAAAACTGTCTGTAGCTAACTGCAGGGAAAACAAAATGACGTGTAAAAGCCGGAAAAAAAGATCACGGGTGGCACAGACACTTAAAAACTTAAAACAAGTCTATAAATAGCTACGTTTGATCCATGTGAATCTCAGATTTGAAGAGGCAACCTGGTAAATAAAGAACGGCGGGCTACCTGAGGTTTGTGTGTGCTACATTAAGCAAAGAAGCTGCGAGGGGTGGGAGGTGTTGTGGGCGGCTGGGAGATTAAGAGAGGTGAAATCATCACTGTATGCCGCAAGCAGAGGGCTAAAGAAAAGTTGCTGCGAGGGGTGGGAGGGGTTGTGAGGGGGAGGTTCAGGGAGATTAAGTGAAGCGCGGGTCAGGGGCAGTCGTGACACATAAGCGTCCTCAGCCCTCTCTCACAGCAGCTGCTCCACTCTGTTCAAAGACCTGTTTGCTTGGACTGTACCTAGAAGAATTAGAAAAAAAGTTTTTGAACGTTGGTGCTGAGGAGCTTACATAAAAACCGCTCTCAGCTGTTGTTAGGGATTTAAATAAGGGTAGGAGCAGTGATAAATTCAAATATTTGAAGTCACTTCACGGACTGGTTAGTGGATGCATAGGCTTAAGCATGCGCACTCACAGACTCGCCCCCACACTTGAGGCAAGTTTAGAAAAATAAATGCAGCAACCAGTGTTTGGACGCAAAGCACAAAGTCAAAACCTACCAGTGACGGGTTCACGTGAGCGTGGAACCACGCTCACACATGTTGCCCCCTGCCCCCCTCAGAAGTATTCTCGAGTCTCATTGCGTCACAGACAGCGCGTGCCTTAGGAAAAGAGGAGGAAGGGCAAAGTTCAAGCAGCAGCTGTTGGCAGATCAAGCAGCAGCTGTTGGGCTGTGGGAGCGAGCAGCGGCGTGCGGGCCATCTGTTTTCAATTAACACGCGTGCCGCTGCTCGCTCCCGCAAGGTGGATGCCAGCACAAGCACGAGTACTTGAAAAGAGCTGACCGATTTCTAAAGGTCATCTCCTAGGCAGTGCATGCGTGCTGCCTAGGCGAGACCTAAAAAGCAGAGCAGATACTGTCATTATGGCACTGCTATGGAAGATATTGATGGGGGTCTGCAAGGCAATCATGTAAGCAAAATATTTATTGTAAAAAGAAAAAAAAAGTTAAGACCGCTAATAAAACTTCGCAAGTACAATGTCTTCTTTAGTTCTCGCCTAGGCAGCGCGCATTCGCTGCCCTAGGAGATGACCTTTAGATATTGTTCAGCTCTCTTCAAGCACTCGTGCTTGTGCTGGCATCCACATTGCGGGAGCGAGCAGCGGCGCGCTAATTGAAAACAGATGGCCTGCACGCCGCTGCTCGCTCCCGCAAGATGGAGCACAAGCACGAGTGCTTGAAAGCTTAAATTAGCGTGGTCGCTTCCACCACATTAATTCGAAACAAATGGCACCCTGTGCATGATTGTTAATTAGCGCGTTCGCCGTGCCGCCGTGCTCGGGGTGGCGGGAGCGGTGTGTGATCATCGCTTGTGTTAGCGTATTGTATGTCCCTCTCAGCCACTCTCCACACATCTTTTTTTGCTGTTTCATTCCTATTTGTTCTGCATCCGATGCATTGACCCTCGTCAATAACAGATTATGTCTGTAGTTTCATTTCAGCATAGAGTTGTGCCGCTTTTTGTCGGGTTTGCCTCCTGTGCCTCAGCAGCACCTCTTTGCCGTCTCTTCGGTGGTAGCTTTGAGATTGGTTAGATACCCTGGTGCAGTTTTCGTCAATGGCCGTGTGTCCTGGCAGTGAGGGCGAGGGTTCCTGGCTCTGCATCTGACCGCGGTGAACAGCTCATGTTCAGGGGCTAGACATGCCTCACCTCTCCTGAGCCATGCTGCGCCCCTCAGTAATTGGTTGCCAGCAGCATAGGACACCGGGGTGCCTGGCCGGCTCACTGCGCTTCTACTCTCCGCCAACTGTGGAGCGCGCATCTCAACCTCCTCTGGAGCCGCCTGCAGGGTCGCCTCACAGTGCCTCTCTTCCTGCAGGGTCACCTCCCAACACCTCTAGTCTCCACCCGTAGCATCATCTCACAGCGCCTATCCACCTCATCCGGTGCCTTCTGCGGGGTCACCTCTCCATCTCTGCAGAACCACTCCACGTCACGTCACCGTTTCCTCACACCTCCACTCCATTAGGGTGCCGCTGCTCTCCCCCCTCTGGCTGGTGCTCTGTTCCTCGCCTGCCTGCTGCTCCCCTGCTCGGAGTCGGACAGCCAGAAAGTGAAAAAGTCCCTGCGGCAGAGAGACGTTGAGAGCGCCACCGGGGGAGTCCATTTATGAGCCAGGTGGGGAAACTGAGGAGCTTACCCCCACACATGGAGCCTTCCCTTCAACCCTTACAGTATTAGGCAGTCTAAGTTGCAATGCATTTACTATAGGCTTACAGTAAAACATTTGCTAACTCCCAAATATGAAATGTGTAAGTGATGGATTGGAAGCAGACTCTTACTAAGCTGTGTTTTCACAAAGACAAGGGAACCCGAAAGGTATGCCATAGGGACCTTGGGCAGTATCAATTTACAAAAAACAGTGGTCCCTACATGTGGACAAGATAACATACAAAAATCATTAATCATACACCTGATAAGTAGTATGTCTTTTGTCCAGCCGGACAAGAAAATTTATTTTAAATGTTCTGGTTGATAAAGTGAATTTTAAGAACCAAAAAAGATAACAAGTGGGCACAGCCGTGACCCACAACAATCAAGACAAAACAACAAAGAATTGGCCAAAAGGGCAAAGCGAAAATCTGTCTGTATACTTGTGGTCAGTGCTACAGACTCAATCTCTTAAACATAACCATACCATTGCATCAAATAATATAGCATTATCATATTGCATATGGGGTTTTTTAGTCGACGACGTTTCGATGCCTTTTTACATTTGTGACATCATCATCAGGACAAGAATTATCAACATTATTGTTTTGTACAACAGTTATTAACACAATGCCTATTATCGCATTACTTTACATGAAGGAAATGGGAGGCAAGGGGGAAGGAAAAACAGGAAATATATATCAGTTTAGGCATGTTGGAGACAGTTTTTAAAAAAAACAAGTGACTTGAGTATTGCGGCGAATGAAGAGGTGAAGATTGTGACCTAGGAGGTGTAAAGGCATGCGTGTGGTTGGACGGAGCGGGTAATCGGCGAGTGAAGGGGATAGTGATATAAACACGAGTTCAAGGTCTCTACTGAGATCAATGGGATGTGAGGTAGAAATATTTAATCAATATTGGCTTGCTGGCTAAGCGGTCGTTCTGGTGATCGAATGGAAATATGTCTAAGGCAATTGCATGGCTGGGTCGTGAATGACGTGAAGAAATAATGTGACTAGGTCTCTGGATGTGACAAGAATGGCGGGCGGTGGCAGGAGAAAGAACCGAGTAACCTACATGTTGGTTTCCTCGTAGGTTCAGGAATACTGATGAGTAAACGCTGATAGAGGTGTTTTCTGAGGAAAAAAGGTGAGGGGTTAGTGATTCTGGTCGTCTGTCTTAGGCGGAGTGCCGGAGTGAGGGGGTAGGACATATTTACCTTTCACATCAAGTCCAGGGCTTCCATCAGGTTTGTATGGATTTGCCAGGAAAGGAGCGTGATGGCTCAATCTAAACAAACGGAGCGGGGTAGGAGAGTTAGATACCTGCAATGCAGTGTATCAGATTGCTCCTTGCTTAATTACCAAAGGGCGAGAGTCACTTACTTGTGATGGCCGGAGCTTTATGGCGAATACGGCAGTCCGATGGGATCGATCTTCCGGTCAGCCAGAGGAACAGGCTTTTCAAGCCACATGGTCCGTGGAAACCGATGAGGGACTTACTGTGACTTGGTATCTGGTGGAGAATGTGCAGCAGTGAGGCGGCCATTTTGGAGTGGTGAAAAGATCATTGTGATTGTGTGAGACTAATAGTGCAGCATGCACTAAGGGCAACAGGTGACTTTCTAAAAAAGGTTTTCATTAACATAATGACATATAACAAAGATTACAATAAGGAGGTCCAGTCTTCAAGGCGGTTGAGGCCTTTTCTGATACTGTCAGTTTTTAAAATCCAATGCAGTTCCTCTTTATTGAGCAATTGGGAAAGGTCCGCTCCTCTGGGAGGTGGTTTGATGATAGAAACAACTGTCCAAAGTAATTCTTCCTCGCTGTGGCCTTTTTCATAGAAATGTTCCACAAGTGGTGCATTGGCTGTGTTACACTGGATTCTGCTTCGATGTTGGCCGATTCTTAGTTTTACTTTTTGACTTGTCTGCCCTATATAGATGAGCATGCAAGGACAGAGAATTGCATATACCAAATTCGCAGAGTTACAGTTGGAAAAGTATCTGCGGTCAAATTTAGTAGTGCCATATTCAAAAGACTTTCCTTCAATGGTAGAGTCACAATAAATGCAATTCCCACATTTCGAATGGCCTGTTAACGGTGGGAGACCCCATGCATCATTTATAGTAGTTTTTAGGGGTTGTATAGGCAGAGATGCTCTTACTAAGTGGTCTTTAATGTTCTTGGCCCGTTTAAAAGCAAACATTGGACGTTCTATTGTCAATTGCCCTGCGTTAAGAACTGGCCAATGTTTGAGCACACTCTTTCTGATTACATTGGAAGCTGGGGAAAATGTGGTAACACATATGAGTTTATTTTGATCTTTTTTCTCCTTTGGTTCCAAAAGGGTTTCCCTTGGGCAATACCAGGCCCTTTTCAGAGAGCGGCGCACTAACTTACGAGGGTAGCCTCTCTTTCTGAGTTTGCGGCTGAGGGTTTTTGCTTCAATGAAATAATTCTCTTTGAAATAGCAGTGCGCCTAATGCGTAGAAACTGGGAGAAAGGCAGGGAATCACGCAAGGCTCTCGGGTGATGGCTAGTGTACTCTAAGAGAGTGTTGCGTTCAGTGGGTTTTCGGTGTAGGGTGGTGGTGAGCCGACCTTCAGTGTGTCTTATTTCTAGGTCTAAGAATGGGATAGAATCCTTACTAGTCGATAGGGTATATTTGAGGCCTCCACTATTGTTGTTAAGCCAGTGTTGGAAAGATGTGAGGTTATCAAGTGATTCAGTCCATAGTAAAAAAATGTCGTCAATGTAGCGTTTCCACATTGTGATGCCATTGTGGAAAGGATTGGACGCATTCAGAATGTTGTTGGTCTCCAAGTAGTCCATGTACAGAATAGCCAGGTTAGGGGCAAAAATTGCTCCCATGGAGGTACCCCTAACCTGGCCATAAAACTGTCCTTCGAAAAGGAAAAAGTTCTTCGTCAGGCAAATTTCCAGTAACTGGAGGATAAAGTTAGATGGGACATTATGGGGGCGTGTCCGTGTCTCTAACACCCCTTCAATCACACGAAGGGATTCATATTGGGGGATGTTAGTATATAGTGATTCCACATCCAGCGTGCACATGGTGCTGGATGTGGGATCAAATGGATAGTCTTCGATCATGTTAATCATAGCCATACTATCTTTGATATAGCATGTGGTATCCGGTACAAATGGCTTGATAAAGAAATCTATATAGTGGCCCAATGGTTCAAGAATTGAGCCGCACCCAGATACTATGGGACGGCCTGGTGGAGATTGTGGGTTCTTGTGGACTTTCGGGAGGCAGTAGATCACAGGGATGCGGGGAGATTTAATGTTAAGGAAATCAAATTCCTTTTTAGACAGGAAGCCTAGGTCAAGTGCCTCTGAAGTAACTTTAGTAATCATGTCCTGAATCTCAGCAGTGGGATTGCAAGGGAATCTACAATAATGCTCATGGTTGCTCAACTGAGGCATTATCTCCTCTTTATACAGATTGACATCTTGGATCACAATGCCCCCGCCTTTGTCAGCAGGTTTTATTATCAATGACTGGTTGTTTTTCAAGGAGGCAATGAAATTTTTTTCATCTAACGTGATGTTATAAGGTATAAAAGACCTCTTGTTTTCTAGGTCAGTAAGGTCCTTAAGAACTAATTTTTCAAAAGTGGGAATCTCTGGCGGGATCATGCCAGTGGTGGGGGAGAATTTGGACGGTGGTTTGAAGGGAGTGTTGCCAGGTTTGGAAGGGGAGGGATTCAGAAGGAAAAAATTGTGAAGGCGAATTTTCCTAAAGAACCGCAACAGTTCCACCTGTACATCTTGAAAATGAGGGCGTACTGTGGGAACAAATGACAGGCCTCTGCTCAATAGTGAGACTTCATTACTGGACAGGATGTGTTCAGTGAGGTTGAAAATGGGTAAGAGACCGGTCTCTAAGTCAGTGATGTTGTCATTGGCAGTATGATCTGACGTGGTTACCAGCGGTAATGCTGTCTGCGTGTGAAACGTTCGCCTGGAGGGTTCGCTGGATTTTGCCATGTCGGGGGCTGCTTTCCTTTGCCCCTTGGTTGACCTCGACCACCCTCTAAAAAAGTACGGTTAGAGGGGCCTGGGCTAACGCTTTGGTCTGACTGTCCTGAAGAATCAGCTGAGCTGTCAGTGAAGCCAACAAACTGTTGCCTCCTGTTGAATCTTCCCCAGGGTCTTTGATTTTGTGGGCTGTTGTAAGGGCGAGTGGTGTAGTAATCTTTGGCAAGAGAGGGGTACGTTCTCTCTTGGCTAAAGTTTTTGATATCTTTGCGTACTTTGGTTTTTTTTTTTTGTTTAATTCAATTTTATGAAAATCTTCGATAGTTTTATTGATTTTTTCAAGAAGTTTACTGGTTTCTGAACTGGTATTATTGTCCTTAATCTGTTTCTCAAGTTCTGTTATTTCTGTATTTAGTTTTTGGAGCTCTTCAGTAGCAATGTCAATCCCGAGCACCATCCAGTGCCGGGAGCATGTGGTGCTTATGTAGCTGGAACCATTCAGGTATTTTGGATTATTGGTAAAAAACCCTGGTACATTGCGTACTTGTAGCCCTAATGGGATTGTGTTGGATTTGAGGTAGTCAGTAAGGAGTCTGATCATTAAAAGTAGCAGTACCTCCTTTTTCTTCAGTTTCTCTAGGTCATCTGCTAGGGAAGTGCTGGACCCAGATGGTGTTTCTGCTGTGTCAGAGAGGAGAGAGGGGCCTCCTAAAATGTTGTTGATGTATTCTAAGTTATATAATGGAGGGTGAGGATCAGACATGCCTATTAAAGAAGATCCAGGGGGGGGGGGAGATGTGGGGAGGAGAAACTTTACAATAACGAGTGAACAGTACAGGGGTGGACAAGGTGGACCCACTTGCGAGGAAGGGGCTAGGAATTACCTGAATCCCTTGCAATCCGGTGATTGCGCTTACTATGTTTTCACAAAGACAAGGGGACCCGAAAGGTATGCCATAGGGACCTTGGGCAGTATCAATTTACAAAAAACAGTGGTCCCTACATGTGGACAAGATAACATACAAAAATCATTAATCATACACCTGATAAGTAGTATGTCTTTTGTCCAGCCGGACAAGAACATTTATTTTAAATGTTCTGGTTGATAAAGTGAATTTTAAGAACCAAAAAAGATAACAAGTGGGCACAGCCGTGACCCACAACAATCAAGACAAAACAACAAAGAAATGGCCAAAAGGGCAAAGCGAAAATCTGTCTGTATACTTGTGGTCAGTGCTACAGACTCAATCTCTTAAACATAACCATACCATTGCATCAAATAATATAGCATTATCATATTGCATATGGTTTTTTTTAGTCGACGACATTTCGATGCCTTTTTACATTTGTGACATCATCATCAGGACAAGAATTATCAACATTATTGTTTTGTACAACAGTTATTAACACAATGCCGATTATCGCATTACTTTACATGAAGGAAATGGGAGGCAAGGGGGAAGGAAAAACAGGAAATATATATCAGTTTAGGCATGTTGGAAACAATAATAAAAAGGAATTTAATTTCCTTAACATTAAATCTCCCCACATCCCTGTGATCTACTGCCCCCTGAAAGTCCACAAGAACCCACAATCTCCACCAGGCCGTCCCATAGTATCTGGGTGCGGCTCAATTCTTGAACCATTGAGCCACTATATAGATTTCTTTATCAAGCCATTTGTACCAGATACCACATGCTATATCAAAGACAGTATGACTATGATTAACATGATCGAAGACTATCCATTTGATCCCACATCCAGCACCATGTGCACGCTGGATGTGGAATCACTATATACTAACATCCCCCAATATGAATCCCTTCGTGTGATTGAAGGGGTGTTAGAGACACAGACATGCCCACATAATGTCCCATCTAACGTTATCCTCCAGTTACTGGAAATTTGCCTGACAAAGAACTTTTTCCTTTTCGAAGGACAGTTTTATGGCCAGGTTAGGGGTACCTCCATGGGAGCAATTTTTGCCCCTAACCTGGCTATTCTGTACATGGATTACTTGGAGACCAACAACATTCTGAATGCGTCCAATCCTTTCCACAATGGCATCACAATGTGGAAACGCTACATTGACGAAATTTTTTTACTATGGACTGAATCACTTGATAACCTCACATCTTTCCAACACTGGCTTAACAACAATAGTGGAGGCCTCAAATATACCCTATCGACTAGTAAGGATTCTATCCCATTCTTAGACCTAGAAATAAGATACACTGAAGGTCGGCTCACCACCACCCTACACCGAAAACCCACTGAATGCAACACTCTCTTAGAGTACACTAGCCATCACCCGAGAGCCTTGTGTGATTCCCTGCCTTTCTCCCAGTTTCTACGCATTAGGCGCAACTGCTATTTCAAAGAGGATTATTTCACTGAAGCAAAAACCCTCAGCCGCAAACTCAGAAAGAGAGGCTACCCTCGCAAGTTAGTGCGCCGCTCTCTGAAAAGGGCCTGGTATTGCCCAAGGGAAACCCTTTTGGAACCAAAGGAGAAAAAAGATCAAAATAAACTCATATGTGTCACCACATTTTCCCCAGCTTCCAATGCAATCAGAAAGAGTGTGCTCAAACATTGGCCAGTTCTTAACGCAGGGCAATTGACAATAGAACGTCCAATGTTTGCTTTTAAACGGGCCAAGAACATTAAAGACCACTTAGTAAGAGCATCTTTGCCTATACAACCCCTAAAAACTACTATAAATGATGCATGGGGTCTCCCACCATTAACAGGCCATTCAAAATGTGGAAATTGCATTTATTGTGACTCTACCATATAAGGAAAGTCTTTTGAATATGGCACTATTAAATTTGACTTTGATACTTTTCCAACTGTAACTCTACGAATTTGGTATATGCAATTCTCTGTCCTTGCATGCTCATCTATATAGGGCAGACGAGTCAAAAAGTAAAACTAAGAATCGGCCAACATCGAAGCAGGATCTGGTGTAACACAGCCAATGCACCACTTGTGGAACATTTCTATGAAAAAGGCCACAGCGAGGAAGAATTACTTTGGACAGTTGTTTCTATCATCAAACCACCTCCCAGAGGAGCGGACCTTTCCCAATTGCTCAATAAAGAGGACCTGCATTGGATTTTAAAAACTGACAGTATCAGAAAAGGCCTCAACCGCCTTGAAGACTGGACCTCCTTATTGTAATCTTTGTTATATGTCATTATGTTAATGAAAACCCTTTTTTAAAAAGTCACCTGTTGCCCTTAGTGCATGCTGCACTATTAGTCCCACACAATCACAATGATCTTTTCACCACTGCAAAATGGCCGCCTCACTGCTGCACATTCTCCACCAGATACCAAGTCACAGTAAGTCCCTCATCGGTTTCCACGGACCATGTGGCTTGAAAAGCCTGTTCCTCTGGCTGACCGGAAGATCGATCCCATCGGACTGCCGTATTCGCCATAGCGCTCCGGCCATCACAAGTAAGTGACTCTCGCCCTTTGGTAATTAAGCAAGGAGCAATCTGATAGACTGCATTGCAGGTATCTAACTCTCCTACCCCGCTCCGTTTGTTTAGATTGACCCATCACGCTCCTTTCCTGGCAAATCCATACAAACCTGATGGAAGCCCTGGACTTGATGTGAAAGGTAAACATGTCCTACCCCCTCACTCCGGCACTCCGCCTAAGACAGACGACCGGAATCACTAACCCCTTACCTTTTTTCCTCAGAAAACACCTCTATCAGCGTTTACTCATCAGTATTCCTGAACCTACGAGGAAACCAACATGTAGGTTACTCGGTTCTTTCTCCTACCACCGCCCGCGATTATTGTCACATCCAGAGACCTAGTCACATTATTTCTTCACGTCATTCACGACCCAGCCATGCAATTGCCTTAGACTTATTTCCATTCGATCACCAGAACGACCGCTTAGCCAGCAAGCCAATATTGATTAAATTATTTCTACCTCACATCCCATTGATCTCAGTAGAGACCTTGAACTCGTGTTTATATCACTATCCCCTTCACTCGCCGATTACCCGCTCCGTCCAACCACACGCATGCCTGAACACCTCCTAGGTCACAATCTTCACCTCTTCATTCGCCACAATTCTCAAGTCACTTGTTTTTTTAAAAAACTGTCTCCAACATGCCTAAACTGATATATATTTCCTGTTTTTCCTTCCCCCTTGCCTCCCATTTCCTTCATGTAAAGTAATGCGATAATAGGCATTGTGTTAATAACTGTTGTACAAAACAATAATGTTGATAATTCTTGTCCTGATGATGATGTCACAAATGTAAAAAGGCATCGAAACGTCGTTGACTAAAAAACCCCATATGCAATATGATAATGCTATATTATTTGATGCAATGGTATGGTTATGTTTAAGAGATTGAGTCTGTAGCACTGACCACAAGTATACAGACAGATTTTCGCTTTGCCCTTTTGGCCATTTCTTTGTTGTTTTGTCTTGATTGTTGTGGGTCACGGCTGTGACCACTTGTTATCTTTGTTGGTTCTTAAAATTCACTTTATCAACCAGAACATTTAAAATAAATTTTCTTGTCCGGCTGGACAAAAGACATACTACTTATCAGGTGTATGATTAATGATTTTTGTATGTTATCTTGTCCACATGTAGGGACCACTGTTTTTTGTAAATTCTTACTAAGCTGTTGCAGAGGCTAGAAAAGCACCCACCCACCACAGTGATAGGGCTGTAGGTAGCAGCATTTCTTGGTATTTGCCTGAAACTAAGTGAAAAGAAAAACAAGCATTGGCATAGCCAATAGGTCTTGCCTTTGGGACCTCATAAGTGTTTAGACATGCAACAGTTGATGTTGTTGCACCAAGGATATTGTACTGCATAACTAAATACTTATAAGGTTCCAAAGGCGAGTCCTATAGGCTACGTCAATGCTTGTTTTGAATCACCTCAAGATGGAAACTAGCACCTATCTTTGTGACTCTTCTCCAGCTAGGATATTGGATGGTCACATTGGATCTTACAGGTGCTTCTTGTCAGACAGGAAACAAGTTGTTTTTTTCAGAAGCTAGACACCCTAATGCATAGTACACTTTATTGTCCTGTGTTTTAGCTTTGGAAATTAAATACTTAGACGAAATCTGGGCAAAAGTGGAAAAATATTCATATGAAAAGAGGATGGTGCTTTGATGTCAGAGGCGATAAAAGTGCTAATTTGTATATGTAATTTTTAAAGCACTTTAGCAAAATAATTTACTTAGGTCATAATTGGTGGGTTTCCTTCTTTGTTTTCTATTGTAATGCTTTTTAATTCTGCTGATTTAGTATCTTATTGTAAAGTTGTAGTAAACTGTAGACTAAGGCCTATAAACATATAAATTACATGAGCTCCAAAAACTGATCACAGGAAATGGTCTTCTATTTATTTATACATGCGCCTTAAGATACATAAGCAAGAACCACCTATACGCGTGGAACTAAAATGCGATTTTTGTTTCATACCATGACCTTCTCTTAGAGTCTGGTGCTTGCAGGTCATAATAGGGCTCTGGATGTGCCCGAAGCTCGAATGGCGATGCAGGGTCACAGAATGGAGTCCAAAATGCATATAAATTGTGTAGGGATTCTTGAACGCTAATTTGCCACCAGCACCACTACAAAAATTACCTTTCTGGTAAGTCCATGTCCTCAAAAGTATCCTATAGCAGTTTTCTCTAAATTTTGGTTGAGTTCAGCTTATTGGTCCGAGTGGAATGCATTCGGAGTGTACGCAACACAGGGAGACTGACACTAATTTTAGTGTCTGGGTTATAGCAATTAGTGCATATGGCTGGCTTTAGGGTGGTGTGACCGGTGCAGTCGCACCTGGTGCTGAGCATAGGGCCTATGGAGAGATGCAGGCACTTTTGGAGGGTGGTTTTGAGGGAATCGGTGGAGAAGGAGGTCCTGGAAGGCCACTTAAAAGGAGTGTCACACTGGGCGCAACCAGTGCTAATAAGTTTATATACAACAAATGAAACACATGGGTATAGAAGGACCAGGGGTTTATGTAGTTATAAAGGAACAAGGGTCCCTGATGCTAAGCATAAGAACATCTGAATGTGCATAGGAATACAATGAAACCTATATATGTTGTCTGATGGCCAATTCATAAATATTTACTGTGCATATATATCAAGCAATAGTGTGGGAAACGAAAAACATAAACGAAAAAACAGTCAGTTTGGACTTCAAAAGCTCAGACGTATAAATATGACAAATTAGACACAAAGGTTGCAGTCGCAATTCACAAGTACCAATGCTCATGTGTACAATAATATCAGCATCATACAATAGAGTCACGGTACTAAAGTCAACTACGTTTCGATCCTTAAGAAGATTAAAGGATCATCATCAGGATATAGGGTGGTATGCATTAGAAAATGTTACAATTATAGTAAGCCAATATAAAATAATTGAGCTAAGTAAGAACCCATAACGCAGATCACAGCCTGCACAGGGCAAGGGAGGCAATGGCCACTGCTGAAGATGAGCTCTGTGAAGAGTTGCTCAAAACTTTTGAGGCTGCTAGATCAAAAATCTTTAAATTAGTCAATCCGTAATAGGGGAAGTAGCCGCTCAGGATGCATGAAGTATGAGGCAGAAGGACTGTGGTCCGAATGGGAGCGTGGCCAATGTGGAGCGCCTGGAATGGCAGCCACTCATAGAAGTAAAAGCGCCAGAGTTGCTGGCACTGCCAGACCAAAAATCCATGAGCAGCCGCCAACCCGGACGGTTTGCATTGACCACACTCCTATCACCACCCGCCTCTACCAGATACGCAGCATTTATCCTGAGCAGGTTCCCCCTCCCCTATTACAGATCTTTTGATTCAGGCTTATTGGTCTGGCAGCGCTAGCATATTATTGTACCCATGAGCATTGGTACTTGTGAATTGTGACTACAATTTTTGTGTCTAATTGGTCACATTTATATGCCTAAGCTTTCGAAGTTCAAATTGACTGTTTCTTTATTTATGTTTTTTCGCCTTTCACACTATTATTTGATATATATATATGCTTAATAAATATTTATGAATTGTCCATCGGTCAACATATATAGGTTTCATTGTATTCCTATATACATTCTGATGCATGTGTGCTTAGCATGCAGGACCCTCGTTCCTTCTTAAATACCAGTGCTAAATATGGCTCTGTTGGTGCATTCACATAACTGTCATTCGGAGGGTGAGCAAATTATTAGGTTCTTTTTCTGTAGATCCGGTCTATTTACATCTTGCACAAAAAACTGCAGGCATGGTTCTTCAGGTGGGAATCAAATCCACAAGTTACTGCAATGGATACCGTCCTACAGTATCGCACCGAGGGCTACACTACAGGCCTGATTCACAAAGGTAAACTTACACTTTTGTGTAAGTGTACTTTGTTTGCTATTCACAAAGGTATTTTACGAGTAGTTTCTTTATGCCTGTGAAGTCTCTGCCCATAAAAATATAGAGCTTCTAGGGAGTGGTAGATTTAATACGGGTGGCCAAGGGTACCGGCTTGGTTTTTGGTTCTGGAGAATTCTGTGTTTCCCCTGGCTGGTGTACAGGTGACAATTGATACAAAAATAAATTGCATGCATTTGAGATATTACCATGTAAGCAATTTATCAGGCAGCAGGAGGGGGAATGGGGGTACAGGCAGGGAGCAGACCAAAGTGCAACAGATGCGGTGTGTCTACTGCTGGGAGATTAACAGAGGGCCTCGGGAAATAAGTCAGGCAAATAATCTAACATTTAAGTGATAATATGCGCACGGCTGGATAGATTGGGGTGCATGGGGACGAGGGTCCTTTCTGGATGTATGGTAACTTGAGGGCCTTGGTCAGAGCAGTTGAAGGAGGGGAGTGAAAAACTGGGGGAGATGAATTGGGGGAGTCCCTGGGAAAATGTGTCTGGTGATTTCAGGCTTCATTTGGCAGAGTCAGTGAGCAGGGTGTAGTATGTGTTACTTCACGGCATCCCCAGGGACGAAAGGGATGGGGCTGAATCTTTCACTTCTGTTTTGGCAGCAGCAGTGTGGTGGTAAGTATATAGCATCCTGTATGGAGGTTAGAGTGGGACTTTAGTGGCTGAGGTGGGGTAGGTGGTGTTGGAATCATTGTGGATGGTCACGGGTAGGGCAGGGATGTTGGGGCAGATTGGTAGTGTCTTGGGCAAGCTGGGGAATTATGGCAGCTGGAAAGTAAAAGTGAGAGGAGTTTCTGACAGGTGGATTGTGACTAAAATGAGGGAAGTAGTGGTTAGGCAAGCAGGGAAGAAAGGAGCAGAGGGGTGGAATCAGTTAGACAGTGACTGGGAAGGGAGCAGAGCAAGTGAGTAGTGACAGGTGGGCCAGGCGAGAAGTGACTAAGGGTAAGGGGTGTAGGGGGCTACTGGTTAGTGAATGAAGTAAGAGCAGAGGTGAGTGGCAGGAGAGTAGTGGCTGGGATGTGAGCAGGTGTATGAGGGTAAGACAGGGGTATCTATAGTGAAAGGTTGGTAGTGTTGGAGGTGGAAGGAAGTGGCTAAGGTGAGACATGGGCATTGGAGGCAGGTGGGAAGCTAATGAGGTGAGGCAGAGGTGTGGATGGGCAGGTAGAGACTTAGGTTGGAACAGTGGTGCAGGGACTGATGGAGATATAGGCAGTGGAAGCAGTCCTGCCTGAGCTGCCAAGCAAGATCCTCCCTGAACCACAACACAAGAAGCAAACCAGGACCAGTTTTGCCCTTCTTTTGCTTATCAGTTAGGTATAGTTTGGTTCTAGTGACACAGTGTGCACAGGACTCATGTCTGGGCATACCTGTCCCACTTAGAGTGACACACTCAATTATACAAAAAAGTGTTGAATGGAATGCTCGAATTAATCTCAGCCACTGGTAATCCCTCGTGCCACAGCCCAAACTATTGTTATTCTGCACACCATACCACCTCAGTTAGAACCCAGCTATATGCTAATCAGTCTTGACCCTGCTCCAATGGGAGCAGCACAGCCCGAGCTGTCAAGTCAGGCCCTCCCAGAATCGAATTACAAGCATCTCATACTTTACAAGAAACAGTACTTTTACAACTTTTAAATTTCTGTCACCCTCCAAATCCATCACCTCACCCATCCCTATCACCCTGTTAACCCATCAGCTTCCCCACTCGTCACCCTTCTTTCCCTGTCACCATTCCATTCCCTGTCACCCAGTCATAGTCCCAGTTTTGCTCCCATCCCGGTCAACCTCTCTATCTCTGGCACTATCCTGCTATCTGTCACCCTCCTAATCACTGTCACACTACCATTGCCTATCAGCGTTCCAATCCTTGTCTTCTTTCCCCTCTCTCTCACCCACCCAATTCTTGCCACTCTCCCATCTCTACCACATTCCCAGTTCCTATGACCTTCACCGTCTCTGTCACTCCCATCACTGTTATAGCCCCAGCCCATACCAAACTCTCTGCCTTGTCTCAGTTACATGCACTGTCACCTTCCCTCATCCATATCAACCTCTCATTCTCGTCACCCTCCACATCCCTATCCCAATCCCTGTGATGCTCCCCATCCCTGTTATAGCCCAGGCTATTTCACCCTCCCCATCCCCACCAACTTCCTTGTCCATGTCTCTGTCGCCTTCCCCACCCCAATATCCCTCCCTTTACCTGTATCTCTATGGCCCCATGTCTCCATTCCAGCCCCTGCCACACCAATATTAGAAGCAGAGTATAACTATGCAAAAGATATATTATGCCAACCATTTAGCAAGTTTGAAATAAAGGGAAGGAAAACAAGGAACATGCTATTTTGAGAACAAACTTTAACCACTTAACTAAAGGAGGGTAAAGAAAAGGAACATACTAAACCAACAATTTTCGCAATTCTAAAACGTTGGAAAAAGAACACTATATGCAATATCGAAACTCAGTTTGAGAACATCAACTATGGAGAGGTAAGAAAAAGGAACACACTAGTAAATTGAATAATCAAGCATAATCACTTTCAAGGGAGGGTAGAAAAATAGGGCGCAATTTATTCAATCATTAGACGTTTAGCATTTAACAGAAAGGGAGGGTAAGAAAAATGGAACACGCTAATAAACAGGAAAACACAAATTTTCATTTACCAAGGAAGAGTACGTAAAAGGAACATATGCAATCAAAGCTTTTGCAAATTAGGGAGGGTAAAGAAAAGGATGTAAATTATATTGACAATTACCCACACAGATTTATATTTACCTAGAATTGTGTGAAGACCAACCCTGGCCACGGGTCAGTTGAAAGACAGAAGAACCCCAAAGAATACAGTCGCCAGTAGGCCAGCAGGAGCAGTATGTAAATCAGGACAGGATAGACCAGATTTGGATCAGGACAGGACCACCAAAGTTAAGACCAGCACCCGCAGTTCAGTTGCAACGCCTGCGCTACACCCTCTCTGCAAGGAATCAGCCAAAACCCCGACTGGGTTACAGCATATACCAGCAAAGTGCTTCGCCAGCACTTCACCTTCCAAGGACCCCGATTGGGTCAGCAAGTCTGTCTGACAGAGTGCTCCGCAGCCCTCTGCTCTTAGTCACCTATTGAGTGCGTTGGGTCAGTGACAGGTCAGCTATTCTGACAAGTCAGACAATTTCTCTAGCGAAACCTACGCTAGTTATACTATTTTCCAGCTCAGTGTACCACCCCCCAATGTTGAAGTGTAAGGAACCCCAATTTCAATTGGACAACAAGAGGAGGAGAGGTCATCACACCATCTAATATTTTGAATTTTGCCGTCTCTTATTCAAATCTAAGTTCACGCCCATCAAATTCAGGTTCACATGAAGTCTTCACTTCTAACAATGGATGTTCTATTTACAAATACATTGTATTTCTCTAGAGTTCATTAGGGCAGTTTCCCAGGAGCATCTTCTAAGTCAGTCAGCTCCTTGGCTATAGTCCAAAGGTCACTTGTTCTTGAGACTGGAGAATCTCGCGCAGCCTCAGTTTCAACAAAGATGGAGTACAGCGTTATGACACAGGCCAGTTTTCGAAGTGCAACATGAAATGGAAAAGAAACAGTTTTAGAACACAGAATAAATGAATACACTGTATACCATGAATTTCTACTCTATACCCATTATTTTATAATAGACTATAGCATTAGGATTAGGCAGAACGAACAGCTTAGCAAAAGCAGCAGTGCAAGCTTCTTGCATGTGAGAACACAGAGCAGCCATATTAGCTCTAGTGCGCAGGAGCAACAGATTCCCTCCAAAGCTGCGAGTACGTCATGTCACGTGGGTATGACAGACGCATGCGCAGTAGAAATTCCCGCGTACCAGTAGCCATCTTAAATGCAAGCGTATTAGGATTAATAAACACTTAAGCAAGCTTCTCTCGGATGCCCGATATCAATGCAAAGGTGCAAAATTAACAAGACAAACATGTTGGTTATTTCGTTAACGTTATTCGACGTTCATGAATACAAGCAAGTCGCTTTTCGTGCAAATCCTTGCTCCATCAACACAATGAAGGTATTGGACTATATTATGAGGGCTCCTCGAGAACCTATCTCTTGGTAGCACATTTATTTATAAATGTATGCCCTAAAAGAGATTATTTGTGCCCAATTTACATAATTTTTTTCGGTGGACACCAAGCCCCTGCCCTTTCACTGAACACCACTGACACCTCCATCATCTGAACACTGCTAAAGGAATCATGGCTCACTCACTTTGCTCTCTCGCCGTGTGCAATTTGTACCAGGCACTTATGCCACACCACTGCCATACTTTTCCAGCCGCCATTGTTCACTGGCACTCTTGTTTTGAAAGTTCAACAGCCATGACAGACCATGGTGTGCTTCAAGGAGCCTTTGACTCCAAATGGCACGAAACCTGCCATTGCTTTAGGCGTGATTAACAGGTCCTCTGGAGTTATTGGTGGAAAGTGCCAGTCATATATTCTTTCCTTCAGTTCCCAAATAATGTGCAGGGTTATATGGAATTCTGGCGATCCCAGGAGCTGGAACAACATTCCCGTATCCACCAGGTATGCCTCAATGTTGCTCCAATTTAGGAAAGAGTTGAAGATGTTCCTTCTTTAAAGACCACTACTTCACAATTCATCAACAGTTTAAAAACAACCTATCTCAAGAAAACCACATCAAAATACATTAACAGTCCGCAAACCAGCGCCTTCTCCTATAAGACGCTGACTTTAGGCTTGTCTTTGACCCTGTACATTGATCCACAGCCTTTTGGTTAGGTTGCCACTACAGAAATACCATATTCATAAATGCACACATTTCCAAGACTTTTGGATGTCTGGTAACTTTATAAAAACTCTTAGGCGTCAGATACCACTTAAGTTTTTAAATCTGCATGGGCGTCCTGGTATAGCAGGTTCCCATCAAAAGGATGGGAATCTTGACCAATTTTTAGCAGATATGTATGACTCATGTCGTTAACCTTCCAAGTTCAACAGCCACTCAAAGTAAATTATATTGAATATAAGCAATTTTAAATTAATAGAAACTTTTGAGTTGAATTTCCTTAGAAAATTGTGCTTGAAGTGGTAGAGCCGTAAGGAAGCTACTGTTAGTAAGTTGTCCTTTGAGAGGTATTTGATTCTCTAGAGCTGCTTCTCATAAATAACTCTTTTTGTTGATTGTAACTAGAAAGGTTATAATGTTTAATCATCAGATAAGGATTCTCTCTTTTTTCATTTCCTGTCAGGAGGGTTTCATATGTTTAACACTTCTGTTATCAGTTAGGCAGTTCCTTCCTTCTGGAATGTGTTTCACCATTCGTAGGAGTGTACTTCTACCACCACTGAATATCCTGATTTTCGTGATTACTGTAAACTGCCCAAGTGATTATTTTGGTAGTGCTCCCTATTGCAATTTTTCTTTTGCATTACAAAGCATTGTTCAGTGAAAATCCTGGGCTGAAGGAGCTGTGGATGAGCTTAGGAGTGTAGCCTGGTAGGACAGTAGACAAGACGTGCTAAGCCTGGCTTTTGAGACTGAAACCATGAATCAACGGGGTCCTGTACCCCGGTAGGCTATTTTACCAAACAGAGTATGGGTTCAAGTGCCCTGCGATGAAGGGGACCCATTTCCTGTGATTGAATTGATGAAGCCTCACTGTTCCCTGGTTGGGCATTACTTAAAATGGTAACTGACCTACACTGACTGCAGCCTGAAGGGAAGCGGACGACACGGGGAAAAGAGTCAGGGTGACGGATCTGAAGTGGCCACAGTCGAGGGACAAGCCCTGGATCAGCAACCTGGAGGAGACAATGGATCCTGTAGCCCGAGACGAGGACTGGCCAAGCCCCTTATCCACCAGGCATGTCTGCACCAAAAATGGATGCCAGACATTATTAGTCAGCCAGGACCAGGAGCGAGTTCTGCCCTCATGCTGAGGTCAAATGGCAACAAAGGTTTGGGATGCAGCTGCAGGCAGTAATTGAAGAGCCTTGAAGCTGGGGGTGCCAGCACCTGACTTGGGCCTATCTGTGGGGACAATGGGCCTCATTTATGAAAAGTGACGCATCGCTGCGTGAAAACAGCGATGCATCACTTTTCACTGCGCCCTCCTTGCGACACCAATGATGCGTCATAGTTACAGTATGACGCATCATGGCGCAAGGAGTTACAGATACGTCAGTATTTCTGACGTATCTGTATGGCGCAAAAGTGACGCATTGCTGGAGTGTGTCACAAAAGTGACGCAACTCCAGCAATGTGTCCTTTCACATGGGGCAAGCCCCATGTGAAAGGGCTTGCGTCAGTCTTACGCCTGCTGTGAGGCAGGCGTAAGAAATTGACACATGTGTGTCCTAGAAGTAGCGCAGTGAAATCTTATAGATTTCACTGCGTCACTTCCATGACCCTTTCTTGCGTCAAAACGCCCCCTTGCATACATTATACCTGGTGCAGGTATAATGTGGCGCAGGGGTTTACAAAGTGACGCATCTACCTAGATTCGTCACTTTGTAAATATGGTGCAGCAAGTCGCATTTTTTACGCTACTGGTGCGTCACAAAAAGTGATGCACTGGTGGCGTAAAATTGACGCACAGCCTCATAAATGAGGCCCAGTGAGCCTAGCCGTTGAGTAAGCTGGTGGAGGCGAGGGGTGGTTGGTCCTGCCAACCCAGAAGCAACACCTGCAAGACGGTCCTTACTCCGAGGCCCTCCTAAAGAGAGTGCATGTGTGAACAGAGGACCTCTATCTGCAGGTTACAGAAAAATGAGCTGGGTCTCTACTGGGGGTCCCTTGGGGGCGGGCATCCCTTTGAACTAGGTGTGGCGGGTTCATCAGAGGCCACATCCCCTAGAATTTGCTGAAGCCCATGGACCCCCAAGGAGAGCCAGTATGGTGGCTCTGAGGGCTGTTCTCATCCCCAGGCTGCCCGTTGAGTGACGCCCACTTGAAGGTTTTGTCCGCTAGCCAAAAACTGTGTTTGAGCTGGGGGCCACCCTGGAGAACGTTTGATGAGTGGTGACCCTCCGTGGAATGTAATAAAGTGGTGAGGGGGCCCGGGATGCTTGGGCCCAGTGAGGGTAGACAGTCTGGTGCACTGATCAAATGGCATGGAGCTAATGAACACCAGCAAAGAGGACACCAGACTAGCATGCACCTGAGATGGGGAAGTGTGTAACCATAGTAACGCAGGATGCACATGGTGGATAGCTGCTCAGGGGGCAATATTGAGGCCAGGCAGGTGACTAATTGACCACAGAACCTGCCAGAGTGATTGTGTTTGGAGACAGCCGGCATTGGCATTTGCTCTCCTGGGCTCGCAACGGGAAGACTCAGGGCTCCAAAGACATCACAAGGATAGTGTATTACTCTGTGTGAAGCCATGGTGGGAAGGAGCTAGAGGAGCACAGAGGTAATGGAGAGCCAATGTCAGAAACAACGGGGCTACAGTCTTGGCTGCCATAAAGCGATCCATGCAGGCACTAGAAAATAAGATTGACACTATCACAACAAAAATGAACCTACTGAGGATGGCCCTCCAAAAAGTGAACAAAAGAACACAAGAGATAGAGAAAACTGTGGAACCCCTAAAGGCAAAGGTGGGCGATCTCCAAGCCACAGTGCGAACTCTCTCTGACCTGACTCACTTTCTGGTCCCAGGATGCTTGTTTCCGGTCCAGGGAAGATATGGCTTCGCAGTTCGGGTTAGAGGCACACGGTCAAGACGGATTTGCATATAGCTGTGTTTGAACTGCGGTAGCGAAGTGAGCTAAAGATCGATGATGGATTCAACCCAGATCTGTGACTGGGGGTGAGTGTCTGAAAAGTTTCAGTGCTCCGTTCAACATCTCCTTGTGTTCACTTTCTGAACAGCAGACTTAATGATGTGGAGGGCAAATTATTAAATTGGTAAGGCAGGAGGGGAAAAATCCTCCCAGGATATCAAATCTGGGAAGATAAGTGTAACAAGGCCATGAGAAAGCCTTCAGGAAGTCCACACTGGCATAGGAATAGGTGTGCCAATGCGCTGAGAGGGTATACTCACTCATATTTATTAGGACTGCTGTGGTTAGGAGTCTCAGATCTTAGAGCATGTTATGTGCAGGCCGGGTGGTGCGGGCTGGGACCAGGAGTAGCAACCTCTGTGATTAATTTAGTAATTTGCTGACACGTACTCCAAACATGTTTGTTTGGGTTATCTCACAAACATGGGGCTGCACCATTTTTTATATCTACAGAGTGTTTATCTGGGGGCAAGAGGTAAGTAATATGTCGCATTCGACACAACACAAACTATGGACAAACTATGGACAGTGAGTTGTAGGAGGGAGAAGATGGTTTGACCAGGTTTTGTAAAGATTTTAGCGCAAAGATTTTAGCTCCGGAAGCAGTAGTGGTGCCTTGGCCGTTTTCGTCCTTTCTGCTCTGTCCCAGTCAACCAAATAATTCACATCTACAGAGTTCAATGGTAGCCATGATACAAGGTATTAGAATAGCCACTTGGAATGAAAGAGGTCTTAATGAATACAACAAAAAGATACATAGTGCATACTTAACCTAGGAGACATGGGATTAGATTTGCCTTCCTACAAGAACACCACCTGATGGAGGTACAGAGGGGTTGAAAGAGGGAAAATATGGAGGTGCCAATTATACCATGCCACATACTGTGCATATGCATTGAGAATGTCGGTCTGGATTGTCCAAGTGAACTCTTCCAGCACTGCTCTTCCTGGGCAGATGTAGAAAGATGATATGTGACCATACAGGTACACTAAATGGAAGTGAAATATGCCTAGTTAATGTATACGCAGAGAATACTGATGATGGGTCCTTTTACTGGACACTACTAAAAGAATTACAGCTAGATTCATCATTGTAAAATCGGCTCGCAAAGGGCCAGATTCTGAGAATCTGGCCCTTTGCGAGCGCAATTTTTGCATTTGGGATTCATCATCCCAAATGCAAAAATCGCTAATAGCAAAATCGCAAAATTGCGAGGAATTGCATTTAAGGAATCTCTATTTGAGATTCCTTAAATGCAATTCATTAACCATTTTTAAATTGTGAATTCGCAATTTTTGGCCGCTATTTACCACGAAGTCTGACTTCGTGGTAAATAGCGAAAAAGTAGAAAAATGCACTTTAGTGCATTTTTCTAAGTTGTATGTTACACACACACATGTCCTTTGGACATGTGTGTGCGCAACATCAGTCTATTTTTTCATTTCAGGGGTGCTACATGGTGTCCTTTGGTCACCCCTGGCACCCTTGAAATTGCATCCTTATTTGCGATTAGCAATTTGCTAATCGCTAATAAGGAAGATGTAGGAATCGCAATTTTATTTGCAATTTCTACATGAATCCCGTTTTGCAAGTCCTTAATAGCGATTCCTTAATAATCGCTATTAAGGAATCGCAAAACGGGACAATGATGAATCTGGCTGTTAGTCATATTTGGGTTGCCCAATACTGTGGGTGGATGACATTAACTGCATTATCAGTGACAATATAGCTTAGATACCCAACAAGAGCTCTCAATAAGTCGAAAATGGCTAAGGAGATAAGTGACGTTATGGCAGAAATAAACAGTGTAGATATATGGAGGGAACTCCACTGAATAGATAAGGAATTTACATGTTACTCAGTCACCCATGACATGTACAGTAGAAGGGACCACATGATACTCACAAAAAGCCTTAACTGCAGGGGTGCAAAGTGTGAAACACCATAAAGATTATTTTTGGACCACTCGCCTCTCATGAAAGAATACTTGGATGCCAGAAGGAGGTCGTCTGTTCCGACGTGATATTTAAACTTTCCGAACCAGTATACGCGAAGTACTGGAAAATTATTATACTGATAACTGGAGAACGGTATCCTCAAGGGAACCTGAGGGTGAGGCTCTGAAGGCAGTGGTGCGAGGTGAGTGCCTAAGTAAGGTACACAGCAGGAAACAACAGTTACAGATGAACACAGCCACTAGGAAGGGATTGGTAACCCAACTGCAGACGAGGGAAGCTCTGGGCCTAGAAGCTAAACGAGAGATGTTACACACCATGCAGTTGGTGAGGGAGGATTGGGATGCACTAGTTAGACTCACCCTGATAGAATACAGGCAGAAACTACATATAGAGAAGGGGTCATGTCTTGCAAATTATTGGCCTTGATACTTATAAGAGAGTGGTCTTCACCACTAATTCTAACACTAACCAAAGAGGATGGTGATCCGTCAACCGGGGGTGAGAAAAAGGGGAGGTGGGGGGGGTGGGGGGGGGGGGTGCCAAAACATGTTTTCTCCATTTAAATTTCCATAGGAAATTTAGACACGACTATAGCCAGAACTGCTGAACTGAATAACATAAAATTTTGCAGGAAGGTAGATGTTGGTTCAGGGAAGTGCATTTTTTTTGATTTGGTGTAAATCTGTTCAGTAATTGTGGAGTTATTTAAAGAAATGTATAATTGTATATCTAGGGATGCGGAGGATCTGCGACCTTTCCCGATCTCATGCTGAGGTTTGATTGGCTGCCAACACTTCAAATCAGGAAGTGTTGGCACTACATCTTGTGATTCAGTTGAACAAAGTCACAGAAACAAACATTATGGAAAAAAAGGGGACACAGTAGAAATACCCTGACCCCCTAGAACTCTTGTGAGGGTCCCACAGAGACCCTGCCAGGTCAGAAAAGCATTTTTAAAAGCAAATTTTGATGGCAGTCGTAGTGGATTCGCGAATCCCGCCAAAATTTGTTTTTTTAACTCAGCACATGCTCCCGCTTTGTTTCTAATTGGCCCACAGATGGGCCATTTCCAGTGGGAATTTGGATATTATAGGAGGGGGTGGCATGGGCCTCCGCTCCTTGGGCTTTCTAATGCACAAATTCTTGTCCTCAGATTGGAACACATCCTACAAAAGGCCATACACTCCTCATAAATGGATTTCATTACTGATAAATTTAGTGCAGATATTATCAGAGTCTTCAGCCATGTAATTGAGAAAGCACACTCCCTCAACCAAACTGCATGCACAGTCTCATTAGACGCAGAAAGGGCTTTGATATGGTCTTGTGGTCTTTCCTATAAGCCACCCTTACAGCATTTAACTTAGGGCCCAATCTCTCTAAAAAATAACTCAGATCTATACAAGGAAGAATCAACATCAACATCAACATCAATGGAAACCTGTCATAAAGCTTCACTGGGCAGCAAGGAACTAGACAAGGTTGCCCCCTCTCTTCTTCCTACTCACTCTGGGACCACTGCTCACAAAAATTAGAGAGAAACCGCTCATTTTGGCCATTTTATTCCCATCCGGTCCACAAAAACTAGCGGCATATGCAGATGACATTCTCCTCCTCACATCCGAGGCTACTTCTACCTTACCCAACATCATATCAACAATTTGTGATTATGCCATTGTCTAAGGCTATAACCTTAATAAACAAAAAACAAACGTTCAACCACTGAACGTCCACTGTAACCGCTCAATTATGGGGGAGCTTGGACTTAAATAGACCCCAGACAAAATTAAATATGTAGGCATCTGGTTCAATAGAAACCTCAGAGAATAAATTGAGTGAAACGAAAAAACTACCTTAATCAAAATTAAAGCCCTCCTGGACAATTATTTAGCCAGATTTATTACCTTGTGGAGGCGCATCGAGATGATCAATTTGACGATCTCCCCACTCATCAACTTCCTTTTCAGCATGTCCCCAATCCACCTATCAGATAACTTCTTCACCAAGATGGATCACGTATTTAATGACTTTTTGTGGCAATCCAAACAACCAAGAAGAGCCCTTAAAATATTGTGCCTCCCAAAGAAATAAGGAGGCATTAACCTCCCAGACTATCGCATTTTCCAGGCTGCACCAAACTAATATTGCTCCCCCTGCTTAGTTCAACATCGAAATTTCTCTAGCCTTAGCACTCACAGCCTTTATGACCACCAAGGCCATAAAGTCAGAACATTCTGCAAGTATTCTCTCCCATACAGCACAAGCCCTGCAAACAATCGGCAATAAAGTTCCTCACAAAATATGCTATTCCAATCTTTCATCGTTATGGCATAATGATAACCTCAAATCGACTTCTAAACCTTTTTAAAAATCAAAGCTATTATCGCCAAACACAAACCCTCAACATCACCCGATGTTCCTTCAACATCAAGGATCATTGCCAAGGGAGGACATATAGCTTCCAAATTTTACTCCTTACTAACCCCCAAGAGCTCTTCCCGTACCCATCCTATCCACTTCAAGTGGGAAGCTCTCATAAACAAAACGAACACCACTTAGAATCCACCCCTAAACTGGCCTTCTATTTGGGACAGTCTAACTTCAAATAAAATCACACCAGCCTGGCCCATTGTAGACTATGGACCACCTACATGACCCATGGCCCCCCTTGCAAACTATATAAACTAGGTATTTCAGACTCAGGCAAATGTTGGAGTTGCAAATGTTGGTGATGTCCCCCATATGTTTCTCAATTGTACCCGCTCCAAAAAATGTTGGTTCAAACTTGGGTCCATTATATCAAAAATCCTTCAAATACATTGGACCCCGACATCGCCTCCATAGCATTGGGTAGCACCTCCGAACTCTCAAAGCACCTGGATGTTGAAAGTTGCATCCTTTGTGACGTACTAATATCAATTGACTTAGAAGCCATCCTTTCGGAATGGAAAGACCTCACCAAACTATCTTCCCATGCATAGTGGGAATGGGTCCTGCTCACCAGGGGGGCTGGCAACTCCTGGTACTCCTTCCTGAAGTCTCCCTGAAAGAAAAAGCAAAACATCTGGTTAAAACTAGACAATTACATCTCCAAGACCCACTCCTCTTAGTTGTCACCCCTATCCATTTTCCCCAAATCCGCACACCCCCTCTGATCCCACCCCACTACCCCGTCCCCAAATCTTTCTCCCTCTCCCTGCTTTACACCCTGTATTCCTCCACCTTACTCCCTCTCACTTTTTTCTCTCATTCTGCCTTTACCACTTTCTCTATCCTCTCTTCCCCTTTTCTCTCCTCCCCTATATCCTCCACCACTATACTATCTTGGGGCATCCTACTGCATAACACACTCAGGTTTAAACTCACATCTCAAAACTCACCACGATTCTCCTACTCTGCACAACTACATGCTACCCAGACATCAGAAACTACTACAAATGCATACCTCTGTGTCACCATCCCCACGGTTTATACGAAGTTTGGTACTACTGTAACTCATCATACCCCCACTGTGCAGTCGAGGCCGAAGCAGGTAAGCGCGGGGGGGCGGTGACGCGGGGCAGGGCAAGGGGGGGGCAGGGGAATGGAGCTGACAGACAACGGAATAGGTTTTATTTATTTATTTAATTTTACCAAGTCCATCATCTGCCGACTCCCCTCCCCATGGCCTCACCAGGCTTACCTGCGCCGGCTGCCGCTGCCTCTATGCAATGTTTTATCCTCTCCCCGTTGCTGTATTTCTATGGCTTGTTGTATAAACTCTCAATAAAAAGAATTTGAACAATAAAAAAAACCCTGATGCAAGCTAGGCAAGCAAAGGAACTAGATCAACAGAGACCTGTAGGGTGACCAACCGTCCGTAAATTTCACGGACAGTCCGTAATTTCGGCCGTCTGTCCGTTGTCCATGAAGGATTCTTTAACGGACGCCATTTGTCTGTCATTTTAACAGGGCACCGGTTGCCCCGCCCTAAAGCTGGCACGGCTTGCACCCACCTCCCTTTTTGACTCCAATGCTGCACCAAAGCTCCACAGATACCCCGCAGCATTGGAGAGGCACAGCGGGATGGCACCACTCACACCTCCAGCCCTTGATGACCTGTTAAGAGGTGCTGGAAGGGGACTGAGAGGGAGGGGCTGCAGGTTCAGGAGCAGCGGCATCTATTCACATGCAAACAGCCCTGAATGCATCACGTCTCTGCTATTTAGAGGAGGGCTCAACATTCCATTTCTACCCAGGGCCCCAAACATCCTAGACTCGGCCAGATTACATCCCTGATTACACTGAGGCAGCACGTGCTTCTCTTCACCGAGCTTAATTACTGTCACTAAATTGTAAGCAAACCTCGGTTCTTCAAACATGCAGTCTATAATGTAATACAATAAAGAAATGGCACAATCGCACCCACACTGATTAACAAAGTATGGAGGACAGTCACAATCAGTTCAATCAGTTCTCTTAGAGTATCTCCTGTAAGTACTGTACATCACAGTGGGGGATGGCATTTTGGACAGAGAGTCTATCTTTTCGTTGTCTTGTGCAGGAGGGGGCGAGGAGCCCAAGATGATACTAGAATACTGCATGCCCACCCCTGTGCCCACCCTGGTGGATCCTGTTCCCTCTCCTGTGATGGCTCCTGCCCTCCCCTCAGTGATGGCTCCTGTCCCCCCATGTGGTGGCTCCAGTCCACCCCCCGCCTGTGATGGCTCCTGTCCCCTCATGTGTGGCTCCAGTCCACCCCCGCCTGTGATGGCTCTTGTCCCCCCCTGTGGTGGATCCTGTCTCTGCCCTGGGGGGCTTTTGTCCCAGTCCTGGACCGGCCCCTGCAGCAAGAATGAAGTTCTTGATGGGCCTCTTCTCAAAAGGGCTCAGCTCAAAATTAATATGGAAAGGTGGGCGAGTAAGTACGTGAAGGGATGGGTGAATGGCTGGATGAATTAGTGAAAAGGTGAATGGATTAATGAAAATTGAATAAATGGATAATGAGAGAGGATGGATGGATTGATGAGTGAGGGGAAGGATGGAGAGAAAATGTAAATAGCTGGATGTATGGGTGGAAGGGTAGCTGGATGATGGATGAGGGGAAAGATGGATGAGGGGAAGGATGATGGATGAGGAGAAGGATGGATTGATGGATGGAGGGGAAGGATGGGTGGATGAGGGGAAGGATAAATGGATGGGAAGGATGGATGGGTGAGGGAAGGGATGGATGATGGATGAAAGGAAGGATGGATGAGGGGAAGGATGGATGGATGAGGGGAAGGATGGATGGATGAGGGGAAGGATGGATGGATGAGGGGATGGATGGATGGAGGGAGCGAGGGAAGGATGGATGGATGGATGGGTGGGTGGGTGAAAGGATGGATGGATGGATGATGAGGGGAAGGATGGTTGGATGGATGAGGGGAAGGATGGATGGATGAGGGGAAGGATGGATGGATGAGGGGATGGATGGATGGAGGGAGCGAGGGAAGGATGGATGGATGGATGGATGGGTGGGTGAAAGGATGGATGGATGGATGATGAGGGGAAGGATGGATGGGTGGATGGATGATGAGGGGAAGGATGGATGGATGGATGATGAGAGGAAGGGTGGATGGATGGATGATGAGGGGAAGGGTGGATGGATGGATGATGAGGGGAAGGGTGGATGGATGGATGATGAGGGGCTGGGTGAAAGGATGGATGGATGGATGGATGATGAGGGAATGGATGGATGATGAGGGGGTGGGTGAAAGGATGGTTGGATGATGAGGGGAAGGATGGATGGATGATGAGGGGAAGGATGAATGGATGATGAGTGGCTGGGTAGAAGGATGGATGGATGGATGATGAGGGGAAAGGATGGATGGATGATGAGGGGAAAAGGATGGATGGATGATGAGGGGAAGGACAGATGGATGGATGGATGGATGATGGGTGGGTGAAAGGATGGATGGATGGAGAATGGGTGGGTGAAAGGATGGATGGATGGATGATTAGTGGGTGGGTGAAACGATGGATGGATGGATGGATGATGAGTGGGTGGGAGAAAAGATGGATGGATGGATGAGTGGGTGGGTGGATGGTGGGTGGGTGAAAGGATGGATGAGTGGATTGGATGGTGGGTGGGTGAAAGGATGGATGAGTGGGTGGGTGGATGGTGGGTGGGTGGGTGGATGGTTGGGTGGATGATGGGTGGGTAGGTGGATGAGTGAAATGATGGATGGATTGATGGATTGATAAGTGCAAGGGTGAATGAATGGACGTATGAGTGAAAGGGTGGATGTAAGGATGGATGAGTGAGTGAAAGGGAGGGTAGATGGACAAAAGGATGAATAGATGTGTGAAGGAGTGAAATGATAGATGGATGAGTGATAGGGTCAATGGATGGATTCATGAGTGGATGAGTAGATGGATGGATGGGTGGGTGGATGGATGGATGGAAGGAAGGATGGCTAAGTGAAAGGGTCGATGGAGAGAGAAAGGGAGGATGGATGGATGACTAAAAGAGTGGATGGGTGGAAGGATTAGTAAGTGAAAGGATGGCTGGATTGGTGAAAGGGCAAATGGCTGAATGGATGAGTGAATGGATGGATGGGATGAAGAGTGGATGGATAAGTGTACAGATGGATAGGGTGAAAGGGTGGATGGATGGATGGATAATGGAGGATGAGTGAAAGGATGGATGAGGGGATGGATGAAGGGATGGATGAGTGAAATGATAGATGAAAGGATACATGATGGATAGGTTTGCAAATGGTTGAATATGTTTAGAAAAGGCTGGGCTTACTTATATACTATTGCGCGACCTCTGATGTGTCTGTAAAACGTACCTATTGTCCTGAAGTTTTGTCCTGAATTTTGACCTCCTGTCCTGAATTTGTGTCCTGAATTTTGACCCTTTGTCCTGAATTTTTACACTCCCCGTCCTGAATTTGCACCAATGCCAGTTGGTCACCCTAAGAGACCTCCATCAGACGAAGGGGGAAACGCATGGTCCATGGTGCAGGGAGTATTTAGCAATGCTAGATTTGTAATAAATAACTTTAATTTTTTATTGTACTTCAGAAACGATGAGACCATCACTCCAATTTACAAGATTAGTAGCATTCTATGCTGTAGGTGCAATATACATAACGAATAAAAAAAAGAAAACACGTGCATTGTGTCCCATGAAAAAATGAACCAACCTACAACAAAAATAAGGAAACATTTCATCAATAATACAATCAAAAAGGTGTGTTTCTCAGACAGCAAACAAGCACATAAGATTCTTTTAAGTTCTTATGTATAATAAGCCCGGGCCTGTGCATAAATTAGGCTTTGTTAGGTTTGTTTGTATACCAAGTGGCTGATTCCGATCTCGGTCGGAAGGGCTCCGACCCATGGTCGGAGCCCCTCCGACCGAACCGGTCATTGCCGGCCGGATTCCATTCCGACCGAGCCATTCCGAATGGCTCGGTCTGGATGGGCTACGATGGGCTCGGAGAGCCCGTCTGCCTTCTGGAAATCCTCCAGTACTCCCCTGGTCGCGTCTTTCTGACCGAGGGAGTACGATGGCAGGTTTTCACTGCCTTTTCGTGCCGGTCTGTCCGGCATGAAAAGGCAGTCGGAACCTGTCTCTGGGGGCCCCAGCAGGGCCCCCATGTGTGTGAGTGGTGCCCCTCCGTTGATCCCTGCACCCGGTGGCAGGCACCTTGGAGTGCCGGCCACAGGGTGCAGGGATGAACTGCACCCCTGCTCTCAGCAATGCAAGCATGCTTTCCGACCGGAAAGCATGCTTGCATTGACAGGTATACAAATGCGACCGAACCCTGTTCGGTCGCATCGTACTACCAGGGCAGTAACCCACGACAGCAGGTCGGTGGGTTACTGCTCCGGACCGATGTCGGACGGGCTCAGGTCCATGCGATATCGGAATCGGCCCCATAATGTTGACGAGGTTTCGACCCTGTATTAGATGAAGGGTCTCATCAGGACCAATTGATAAGGAGACATCTTTATTCTATAGTCGTAGCTACAACTGTAAAACAATCCACCATGGGAGACACCTTGGGCAGTGGCGGCTGCTTGGTCATTAAAGTGGTGAGGCAGCGTGGGGAAAGCAGCACAGGGAGGTAGCGTGGGGGGAGGAACATGGGGGAAAGAATTTTTAAAATGCCTACCTGCCATCTGCAGCGTCGGTGCTCTTCTGGCATCTGCTCCTCGACTCACAGCCACAGGCTTCCCTACGTGTATCCAGATGCGAGCCTCATGCTGGTATTACCCAGCATGAGAGCAGCACCATGATTGGTGTGAGCACCATAGTTGGGCACTCACTAAGGGATTACGAACCTGTGCTTGCTCTCCACCCAGCTCTACAGCACAGTTTGGGTGGAGAGATCGAAGATGGCCGGCCAAACTGTCATGCGCACTTAAAGCAGTGCCACCACTCCTCCTCCTTCCTGCAGCTGTGTCGTGTCAGAATGGATGCCCCCCGCCCCACCCCCACCCCCTGCCGGGTCAGCTGCAGGAAGTGAGCGAGGAAAAAGAAAATGATAATAACCTTTGTTATTATCATTTTATTTTTTCATTTTTCACTACTGAAATGCAGTGGGGCAACGCTCCTCCGCCTTAGCGGAGGACCCGCCGCCCTGGTGTGTGACACCACTTAATGTGAGAAAAAATAAGGCACTCACTTAGGGAACCTGTCTTGGTTTCCCAAGTTGTCAGAATGGGTGAGTAATCCTCAGTGAGCAAAATCTGTGCCCATAAATAATGGGAATGCCTGAGGAACGGATCCTTTTCATGAAGCGGGAACCAAACAATTATTCCCACCGAACGGGATTCTCAATAGAAGGTCCGCTAGCGAGGCATCCGTAATACAGAACCTGTGTGCCAAGCCAAGTTACAGTGCAAGTGTATGAAGGCATGTTCAGTGAGAGTGGAGTAATCTTCATAAATACTGCAGTGTGAAAAAGGAACACAAGTGCCTACATCTGTGGAGCACTGGGGCTCGTGCCCAGGAATATTTCCTCTAAGAGGCTGGTGAAAGCAAATCAAAGTGTGAGAGGTCCTCAGGAACAGATGCAGCAGCAGTGAGGCTTTCTTTTCATCTTATAAGTTCAAACTTGTAAAGTAGGCTGGGTCCACACCCCAAGGGGGCAGTAACATTTTTTTGCAAGCTTCGTTGTATTAGAGGAGGGAGTTTGCTTTTTCATACACTAGGACTGGAATTCCTACATCTTTGTGTGAAATGCAATTTCTGCCCTTTCACCACGTCATTGATCAAACTTTCATTGGTTCCAAGAATAATGGCCATTGGAAAGGCCTTAGGCCTCACCTGTGAAACCAATTGGCTTTGCCAGTGCTTTATTTCCTCCAAGATTCCCACCCTGTGTTTACCTGCAGGGACAGGTGGAAAACCAAAAGGTGATGGGTGGAGCCCATAAATGAATGTCGGCCAATGGTAATTACTCGGGCCGCATCCCAGTAGGATCTAGCTTGAGTCCAATGACACAGTGAGCACAAGACCTAGGGCTTGGCATACTTGTCACACTTGGGATGTCGCACTGTAGAAAAGAAAAACGTGATGGGTAGAATAAATGAACTAGGTGTCTCTCCGCCACTCAGGGCCATGTCCGTTTTGTTAACCCACCATGGCGTCTCAGACAGGAACCAGACATATACAAATCAGCACTGGTCCAATAGAACAGTCCATCCCAAAGTTCCAGAAGAGATCCATTCTGAACAGGATCACAAACAACTCATGACCAGTTTTAGCCTATGCGGGCCTCTCTTCGGCGGGGTGTTGCTTGAGTCTCATGGATCAGTGAGTGTGGGACTGACGTCTGGGCGCACCTATTCCACTTAGGGTGTGCCCTGAAGAAAAGAGAAAAGTGAAGGGTGGAATGCTTGAATTAATCTAAGCTATTGGTAATTACTTAGCGCTGCATCCCAGTCCATCATTGCTGCTATCCATGCCACCTCAGGCAGGAACTAGCCATATGCAAATCAGCCTTGGTCCTGCTCCAACAGGAATAGTCCAGCGTGAACTGACAGACCGGGTCCCTTCTGAGTGAGAACACAATCAACCACAGACTGGTTTTAGCCTATTTGGATCTCTCAGTAGGATGTAGCTTGAGTCCTATGGAAAAGAGAGCACAGGACCCCAGTCACGGAATACCTGTCACACTTATGTGGTTTCACTGATTGAAAGAAAGAAGTAATGGGTGGAATGCTTGAATTAATTTCAGCGATTGGTAATTACTCGTGGTCACATTCCTCCCCATTGTTTTTTTGCCCGACATGCACTGGGGTGACAGAAAAATGCTGAAAAGTAAGTGGCCAAGGTACTAGTGTGCAGCTGCTGGTCCCTCTGAAAAAATGAAAAGAATATTAGATAACAAATAAATCATAGGACAGAGACGAGAGCGAGGAAAGCCATGCACTTCAATGGAGGGCTAAAGCCAAAGGTTTAAATAGTCCTTTCACGTTAGCAGTGGAAGGATACACGTCAACCAGCATCATGGTGAAAAGTTATGTTCCAGGAGTGGGGCAAAAACAAGAACAGTGACGAAAACCATTGAATAAGGAGCAGAGAACTAAGCTACATAAGAAAACCACCCAATCATGAGGCAGGAGCTGACCCATGCTTTATGGCACTTGCGTCTTTTTTAACACTGTATGTACCAGCTGAAAATCACTCCAGGTAGAGTACTGTTGTTGGAGTGCCCGAAGGAGTTATCCTTGATTTAACGTCATAAGCAATGTTTTTAGATTTTAGAATGCGGTTCACTCCCTTTTCAATACTGATAACTGCTATTTCTGCTTTAAACCCAAATATAAACCCTTTTATGTCCTGTTCATAGAAGTGCACTATTTCATTTACATCATGCACAGAAGCACGCTCTGACAGTGCCATTTGGCTTGTCTTTGTATTGTATACAGTGGACATGTTTTTGCCAAGCTTCATTACAGGGCACGAGAGGTGTTACAAGGGTAGTAGCAGTGAAAGCTTTTTCTAACACAACAGAAAGAACAGACACAGGTGGCGAGGGCTGGGCATTATCACCTAGATTCATCATCGGCATGTTTTGCGAGTCTGTAATAGCGATTATTAAGGAATCGCTATTACAGACTCGCAAAACGGGATTCAAGTAGAAATCGCAATATTTATTGCGATTCCTACAGCTTCCTTATTTGCGATTAGCCAATTGCTAATCGCAAATAAGGAATAACTCCCCATTCATTCCTATGGGCCTAAAGGCCCATAGGAACATATCAATGTGTGAATCGCTATTAGCGATTCGCATTTTGAGTTTGCGATTTCAAGGGTGCAGGGGGGTCCAAAGGACACCCTGTTGCACCCCTGAAATGATATTGGACGCTGGTGTTACGCACACACGTATCCCAAGGACATGTGTGTGTGTGTGACATACAACTTAGAAAAATGCACTTAAGTGCATTTTTCTAAGTTTCCGCTATTTACCACGAGGTTTGACTTTGCGGTAAAAAGCGGCCCAAAATTGCGAATTCGCATTTTTGTTTCATGAATTGCATTTAAGGAATCTCAAATAGAGATTCCTTAAATGCAATTCCTCGCAAAATTGCGAATTCTATATTAGCGATTTTTGCATTTGGGATGATGAATCCCAAATGCAAAAATTGCGCTCGCAAAGGGCCAGATTCTCAGAAACTGGCCCTTTGCGAGCGCAATTTCCCTTGATGAATCTGGCTGTATGTTTTTCATTCCTCGGTAAATGGATCACGGTGCAAATCTGCATTTGACTAACACGGATTTAAAATAAGGAGAGGAAAGCAGCAAACGAACCGGAAACAAGCTGGGTCCATGGCCAGTTTGTGCATGCGGTTTGCGTGGTCCGACCTTGACCACGACTCGACGGCGAGAGAGAACCCCGCAAAGTTCAGGAACACAATAAATCTGCCTATTTCTCTGGCGCTCCCGCTGAGTGAGTTTGGTGGGTTTCATAGTCCAATTTGGCTCCGAAAGTGGATTTGAAAAATGGGAGATTGAGAGTGTGTGAAAAAGTGTAAGAGCTGTGGGGTGTGTGTTTGTGTCTGAGCGAATGCAGGTGAGAATATGTGTAGAGTCCACGCGATAAATTATGCGTTTGTGCAGGTGTGACGATTCTCGCATAATTATAGGTTTGCCGCATTTTCCACATAATCTATAATTTGCTGCATAATCTGCAGAATTTAACCAAAACATTAATTTGTTTTTAGTTCAAACGGTTCAAAAGTCACTAAACGACACGTTTTTCCACACAGTGGAAGGACCTTGCAAAGCTGGCCTGCTTATTGCTGTAGTATGGTGCTAAACTGTTACGAATGAGGTGCAGGCAGTGCTTTAAATGGGAACAAATAAGTGCAGGTACTTATTAATACCAGCTAGAGGCGTGGGGAGTGGGCGGGTCTAGGGGCGGGGCTTAGGACAACATATGATGATACAATATGACTTCTATATCAGTTGCAGCAACTATGAAAAACACATAAACAAAACAGGTTAACTCATTACACAAAATGAAACCCAAAAAGGATGACATGTGAACAGTTCCTCGTTTTGTAATATTTGCTGCTTCTTAATGCTATACTATTATTTGTTTGGCACAATACTATATACTCTCAAGCGTACACAGACACACACACACGCACCCACATACACACACTCTACACATTCCATCTAAAATCAACTGTGTGTTCTGATTCTCTCCCTTTTCTCTCACAGAAAAACAGGCGCACACACAAGTTATTATTAAGTAACAATATTCTGAAGCTACGTGAACAAATTTGTTGCACGCACAGCATACAACCCTCAACTTTTCTTAGCTGTGCATCATTGAAGCCTAAGCTCGGGATAGGATTGTACTCCAAAATGGTCATGATTAGACTAGAAAACATTAGTGTAACTGTAAGTATGTCGTTTTGGGTAGCTCTTCTTCACTCCTTGAGTTTGAACCTAGTGGCATGAAAGTTTTTTTGTTTTTTTTTCTAGAAAAAGATAAATGCAACCTCTGTGCATGTTTTTTTGCCAACTGTGTACTCATTCACCAGGCAAGAATCTAACATTTGCAGATTTGTCTGGAAATTATTAGTGTAACCTACATGTAATTAGTTTTGGCTAGCTGTTCCTCAAAACATCCTCAGTTTGCACTTCTGGTCATATCATGGTAAGCCTAATATTCTCAGATTCTGTCCACAAAAGATGAATTGTAGCCTGCTCGTGTGTAGCCTTGACAAACTGTGCATTATACGCCTAGAGAGTGAAGCCTAAGATTTTCAGCGTTTGGTGGATTGTGTGGCATGCACTGTTAAAATCCCATGGCCGGAGAAGTGGGGTGAATAGTAGGCTCGGCTCCCGCTGAACCACAAAGTTCATTGCCAACATTACTCAAGCGTTTGGCACTTCCTGATTCTTCTTGGACAAGTTGGTAAAGTAACATGTTTGCCGCTTTGTGGCTGTGGGGAAGCAGGGCATGCCCCCGTATGGCCCTCATTCACCATTGCCTGGAAGGGGTCTCAGGAACGATGGTTAAGTCTTTTTTTCATGTCTTGACCCCGCACCATCCCTACTCCTTCCTTCCACAAAGTGAAGCAGCTCCTCTCCTGAATAAAAAGATGAGGGGAAAAAACAGCTTTGGTGAAGGCAGAGGATTTTGTTGGGCTGTCACTTAATATCCTAAATAAAACTGGATTACCGACTGACTGCCCATCCCAACCAATTTACGTACCTGTTGGATAGGGGCGGGGGTGAGACTAAAGCACTTTCAGCTGAATAGTCCTCTGGCACCTGATCGACAGTGAAGGGTATGTCTAGACCCTGCACTGTTAATCACAGCGTGAGGCACGGCAAGCCCTCTTAGACCCCTGCAGTCTCAGGCTATTCACATGGGCGCTGCTGGAATCTCCAGCAGCGACTCTGCAAAGAGGCTTGGCGACTTACACGCTCCTGAGAAGCAGAGCGGCATCTACCCTGTGCTATAGGAGAGACATAACCGGCAGGGCCGGAATGGGAATAAAAACCAGCCCTGGCAAAGTGCTAGGCCGGCCCCCCTCCCCACTCGGGGGGGTTGGAGGTGCCGCCGCGCTCTTTGCCGGGGACGGTTTTCGGCCGATTTTGGTACAGGGCCGATTTTGCAAAACCGTCCCCCACCCGTGCGGCGCACCGGGGGATTGCCCGGTGCCCGCTATGGCCAGTCCGGCCATGATAACCGGAGCATGCAGTCCTGTCTATTAGGGTACCGGTACTCTCTCTGGCTAATGAGAAGTGCCGGTACTGAGGTCCATAAAATTCGGAAGTGCCGGTACTCAGTACCGGTGAGTACCGGCCCATATAAAGCACTGGGTGCAGGCAATGCCCAGAGGGTGTTACCAAGTTTAAAAATAACAAACTACTGAAGTTATACTATTACAAAATGAGACGCAATATGCCAGATACTTAGCCTATTCTTGACCCATAATTTGCTCAGTTTTGAAGCATAATTCCAGTGGCCCTTACTAAAATATAAGCCCTGACAAACGGTAAATAAATGTGAGCATATGAGGGATACCCATTGCAAAGTCCGAAAAAATAGGGGTCAACACCTGTGGAGAATACGGCTTCCTTGGCACAGCATAAGAACACTGCAATATCTCAATGGTGACCTATAAGAGTCTTTTGCTTTTTAGTAGGCCAGATCTGGTAGTTTAGTGGACTAACGCTCCCACCTTAGGGGTCTGTGCCTGTATTCCACCTCCTAATCACAGGTTCACATCCCTACAGGTTCACTCATCCTTCTGAGGTCAATAGATAAAATGAGTACCGTTGGGTAATAATAAACATCTGTTATTTAGTGCCAAACTACCCTTGGGTGAATTACGCTTTATAAATACACATCTGATGTTAAATCCGTGTGAAAAATTTGCGTTAAAGTGCATTACTTTATACCATGTTTTCCTAAATTTTCTCCCCTTTACTTCACAGATTATTAGCCACCATTTGTGAGGCAACAGGGCAGGAGTGGCAAAGACAGAGTATTGATGGAGCAAGGTTTCATATGTACAGAAACTTGCTTGGACTGAGCCCTCTCGAAATAACATGTAACTAATTAATCAACATGTTTTGTTTTACTAATATTTGCATTACACAACATTTCTAGTAAGAAGGGGAAGCTTGTCTATGTGCTTTAACTAACATTAACTAGAGTGTCCTAAAATGACAGCCGAAAACGCGGGAAACGTTCTGCGCATGCATCTGCCACATCTACGTGATATGACGTCTTTCGCTTTTGGTGGGAACTTCTTGCATCTGCGCACTAGTGCCAAGATGGCAGCTCACTGTTCACATACTAATGCACATGCTGCTGCTTGAACTAAAACTTGTGTGTTCTGCTTAACTATTAATGATATAGTTAAAACAAAGTAATGGGGTTAGAGTAGAAATAACTGGTATACAGTGCATTCATTTATTTTTGTATTCTAATGTGTCTCTCTTTGACTTTATTATTAGCTCGTATTTGGGCCTGAGGGTGACATGAACAGCCATATTGAATCTGCTCTGCGTATGTGCTAAGAACTTTGAGAGACCTCGAGCAGTGGCATTGAACTGCTGCCAGTGACTGTCTTTCCTGCAACGCGCCTGGGAACCACAACCCATACCATGGGAAAGGAAGACAACTTGCAACTTTATTAAACTTTGTATATTAAAATTGAAATAATATTGTGGGTGGAATAAAAATGCATGGGAAATTGAATTATGGGCGGAAACATTGATTGATTACATTGAATGAAAATGACCTCATACTGGTATGGTGTGATGACCTCTCCTCATCTTTCTGACCACTCAAATGAAGGGAACACATAGACTTTGCAACATTTAGGGGTGGTACATTGCCCTGAAATTGGTATAACTATGGTAGGCTTAGTTAGATGAAGTGTCCGACTTGTCACAGACCTGTCACTGACCCAACGTATGCTGAAGGAGAATCGAGAGCAGAGTGCTGGCGGAGCACTTTGTCAGAAGAATCGGGATTTTGCTGAGGGAGAAGTATCGATTACCCAGTCAGGGTTCCAAATTGCTGTAGAGAGGGGAGTGACGCTGGTGTTACACCAGCGGAGGTTACCTGTCTTGAGCTGCACCTGTCCTGTTCTGTGGGCACCTAATTAGTCAGGAGCCTTTTCCTTGTTCCATCCCGTGGCCAGGGTTGGTCTTTACACCATTCTAGGTAAATATAATCTATGTCGTATGTCCTTGTGCTATTTCCATTTCTCGCCCTTCCGAGGTACCAATGTCTAAAGTTGTTACTATAATTTCTTGCAAACTTTATGTTTTATTAATTATTCTCTTACTTGTAAAATTTCTGGTCACTCTATTGTGGCCTCAGACTCATCAAAATTTGCATAGCTAAAGTGTTTAAAACTTCTCCGGAGTCTGTGGTTATTTTAGGAAGATAAAATCATCAAAATTGCTACCCATTATGCTATCTCCCTTTCGATCCCTAGGACTTATAGCACAGGTGATCAAGGTTTGGTAAGTCATGGTATATAGGTATAAGTCCAAAGAAAATAAAATCCTGATAGGCAGTAAGTAGAAGCAGGATTACCGGTTCAAATGTGTGAATGTTTATGGGCCTAGGTGAGTATGACTAACTGAGCTGGTAATCCCGCGCCATCAGTATCAGCTGAGGGTAGAGTGTGTATAGAGAAGAAAATAGTGTGAGTCTACGTCGAAAATTGCTATGCACTGGTAAAAATGATGCTTTTGGTGGAGGTTGTTTTTTATGTGTATTTGAGGGCGATTTAATTTATGCAAAGGTATCATTCGGTGCTTCATTTGTAAAAGAATAAGTGCCGCGGCCCAAAGTTTTGCTCAGAAGCTTGATCACTGCGCTATCAAAAGTTGGGTCTGCCGAATACCATGGCTGTGCAGTCTTGATTCAACCTTAAGCCTCTTCTGCCCACGACCACAAGAAACTCCCTGCTCCTTTATCTCACTATTTCTGGTTTGTTTTATCCCTGTTGTTTTTGCCACTTTTTCCATTATTTCTCTCTCTTGCTCTGAGTCAAAGTCCAATCTGGAAAAATAAGTGCTGTCGCCTAAAAATTAGTGCATGTGGGCTCTACCTTTAACCACTGCCTCAAATTAGGCTCTGCTATCATTGCTAGTTCTAAAGCACTGCTTCTAATGATCTCTATGCCATCAGGGGTATTACTCTTGGGAAAAGCTTAAATATATCCCTATCCTCAGCCGACTCTCCTCTTGCAGGCTGAACCAAATGATGTTTCTCTCCAGCTTTAATCACCCCAGGAAGCAGAAAGCACTTAAAATAAAAGCTTCCCTGCTGGCGCACCCCCTCCCTTTCCAAACTCAGAGCATCGTCGCATAGTGCTAGCACACTGGGTTTTGTTTGTCAAATGATTGTTCCAAAATATACTATTTTGTGTGCCATAAAGTTAGCTGTTTTGAGCAGGCAGATGACAGTAAGCTAGGGCAGAGTCTTTCCAGATATAATATCATCTACCACTTAATTAGTTTGTTATTGAAGTAGTCCGAACATGCGGTGCCTTTCTTCAATACAAACAACTGGGAAGAATATATCAAGGAGAGAGCATGACCGAATTTACATTATCACCTTAAGAGGGCACCCGAGGGACCCTTACAGGAACTGTTTTATCTATAATGTTTAAAGACTCTCTCACCAAGAAAATGTGGCTGTGTGTTATCACTCCCCTGGCTACAGATGGGTGTACAGGCCTGTTGTTTCACACACCCCTGGCCTCAGGGTGGTGGGCAGGGCTGTGTGATATCACACCCCTGGCTGTGTTATCACACCCTTGGCTCCAGATGGGTGGGCAGGACTGTGTGTTATCACACCCCTGGCCTCAGATGGGTGGGCAGGGCTGTGTGCTATCACACCCCAGGCTGTGTTATCACACCCATGGCTTCAGATGGGTGGGCAGGGTTGAGTGTTATCGCACCCCTGGCTGTGTGATATCACACCCCTGGCTGTGTTATCACACCCTTGGCTTCAGATGGGTGGCAGGGCAGTGTGCTATCACACCCCTGCCTGTGTTATCACACCCATGGCTTCAGATGGGTGGGCAGGACTGTGTGTTATCACAGCTCAGCTACAGGTGGGTGTGCAAGACTGTGTGTTGTCACACCCCGGCTTCAGGTGGGCGGGCAAGGCTGTGTGTTATCACACCCCTAGCTTCAGGTGGGTGGGTGGGCAAGACTGTGTCTTATCACACCCCTGTCTACAGGTGGGTGGGCAGGGCTGTGTCTTATCACAACCCTTGCTCCAAGTGGGTGGGCAGGGCTGTGCTTTATCACACCCCTGTCTAGAGGTGGGTGGGCAGGGCTGTGTGTTATCACATCCCAGCTTCAGGTGTTTGGGCAGGGCTGTGTGTTATCACACACCTGGCTTCGGGTGTGTGGGTGGGCAGGGCTTTGGTTATCACACCCCTGGCTACAGGTAGGTGGGCAGGGATGTGTGCTATCATACCCATGGCTACAGGTGGGTGGGCAGGGCTATGTGCCTGTGCCTCATGGGAACAGTCCAGCCCGAACTGCCAAGCAATGCCTTCCCTGGACCGGAAAGAAGCATCCTGGGACCGGTTTCTGGCTAATCAACCGTCGTCAGTCAGGATAGCTTGAATCAAAGCAAAACCAAAGGGGATGATGGACGGGGTGTTGAACATTGTAAGCACTCACCCCCAGTCAACTGATCTGGGTTTAATCCATCCTTTGGTTTTGCTTTGCTAAGTTGGCAGGGTATGCCCAGACGTGGGTCCCTTGCTCACTTTGCCACAGGATTCAAGCTAGCCTGGCTGATGGCGGCTGATTAGCCAGAAACCGGTCCCAGGAGGCAGTTCGGGCTGGACTGTTCCCAGGAGGCACAGGGTCGGACTGATTTGCATATGGCCATGTCTGAACTGGGGTGGTGGAGTGAGCTAAAGAATGATGATGGATTAAACCCAGATCAGTTGACTGGGGGTGAGTGCATGCAATGTTCAACACTCCATCCGTCATCCCCTTTGGTTTTGCTTTGTTCGCCCTAAGTTGGCAGGGTATGCCAAGACATGGGTCCCTTGCTCTCTTTGCCACTGGATTCAAGCTAGCCTGGCTGATGACGGCTGATTAGCCAGAAACCGGTCCCAGGGTGCTTGTTTCCGGTACAGGGAAGACTGGGTCCCTTGCTCACTTTGCCACTGGATTCAAGCGAGCCTGGCTGATGAAGGCTGATTATCCAGAAACTGGTCCCAGGAGGCTTTTTTCTGATCCAGGGAAGACATGGCTTGGCAGTTCTGGCACAGGGTCAGACTGATTTGCATATGGCCATGTCTGAACTGGGGTGGCAGAGTGAGCTAAAGAATGATGATGGATTAAACCCAGATCAATGTAATGACTGGTGGTGAGTGCTTGCAATGTTTAACACTCCGTCCATCATCCCCTTTGGTTTTGCTTTGTCCGCCCTAAGTTGGCAGGGTATGCCCAGACATGGGTCCCTTGCTAACTTTGCCACTGGATTCAAGCTAGCCTGGCTTATGATGGCTGATTAGCCAGAAAACGGTCCCAGAATGCTTGTTTCGGGTCCAGGGAAGACATGGCTTGGCAGTTTGGGTTGGACTGTTCCCATGAGACACAGTGTCAGACTGATTTGCATATGGCCAAGTCTGAACTGGGGTGGCGGTGTGAGATAAAGAATGATGATGGATTAAACCCAGATCAGTTGACTGGGGGTGAGTGCTGGCAATGTTCAACACTCCGCCCATCATCCCCTTTGGTTTTGCTGTATTACTATGCCTACAGTTGGATAAAATGTATGATATATAATGTTTGCACTGTTTTATAATGGAAAACTGTACCTGTATCATTCTGGAATACTGTGTATGCAGTCAAGCTTGTTGAAATGCCAATAAATAATAAAAACAACAAAAAACTCTACCCTCATCAGGTGGTCTCTGGACCTCATAATAAATATCTGGAAAGGAGGAGGGAACATATGTTGGATTCAAACTATCACTGAATTATAAGGCTTACCATTTTTTCTAGGACTGGTATTTCCTGCTGCCCATGGTCCTCTCCATCTCTCTCTCTCTCTCTCTCTCTCTCTCTCTCTCTCTCTCTCTAGACTGCGTTAGGGCACCTATTACCTGTTTGCACCATGGCACACCTTTAAATAGGTGTGTTATGAGCAAACAGGTAAAGTTTGACCTATTAGAGCAAAAGTGATGCCCCCAGGGCAGCCGTGAACTCGTGCTGCGATAGGGGCAGCGCATTCAAGTGAAATACGGAGCGGCTGCTTCACCGTGTTTCACCGTTGCGGCAGTGTAGCGGGGTGGTGGGGACCGAGGCTAACAAAGACTGGTGGTCCGCTGCCAATAGTAACCCCTCTCTTTCATCGCTTCAGGACACCTGGGAAACGGAGTCCGAGGCGTGGTGGAGTCAGTTACAAGCACCTACGGAGGACTGTGCCTTTAAGAACGCCGAGGCAGACGTCGAAAGCACTCCCCCGTATGACGCGTTATTCTGCCAAGCGAGCCCATTGGAAGAGGAATGCACGCCCTTGAATGACGTGTCGTCAGTAGGGGAAAACAAAAGGCCAGAAGGAAACAGGACGGGGTGTCTCGACACCTGGAAGGAGCGCGGAGAGAGGCTGCCGAGGAAAGAGAAGGACCGAGCGAGGACGTGGCGGAGGAGCGGAGACCGGGAGTAGCTGTGCCTGGAGGCCAACGTTCCCAAGCACCGCCCAGCCACATCCACGGAGGAGTATGGCTCACATAGGTGCGTGACCGGGTAACGGGTTGGCTGGGTCGGCGTGGTAACGCCGTGTAAATAATGTAGAATGCGTCCGATCTTTCCGCCCTCCTCATTCAACCCCCCCTATCCTACGTCCCTCACCTTCTTTCCCCCCACCAACCGTGCACAGTCTAGAGATAGAGCACCAAAGTCACTGGTGTCCGCACTACCCGAGGGCCCCAAGGGGAATAGCAACTCAAACAGCAGAGCGCTAAAAGCCTTTCTTTGTCTCCCGCATGTGGCGCTGGGACCCGGCCCGAGACAGAAGCCTGGAAGACCCCGAGGAAGAAAGAAGACGGACTAGCCCTCGCAGATTCCGAGCCCTAGCCGATACCTTGGACCCTGCTACTTTGGCCCGAGAAAGACAGACTCAAAGAAAGAAAAAAACCTTTATAAAAATAAAACCACACCTACCTAGCTCTGTTGTCCGAGTCCCTCCTTCTGAACCGCCACAGGCAGCAACCCACTTGCATTTTGAAGAGGGATTAAAGATCCCTCTGCAGGTGGGGGCAGTGAGTGACTGCAACCACCTGTAAGGGGATGTCATAGGACCCCCTTGCTCCCCTCCAGAGGGCTGCCCTTGTGGGGCACACTGACATTGCATCACCTTTTTGTGGCGCTCATTCAGTGTGCCTCTTGACAACAATGCCTTTGCGCCCGTGGCCGTGATATGGCACGGGCGCATAGGTAAAGAGATTCCCTCATTTGAATGGGGCTACGCTCCAATGCAAATGAGGGAACGCCCACTTAAGATAGTGCTGGCGCTGCATGTGCGCCAGCACTATCTGTAGTACAGAAGGGGGTGCCCAAAGTGCCCCGAGGTGCACAATGCGGGTGCACATGCCCGTTATGCCCCTGAGGTACTTTCTGTAATACGGACACTGGTGTTCCTAGAGCAAAGACAACAAGAGCTGCCGCTGCTGTGTCTGAAAAGCCCAGCTAAGCATCATTGCACTCAACAGCCTTGCTCTCCTGAAGGGTCCCCCAACGATGATAGCACTTTAGGGGTGGGGCATCTCTCCACACACCAATGCTTGTTCAGTGCTGAGAACCCAGAGACAATTTGACATTCACTGAATAATATGTCATCCACACTCGCTGAGCATGGACTGTCTCAGAAGAAGCCTGCTCTTACAACCTACAGTGCAAGACTTGTCACCCTTTCCTACTGCCTCCAGGTAAGGCCCTGTAGGAGGCTATAGTTGTATAAATTAGTCCATAGTGGTTAGCCAAGCCCCTTGATGAAATGAGAAACATTCTAACTCTGCTTCAGAGACTATACAACTAATTCCATTGCACATAGTGAATGTTCAAGGAAGGGCACAGCTTCAGCACAGCTATTGCCCAGGCAACTAGACACTTTGGGGAAGATTTACAAGCCCCCTGCGTCACCAGTACGTCACTTTTCGTGATGTACTGGTGGCGCAGGGGGCTCCTCCATTTTTACAAGGACAGGAAAAGCCACCCTGCGTGACTTTTCATCTCCTTGTAAATGCGTCCCCTTCACATGCAGCACTTTGCGTTGAAGGGGCGTTCCATGGGTGTTGCTGTGGTTGCTCCCACGCAACACCCATGGAACAAGACACATCTCCAGATTTACGAGAAATCGTAAATCTGGAGATGCGTCTGAATGCTACGCCACCCTAGAGGTGGCGTAGGGAGGCGCAACGAGGAGAAATGTTTTCATTTCTCCTCGTTTTTTCCTCTTTCAATGCGTGCTGCATTCTACAGTACGCATTGAAAGAGGAAAATCCTTTAGTGATTGTTTTTATACAGGAAGGGGCACCTTCCTGCACAAAAACAATCTCCCCATGGCGCAGGCATCCTTGCACCATGGTGCAAGGGTGCCTGCGCAGGCGCTTGGCAGCTGTTTGTGCGCCAGCGCAGGGGAGAGCACAGGAATGCGACATATTCTTGTAAATATGTCGCATTCCTGTGCTCTGAAAGTGCTGCAGCGTGGCGCAGCCAAAGGGCTTGCGGTGCCACACTTCGGCACCTTCTTGTAGATCTGCCCCTTTATATCTTCATCAGGCTCTGACCAATGTGAAAAGTGTTCCCCTTTCTTTTGCATTATCTCCTGTCTTCCAAGCCTCTCGTCTCCAGGCAACGCTAACACCTCAAGCCATTTTTCAGTTTTCCACCGGGATTGCATAAACTGCCATCTGCAACCTGCCTGTCTCTTCTGCCCGACTTATCCTGGCTGTGCCACCTTTGCTGATCTAGCAACCATGATGCTCCTGTCACTCCCTCAGAATCTTGATTGGGAAGAGGCACTGCTGGCACAAACTACACTGCTGTACAAACTATCTTAGACCTTCATATCTTTGGGATAATATACTTTTCCACAAGGCCTCATCTGTGATCACCAATGTGTCTGGGAAAAGGGAGAATTCTTCTAGTGAGGGAAGTGACTATATGGGACAGCATAGTGAACTTTTATATAATACACAGTACTGTTGCACTAACCTTGACCTCCCCACAGGAGGAGGCAATACATCCTGTATGTTTGTTCTATACATCGTGAGTTATCTGGTTTGTCTCATATGCCTTGCTCCATTGTTTTGCTCCACAGTATGCCTGGTGCCCAATCTCCTCCTGCCTCAGATACCAGGGCAGGAAACCCCGAGCAAACGCCATGGGAGGTGATAATTTCCTTTCTCTTTCTCATGGACTCAGGATACCTGCTGGTCACAGGGCTCATGCTGTACACAGGACAGTGTGTTGGAGATTCAGGTTTGCTCAGGAGAGCCCATAAATCCACAAACCCCACCTACAGATGGTGGAATGTTTAATTTTGTGCTTGCATAAAGTAGGGTTCACTTATTCGCATTCACTCCGTATCTCTTCGTAAGCACGGTAATTGTCCTAATCCCAATATGTTTGATAGCATCCTATTATGTTTCAGCCACAGTGCACAGAGACATCCTTCACTCGTCTTTCTTAGAGACCTCTCAGGATGAGCTGAAGAAATCATCTTTCCTTCTTTGCTAGACATATTCAGGACCAATGATTAGGCCAGCTTAGATTCCAAAAAGGCAAGAAACCCCAATAGATGGCAAGTGAAAAAGTATAAAAGTGGCAATTTTTGCAGGGAAATCCTTAACTATGATTGATGCAAATTCTATCCTCAAGACCTCAAAGGGGCATTCTCCCTACATGGCTCACTCAAAGATAACTGGATTTGTCTCTTCTGCTCCCAAATCTCAAGTCCCATTCCTACACAAACAATATTACATCCTAGAAGGAGTTCTGGGAAGAAAGTTTGTCAGAGTTGAATTTCTGATTTGAGAAATAAACTATTTGGACAATGCTCTAGGGATCTGCTGTGCATGATTGTCGACGGACAATTTTAAGTCCCTGATTTTAAGCCGTTTGTCTCAATCACCCAAACCTTCATGCAGCAGTCACACCTGCTGTTGTCAATTCGCCTAAAGGCAGGTGAATATTTATTCCAGAAGGGCTCCTTCTTAAATGATGGGAGTCATTTAAGGGTGAAAACACCATGGCAGAATGTATGCCATCTCTTGCCACTTAGTTTATTCCTGAAGATAAATCCCCAAAGTGGGGGCTTTCTACCCAAGTTTGGGGAGGATTTTTCTCTTCCAAACGGCCAAGATTTCAATGAAGGTCCTAGACAGAAAAGTTATTGGTGGAGCTGCCCTTAATATTGCAGCCCCTCCTAACAGCATTAGAGTCACAAAATTACTACATTCCACCGCACACATTTGGGTGTGCATGTGTTAGGATGAGGAAACAACCTTTACATAGCAGTCATTACATTGCAACATCCTTTATATCGCATGTCATTACAACGCAGCCATGTGTTATGTGATGTGTTAGCCCATGAAGCCAGGCCTATTATTTTTGCTATAAAATGGTGAGCACGGTCATCATGCAGCAAAAAATGCTGTCTTGGGAGCGCAAGCCACCCAAAGTTGCGGCAACACAATGAGGCAAAAAAACAGTAAGGTAAACAGATATGAATAGACCGAATACACAGTAATAGAAAAAAATGGCAAATAAATATGGCAAATAAAATGTAATGTAATAGAAGCGTAACTTGAGGTACTTATCTTAACTGCGAGCAGCAAGAAAAGAGGACTGTTCATAGGCAGGTGGGAAGATATAGGTGCGGCTGTATCCCTATTGGTTGGAATCGCTCTTTCTTTTCTCCCAATGACTAGCCTTCCCTAAGCCTTATGAAAGCCTTATGAAAGTTGTAGTTTTGTTACGTTTCTTGACGGCTACTGTTAATAAAATGCAAGATCAGAGAAGCATAATAATAGGAGCATCCAGTCTTGCAATAAAATTGAGTGAGCTAGTAATAGTATGTGATTTCTGAGGTTCCATGGATAACACCAGTACTTGCCAGAAGGATTACATAGTTGCTTGTGAGTTCCACATGTCTCAAAGAACTGGCCTTTCGGTTATCATCCAGCAATGTATGGTTCATGCTCTGTTTTGCTAGACATCATTTCGCAATCTTAGGGTATGCTCAGATTCGCCACCAAACTAGGGTGCACAGACATTGATCCACATTCTGTCCATCACTGTTGTGTTTGCAATTACCGCTCAGAGTGATTTCACAGCACTCATCTGATTTTGAATAAAAGACAATGTCTGTTAACTCCTTTATAGAACCAGTCATGACTCAAAAGGGACCCTTAGCCTCTGAGGCACAATGTAAAGTGTTAGCAAACTATTTTCTTAAGGAAGTCAACAATATTTGCACTTCTCTGCCCAAGGAAATGGCCTCAAATACAGCTGCTAAAATGCGCTTAGATGGGATAGCCAAGGAGAAATTGTCAGCTTTCCTGGTGGTCAGAAATTAGGATATTGAAGGAATTATCACTTCAATTAAATCAGGATCTCCATTGGACCCAGCCCATTCCAACATTCTCATGAAATCCTGAAATGTCTTTTTTTCCGGTCCTAACATTTTCAACTACTCTCTGGAGAGTGCTGTTCTAGCAGCCACCTGGAAACCTGCAGCTGTGAGACCTCTCTCAAAGAAACCATGCCTAGACCCTGCACAAACAGAAAACTTTAGACCAATCTCTGCTCCCTGATGTCAGGAAAATTGTAGAGAAATGTGTTAAACATCTCTTCTCATTTTGGAGGATCGGGGAATTTTACACCCCACTCAAACTTGCTTCCAGGCTGTAAGTAGTATGGAAACAGTTCTGTTAGCTGTTACTGATGAGATGAAAAAAGTCTGGTTCAAGGCAGATCTGCCACAGTTATACTATTGGATTTAAGCGCCACTTTCAATACGGTGTCACACTCAATTCTAATCCAGAGATTGGAAGAAGTTGACATTACGGGAACAGCTCTCAGGTGGTTTACTTAATTTCTTAAGAGCAAGGAGTCCTTCTGGTCAGACTCACATATATTGAACCTGGAGTTCCACAGGGCTCCTCTTTGAGCCCAACGCTGTTCAATATTTATGTTCGCCCGTTTGCAGAGATTATAAATGGGCATGGTTTCTCAATGGTGTCATACACAAATGACACACAGATAATCAACTCATTAACTCCTGACACAGAAGCACTTTCCAAGCAACTAAATGCCTTCCTTAAGCAAGTAACTTATCGGATGTCTAGCAGCAGCCTGAAATTAAATGGGGATAAAACCAAAGAGGTGGTAGTTGGCAATAATACCTCCCATTAGACTGAACTATGCTGGCCCAACTCCTTCGGAGACCATTCCCCCGAAAACTAGACTTGGCTTTTGGATTTATAGTAAACTAACTACGGAGGTTCAATTTAGGAAACTAGCCGCCAGCTCAGGACTCTTAGAAAGCTACTGCATTGGCTACCTTGTGCCACCCACAGAACGGTAGTTCAGGGACTCGCGCTATCTTGTCTGGACTACGGGAACTCGCTATACTTGGCCAGTCCTAAATTTGTGGTTAGAAGACTCAAAGAGGCCCTAAATGCTACAGAATGTATTCTGCTAAAAATATCAAATCTTCACTCTGTCACCTCTATTTTGGTGTCCCTCCACTGGCTGCCAGTGTCCAAGAGAATGTTAAGCCCTCACAACCCTGGAGTATCTTTACGATCTGCTGACCAGAGGATTTTCACAGCGCCCATGGTAAAGAAAGCAAGATGTGGTGGATGCTCGGGTACCTATTTGGTGTCCAAACTCTGGAATGCGCTGCCATTATTATTCAGAAAGACCAAGGAGGAACTCAGGGGCATATTCACAAGGGAATGGCGAAAAGTGTCATTAAGCAAAAATTGCTGACGCCACGCTCGGCCATTCTAAAAACGCAAGGATATGTCATATTCAAAAGAATACGGAGCACCCCTGCATTTCTCTTAGAGCGAGCGATAAATCGAGCTGCCTAGCACCAACAAAGTCTCCTTTGCACCATAGAGCAATGGTAATTGCGTTGGGAGGAATGATTGTTTATCCGCAGGAAGGTGTTCCTTCCCCCCAAATAAACAATCCAGAATGGCAAATTGTAACTTCTATGTGTGCTGCAGTGTGCAGCGCACATAGAAATTGCAAATCATCATTTTTTAAATGATTGTTTATGTGCAGGAAGAGACACCTTCCTGCACATGAACAGTCATTCATGGTGATTTGCTGTTTCTATGTGTGCTACACAATGCAGCACACATAGAAACAGCAAAAACGACAAGAAATTAAGCATATCTCAGCTTTTTGCCATGTTAAGACAAGGCTTTCCCTGGTCTTAATTTTGGCGCTGCCTCCTATTAATGCCACCCTTGAAATAGTGGGCAGCGTCAAAATCAATGGGTGTTCAGCGGAACACCCAGAGCAACATCCATTGCATGCCCCATTCACGCTAAGTGTAGTGTGAAAGGGGACCTTATTTACAATACAGCATTAAGTCACGTTAAATGGCTTAATGCCATCTTATAAATATGTCCAAGGGTTTATTACCACAGAAACATCGTAAAAAGTGACGTTCCTGTGGTGATAGGGGCTTGTATATATGCCCCTCAGTTTTAGGAAACAGCTGAAGACCTACCTTTTTCAGTAATATGACTTCTTATCAAAGGGAGACTATGCGACGGACATGACAATTAGTGCTGGGAGGCCCGATGGGTAGCCATGCACTTTAGAAGTGGCTGGAGGTGTTACATAGGGCACTGTACAGCTACTTGGTTGTTCTCAAATAAAATAGTTGAAAAGATATGCCAGGCATTGTTTGGACATTAAGACCCAGATATATCAAGGTTTTGTGTCAACCTTGTGTCACGTAAGGAGACGCAGGGCGATGAAAAAAGAGAATGAGATTTACCAAGGCCCGCAATGCCACCTTGTGTGGCCTTGCATGGCTTGGTAAATCTGGAGAAATGCAAGACAGCGCAGGTCACTGCCTTGCGTTACTCTGCATGGTGAAGCTTTACATAGGTGAAGCATGGATCTTCACACCACTGGCGGCTAGTAGGAAATAAGTGTTGTGAGGAAGGGGTGCAGGGGCAATGGAAGGGGGGTTTGAAAATATATTTTTTTTAACTCACTAACCTATTCCATTGCCCACATCTTTCCTCCACTTCTCTGCTCTTCTTGACTCCAGTACGGAAGAAGATGCAGGAAGCACACGGGCACACAGGCTCCCCTGAGCCAATCAAAATGGTGCAATGAAGCATTGTGATTGGTGTGAGCATCTGAGCACTGTGGATCGGCGCTCAGATCAGGACAGGAAGCCTGTGCTTATTGCCTACCAGGCTGTCCATTACAACCTGGTGGGGAATATGCATTGTGTACATAGTCCACTCCTCCTTCCTGAGCCACCAACCCCGCCACGCCGAACCCAGCGCTGCAGCAACCAAAAATACATTGATAATGTTCCGTTTTATTTTTCTCTCTTCTGCTGCTCTAAGAGCAGTGGAGCACCTATCTACCCATGTAATCTGAAGCATTCCCAGATTTACCAACACTAGTAGACCTGGGAATGCGTCAGATTTGGATGTACGTTGTTACAACGCATGCTTTTACCACGCATGCTGTAACAACGCAAGTTTTACAGCACAAGCCTTTACAACGCATTGCTTTGGGGGGTGCTGGATAGTGAATAGTTTAATTTACTACTCCAACTCCAGTCCCCGTGGATAGTAGGGAAGGTGTTGGATAGTAAATTAAAACTATTCCCTATCCTAGAGCGCCCCCAGTGCAATGCGTTGTAATGGTTTTCGTTGTAAAACCTGCGTTGTAAAAGCACTGCGTGGTAAAAGTTACGTGGTAAAGAATGTTTACCATCAGATTTGTACTCTGTCCCAAAAGAGGCAGAACAAGGAGAATTAGTCCTCATTGTTTCCTATTTTCTAAGTGTAGAAAGAGGGAATTTGCATCTAAGGATTTTTTTGTGCAGGAAGGTATCCCTTCCTGCATAGCAGCAATCATGCCTGTAATGCAGCTACCCTTGCACCATGGCACAAGGGTACCTGCATTGGCGCTAGATTATGTGGCAGTGCAGGCAGAGGACAGGAAGGCACCATATCTTGATAGATATGTGCATTCCTGCCCTCTCCCTGTTACTGTGTTGTGTTGTGTTGCATGAAAAAATTATAAATCTGGCCTTCGGCCCTATTAAAAAAAAGTCATGATTCAACGCTTTGTTATATAACTTTTTACATGGCAGAAGAGTTTAAATTAGTGAGCAACGACTGGAGCCCTGAAGAAAAATATACACACAATTTGAGAGCACACAAAAGGAGCAAAATCATTAACTAAAACATGCGTTGTCACTTAGACATCAGTGACTGAGCAAGTGCTGTAAAGAATAATTTCTTTAATGCAAAGATTTGATCCTAACGTTTCAAAGGGAACGACAAGTAACCATCCCCACGAGGCCGTCAATAATGTGGATACTTATAGCCAAAGCAACAAACTGATGAAAAGTAATAACAGAGAACGTGTCAGTTTAGGGCTAAGCCTCTTATAAACCTAAATATTCCATCCCAGATCCCCAATCCCTGGTTTATCTACCAGTTTATTAGATTTGCAAGTAGCTCTGATCAAAATCTGAAATAGACTGCACGTTTCGGTTATAAATTCAGCATTGTATGACTCTCGACACCACATCATATGAAATATTTTCAGAACGCAACAATGTGATTAGATCACCCCCTGTGTGGGCTCCATTTAGCAAACATGTTTCAGTAATTGTCTTGCATAGCCAGCTCAAGATCTTGTGCGATATTAGAGCACTAGGGTCATTATTATGAGTATAGATGGTATTTATTTCACATGATAAATCACAATACCAAAGTACCACCTATTGCGAGTTGTTGGGAAATAATGTGTTTAATGCACCAGAATTCACATGATACGGTAAATACCATACGGTTGTACCCTGTTACATTTCGGCATGTTTGACCTGTCGAAATCTAACGATGGTTGAGTTATTTAATGCATCTGATAATTATCGGATACGTTAAATTCTTAACAACTCGTCAGAATTAACTACCCAACTCAAACCAGGGCATATGTCCCTGAACATGAGTGGGTCCGTGTTTTTTTTACCTCTGCGTAAAACCCTGTTTCTGCGGTGGTTGGATTTCATTACAAGAACGGAGGCTACATTATGCAATGACTTTTAATTGCAGATCCAAGCTAGTCGCATCACAATAAAAAGGTTCCAAAAAGAACACTGAGATACAGTAAGACATTACACATAGCAACCATCAGCCTCTTTTAAATGCGGCTCCAAGCAGATAAGTAGCTCATATTTTTCTCCCTTATCTTAACACTATGGTCATTTAATATTGTTATGGATCTTATTTTCTGGGGAGGTTTTATTTGAGGTTGAGTTATTTCTCACTATTTATGCTGTTGAATTCTCTTCTATCTACCCTTATGTAGTTTTACCTACACTTCCTACCCCCCCCCCTCCCACCTCCCCGGATCTGCAATTTACGGAGATCCTACCTTCCCCTTTCACTGTTTAGGCTTTAACCTTGTCGCCTTTACCCCCCTTTACGAGTCACTTCCCCCTCGTGAGCGCACATCCGTATTCCCTCGCACGAGATCGGCGCAAGTGTTACTTTGCCGAATTGAATGATTTTGCCCGAGTTGAAGACACATAACTCCGTTTATTTATGATTTTGCCCCCGCAGTGAACCATGCGCCTTCTCTCTCACACGCGCTACCTCGGGAGACAATTCCCGCTTCGTGAAAACGGAAGCAATTAATAAACGCCGTACCTTTCTCGCGTCGAGCTCCCAGACAACCCTTGCTTCGTGACTGAAGCAAACTGACTAAACGCCATACCTTTCTCTACGCCGAACTTCCCTCTCCGCCCGAATCCCGATGAGGGTAACGAGCATATGTTTATTAGAGGAAAGTTCCCTGGCGAGCCTCACGCTTCGTGAGTGTCTCGCCTAGGGACTTTCCTCTCAACCCATGACAGTTGAGATTCAGCTGTTCATAGACGCCGGAACCTCGCTATTTATGCTCGCAAAACTAGTGTCAGGCCTGAAAAGATTAAAAAAAAAAAAAAAAGGGGGAGTTTAAAGGTATTTGATTTATATGCCTATATACCTATATGCTATATGCTTAACTTCTCTCTAAAGATTCCCTTTCTTTAGATCAGCCCTTTACTTCACCCCATTTCATAAAAAAAATATATATATATAGAACTAAGGGTGAATAGTCTCATACATATAAAAAAAAAAAGAGAAAAGCATTATGGAAAACCTTTCTGATTCAGATTCAGAAGGAAACAGTGCTACGATCCCTAACTTTAATAGGGAGGATATCCGGACTATGATCCAGAAAGAAATGAAATCCTGCCTTAGAGAGACCTTTGCCCAATTTGCCCCCTTTAAGAGACCAATACCTCCACAAGAGGATATCTCTGATGTTTTTAATGGTGAGAAAGTTGGTGCTAAACGTACTAAAAAAAGTAACAACACTACTACCGAGACCCATGTGAGCACGGGAGGTCCTAGCACCTCTGATATTGTTGGTGGTCCTGGCACCACAAAATTTTCGGATGGTCCTCGCACCTCAAATAATAGAGATGTCCTTTATGACACACATCATTCGGGTGCCTCTTACGGCCCAAATACCTTGGATGCCCTTAGCGACTCATTATCACTAACTGCTCAAGACTTCCAGGATGGCTCGGATAATAATGATGACTTAGATCCAGATGAATACGTTCTGGATTTAGATGATGAGGATGTTGGAATTTTTGACGAGGATGAAGCCCCCTCTACATCCAAGGATAGTATTTTAAATCCCTTGGGAGAGGAGATGTTTTCCCCCCTAAATCTAAAGCATCCACGTTTCACACAATGGTCCCCTCAGGAGCATGTATCAAAATTTATCAAAAAATGGATTCGATTTCCCCTTGAAAGAGGAACAAGGAATATTTTAAGGGCTGAGTGTTCAAGACCCTCAATCGATGAGAAGGCATGTTATGCTCCTAATTTGATCCTGAATTAATCAAATACCTATTTAGACTTGATCGTGACCCTAGAAAAGGTCTTGAAAAAGCGTTAAAAGGGTGCCAAGATCGCCTATTAGACGTGCTTGGTCCATTGAGTAGAATTCTTGACTCCGCTGGGGAATGTTACCTTAAAGGTACCCAGCTTGATACTGATCTAATAAGAGGTTGGAGTCAGAGAGCCCTCATTCTCCTAGGTAATGCCAATACTAGTATCAACGCTGAAAGGCGTAGGCTCATCCTTTTTAAACTGGACCCTAAACTCACAGATATGGCTGAGAAGGAACCTTCATTGAAACCAAAAGCCCTACTTTTTGGTGAAGAGCTTATAAGATCTTTAGGAAAGTACGTCTCAACTTTTACTGCTCTTGATAAGGCCCAAAAGAATATGAAGAGAGAATTCAGCTATAATGTTTTTGGAAGGGCCGGAAGAAGGGGCCTCCCTTCCGGCCGGTATAACCAAAGGCCCTACCAGAGATCACACCCCTTTGGAAGAGGCTCATACCAGAACAATTACTTCAACACCTCCAACCGCGGAAGAGGAAATCGAGCAAGAGGTGGAAGATCTCGATCATCTTTCTCATCAAACCCTCCAAGTAAGTTCCCTTCATTTACTTTCTCCTTCTTCCCCTCCAAAAGTAGGAGGCAGACTGAAACTTTTTTCAAAAAAATGGGAGGAAATAACTCAAGATCCGTGGGTTTTATCCACAGTAACAGGCTTTATGATAGATTTCGTTCAAACTCCGTTTCAAACCTTATTCCCGAAGGATATTCCCATCTCAATGGAGAAGGAGAAAATAGTAGAGGAAGAGATATCTTCTATGCTCCAAAAAGGAGCAATATTAGAAGTTCCCATGGATTCCCTAACCTTTGTAAGCTCTTTGTTTCTTGTCGAGAAAAAAGGAAAAGGTTGGAGACCAGTTATAAATTTGAAGGGCCTGAACAAATTTCTCGTTTACAGGCATTTCAAAATGGAAGGGATACATCTTCTGAGAGACCTTCTTCAAAAAGAAGACTGGTTAGTCAAACTAGATTTGAAGGACGCCTACTTCACTATTCCGATGGCGAAAATACATCAACCTTACCTACAATTTCTTTGGAAAAATCATCTTTATCAGTTCAGGGCTCTTCCCTTCAGGCTTTCGTCCGCCCCTTGGTGTTTTACCAAGGTAATGAGAGCAGTAACCTCCTTCCTAAGAGAACGGGGTGTTCGTCTTATTATTTACCTCGACGACATCTTAATAATGTCCCAGGACCTACCTCAGATTCACATCGACCTAGAAACAGTTATGAATCTGCTGGAAAGTCTAGGTTTCATTGTCAACAAAGAGAAATCTATTCTAACCCCCTCCAAGTCTCTGGAGTTCCTGGGTTTCACTCTCGACACTTCCAAGTGTCTTCTTCTTTTACCTCCTTCAAAAATCTCAAAGATCAAGAAAGAGATTCGTCATGTCTTAAGACAGGAAGACATCCCTTTAAGGGAACTGGCAAGACTTCTAGGTCTCTTATCTTCTTCCATCCAAGCGATCTTCCCAGGTCCTCTGAATTACCGGGCCTTACAAAGGATAAAAGGAAGGGCGTTGAGGTCCGGTCTTTGGTACGAAGACCGAATCACCCTAGATTTGGAGGCCAAAACAGAATTGAACTGGTGGTTAAAAAACCTGGAAGCTTGGAATGGGAAAGCAATTTTCGGATCAGAACCGGATTTTGTGCTGGAATCAGACGCTTCCCTTCATGGTTGGGGAGCTTGTATCCTAGACCAGAATACGGGAGGTGTCTGGTCTCAAGAGGAATCATCTCACCACATCAATTTCCTAGAACTTACTGCTGGCCTATACACCCTTATGAGTTTCAAGCACTCAATTCAAGGAAGATCGGTTGTTCTGAAAATGGACAATGTTTCGGCAGTGGCCTACATCAATCGGTTGGGAGGCACGAAGTCTGCCGATCTTTCGAATCTAGCAAGGAAACTCTGGATGTTCTGTTTAGAACACAAAATTGCCCTCAGAGCGGAATACTACCCAGGGAAGTCGAATGTTTCTGCCGATTGGAATTCCAGATTCCTTTCGGACTACAGCGATTGGAAACTGAACGTCGCTGTCTTCGACTCACTGAATTCTTATTGGGGTCCATTAGAGATAGACCTATTCGCGAGCCGTCTCACCTTTCAACTAGAGCGTTACTTCAGCTGGATGCCTGATCCCGGCGCACAGGAAGTGAACGCATTTCTCCAAACCTGGTCAGGGATCAATGCTTATGCCTTTCCCCCATTCGCAATGATACAGAGAGCCCTGCAGAAAGTGAGGCAGGATCGATGCTCTCTAGTCTTAATAACTCCCTTCTGGCCATCACAAGCGTGGTTCCCCACTGTTCTGGAACTGACCTTTGAAATTCCATTTCTGATTCCCTCCCTGAAAGATCTACTTACAGACGTAAACGGAGATCCTCACCTAATGACCCTATCAAGGAGTTTGAACCTTCTTGCCTGGAGAGTGTCAGGCGATCTAACGAAGTCTCAGGACTTTCGTCATCAGCTTCTACTCTCCTCAAAGAGTCATGGGCACCGGGAACTCACTACAGATACAACAATATCTGGAAATGCTGGCTTCGTTGGTGCATGGAGAGGGATTTGGATCCCACTCAAGCACCTATCGTTGATATAGTGAATTTCCTCGCTGAACTCTTCGACAAGGGATTGAGTTATAGATCAATCAACTGTTATAGATCAGCGATCTCTGCTAGTCATGTCCTCTTTAACGGTAAGTCAATCGGTAAGAATGTGATTGTTTGTAGGGTAATGAAGAGCATCCGTTTGAAGAGGCCCCCAAGGCCGAAATATAATACTCTCTGGGATGTGAATTTGATTCTAGATCTCTTCACTTCCTGGCCAGATAATTCATTTTTGAGCAGAAAGTTTCTTTCTTTTAAACTCGCAACTCTTCTTTGCCTTATCTCCTGTCGTAGAGTTTCTGATGTTAAACCTCTGGAGATTTCTAATATATCTTATAATTTATTTGGAGTTAAATTTGAAGTCTATAGAAGAACCAAAACCATGTCTGATTCAATCTTCTATCCTCGTTTCAATCCTTCCCCGAAACTTTGTGTGGTTGATTGTATGAAAGCGTATGATATGACAATGTCTAATCTTCGACCGCTTAATGAGAACCAACTTCTCATTTCTTTTGTTAAGCCTCATAAGGCTATTTCCTCCACTTCCATTGCCAGATGGGTTAAGTCTGCTATGTCTCTAGCTGGTATTGATATTTCCAAATTTCAAGCTCATTCTCTTAGAGGTGCCATGGCAAGTAAATCTCTTTGGTCCGGAGGTAAGTTGGATAATATCCTTAAAGCTGCAGACTGGTCTAATGCAATTACCTTTGCAAGACATTGTTTTAAACCAATTGAACATATGTCTAATGTAGTTTTACAGGGCTACCAACATGCATAATGTAGCCTCCGTTCTTGTAATGAAATTGCGATTCTCCTATTAACATGCCTAGAGAATCTAGATTTCATTAAAGACACGGAGGCTCACATTATCCCTCCCAACCCATCCCTGTTTGGTATTGGGTTTAATTTAACATGATGTTATTCATAATCTTAATGATATGTATTTTGAATTGTTTAGAATTTATTGTTCAATTGTTCACCTGGTGAATTTGCTTACATTGTTTTTTAGGATGCAATTTTCATTGTCCTCTTTCTTTCAGATAACCCTTCTACTTAATCTACTTTTGACGTTTCATCATCAGGAGGTCGTTCAATTGTCTTCTTCTTCTTCAATTTTGCTTCTGTTTACTTGGAATCTCCTGGAATCTACTGGATCTACTTTCGCCAGATTTAAAAGAGGCTGATGGTTGCTATGTGTAATGTCTTACTGTATCTCAGTGTTCTTTTTGGAACCTTTTTATTGTGATGCGACTAGCTTGGATCTGCAATTAAAAGTCATTGCATAATGTGAACCTCCGTGTCTTTAATGAAATCTAGATTCTCTAGGCATGTTAATAGGAGAATCGCAATTTACAATTTGGATGGTATTTACTGCATACGGAAATTACTGGTAATGTTAAAGATCTAACCCTTCCCTAAAATTTGGCAGGTCAAGCCTGCCGGATTTTAACAGGGGATTAATGCACAATATTTACAGCGCAATGCCATTTTTGGTGCAGATTTTGGTGTTTTAAGTACCAAAAAGTTCATGTTATTCCCCAGAAACTCGTGGTAGATGCTTTTTATTGTACCTGATAAATAAAGTACCCTGGGGTACTGTTATTTATAGGGTAGAATAAAAATCACTTGGTTTCCGACAACTCAGAATCAGGGTCTGAAGGGAACAAATGGGACATGAATCTTGATGCTTACATCAGACCTTTATAGAGGGTATGACATTGTATTCTAGTCGAAATCTAATCGTGACATTCTAGCCTCAACTTCAAAAAAAGAGCTCAAACTCCTATTTTTCAAACAACACCATGTCAAAATAGAGCTTTCTTGATTACTGTGTATTCTGGATAAATACTGCCAAACCCCTACCCCACCAAGCTCAACCACCTGCTGGCCACCTCTTACTCATACTGCACCACCACCACCATAGAGCCTCCCTCCGTGTCGGTAATTCCACTACTTCACCTTCTCATGTTTTTCTGCAGCTACTCCTTGTTGTTGTACCTTGGTATCCCTTACGGCCAGGTTCATCATTGTAAATTCGGCTCGCAATGGGCCAGATTCTGAGAATCCGGCCCTTTGCGAGCGCTATTTTTGCATTTGGGATTCATCATCCCAAATGCAAAAATCGCAATTACCGAAATCGCTTAATTGCGAAGAATCGCATTTAAGGAATCTCAATTAGAGATTCCTTAAATGGTAATCATGTACCTTTTTAAAATTGCGAATTCGCAATATGAGGCCGCTATTTACCGCGAAGTGTAACTTCGTGGTAAACAGCGAAAACTTAGAAAAATGCACTTTAGTGCATTTTTCTAAGTTGTATGTTACACACACACATGTCCTTTGGACATGTGTGTGCGCAACACCTGTGTACATTTGCATGTGACCAATTACCTACAAGAGCCTCACTTCGTTTTCAAGACTCCTCCATTACATAGCGATGAGCAATATTAGTCCACATACATGCAGACGGGCATAAAAACCGATACAATATAAGACATTATTTATGGAAAATAGTATATGACGTGAAGGAGCGGCTGGAGGGGGGAAGATGAATGTCAAGAAGCAGGTGATGGAGTAAGGGGAAACATCACAGTGCTGTGAGGAGATAAAGGTGTTACGTTTCTAGCATCTCAAATGAGAACATCTTTCTGAGGAGTTAAAATCTTAACCCACTTTTCAAAGCTCCCATCCCACTTCTTTCCTTTGTCCTCAAAAATTCTCTAATTTGTTTTAGATTTTTGGTGATTTATTATTGGTGCCTAATGTTAAAGGAGCCCCCTGAACAACACCTCCAATGCTCCGGAGGGACACCCGTAGTGATCACTGGGACTAGGGGCACCCCAGACTGGCTCCTCATACTGTGGACTCCTGAGGGGCAGTATATACCTGCATATCCCCCACCGCTCAGTCTTAGTTTGAGCACAGTTTGAATAGTTTTAGATGCAGCAGGAGGGTGATGCATATTTGTCCCAAATACAATAATCCTGGAACCCAATATTGGAGACCTCCTTTTCCCCTTGGAGTGATTGCGAACAATATGGAGGTCCTGAACAACAGAAAAACTGCAGTCTATGGATAATCACGACTCAACACTGGGGACCTCTGTTTGCTTTTCCCAATGGATCATCAAACCTCCCTTTGAGTCAGAGAGTGGGTTAAAATGGAGGACAATGCATAATAGAAACAGGGTACATTTGCTATTCCCAGCAATGCACTTCCTCCACAGAGTGAGAAGGAGCCAGTAAATCTACCACCAACTTGGTTGGCTATGAGGCAGAACTTAGAGCATGATCCTAGTTGTAAATAAAAGCTGGAGCTGACATGTGTCGGGTGTGCACATAGGGCGCAGTGCAGATCAGGTGCAGAGGTGGGGGTTGAGGTAAATGACAGGCATCCCGCCCAGGCACTATGCACACAGATAACAATGTAACAAGGCTCAGCAAAATTTGATCTAGTAGTAAGGAAATTCTCCATACATTTTAAAATGGGGGTTTACCAATTGAAGATACCATCAGGCTAAAATCTAATAGATCCAAATCTAAGTTAGATCTAAATGTACTAAGGTACATTATACCAGTTTTTAAAGCTATAAAAATGTGTCTGATCTCAGGTGCGAAAGATTTAATATAGCGTTCAGATTCTGTAAATATTTGATTTCGCTCATTTACGTTCTGAATCATTTTTGTATTTGTTTTGTTGATGCTGTACATTTACTATCGATTGGTATATTTCTGTGGACGTTTTATCAAATAAATACAATTGAAAAATGAAATGAAAATGACAAGGCTCAGCAGAAGACACCTGGACATAGAAGCATGTTTTTAGAGTTTATTTCTGGTTATGATGCAATTCCTAATTTACCTTTATTAACAGCGGGCAGCGACAATATGAATAAGGTGGTGGGGATAACTCTTTCGTGTGCACATAGATTCATGAGTGTTTCAAGTTGTTTTTCCAAAAAGAGGGAGGAAGAAGAGGTGATCACTAGATCAACGGACACAATTTACCATTCAGGTGAATGGAAGGTCCAGTCGTAGCGCGTGCCCGTTTCGATGATTACAACAAGGAGGGGTTGCTGGACTGTTCCTATGCGTGACTAAGGGAAAAGTTATCTGGCGTGACCAAAGGTGTAAGTGTAACACCCTAGGGCATCCATTTTGTTGGATGGATTTGCCTCACACACCCAGAAGGGTGTCATGCTTCATCATCGGCGGTTGCTCCTCGTCGGGGAGGCGGTGCAATCCCCGACGGGCTCACCTCAAAGAGGGGCTCTTTGGCGGAGATCTTTTTCCAACAGCCTTATGGTGAGGTGTGGGTGTGTGGGCAGGGTGGTATGTGATAGTGAATAGGGATATTAAAATGAAGCTAAGGGTACCGGAATGGACTTTATTCTGGGGGTCCCCTGGCTGCAAATAAAAACAGGGTGCTAGCTCACTAGGAGTCAACGAGTAAGGTCAGGTGAACCTAGGTGGGGCTAGTGGTGAAGGCGGTCGACATGTTTCTCGCAGTGGGCAATAGTTACCCGCGATTCATCAGGACCTATAAAAAGGTGATTTACAACATGCTGGTGTCATGTGTGGGTTGTTGTGTGTATTACCTCTGTGGGGGTTGTCCTATGCCTAACAGTCAAGAACTACCAGCCACCAGAGGGGTCGGCGGGATAAGGCATCAAGGATGTGTCCATGGGTCAACACTCCAGTCTCTTGTGCCTTAGCTGCATGACCTACCCTTCTCCGCCGAGCTCGAGTTGTGCCAGGTATAAAGATTGGGGAGATGGGGGGGTCAGCCAGGTGATCTGAGGTGTCTGGTGCATCACAACTCCCAGCTACACACATAGCTTCAAAAGCAGAGGCGCTATCAAGGCAGACTTTTTTTGAAATTGCATTTATATAGCGCTTACTACCCCTTATGAGGCATTGAAAGTGTTATGGCGAGTAGCACGATACCCAGGGGCCCAACGTTAGTGGTCAGTCCATTGGTTGGTGGGGATAGCCTTGCATGCTAAAGGAAACCATTCCAATTAAAGTTTCTATGTGGTACATTAGTGATTAAGGTGTGATCATTAGTGGGGTCCTAGGTGAGAACCGCATGTTTTCAAGAAAGGCTTGAAATATGAAACTCTTATTTTTTTGTTAATTTTATTGGCACGTAGAGAATTGTGCATCAAATGGATTTTAAGAGTTTCACCTTTAGAGTGCGAACGGCTTAATTCTGTACATAGAACAGCAAAATTAGACAGGGCAATTCATATTTCGAAAAAAACATAATTTTGGAATATTTGGGATGAAAGAGTAGGCATCTGTAGTGGAAACTAGGATAAGCACTCCTTTTATTTTTTCTTTAGCAGTCCCTCTTCCCCTTTTCTTCTTCTTTTTCTTTTTTTTTCCCAGTCCTATGATTAAAAGCAGAAATGCAGGTGGATAGGGATTGTCCAAGTCGGATTGGCAGCCCTGGTGCGGTAATTTTGCAATTCCTGCGGCAATGGAGTAAGTAGCAAATGGGAAAGCGGCTAGGCCAATAGAGGGTATGTGATGTCACACATCCCCTCCGTAAAGGAGTGACGAACTTCTTACTTATTGTGTGCTTCAACAAAAAAGCTGAAGAAACAGATTGCCATCCTTTCCCTCTATCTCTAACTTGTAATCTGTTTATGACAAATGAGGACAAAAAAAAGAAAGGTTTTACTGCAAAACAGAATTCGCGGTGTATGTCCTCACGTGCACCTGTGGCTTAAATTATATTGGGGGTACCAAGATACAGGTGCACGTGAGGATACTATAACACCTGCGTGCCATTCTTCACAGTGACCCCACTTATCCAGTGGCTCGTCACTTTAAACAGGTGCATGATAACGACTTAAACTGCTTGCAGTATTATGTGGTTGCTTCAGTACCAAAACAACGTAGAGGAGGAAATAGGGAACTGTTGCTGAGACGTCTTAAAACCAAGTTCATCCTCGAATTTGATAGCAAATGTCCCAACTGATTGAATAATTCTGAGGATATGTACACTTTCCTCTAATGTGTATATATATCGTTTTTCATCAGTTGGAGGGATTATATTTATTGGACAAATTGGCAGTACTTGAATTCTGTTTATTGGATCTGACTTCTGTTCTACAAAATTACCTCACTAGGATCAATAACGGTATTTTCACATGTAATTTTACAATATTGGATGCATCTGGCACAAACTGTCAATACAAATCGTCAGCCAAATGTATTAGAACTTGCTTTTTATGATCTCTTTTTTATATATATACTAAACAAAAAATATTACACTTTTTTGCACTATGTCCAAGTATGATCAAAATTGTTTTTGAAGCATTAGATATTTGTATTATATATTATATTTCAGAATATTTATTGACTTATTTATATGTTGGTTCATACTTTGGTACAATCATTTTCACAATAGAGATCTTATTAGCACTATTTTGCACATATTCTTATTGCTGCTATGCATAGTTTTGCACATCCTGGAATACACTGCATCCCAAACAAAATAGGTTATTTTCATTCTAGCTGAATAATTTACTATACTGAATCACAGTGAACGGATTTATCGGGAAAGATAAAGCAAATTGTGATCTTCATGCAAGTTGTGTCACAATAAGTAGAGGTCACTTGTGACTTTACTAAAGCATTATGCAGCATTAATTACTGCAGACATGATTTGTATGTTCATTAATATTATTATTTTCTCTGTTTAAACATTCGCATCATTTATTTAGTATTTTATTAACATACCGCATTGTGGTTGTAATAATGCATACACGACTGAACAACAGGAAAATGTAAATAATTACTGAATAGTCTGTTTTTTAGCTTGATTAATGACAACCAGACCATGTGATTTGGGCGGGATGAGTAGCAGCATTTAAAATGGCTATACTCAATCCAGTCTTTATGTGATCAAGGGCTCTTGAGCCCGAAACGCGTCACCTGTCGTATGCTGATTTGGATGTGAAAGGTTAAATAAAAACATCTTGCCTAAGTGAAGCGGTCCGTTTCTGGTTCTTCGCCGCCACGCTATGGTGGAAGTAGCTGGAGTTTTGGTTCGAAAAAATAAATAAATATATATATATATTATTGCTCGTGTTGCACCAAAGTAGCGAGTCACTCCTCAAGCGGGTGTTGCGACGCGTTGGTGTGCCGCGTGAAAGTATAAAAGCTCAAAGTCCTCCCCAGTCCATGGGAAAAGAAAGCAGCACTCCCGGAAATATTTAGCAGAGCAGTATCTTTATTTACACGGACAGACGCATTTCGGAAAAACTTCCTTCTTCGGTGTCTCAAAGCAACGTGCTGCGCGGCGTCATCTTACTAACAGGCACAGTATTCTAAACACAAAGGAGGAACTGCTGACGACTCTCTGTTTCGGGAACGCCATCTTGTAAGTATAAACAAAGCAAAATTCGCTAACATTCTGTTATTATGCCAAACCTGGCTTATGTAACATGACGAATATCCACAACAATGTCATGTTTTACTCAATCTTGCCGTGGATTGGCAGCCCTGGTGCGGTAATTTTGCAATTCCTGCGGCAATGTGATAAAAAGCAGAGTGACTCCCAAGACTTTCGATGCCGCTTGGTGCAAACCACCTCTAATTCACCTTAAGATTTAGCGATCAAAATAATGAGGCAGGTGCTGGAAACTGGAAGGCGAAGAACAGGTTTATTTCTCTAGAGGAGAGTACATCACATCAGACACCGGGGCTATCGTCAGGAGGTGCTCTAACTGCATCTCTGTGGCATGGCCTTTTATATGCTTTTTCGTCAGTTTATTACATGGTCAAACATTCCTGGCATCAGTTTATTGCATAGTCAAACATCCTTGGAATCCCCGCCTCAAGCTAGTTCCCACACATACCCAGCAGCAATCGTCCCTCCACCCAGATCCAACAGATGATCGCTATCTCGCAGCTGGACATTCCGACAGGATCTAAAAGTATGTGGGATCGATCAGATCTAAGGAATCGTGTCTTTGATTAGATCAGGCCCCTTTGTTGGTGAAACAAGCCCTGCCGTGTCGGGTAATAAACTATGTCCACAGGGGTTGGTTAGTGCCTGGGACCGGATTGAGTGGCCAGGTGCAGGGAAGTGACTCCGGGGCATTGTCATGCTGACAAGGTTTTACGACCCTGGTACATGTGTTCAGGCTTGGTCAGAGCGCGGGGGATGATAGCAAGGTCGGGGTGACTCACAGGTGACCAGCAGAGTATGAAATGTCCGCGATGTCTAAAACGGTTGCTGCTTACGCGCACTTCAAAGGCCTCACTAAGCAAGATGGCACCGGCAATGTTCATATTTGTCGTTTTATTTTCTACAAATGGAGTAAGTAGGAAATGGGAAAGAGGCTAGGCCAATAGAGGGTTTGTGATGTCACACATCCCCTCCGTGAAGGAGTGACGAACTTCTTACTTATTGTGTGCCTCAACAAAAAAGCTGAAAAAACAGATTGCCGTCCTTTCCCTCTATCTCTAACTTGTAATCTGCTTATGACAAATGAGGACCAAAAAAAAGAAAGGCTTTACTGCAGACATGCATGAAATATATATATATATATATTTGCACGAATAAAGCACTGAAAAGACTTGCACGTATCTGTGGTTTCGTTCTGACGTTATTTGCCTCCGAGGTGAAGGAGCGTGATGGATGGCGTCTCTGAGCATATATATATATATATATATATATATATATATATATATATATATATATATATATATATATATATATATATATATATATATATATATATATATATATATATATATATATATATATATATATATATATATATATATATATATGTGAAGCAATGGCCCAAAAGCATTTAATTGGCGAAGCTGTGGTTGCAACTATATCCAAGCCTGTTTTCAGCTCAGGAGATGGGGCTTCACTTACCAGCAACTCACTCTGGGGGCCCACGAGGGGTAAAAACCATGCTGCAAAATTTAGGAAGATGACGAAACTTACTATAAGAAAATAATTGTGCTTGATTGGACTACAAGTCCCTACATGCAACACAGTGACCATGCCCACTGAGGGTTAAAAGCATGCAAATCATCAAAGCATCAAAGAGTCCTTCCGAGCAGATTCTGAGCCACCTATGATTAAGAGGCTGAAGCCTCGAAACGCGTCAGGAAAAGCAAAGAAACAAGGAACAAAGAAATGGATCCAAATACCAGACTGAAGCTGCTGGTGTCCTTTTAATAAATCGAAAGATTTCATCAACTGGGAGTGCGTCCTCAATGCTTTTGGGCCATTGCTTGACATAGATAGATAGATAGATAGATAGATAGATAGATAGATAGATAGATAGATAGATAGATAGATAGATAGATAGATAGATAGATAGATAGATAGATACACATACATACATATATATAGCCCTGCTCCCCGCGCCCACATGGGCACAATACATCCCCATGCAGCACCTACCCGGCAGCAGTGGAATACTGGGACTCGTAGTTCCGATGGACTACCTGTGGTGAGCAGAGATTGAACTTTGGGATGTTTTGTTTGGTACATTGTTTGGCTTCGCCGTTGGCTGGGGGCCACCAAAGTGTGATCTTGCAATATTTCATTCAAAGAGATCTGCAATAATCCGCTAAATTTTAAATCATCCCCACCTTGGAATACTTGGAGTGCTCATTAATCACCATGGTCATCTAACCGCCAACCTATATGCTCCCAAAATCCGCAATTACCTGGCGTGGGGGGGGACCGGAGGATCATTTCCGTGATGATGGAGGCTGGGGACTCCAGGTGACACCTTTGAGGTCCGCACATGGGCAAGATGGATGACCCGCTAGGTCAGGCTTTTGGGCATTACCAGCTGGGGTCCTCTCATGAGACATCCATCAGCAGAAGCTTCAGCTCATGTCAGATGTGGTAAAGGGATGAAGGATCTTTTCAGCCTCCACTGTCTGACGGGATGCAATGGTTTTGAGGATTTTCCAGCCTACCTTTCTCATGGCTTTGAGTGCACCTGCAGGCAGTAATCCACTTCTGTAACTTTCAGGATCTCATCGAGGGACATTGGCAGCAGTCAGGATCTCTTTTCTATGAGTCTGACATACTTCTCTGTCTCTGTGAATGTTGAGATTGATAATCTACCAGACTCTGAGCTTGTATTCCACCTGGTCCATGGAAAAAGAGTACTCATGTAATTGTAATATCCATTTTTCAATCCATGGTGGCAGATTACACACCGATTCTTGAAACGAAGAGATGAGGGGCTTGTGATCTGTGTGGATGATGAATGGTTGTCTGTAGAGGCACATGAAAGTACATGGCGGCCAGTGGATGGCTATAGCCTCTTTTTCAATTTGTGAGTAGGGGTGCGAGCTCGGCTGGCATATGCGTTCGTGGCGCACTCTCTGCAAGTCTGTTTCTGAAACAGTCTTATGGGGCTGCATACACTATCAGCTCAGAGTGTTTTCCAGGGTTACACCATTATTGTGTCTGTTGATAGGGCTTCCTTATACTTTGAAAGGACCTCTTTTGTTCTTCCCATCTCCATGGAATGGATGCTTTATTGAGCTTTCATTGAGGGGCTGTGATGGTTGTCAAATTCTTGATGAAACAGCAGCAATAATTCTTCATTACCACTGAAAAGTTATAACCAAAAAATACAGAGAAATTCAAATTTTTAATTATGGATGGTCAGGCCACAGTCTTTGGCTTATTATAATACTCTGTACTCCCCTGATGGCGTCCTAGAAAACCTCAGCCGCACTTGAGATCCCAAAATGCAGTCTTTTGTACAGGTGGACATCTAGATGATGATATAGCTAGACTTCAGCTCAAGCATCAGTTGGGGATATCCTGCCCGAAGGTACATCTTGGAAAACTAAAATGATCCAGTGATCTTATTCACCAGGTTATCCACTTTTGGGGTCAGATGCCTCTTCTGTTTGAGTGCCAGATTTGGGATGTGCATGTTAAAGTACAGTTTCAGCTCTGCTGGTGGTGACTACACTGAAGGAAAACCATAGGGTGGGTTCATCAACCCATTTGATAATGTCTGCTGCTTCTAATTTACCAAGTTCTTCTTCCACTTTAGGTCTGAGGTGGAAGGACACCTGGCCATGGTGCAGCGGCATTGACTGTACAGACTAGTTCAAGTGGAGCTGCACCAGCTGTACTTTCTGGCTGCAATTTCTTGGTTTAGTTCAACCAGTTCTTCCAGTAAACAGTCCAGTCTGGCTGTTTGGACACTGAGGGTAAAACGGACAAGTTGTAGTCTTTCTACATTTTGGCAGCTCAGAAGCATGACCATTCCTCCTTTCGTGACTTGCACTTTGGCGGGGTGGTCCTATTATAAAGCTGACGTCCAATGGAAAGTCCTTGGCTGTGGCTCGGTCAAGTGCCTCAAGTTTCCACTGTCTTAGCCCAGCAGAAATATGGGCAACTCCTCCAGCCAGCTAGGTTGCTGCAGACACTAGGCAGCACATAAGCAGATAGTGCCATCCAGAAAAATCCCAAATAGAGGAAAAAGCCAGTAGGCAAAAAAGACTCCTAGAGTACATGGAAGTCCTGGACTGAAACGCTGACTAATGCTGACTAGAACTCAAAGTCGGAATCACCACTGGAGAAGAAGTGACCTTTCCAGAAAAATTCCAAGGAGGAACCAGGAGAGGGCTGGAAGAACAAGATATGTTAGAAGGAAGAGGATACGATGAGAACTAGCATAACCCCAGGAGAGAACTGCCATTCAATCAAAAGTGCTGGAACAAGAAAACAGGTCTGCATAAAGCTTTGAGGAGCAAGAAAGTAACCAATTCCCTTTCTTTTATAAACCGAAAGAACAGGAGGACTGGAGCACGAGGACAAGTCTGCACAAAGCGTTGGAACACAGGAATTAGCCAATTTTCCTGGTTTAGTTATGTAAACTTAAGCTACAATTGTCCGGTCTTTGAAGGTGATGTGCATTTGTAGCATACCATAGAAAGGTAAAGGTTCCTTGTTATAACCCCTTGGTTTTATATCTGTTGGTTACAAAATGTAATTTTCCCTTCAAATATGTCCTTAACTATCCTTTTATCAATCACGATATCAAGATAGCAAGATAGCGATACCCCATGAACGCTGCCAGGGGGCGTTGCCTATAGTCCAACCTTGGTCAAGGTCAAACACCCACAACTGGGAGTGTGTCCTCAATGCTTTTGGGGCATTGCTTCATATATATATATATATATATATATATTTCACACATATATATATATATATATTTTCTTTTTCACACACACACACACATATATATATATTACCTACTGGCGATAGCCAGTAGGTATATATAGTTAGGATTTTTTTCCTATGGGATTTTTGAAAATTCTATGTCGAATAACTTTGGCGTTTGAGGACAGAATTGGCTGAAATTTTCAGGAAAATGGAACATTTTGTTTCTGAGCAGCCCCTGACAATTTGGGAGGGTTTCGTCAAAGGGGGGCCGAGAAAAAAGGGGGGTCCCAAAACGTGTTTTTCCCATGCAATTTTCCATAGGGCGGTTGGCCTCACTTTTAGCCTGAACGGCTGAATGGATTTACACCAAACTTGGCAAAATTGTAGGGACTGGTAGCCCGATGTGCCTTTGCTATGTCTCAAGATATAGGCTCCAGTGGTTTTTACGAAAATTAACTTTGAAAAATATATATTGGGCTACATTGGGCTATATATATGTTGGAGCCCAAATGTAGCCCAATGTAGCCCAATGTAGCCCAAAGATGGCCACCAGAGACAAAAAAAAACAAATGTAGCCCAAATATCAGCCAGATGTAGCCCAACTATAGCCCAATGACAGAATGTCCCAGAGTGTTCTAAAGAACAACTAGAGTGCTAACAGTCCTACTTATTACAAAGGTATGGCACACCTGAAGCCATCTTGATTGGAATAAAGTGGTAACTCTTAAAACATTTAATTTAAAAAGGAACAAAATGAGGGGGTTCATTTTGCCATAGAAAGTATGATTAGCGAATATATGACGAAATCCCGCATACCATCAGTCCGCAAAAAAAATCCCGCATGTACTATTAGGCCGCAAATTAAAATAACAAAAACTTTTAGAACGAATATGCCTTTAGCATACACTAAACAACTAAACTACCCTAAACCCTAAAACACTACCCCCAGCATGACCCTACACTACACAAACAGTACAACACTACCCTAAACCCTAAAACACTACCCCCAGCATGACCCTACACACCACAAACACTACAACACTACCCTGAACCCTAAAACACTATCCCCAGCATGACCCTACACTACGCAAACACTACAACACTACCCAAAACCCTAAAACACTACACCCCAGCATGACCCTACACTACGCAAACACTACAACACTACCCTAAACCCTAAAACACTACCCCCAGCATGACCCGACACTACACAAACACTACAACACAACCCTAAACCCTAAAACACTACCCCCAGCATGACCCTACACTACGCAAACACTACAACACAACCCTAAACCCTAAAACACTACCCCCAGCATGACCCTACACTACGCAAACACTACAACACTACCCTAAACCCTAAAACACTACCCCCAGCATGACCCTACACTACGCAAACACTACAACACTACCCAAAACCCTAAAACACTACACCCCAGCATGACCCTACACTACGCAAACACTACAACACTACCCTAAACCCTAAAACACTACCCCCAGCATGACCCTACACTACGCAAACACTACAACACTACCCAAAACCCTAAAACACTACACCCCAGCATGACCCTACACTACGCAAACACTACAACACTACCCTAAACCCTAAAGCACTACCCCCAGCATGACCCTACACTACGCAAACACTACAACACTACCCTAAACCCTAAAACACTACCCCCAGCATGACCCTACACTACAGAAACACTACAACACTAACCAAAACCCTAAAACACTACACCCCAGCATGACCCTACACTACGCAAACACTACAACACTACCCTAAACCCTAAAACACTACCCCCAGCATGACCCTACACTACGCAAACACTACAAAATTACCCAAAACCCTAAAACACTACACCCCAGCATGACCCTACACTACGCAAACACTACAACACTACCCTAAACCCTAAAGCACTACCCCCAGCATGACCCTACACTACGCAAACACTACAACACTACCCTAAACCCTAAAACACTACCCCCAGCATGACCCTACACTACGCAAACACTACAACACTACCCTAAACCCTAAAACACTACCCCCAGCATGACCCTACACTACGCAAACACTACAACACTACCCTAAACCCTAAAACACTACCCCCAGCATGACCCTACACTATGCAAACACTACAACACTACCCTAAACCCTAAAACACTACCCCCAGCATGACCCTACACTACGCAAACACTACAACACTACCCAAAACCCTAAAACACTACCCCCCAGCATGACCCTACACTACGCAAACACTACAACACTACCCAAAACCCTAAAATACTACCCCCAGCATGACCCTACACTACGCAAACACTACAACACTACCCAAAACCCTAAAACACTCCCCCCAGCATGACCCTACACTACGCAAACACTACAACACTACCCAAAACCCTAAAACACTACACCCCAGCATGACCCCACACTACGCAAACACTACAACACTACCCAAAACCCTAAAACACTACACCCCAGCATGACCCTACACTACGCAAACACTACAACACTACCCAAGACCCTAAAACACTACCCCCAGCATGACCCTACACTACGCAAACACTACAACACTACCCAAAACCCTAAAACACTACCCCCAGCATGACCCTACACTACGCAAACACTACAACACTACCCTAAACCCTAAAATACTACACCCCAGCATGACCCTACACTACGCAAACACTACAACACTACCCAAAACCCTAAAACACTACCCCCAGCATGACCCTACACTACGCAAACACTACAACACTATCCTAAACCCTAAAACACTACGCCCAGCAAGACCCTACACTACGCAAACACTACAACACTACCCTAAACCCTAAAACACTAGCCCCAGCATGACCCTACACTACGCAAACACTACAACACAACCCTAAACCCTAAAACACTACCCCCAGCATGACCCTACACTACGCAAACACTACAACACCACCCTAAACCCTAAAACACTACCCCCAGCATGACCCTACACTACGCAAACACTACAACACAACCCTAAACCCTAAAACACAACCCTTAGCATGACCCTACACTAAACAACCACCACAACTCTACACTACACTAACACAACACTACACTACACAACACTACACTACACAATCACTAACCCACGAAAAAATTAACGCAAACCCACTTACCTCTCTCGTCATCGTGGTTTTCACAACGCAAATGCATTTACCATACATGCCTTTAAAACGTAATTCTTTGTAAAGGCATGCGCGATAAATGCACATGCGTTTTGAAAAAATGCGGGATAATGGTATGCGAGGTCAATGACCTTGCGGGATAATGGTATGCGGACTGAAAGTCTGCGGGATAAAAAATGCGGGAAAATGGCTGCAAACCATGATTAGCAGCAGACTTCCCTGGTGAGCACTAGCTTTACTACAGTGATCTAATGAGCAACTAGAGTGCTAACATTCAGAATTTATGGCAAATGTGTGACACATCTGAATGCCTTCTTGATAGAACCAAAGTAAACAAGCATTGAAAATGCAATAGATCTCGCCCTCGTTTAAGTTAAAGCCATTCTGTTTGCAATGAGGTGGCTTTTTAGCTTTGCTTTTATTAGTGTTTTTAAAACTTTCATGTAAATAACATGCATATGTATGCATATATGTATATGTATGCATGCATTTATATTTATATAGATATGCAGATTATATATGTTTATATATGTATATTACCTACTGGCGATAGCCAGTGGGTATATATAGTTAGGATTTTTTCTCTATGGGATTTCTGAAAATTCTATGTCTAATAACTTTGGCGTTTGTGGACGGAATTTGGGGGGGTTTCGTCAAGGGGGGGCCGAGAAAAAAGGGGGGTCCCAAAACGCGTTTTTCTCATTCATTTTTCCATAGGGCGGTTGGACTCACTTTTAGCTCGAACGGCTGAATAGATTTACATGAAACTTGGCAAAATTGTAGATATGGTTTGCCCGACGTGCCTTTGCTATGTCTCAATATATGTGCTCCAGTGGATTTTGAGAAATTAAGGTTTAAAAAAATATATATATCTGTGACAGCGCTCCGGTTAGCGCCCCGGTTCGCGTACCTGACGCGTAACGGAACTTCGCGAAGCGAAGCTGATTGGCTCTCCGGTGTCTGTCAACATTCTAAACAGTCCGGAGCGGCCGCCATCTTGTCTCTCGGTACGATCGAGAGACAAGATGTGGTGAAAAACGAAGGGGGAAATGAAGGAAAGGGGGCAAGGTAGACCACTCCTGACCCCCTAGGATTGATGAGGGGGATATTAAAGTGCCCCGCGGGGCAAAAAATAAAAAATAAATTTTTGGGGCGATTTTACGCCGTAGAGGCGCGTCCCGGTACGCGAACCGGGCAGCTCACCGGGCAGCTCACCGGGCAGCTAACCGGGCAGCTAACCGGCAGCGTAGCTGTCAACATTGTAAACAGTCCAGAGCGGCCGCCATCTTGTCTCTCGGTAGGTTCGAGAGACAAGATGTGGTGAAAAAAGAAGGGGGAAATGAAGGAAAGGGGGCAAGGTAAACCCCTCCTGACCCCCTAGGATTGATCAGGGGGATATTAAAGTCCCCCGCGATTTTTCGCGGTAGAGGCGCTTCCCGGTACGCGAACCGGGCAGCTAACCGGCAGCGTAACGGGAGTCCGCCATCTTGTGTTTTTGGAGCGTCCGGTTCGCGTACCGGGTAGCGTCCCGGTAAGCGTAACAAGGGGAAAACCAAGAGAAACAGTAAAAAAAAAATTAAGGGAATAGATTTCCAGCAAAATTGTAGGGACTGTTTGTTTGATGTGCCTTTGCAAGGCCTCAAGATATGTGCACGTGTGGATTTTGTCTAATTAAGGTTAAAACAAAATATATATATATCTGTAAGCGTGCTCCGGCACGCTTACGTTACGGGTTTTGTTTGCGCTGCAGAGCCGATACGTCACGGTTATGCGACGCGTCATGAGGCGTCTCACGTTTCTACGTGATACGTCACGTAATAAAGAATATATTTTACAGCTATAGATATTAGCTTTTAAAAAACCAATGAAATTCACTGAAAAAACCATAGGTTATAGACCATATATAGTTAGGAATTTGCATTTACAAAACCTTGAAAATTCACTGAAAAAACCATAGGTTAGAGACCATATATAGTTAGCTGGACATTTTATTGACATAAAACCAATGAAATTCCATATATAGTTAGTTGCACTAACTATATATCGCGCACCCGCAATCCACTGCTGATGATGTCACATATTACATCATTCATGACATGGTCAGTGACATCACTGATGACATCACTGATGACATCTCAAATGACATCACTGATGACATCACTGATGACATCTCAAATGACATCACTGATGACATCATGACACACCAATACCAGTTACTACATACGCACTCACTGATTCCTACGTCTACACACACATTCACTTATTCACCCATACAATCACTCATACATACAGTCACTCATTATTACAACACTATCATATGCACTCATACACCTATGCAGACACTCACACACTGCCACTCATCCATGGAGTTACTCACACACCTAGTCAGTCCTGTAAAGAATCAATCACACTTCCATTTCCTCATCTATACAGTTAAACACAGAACACCATACTTCAGTGACATCACTGATGACATCACTGATGACATCTCAAATGACATCACTGATGACATCTCAAATGACATCACTGATGACATCATGACACACCAATACCAGTTACTACATACGCACTCACTGATTCCTACGTCTACACACACATTCACTCATTCACCCATACAATCACTCATACATACAGTCCCTCATTATTACAACACTATCATATGCACTCATACACCTAGTCAGTCCTGTGAAGAATCAATCACACTTCGATTTCCCCATCTATACAGTTAAACACAGAACACCATACTTTTCACACATATACTAACACATACTTACTCTCTTATACAATCACTGATACAAGTACACATTGATATGCACAGAGTCACACACCTCCCAGCCAGCCACACACACACTCAGTCTTCCATACATCCACTCATTCTTCAATATGTAAAACATATTTAAACTTTACAAAAACACACAGACACTAGATGATGTCATCAGTGATGTCATTTGAGATGTCATCAGTGATGTCATCAGTGATGTCATTTGAGATGTCATCAGTGATGTCACTGACCATGTCATGAATGATGTAATATGTGACATCATCAGCAGTGGATTGCGGGTGCGCGATATATAGTTAGTGCAACTAACTATATATGGAATTTCATTGGTTTTATGTCAATAAAATGTCCAGCTAACTATATATGGTCTCTAACCTATGGTTTTTTCAGTGAATTTTCAAGGTTTTGTAAATGCAAATTCCTAACTATATATGGTCTATAACCTATGGTTTTTTCAGTGAATATATATATATATATATATACATATACATATACATATATATATATATATATACATATACACATACGTACATATATAGAGCCCTGCTCCCCGCGCCCACACGGGCACAATACATCCCCATGCAGCACTTACCCGGCAGCAGTGGAATTCTGGGACTCGTAGTTCCGATGGACTACCTGTGGTGAGCAGAGATGGAACTTTGGGGTGGAGCGAGTTTCCACCAATGGGAATGAGGCAGGACTGATTTATTCACAGGTGTGAGAGGCCGCCTGAACATTATCTGGCATCAGAAGAAGGCCGATGGGGCCGAAATGCATCATGCCGTTTTTTCATTGAAGGAGTTTCTCTGGAATCCCCTGTGTGGCCTCTGCTCTTTTTGTAAGGAGTTTTGCTGTAACATATATATATATATATGCACACCCACGTGTATATATACATATGTATATGTATATTCACTGAAAAAACCATAGGTTATAGACCATATATAGTTAGGAATTAGCATTTAAAAAACCTTATTTTACTCACACAAAACCATTGAAATTCCATATATAGTTAGTTGCACTAACTATATATCGCGCACCTGCAATCCACTGCTGATCATGTCACATATTACATCATTCATGACATGGTCAGTGACATCACTGATGACATCACTGATGACATCTCAAATGACATCACTGATGACATCACTGATGACAACATCCAGTGACTGTATGTTTCTGTAAAGTTAAAATATATCTTACATATTGAAGAATGAGTGGATGTATAAGTGTCTGGATGAAGGATTTAGTAGGTGCGTGACTGACTGTATGAGTGAGTGATTAAATGTGTCTCACTGAATGCATGGGTTAGTGACTAAACTGTCTTAATTTGTGCATCATTATGTCTGTTGTTCTGTAAACTGCTGCATGTGTTGATCATTAGCTATACGAGAGGCTATATGTGTTATTAATTGCTTGCCCAAGTATTTCTATGGGAGATTGAGTTTGTGTGGGGGTGGCTGGAAGGTGTGTGACTCTATGCATAGATGTGTGAACAGTTTATTCACTAGGTGTATGAGTTCAAGAGTGCATGTGGAAACAGCTACATGGGCAGTTGACTGTGTGCATGAGTGTATTGATGAGTGAATGGATATCTCAATGCTACATGTCATAGTAAGTACATATGTAAAACACAGTACATGTGAGAGTTGGCATATATAAATAACTGTGCATGAGAGCCACCGAATGAGTGAGTGGTTGTATCGATCATTGTGAACTTGTATCAGGGATTGTATAAGAGAGTAAATATGTGTTAGTATATGTTTCAATAAGTAAGGTGTGTTTAACTGTATAGTTGAAGAAATGGAGATGAGATTGTTTCTTTGCATGACTGACTGGGTGTGTGAGTAACTCCATGGATGAGTGGAAGTGTGTGAGTGTCTGTATACACTGAGTGTATCTAAGGTTATATTAGAGTCTGAAGAGGTTTATCGTATTAGCACAAGAATGATGTCAAATGAGATGTCATCAGTGATGTCATCAGTGATGTCATTTGAGATGTCATCAGTGATGTCATCAGTGATGTCACTGACCATGTCATGAATGATGTAATATGTGACATGATCAGCAGTGGATTGCAGGTGCGCGATATATAGTTAGTGCAACTAACTATATATGGAATTTCAATGGTTTTGTGTGAGTAAAATAAGGTTTTTTAAATGCTAATTCCTAACTATATATGGTCTATAACCTATGGTTTTTTCAGTGAATTTTCAAGGTTTTGTAAATGCTAATTCCTAACTATGGGGCCGATTAGGATGGCGGACGGACTTGCGTCCGTCCGCCACCCTTGAGGAGGAGGGAACGTCCGCAGGGGCTGCGGCGTTCCCTCCGTGCTGATTAGGATGTGACCGCCAGGGTGGCGGTCACATCCTCTATATTTAACATTGCGGCGGGTGCAGCTTCAAGCTGCACCCGCCGCAATGTTAAAAAAGCATGTTTTACATTTACATGCACAAAGCGGCCGGCACCGCACGGTGCCTGCTGCTTTGTGCACGCAAATGCAGGGGGGTACCATAGGTACCCCCCATGTGCACCCCCCACCCCCCATTCACCCAGGGGGCCCGCAACGGGCCCCCAAAGTGAATGTCCGTATGCTTTTCCATGGCGGAAAAGCCGCCGTGGAAAAGCATGTATTTACGAACATCCTAATATGGCGGACGGTGTCTCATAGACACCGCCTGCCATGTTATAGCTTTTCCGCCACGGTCGGAAGCCGACCGCGGCGGAAAAGCGGCGGACGGAATTCCAGACCCACCAGCCATCCTAATTTGGCGGTGGGTCTTTGGAGGCTCCGCAGCGGTTTTTCCGCATCCTCCAGGCCGGCGGACACTTCCGCCGGCCCGGAGGATGCGGAAAAACCGCCATCCTAATCGGCCCCATTATATGGTCTATAACCTATGGTTTTTTCAGTGAATTTCAATGGTTTTTTAATAGCAAATATCATAAGCTGTCGAATGTCAAGTACGTGGTAAGTGAAAACATTTTCGTGTTTATGCACACTGATCTGCTTTGAATGGTGCCCCCCCCCCTCATTTCTATTAGGAGTACTCTCTCTTTGCAGATAGTGAAAGGTAGTTAACGCAGGTCTTTGCCCCCATTGTAATCCGTCGTGCCTGCTTCTCTCTCCATTTGATTGATTGTTATCCAAGTATTTACTGTTTTAGAATTAGTTCTCTTTGGTTCATTCTCTATTTACAAACAAACACAGAGTCGCAATACTCTGTTTAGTCTTTGCAGATAACGAAAAATCGTGTAAAAAAAAAAGAAAAGGAATCGAGCAAAATCAGTAGGCCACTAATGGGATCTCTTTTTGACCTCGCTAAAATAGAAACATTAGGAACAACCCCTCATGACAAATACAAAACTAGTGAGATGAACTGAACTCCACACAATGATGGCTGCAAAACAGCTCGGCTCCGCCACCCACCCCGCCCAAAATAACGATAAAGAACGGCTGCCATGATTGGTTGCGGAATGACCACGACGGAGCTACGAAATGGTGCTGCTCTCATGCTAACCCCAGCTTCAGTCTGAAACATCCAGAAACACTGTAGACTACCAATTCGATCAGTTCCGGTAGCGCCCCAATGTAACCCGGTAGAGAAGAACTAGCTCTCCCCTCTTTGACTGATGGTTCTTGTTGCCTGTCCCTTCTGTTGTCATTTAACAGAACTATTTAGCCTGCTGAAAGGGGTTGTGTTCCGACCGCTGGTTGGTGGAGACATTTTGACTATATTCTGTACCTGCGTTGTCGCGTAATGCGTCATATGACGCGCCGCGTTAGCGCATCCGGAAGTCATCCGGGGCGCGCAGCGCGTAACGTAAGCATAACAAGTCATGTGACTTGTTAATAAAACTTTTCATTGGTTCATTTTACTTTTCTTATTGTAATGATGAAAGGCTTGGTCATATGACCTAAAAATTACGCTTTTCATTACTTCCGAACATTATTTTTTCTTAAATATATGTTATAATGTTCCAGGCTAATGTACTTTCCCGGAAATTTTACAACTGTCCTGCAAGTAAAATATATTCTTTTTTCGAGAAAAAGAGCGTTTCTTCGTCCCATGACGGAGCCGTTGAGCAAAAGAGGGTCGACCTGCTGTCTTAGTCGCCGATACGCCTGAATATGAGATTCTTATCGATCACTTTATGTTGCAGGAATAGAAAACACAACAGCCCTTGACCATTTATCTTTACTGCGTTCCTTCGTATTATACCTTTTACCCTTCATGTAATTGGTCTGCTTTATTTCACTTGCCTTTTAATGATTCTAAAACAGTCACTATTATTAAAAACTTTACCAATGTATATACTACTACCATGTTTTCTTTTAAAAACCTTTATTGAGAAAATTTCATTATACAAATACGAGCCTATAACCACGTGGGCCTGCCACAGAGCAAACTGTAATCGTATATGATGAATAGACATTTACACTGTAGAGGAACGTAACGGGCGGGCCATTAGGTTGCAAGAACTAAGGTGTCTAACAGTTACGGAATCGGTGGACGTACATTTTATAATTAAAATACGACAGGGCCAGTTACAATAAAATTATCTAGATATACATTTGCGGGCAAGTACCATGGGTGACGTTAATTCGAACTTTCAACAGTACAGTAATCAATAACACATCAGAACTTAATATCAATAGGGATGTCGAAATATTCAATCAATTCTCGTCCCCGCCCGCCATGTGCTTCAAAACTGCATACGTATCTCGTGATTTCAAGGTTCTGCAACCAGTACACAACAAGGAGTTACGAGTCCCATTTATTCTGGCGCCATTTTGGGCGAGGACGGGCAGGTCCAGGATATAGTCAAAATGTCTCTACCAACCATCGACTATGATGATGTTCATATGCTGTATTTATTAGAGTAACACTCATCTGTCCACATGAAATTAATTTGCCACAATCTAAACATGTCATTTTAATCTTTCCAAAGTTCTTCTAAATATTTGGGACCGTTTCCCTTGCCTCTGAAGCTCTCAGTGCCACTTCTTTGATGAATGTACTAGCAGGTCAGGGGTTCTCCTCCAAATCTCTCTTTTATGCAGCACTATAATTAATTGGTGCCACCTCTCCATATGACGATGCATGGTATAGTTACCACAACTATATTTTTTTTCGGTTCCTCTGGAGAGTTCATCGTGGCAGATGAAGCGTGTAACGTACCGGGCATTTACCTTTTTTTGCATGTACAGGAAAGGAAAAAAAAATCGAGCGTCCGAGTTCTAAGGTGTCCCAGGGCCATTTTGGTGGACCAGGCCCAAATCCAAAGAACAGCCATCTCACAGGCTAATGGGGCGACCCACGCCGAGTTTCAGCATTGTAGGATGACCACACAAGTACAGCAACTTGCTAGACATCACCTCGGTGCCATCCGGATCTCGGCGCCCCACTGCAGATGAAGTGCCTCTCAACTATGAAACCACCACGGTGACATCCGGATCTTGGCGCGTTGTGCTGCCTTCGGCCTATTCGCACATCGGTCCGCTACTGACGCCATCTCACAGGCTAATGGGGCGACCCACGCCGAGTTTCAGCATTGTAGGATGACCACACCAGTACAGCAACTTGCTAGACATCACCTCGGTGCCATCCGGATCTCGGCGCCCCACTGCAGATGAAGTGCCTCTCAACTATGAAACCACCACGGTGACATCCGGATCTTGGCGCGTTGTGCTGCCTTCGGCCTATTCGCACATCGGTCCGCTACTGACGCCATCTCACAGGCTAATGGGGCGACCCACGCCGAGTTTCAGCATTGTAGGATGACCACACCAGTACAGCAACTTGCTAGACATCACCTCGGTGCCATCCGGATCTCGGCGCCCCACTGCAGATGAAGTGCCTCTCAACTATGAAACCACCACGGTGACATCCGGATCTTGGCGCGTTGTGCTGCCTTCGGCCTATTCGCACATCGGTCCGCTACTGACGCCATCTCACAGGCTAATGGGGCGACCCACGCCGAGTTTCAGCATTGTAGGATGACCACACCAGTACAGCAACTTGCTAGACATCACCTCGGTGCCATCCGGATCTCGGCGCCCCACTGCAGATGAAGTGCCTCTCAACTATGAAACCACCACGGTGACATCCGGATCTTGGCGCGTTGTGCTGCCTTCGGCCTATTCGCACATCGGTCCGCTACTGACGCCATCTCACAGGCTAATGGGGCGACCCACGCCGAGTTTCAGCATTGTAGGATGACCACACCAACTTGCTAGACATCACCTCAGTGCCATCCGAATCTTGGCATCTCAACGCCTAGTGGTATCTTCCATACAAAAAATATTGTTACGCTGCCTTTGGCCCCATTCGCACATCAGTCCGCAACTTAGACATCACCTCGGTGCCATCCGGATCTTGGCATCTCAGCGCCTTGTGGTGTCAGTCAGAAAATATTGTTGTGCTGCCTTCGGCCTATTCGCACATCGGTCCGCTACTGACGCCATCTCACAGGCCAACGGGGCGCCCCACGCCGACTTTCAACATTGTAGGATGGCCACAGAAGTGCGACAACTTACTAGACACCACCTCGGTGCCATCCGGATCTTGGCGCGTTGTGCTGCCTTCGGCCTATTCGCACATCGGTCCGCTACTGACGCAAACTCACAGGCCAACGGGGCGCCCCACGCCGACTTTCAGCATTGTAGGATGGCCACACCAGTGCGGCAACTTGCTACACACCACCTCGGTGCCATCCGGATCTTGGCGCGTAGTGAAGCTGCAGCAGCTGCAAATAAGCTTCAGACAGTGTTACAACCGCTGCTCAGAACTCTCAACTATGACACCACCTCGGTGCCATCCGGATCTTGGCGCGTTGTATTGCCTTCGGCCTATTCGCACATCGGTCCGCTACTGACGCCGCCTCACGTGCCAACGTATTTTCTACGCATTTTATACCCTATGCCGCATAACAGGTCATGTGACTTGTTTATAAAACTTTTCATTGGTTCATTTTACTTTTGGTTTCCGAATGATGGAAGGCTTGATCATATGACCTAAAAACAACACTTTTCATTGGATGAAAACTTTTTTTTTCCCCCAAACGATGAAAGCCCCACTTTGTTTCTGGATGTTTCAGACTAAACTGGCGTCAGCATGAGAGCACCACCATCTCGTAGCTCCGTCGTGGTCATTCCGCGAGCAATCATGGCAGCCGCTCCCCACCAGAAGCCTGCAGGAGTCGGGGCCCCCAAAACTTTTGATGAATTCTCAAGGCGGAGGGGACGCTTTCGAGAATGGGGTCCAAGACCTAGCAGACAAGCGTCCGATTTCCAAGGTGTCCCAGGGCCATTTCAGTGGACCACGCCCAAAAAGGAAAGAGCCTGCCGCCATTTTGAGAGTCCTGTGGCAGCCGCCTATCGCTGCACCGCAAGAGTGGGCGCAACTCAGCTGAATGGCGGATTTTGACACAGTGGACCAAAAGCGGACGGAATGGCAACTGAAACGGTAAAGGGGCGCCCCACTAAAACAGATGAGACTCCACCTGGAGAGGCCCGTTCACGCCGCCTCCCCCGGGGCGCTCCACGCCGTTATTCGGAGCAGCATTGTAGGATACCAAAACCAGTGCGGCAACTTACTGGACATCACCTTGGTGCCATCGTTCTGCTGCCTTGGAACTATTCGCACAACAGTTTGCTACTGATGACCCACCCCCCGCGACGCCCCACGCCGTTATTTGCTGGGTGGCAACTTACTAGACATCACTTTCGTGTCATCTAGATTTCGGCGCGTTCTGCTGCCTTGGAACTATTCGCACAACAGTTTGCTACTGATGACCCACCCCCCGCGACGCCCCACGCCGGAAATCTGGACGTTGTGCTGTGTTGGGACTATTCGCACAGCCGACCGCTACTTCGTTGTTTTTCTCTAAAAATGTTTATATGTTATTACTATTTTTGTTTTCTTGTATATATTTATAAATTATTAAAGTTTTATAATCTTACTACTTTGTCGGAGTGCTATATATTTTTAATGTGACACATAATTGTAAAAACTTTGATGTACAAAGAGTCATCCCTGGAATCTTCCGCTTCACGCTCGGTCCCCTCCCCAATCACAATACAGGATGGTTTTCAGATAATAGCAACGCTTCTGCTGTGACGGATCTCATCGAGTGTGGGCCTTGATCTACTATAACTCCTTTGAAGAGGGGTGATTCTTTACAGCTGTGGCCATAAACTACATCTGCAGGGCTAGCTGATAGCCTAGGACCGGCCTGGACAATCGGACACAGAGGAAAAGGAGTGTCAGAGGGTGCGGTAGTGAATAGGGCGAAAGGGAGGTGTCGGGCGGGCACAGGGTGTGATTCTCAGGGAAGAGCAGCGCAGATGGGGGGAGGTTTATTACCCATGCATAAGACAGAGAGCGGGGGTGACCACTGCCTGGGTGAGATGCTTGCGAGGGTGGGGAGCCATGCTAAGGATCGACAGCGTGCACAGAGTGGGTCTGGTCAAGGCATCTAAAATGGCTGCCGTGCACGACAAAAGTGTGGCATTTGAAAAAAGACAAGATGGCGCACACAATGTTTTTCAACAATTCCTGATTTCCTTCGAATCGAACGTTAACAGACGTTGGGGCATATTACCAAAGTTAAGCGATATTTATCCCTAACGATGCATTGCAAAGATTTTTTTACCGTCAGAAATTATCGCAGATAAACCTTGCTATTATCAAGGTTTATCGCAAATACGATAAAAAACGAGCGCAATGCATTAATATCGCTGAAAACTCCGCGATATTCATGCATTACCGAGCTAATGCTCTTAGCCATGTTATCCACCTCCCATTGGATAACATGGCTAAGAACTGCTCAGGGCAGCTGTTACTTTTTGGAGATATTCGCGCTTATCTCGAATATTTCCAAAAGTTGATAATAGGAGATAGCGATGTTAGCGACTGTTTCCAGTCGCTAACATCTTGGCATGCCCACTTTGCATGTCATTAGTGATAAATATCACTCACATGCAAAGTGGGACCCAAGATGGTCGCTATCTCCTACTAGCCGTCGCTAACTGGTGTTAGCAACAGCTAGGTAATACAGATATAATTTTATCTCCGCGAAGCGGAGCGCTGTTACAGATATATATCTTGTTTTTGAACGTTAATTTCTCAAAATGCACTGAAGCACATATATTGAGACATAGCAAAGGCACATCGGGCTACCAGTCCCTAATATTTTACCAAGTTTCGTGCAAATCCATTCAGCCGTTCGATTATTATTATTATTTTATTTTTTTGCCCCGCGGGGCCCTTTTAAAACCTCCACATCAAACCTAGGGGGTCAGCGAGGATCTACTATGCCCCCTTATGGTCATTTGCCCCTTCGCTTTGGCCTCCTCTTGTCTCTCGATCCTACCGAGAGACAAGATGGCGGCCGCTACGTACTGTTTGGAATGTTTACAGACACCGGAGAGCCAATCAGCTTCGCTTCGCAAAGCTCCGTAACGCGAAAAGTACGCGAAGCGGTGCGCTGTTACAGATATATATCTTTTTTTGAACGTTAATTTCTCAAAATCCACTGAAGCACATATATTGAGACCTAGCAAAGGCACATCGGGCTACCAGTCCCTACAATTTTGCCAAGTTTCGTGCAAATCCATTCAGCCGTTCGATTATTATTATTATTATTTTTTTTTGCCCCGCGGGGCCCTTTTAAAACCTCCACATCAAACCTAGGGGGTCAGCGAGGATCTACTATGCCCCCTTATAGTTATTTCCCCCTTTGTTTTGACCTCCTCTTGTCTCTCGATCCTACCGAGAGACAAGATGGCGGCCGCTACGGACTGTTTGGAATGTTGACAGACGCCGGAGAACCAATCAGCTTCGCTTCACAAAGCTCCGTTGCGCGAAAAGTCCGCGAACCAGTGCGCTGCCCGGTCCGCTGTTACAGATATATATCTTTTTTTAAACGTTAATTTCTCAAAATCCACTGGAGCACATATATTGAGACCTACAAAAGGCACATCGGGCTACCAGTCCCTACAATTTTGCCAAGTTTCGTGCAAATCCATTCAGCCGTTCGGGCTAAAAGTGAGGCCAACCGCCCTATGGAAAACTCAATGTTAAAAACACGTTTTGGGACCCCCCTTTTTTCTCGGCCCCCACTGGACGAACCCCCCCCAAATTTTCAAGGGCTGCTCAGAAACAAAATGTGCCATTTTCCTGAAAATTTCAGCCAATTCCGTCCACAAACGCCAAAGTTATTAGACATAGAATTTTCAAAAAACCCATAGAGAAAAAATCCTAACTATATATACCTACTGGCGACCGCCAGTAGGTAATATATATATATATATATATATATATATATATATACAATAATGTCTAGTAAAGTTTACGGCAGACAGGCATGAGATGTATATATATATATATATATATATATATATATATATATATATATATATATATATATATGAGGCATATAGAAGGAAAGCAGAAGTGCATTCAATATAATAAAGCAATTCAAGGTCATTTTGTCATGCAGGATTTAAAGGATTATAGCAGATGGAGATTTTTTCCAACTCATGCAATCTGTTGATGTACACCTGTGGAAAGTAGCAGTTTAAATTCAGCTCTAAACAAGTGTGGCTTTTTAAATACATGTTAGATACTTGCTTAATTGCATAAAGCAATCCCAAAGCTCACTGACACCCATTTACCAACGACTGTGAAGAACTGTGAAATTTAAGCACATCCCAGGATTTATAATTTTACACCAGCATCACCCAATTTATGCAACGCAATACAAACCCCAGTAAGACCCCTATGTGAACCTACTACAGTAGTACATTCAATTTATGCAAATCATTTTACACCATACAAGAGCTACACATTTAATATAATCATGTCAAATATTAACACCCACCAACTTAAAACACAACAAGGCAACAGATAAACACATTGCAGGAATCAATATTCAGTGCATGTTTATGTGACCCATTCACTACCTGGTTAAAAAGTTGCTGCACACCTGAAGAGCACCAGGCCGCACAGAACAGCCACCATATCCTGCAGAATGGATGTGTCCGAGGTCACCTTGAGCTTTCAACATCCACCTCGCCTCGTACTGTGTCTGAACTGCAGTGTTACGCCCATGCTTCACACTTTGTGTAATAGAATTATTAATGTAAAGATCCTTCTTATGGCAGGATGTACTCAATGCAATAGTCGCCTCACCTAAAATCAACAGATCATCTGCATATAAGAATACACCCGCTTATCACAGAATATTCTAAAAAGTTTTCAGAGGCAAATAAAAAATGTGCAAGGCGCAGTGTTTTTCGGGCTCTTCCTAGTGTACATTCTTCCCTGTTTTCTCCATTCATTACTAATAGAACATAGCCCATATGTTAGTATGCAATGCGATTAATATAGACAAAAGGCCTGCGTGAGCGTCAATGCCCAAAAAGCAAGTTTCTTCCATAGAAGTTTTTGATCAAGAAAATCAAACACAACCCAGATGTCTACAGAGCGCACATACAAACCTTCCTCAACAGTCAAATCATAGAATTCAATTCTATGGCAGGACCGGAGGCTTCGGATTATGCCTTCTTCCTTCACTTAATTTTTACAGCAGCAAGAAAAAACTACTTTTCCCATGAATACTTGGGAAACAGGAAACTTAAACATACGTCCTTTGTCAGTCTCTTCACTCCAACAGCTCCCATCATGCTCCTCTGCTGCTTCCTCTTCCTCTTCCTTTGCTGCTCAGAAGCAAGTTAAGTGGATTTTTTCTCTCTCTCATGGGTTTTGGGGGCTGTGGAGTTAGCCTTTTTGTATCTAAGGCTAGCGTTAACATATTTATTGATTTCAGAGTCCCCTGTCAATCGCGGGACGCTTTTCGCGCTCCTCACGCGATTTGGTGCCCAGTCGTAGCGCGGTGGGGTCCTCCCACCACTAGGGGGCGAGCTTTTCACTCTGTGGCCAGCGCGAAGGAAGGGCGCTTTTCAAAGCGTTTTTTTCTCCTGTTTGCCTCAGGTGCCTGGTTTTTTGCTCCCTGCCACCCGGATTGACACCCCTTTGGGGTCGAAAATTAGGTTGTTAATCTCTGTCACGCCCTGTGTGGGTTGTACTGTGATCTTTGACACCCTGTGGGGTCGAAATTAGCACCAGCCAGTGTAAAAGAGGTGCAGTGGGATGCTTTTTCCGGGTGGTGCCCTATAAATAGAAGGGTTGCAGTGTCCCCTGGGGCTGATCCTCCTTAAATTGTGTGCCTTTTGTGCCCCCACATTATCTGGGCTCCCTCCCAGTTGGAAAGTTGGTGCCCGTGAGGGCCCTTGGTTAATTGCTGTGCCATACCCCTGGTACCCTGCAGAGCCTAAGTTACCTCATCATGCAAGGGGACCAAGGCCAGTACCCTGAGGAAGACCCTCTGAACTATGCCCACTGGGAGGACGATTTTTACCAGGCAGTAGATGATAGCATTTACAGGGCAGTTGATCAAGCGATGATTCCCCTAGAACAGCAACTCACAGCGCGAATGGATGAGGCGTACGCAAAGCTTGCGGCCCCGATTCCCGCGCCGACCCCGGCCCCAACCCCATCGCCCTCTCCCCCTTCTAATAAAAAACTGTGTACTGAAGGGGTTGACTCTGAAGCTTTTGCCAGGGTTAAACGCGCCTTTATGGCGCATGAAGGGTCCCATCCCATCCCTGTGCCCCCAGTTGAATTGCCTCCCCCTACCCCACGCACAGGAGGATGGGGATTCTCCGGACACTGACGAAGAGGCCTGTTCCTCTAGGTCGTGGCTTCCATCACAAGCGACTTCATCTGCAGGTCCTTCAGACATGTTGGACCCGGACGACATTGTCCACCCCCGGTCTTCGGACTGGGTCCCCGGGGAGAAAGTGGCCCTGTATGTGGCAAACCGTTTGCGTAAGCTAGTGGATATGGACGCCCGCAGTCGCCTTAGAGCGGAGTGTCCTCGCCCCACCTTAGAGGGTAAGGTGGCGATGACCCCGCATATGGACCCCAAGATAGCGACATTTTTGGCTAAATTTGTCAAGGACCCTAGGAAGGGTATACACAGGTCCTGGCGTACCTGCCAAGACAAGCTGTTAGATGCGGTAGGTCCCATGACCAAGATTTTGGACATGGCCGAAGAGGCCAAGGTCTCAGGGGATCTTAAATCCCCGGAGGTCCTTTCAAATTGGGCTCAGCGGGCCATTGTTTTTCTTGGCAATGCCAATAGCGCACTCTCTACTGAGAGACGGAGGTCACTTTTGATTAAGATTGATCCTAAGCTGGGTGACCTCGCCTCTTCTGAAGCTGGCGCTGTGGCGCAAGGAGGACTATTCGGGGACCCGTTCATCAAAGAGCTTGGCAAATTTGTTGCCACGTTTACTTCTCTGGACAGAGCACAGTCCAATATAAAAAAAGTTTCAGGTCCAGGGATTTCAGATGGAGTTCCATGGTCGTCCCGGTCAGCTTCAGTGTCCCCGCCCCATTACTTTCTCACAGCAAGATGCAGAATTAGTGCGCGAAGATGTTTCCGCCCTCCTCCTCAAAGGGGCGATCTGTTGCGTGCAAGAACATCCCGGGGGTTTCCTCAGCAACCTCTTTTTGGCCGCCGTCCAGTCATCAATTTGAGGGACTTCTTCGAGTGGCTGTTGTACCGCCATTTCAAAATGGAGGGGATTCACCTCTTGAGGGATGTTTTGCGTCCATCCGATTGGATGGTCAGGCTTGACTTAAAAGACGCCTATTTGGCAGTCCCGATTTTTCCTCCCCACCATCATTTCCTCCAGTTCAAGTGGGACGGTCAGGTCTACGAGTTCACCACACTGCCCTTCGGGTTCTCCTCAGCGCCGTGGTGCTTCACAAAGGTGCTGCGTCTGGCGGTGGAGGCCTTGCGGGCGCGGGGTATCAGGATGATCGTGTACCTGGACGACATGCTGTTCATGGACCAGTGTCCGGAACGGTTGGTGTCCCAGCTGCAGGTCAAAGTCGACCTCCTTCAGGGTCTGGGCTTTGCTATCAATGAGAAGAAGCCTCTTCTGGTTCCCGTCCAGTGTGCCACCTTTTTGGGGTTCAACATAGACTCGGTGTCTGCCACTTTGAGTCTTCCCGCCAGGAAAATGGCAAAGATCAGGCACGAGCTGCGACAGACCCTGGCGAGGCCGCTCACATCCCTGCGCCACTTGGCACGTTTGGTGAGTCTCCTGTCATCCTCGATTCAGGCCATATTCCCGGGGCCCCTCCATTATCGAGCGATGCAGCGTCTGCATACTTATCACCTTCGGAAAGGACTGACGTACTCTCAGCTAATTCCTCTATCAGAGGAAGTGAGAGGCGAGATGCAGTGGTGGCTGTTGCACATGGAGGCCTGGAGCGGCCGTGCGATTTTTGGATCAGCCCTGGATATAGTTATCGAGTCCGACGCCAGTCGGTCCGGTTGGGGGGCCAGGTGCGGAGATTTTTCCACGGGTGGCGCCTGGTCTGCCCACGAGCAGTCTTTACATATCAACTGTTTGGAGTTGCTAGCGGGGTCCTTTGCAGTCCAGTGTTGGACGAAGGACAGAGTGCAATCATGTGTCCTGCTACGGATGGACAACGTGTCGGCGGTCCGATATATCAATCATCTGGGGGGGACCAGATCCAAGATGCTGGCGGACCTTGCTTGGGACTTTTGCCACTTCTGCCTGGACCATCAGGTGTCGGTCATGGCGGAGTACCTGCCGGGCCGGCAGAATGAGGTGGCAGATTGGCACTTCCGACACCTGTTGGATGCCAGTGTGTGGAAGCTGGACCCTCAGGTCTTCGCTCTGTTGGCGGCCAAGTGGGGCCCCTTCACGGTGGACCTGTTTGCGTCTCGTCTGGATCATCAACTCCCGAGGTACTTCAGTTGGCGCCCGGATCCGTTGGCGGAGGCAACGGACGCTTTCCTCCAGGATTGGTCAGGCGAGAAGAGGTACGTGTTTCCCCCGTTCTCAATGATAACGCGAGTGTCGGCGCTGCTGCGTCATCAGTTGGCAGAGGCGGTGCTGATCACGCCTTGGTGGAGATCTCAAGTTTGGTTTCCGGTTCTTCTGGAACTTTCTTGGGATTTTCCAATCCTAGTCCCGCTCTCTCCTCACATTCTGTTCAGGCCGGACGGGACTCCCCACCGGTTGATCCAGGAGGGATCGCTGAGGCTGATGGCTTGGAGGATCTCCGGCATCGCTGGACGCTCCCAGGCCTTTCGGGAAAAGCAGAGGATCTGCTCTCCAAGGCATGGGCGGATAGCACGACCTAGAAATACCAATCAGCATGGCATAGGTGGCGTCGCTGGTGTGTGACGGAGTTTTGATCCCGTGGGGGCAGATATAGTGCATGTCCTTAACTTCCTTGCAGGTCTGGCGGAAGATGGTCTGGCCTACCGGTCAATCAATACTTTCCGTTCTGCAATCTCGGCTAGTCATGACTTGGTGCAGGGTTCCCCGATTGGGGAGCACCCTTTGGTGTGCAGGTTGTTGAGAGGGATCCGCCTCTCGCTGCCACCTGAACCGCGCTACTCCGTCCTGTGGGATGTAAACAGAGTTCTGAATTTATTCCTTTCATGGCAGCCAAATAGGTTTCTTTCTCGTAAAGAGCTTAGGCTAAATTAGCGATGTTGTTGTGCCTGATATCCTGCAGGCGGGTCTCAGACGTACAAGCTCTCGACATCACGGCCAGAGTTTTTTCCCTGGAAGGGGTGTCTTTTACTGTGAGCAGGCGAACCAAGACCCTCACACGGGTTATTTCGTACCTGGCTATTACAGATTCCCCTAAACTGTGTGTAGTGCAGTGCCTCTGTGATTACGAAGATATGACCGATGACACTCGCCCTCTGGGCGAAAGACAACTTCTCATTGCCCTACGAAAACCGTACAAGGCTGTTTCTTCCCCAACAATCGCCAGGTGGGTGCGTTGGGTGATGCAGGAGGCGGGGATTGATACCAAACAATTTGGAGCTCATTCGGCAAGAGGAGCTATGGCCTCCAAAGCTTTTGCCCTTGGAGCTCGACTAGAGGATCTGATGAGAGTGGCCGATTGGTCCTCAGATTCCAAGAGGTTCTATTTTAAGCCAGTGTTGGAAGTGGCTCGGCTGGTTGTCGACAAGCTTTGAACTGGCATAATCCGAAGCCTCCGGTCCTGCCATAGAATGAGAATTTGCCTAGCCTTAGTGCTGGTAAGTTCAAATTCTATTAAGGACTCGGAGGCGAGGCTTATCCCCCCCAATGACTTCCATGAAGTGGACCCTCCCCGTATGGAATGTAAGTAAGTCATTCACGGAGTTTATGCTGTTATGACTGTTGCTGCTGCACTGTATTTTGTGTCTATGTACCTTTTGATAGGATGAAGAGACGGTCAGTATCTGATTGTGCGATTTTTTACAGGGAATGATGGTCCCAAACAGGATGCGTGAGAATGCCAGAACATGGGCTTGGCGCGAAGGAAGAGGAAGCAGAAGAGGAGCATGATGGGAGCTGCTGGAGTGCAGAGACTGACAAAGGACTTATGTTTAAGTTTCCTGTTTCCCAAGTGTTCATGGGAAAAGTAGTTTTTTCTTTGTTTTCTTGCTGCTGCAAAAATAAATTGAAGGAAGAAGGCATAATCCTCGCCTCCGAGTCCTTAATAGAATTGGATCTTACCAGCACTAAGGCTAGGCAAATTCTCATTACATTTCATGATGCAGTGTGCCTATATTATCTTTCGCTTGAATCTGTCATGATTATTTTTTTCTTATTCTGTTTATTGAGTTTTACACAGTGCTTAATTTGAGCCTGTGGTTTCCGGTGCTCGGCACCAGCACTTAATTGGTTTCTTGTGTTTAGCACCAGCACATAATTATCATCACCACACTTATGACACTCTGCCACATGGCGGCGCTGTTCATCTAATTTAAGATGAGAAGAACAACGGTTGATTATGAATATAATATACATTAAAAAATACTAATACCTGCCTTCCCAGCCATTTCTTTAGCTTTGGGGAGCTGTAATAATCTGTACTGTCACATTTGCGGCGAGAGAGATGGTTAGAAGATGTTTTGGTACCGCCATTGGCAGCGATGATGGGGCAATGGGTGGGGCAAGCTGCAGTGGCCTCCTGGCCAGGGCACTGGCGCTTATTATTTTACAAATAAAGCACAGGCTTTACAACATATATCATAATAACAATACATCAAAATGATACAACATGGGTAGAGTATAATGACAGCAGGTTATCTTTTTCTCACCTGTGAAGTCGGTGCGTTACAAGTACAATACTTCAAATCGGACAATTTCTAATAGAAATGAGGGTGATGGTTAATAAACAGTGACATTTTTGCACTAAAATAGGGGGGGGCTGAACTACAACAATAAAGGAAAGTAATTACAATATATTCCCACAAAGAGCCTCACTGATGTCCCACACCTGTCACACGTCCACAGATCCGGCTACGACATGAGTGCAACAGCACCCTGAAGACCCGGATGAACAACAGCAAGAAGATCATGCTCTGTAAATATGTAATATATAATTGTCCAATCCTAATCCCTTCTTAAAATATAATCTTGAGTGAAATTGCATCTTGTTCATATGCAGCTCGAATCACTAGTATCTGTAGTAGATTTATTTACTTACTACCATTATTATGTGAATTTCGAGTTTATCTGTTTGTATCTTTTCCTTGAGAGAATTTGCATCTTGTAAATATGTAACTCTAACCACTAGTATCTGTGGTAGACTTATGTACGTACTACCATTCTTGTGTGAATTTAGAGTTTGTACATGCTATGTTATTCATGTACTCTGAAGTCCTAATGTAATGTAACTGGTTCTTTTGTAAAGTGCTCTGACGCCTTCGGGTAAAGTTTGCGCTATATAAAAATGCATAAATAAATATATAAATAAATGCAATGAGCTTTATTTTCAGGGTAAATACCGAATTTTCAGTACTGCACGGTACTCGTTTCAAGTGGCATATGAGAAAGCTGCTGCAGTGTGCAAATTATGAGTTGGTGGTCCTAACTGAATCTGCCATGATTCATACTTGGGAGTCAGGCACAGTATTACCTTTGCTAAAGAAAGTTAATGCCATTCCTTTAAATGTAGCCAATTGTCAACACGTCATTGCATTGTTGCAAAGCCTCTGAGAAGAACACACTCCTGTATTATCCTCGGGCAGGATTCTAACCAATGCAAAGCTTAGAATGTGGTCTTCTGGTCCCTCTTGGTGGATATGCAGCGGTGGTGTCGCATGCAGTGCTGCAGTCAAACGGATACTTTAATTGCTGTAAACTACATTTGCCCGGGTGGAACTTTGGCAGGCGTCTTTATTAGTGACATAACGTCGGCCGGGCGAAACCATTTTGAAACTCCCCAGAAGGGCCCAAAGAGGACCATACCACCAAAAAGTATTGGACTTGCGTAATTGTACATTCTGCCTCAAAGCACAATATAAAAGCAAAAACATTCAGAACTTCAGAAACACCCTGGACCCACCCATCAACTGCTATTTCACAAAGTAACAGTTTTTCTTCGCAGGGGTAGGATCCGCTTGGAGGTTGTGTCGGTGATGACCCCCTCGCTAATTCTTGGACTCAGGCATAGGCTCTTCTGGGTGAACTTCTCTCTGGTCTGGGGCCTCTGGACAGGGAAAAATCAACAGAGTCATCACACAAGCTGGCAGCTCCACAGCTGGCACCTAGCACCTTCTAGCATTCTCCAAACATACACCTCCATCAGTCCCCGCATGGATGTCAATCTCCTCCAACCCAGAAGGTCAGCACCGTTTTCCCAAAACGTCTTGAAAAAGAAGATGTTCCTGGTGATGCCCTCACTCTCTATCTGAGCAGACACCATGGTGCCCTTTATCCAACAGATTCTCCATGGACTTCAGTCAAAAGGGAGCCTGAAATTACCTCGAGTTCCAGTCTTTTACTAACACTAAATCTGCTACATGTAGTTCTCTTCCCTTGGCTCGTCAACATTTCCTGGTCAGAGCGTTCTGTCTCTCATACTGTTAAATGGCCAGAGCCCCTTGTGGTTGCTCCAGGAACCACTTTGGATGATTTGAGATCGTGTCCACAACCCACCAGCCCATGCAGGCTAATGTTGGGCCAAGGCCCGTGGTCACATGGGGATCTGACTGTATTCTCTCAGAAAAGAATTAATGACTCACTCTACATTCTGGTTCTTTGTCTGGGTGATGTGAATGACCTTTGACAGGGTGGGCATAAATTGTTTGGCTTTGCCGTTGGCTTGGGGTCACCATGGTGTGATCTTACAATGTTTCACTCAAAGAGATCTGAAATAATCAGTTATCTTTTGCCCCTGGAATGGAGGTCCATTGTCCATCCAGATCTCCTGGGTGAGCCAATGGATAGTCATGATTTTCTCAAGTTTTGGAATTACTTCACTGGCAGCAGTGGTAGGAACAATCCCAACTTGGGATGCTTGGAGTGCTGATTAATCACCATGATCATCTAACCGCCATCCTATATGCTCTCAACATTCTTTGTTTGCCCTAAGTTGGCAGGGTATGCTCAGACGTGAGTCCCTTGCTCACTTTGCCACTGGATTCAAGCAAGCCCGGCTGAAGACGGCTGTAATGCCAGAAACCGGTCCTGGGAAGCTTGATTCCGGTCCAGGGAAGGCATGGCTTGGCAGTTCGGGCTGGACTGTTCCCATGAGGCACAGGGTCAGACTGATTTGCATATGGCCATGTCTGAACTGGGGTGGCGGAGTGAGCTAAAGAACGGTGATGGATTAAACCCAGATCAGTTGACTGGGGGTGAGTGTTTGTATTGTCAACGCTCCGTCCATCACCACCTTTGGTTTTTATCAACATCCACAAAGGCCTGGAGCCGGGGTGACCGGAGGATCACTTTCGTGATGATGGAGGCTGGGGATTCTGAGCACCAGGTGACATGGTACATCCTGCAGGTCCACACATGGACAAGATGGATGACTTTGGGGTATTACTAGCCAGGGCCCTCCCATGAGCTCATGCCAGATGTGGTAAAGGGATGACAGGAGCTGTTCAGCCTCTACTGTCTGAAGTGATGCATTGGTTTTGAGGATCTTCCAGCCTTCCTTTCTGATGGCATTGAGCGCCCGCTCCAGGCATTAATCCACTTCTGTAACTTTCAGGATCTCATCGAGGGACATTGGCAGCAATCAGAATCTCTCTCCTATGAGTCAGACATACTTCTCAGTCTCTGTGAATGTTGAGATTGATAGTCTAAATAGTGAGAATGTCAAGTGTTTCCACTTGGCCTGAACGCACAGTTGCCTAGCCAACCCTGGCTGTACCGTACCCTTAACAAATTACTGGTTCTATATACTGTAGTCCACAAAGATGCTGAATTAAAGAACAAACAGTCTGTTACACATGTTTTTTTGAATCACAATCAGATATAATTATGAATTATACAAACAGAAAGTAAATGAAATTTCAAGAACATTCACATAATCTGTGTTCAATGAACTGATGCATTTTTAAAGACTGCCCGATGCATTTCGAGTCATGGACCCTTCTTCCGGGGCTTGATCTAGAAAAAGAATTCATACATTCATTTTAGTTACATTTGAGCCCTAAACGTTACAAGGAAAACAACCTTAAAGTAATCATGACATGCTCGAAAAAAGCTTCTATCAGCATATAATGTCCTGCGTTTTTATGGGGAGCAAAAAGAATGGGAAAAAGTAAAGAAAGTGCTCTGTGCGAAACATGAAAAAGAGAAAGGACCGCATTTGCCCATCTGTGTTAAATAAAGAACAACTTGAAAAAACCTGTGACGCACAACCATATTGTCGTGAAAGAAAAACATCCTGTACTTCAAAACATAGTACCTGTTCTCATTTTAAGAATGACAAAATAACCTTATGCTTCTGTAACCAAAATATACATGAAAACATTAGTAAGGGAATGCCACACTGAAAAAGACGAGTAACTACTCAATCCTTCTAAGAACAAAATGCGTACACTAACCTGAACGAAACCAGTAATGGTTCCAACACTTATTCCCCTTGGGTGCAATCCACGATAGTAGTCACCAGTTCAATACAATCTGCTGAGACACGAAAACAACATGCTCTTAGCTTACGTTCCTCCGCATGACAAACTACCCAATGCTGTAATCATTCAAAATTACTGACCTTAAGAAGCTTAACACTCCTCATGCTAGCGTTGTTCTAACTCGCTCGGGATCATTTCCAAACCGAACCATCAAGATCACCTCCTCCATTTCCGTTAATAAACCCTCCTTCACTCGGCCAGAAAACAAACTTCGCGCTGCGACGATGACTGACAACATTAAAAAAGGACTACCCGCATTCTACTCCAGCGCCATGTTGAAATGACTATATACACGAAAAAAACTTCCCAAACAAAAACGCTCATACGATAAGCTGTTATCAAAAAGTGTAAAGATAAAAAGAAACCAAAAACGACGCATTACTCAGTTGCAGAATGAAAACATTAGATGTCAACAAAAAACCGTGGTGTGATCAGCTCGTGAATGTGACCAGGATGGTGAAAAAAAGTGATTTTGAAAAAAAGAATAAACGCTCCATAATACATACATATATTGTATATTTGAATATAACCTTAGATTATCACCTTGTGGTATTCACAGAAACTATAAAATTTTTCCTTTTGCACTTAACAAATGTGTAAGTGGTTAACAATAGCCTCTCTGTGCCTCGTGTGGTGGCAATATCACAAAAAACTTCTTAAATCAATTTTATCATTGATCCCTTTGGGATCTTGGGTGTTTAACCTCATTATCCAGAAAACCTCCCTTCTTAGCAGGGTTTTAGTGAGATCTTTGCCAGGAGCGCATTTAACCATCTCGACCACTTGGAATTTTAGCTGTGCAATCGTATGGCGATGTTTATGCCAATCTACCGCCAAGCTGCTGTGGATGTTATTATTCCAAATCGTACTCTTGTGCTCTGAAATACGAATTTTTATTTTTTGTTCAGTCTTGCCTATATATAATATTATAGGCCACAGGGACATTTGATGGTGTATATCAAATTCGAGGAATTACAATCCGCATTGACTTTTGTTTTTATGGATTCCCCTGTTTGAGGATGCTGTATTTCGCTACTGCATATAACATTATTGCAATGAATGCAATTTGAACATCTGCGTGTAACTTTTTTAAGTCTCTAGGGGTTCCAATTTCTTGAATTTAAAAAATATTTCAAATTGTGCGAACGTGTATAAGCAAACAAAGGTCTGTCTTTAAATAAACTTCCAAAATCACTTTAGTTCGCCAGTAGTTCCCATCGTTGGTTGATGATTTTCTTAACCTCTCTGGAACTTGTAGAATAGGTAGACACAAACACTTGTCTGGTACCTGGTTGTTTGATTTTAGTTTCCAATAAACTTTTTCTGGTTTTATCGTTGACTTTTTCAATGGTTTGATCCAAAACTGTTTCCAGATATCCTTTAATTAGATATTTTTGTTTGATCATCATAAGATTCGTTTGTAATGATGTCTGCTCAGAACAGATCCTTTTGGCACAGAGCATTTGAGAATAAGGCAAGTTATTGATCAAATTGTGAGAATGAAAACTAGAATACAATAATGCAGTGTTCTTATCTGTAGTTTTATGAAAAATTTCTGTTTTGATTAGTCCGTTCTCCAAACTGACCTGGATGTCCAAAAAAGATATTCTGTGTTTGTCAATGGTTCTAGTTAATTGAAGATTCTCGTCACTTAGATTCAACTGATCTATTTTAGTTTCCAGTAACTTAATGGAGTTATCCCACATCAAAAAAATATTGTCAATATATCGACAGTATAGTAGTATGTTTTCAATCCATTCAGCGTCCTTAAACACAAGCTGGTCCTCGAATCTTGCCATGTATGTATTTGCATATGCCGGAGCCCCGGCAAAGTCCATTGATGTACCTTTCTCACTATTTAGATTCCGAGTACACCAGGACAGTGTACGAGCCTCAACAGCACGCCAGATTATTAGTTTATAAGAACAAAAATTATTTTCCATTTCAGGAGTGCACTTCTTCAATCTACTATTATTTCGAGATTGATAGTCTGCCAGACTCTGAGCTTGTATTCAACTGAAAAAGAGTTCTCATGTAATTGTAATATCCATTTTTTCGATCCAGGGTGGCAGATTGCACACATATCCTTGAAACAAAGAGAGGAGGGGGTTTGTGATCAGTGCGGATAATGAATGGATGTCTCAAGAGATACACATTAAACTACATGGACCCCCATTAAAGGGCTATAGCCTCTTTTTTAGTTTGAGAATAATCTTGTTCTGTGGGGGTGAGGGCTTGGCTGGCATATGTGATCGGGGCCCACTCTCTGCAAGTCTGTTTCTGGAACAGTCCTATGGTGCTGGAATACACTACCAGTTCAGAGTGTTTTCCGGGGCAACACAGACCATCACTGTGTCTGCTGGTAGGGTCTTCCTTACACTTTGGAAGGACCTCTTTTGTTCCTCTTTCCATCTCCATGGAATGGATGCTTTAGTGAGCTTCCATAGAGGGGCCGTGATGGTTGTCAAATTCTTGATGAAACAGCTGCAATCATTCTTCATTCCCACTGAAAAGGTATATCCAAAAAAACTGAGAAATTAAACATTTTCATTATGGCTTGTTGTAATACTCCTCTGAAGCGGGTAAAATGTTCCTCAGTGGTTGGGCAAGAACTACGATGTCATCCCTGACATTGAGGTCCCCTTTTAGTTCGGTCAGTACTCCCCTGATGGTGTCTTGGAAAACCTCAGCCGCACTTGAGATACCAAAATGTAGTCTTTTGTACTGGTGGACACCTAGGTGAGGCTATAGCTAGACTTCGGCTCCAGTGTCAGTTGGTGATATCCTGCCCGGAGGTACATCTTGGAAAACCAACATGACCCAGTGCTCTTGCTCACCAGGTTATCCACTTGCGGAGTCAGATGCCTCTCCTGTGTGATTGCCAGATTTGGGATGTGCATGTCAAAGTACAGTTTCAGCTCTGCTGGTTGTGACTACACTGAAGGAAACCCATAGGGTAAGTCCTTCCACCCATTTGATAATGTTTGCTGCTTCTAATTTACAAAGTTCTTCCTCCACTTTAGATATGAGGTGGAAGGCCACCTGGCAATGGCGCAGCGGCATTGAATGTACAGATTGGTCCAAGTTGAGCCGCACCAGCTTTACTTTCTGGCTTCAACTCCTTGGCATAGTTCAACCAGTTCTTCCAGTAAACAGTCCAGTCTGCCTGTTTGGACACTGAGGGCAAAATGGACAAGTTGTAGTCTTTCTGCATTTTGGCAGCTCAGCAGCATGTCCATTCCTCCTTTTGTAACTTATACTTTGGCGGGGTGGTCCTGTCATAAAGCTGATGTTCAGTGGAAAGTCCTTGGCTGTCGCTCGGTCAAGTGGCTCAGGTTTCCACTGTCTTAGTCCAGCAGACATATGGACAACTCCTCCCACTAGCAAGGTTTCTCCCAAAACTAGGAAGCACCTAAGCAGAAGGTGCCATCCGGAAAAGGCCCAAATAGAGGAAAAAAACAGTAGGCAAAACTAACTCCTGGAGGACATGGAAGTCCTGAACTGAAACGCTGACTAATGACCAGGACTCAAAGCTGGAATCACCGCTGGAGAAGAAGTGATCTTTCCAGAAACATTCCAGGCAGGAACCCTGAGAGGACTGAGGGAACAGGATATGTCAGAGGGAGAGGATTAGAAGAAAACTAGCATAACAGCAGGAGAGAACTGCCATTCAATCAAAAGTGCTGGAACAAGAAAACTGGTCTGCATAAAGCGTTGAGGCGCAAGAAAGTAACCAATTCCCTTTCTTTCATAAACCAAAGGATCAGGAGCACTGGAGAAAGAGGACAAGTCTGCACAAAGCGTTGGAACACAGGAATGAGCAAATGTTCCTGGTTTAATTCTGTAAACTTTAGTTACGATTGTCCGGTCTTTGAAGGTGATGTGCATTTTTAGTATACCATACAAAGGTACAGGTTCCTTGTTATAACCTCTTGGTTTCATACCTGTTGGTTACAAAATGTAAGTTTTTCCTTCAAATATGTCCTTAACTATCCCTTTGCAATCAAGGTATACAGTGAACATAAATCAGCAAATACCTCAAATGTTGCAGTCTAAATCAGTGTTACGTATGGGATACTTTACATTGCATTCTCTTAAAACAGAATCAATTTGGAACACAATTTTCTCTTTTTCAGTTATCTCTATGTGGACAACATGTATGTTTTTGTTCTCTACCTCTCTACAACCTTTAGCGAAATGGCCCTTCGGTTTCACTTCCTGCATGTTACTCCACTTGCATGGCCCTTTAAGTTGTTGACCAAAAAGTACTGTTTCCACATCTACAGCATTTAACTTAAACTCTATATTAAACATCTGCTTATGTACTTGTATGGCAGTTAACATTTAAACATTATCTTCTAGATCAGTGTTTTATTTACATCAGTAGTGACCTTGTGCAACTGAGGGGACTCATTCATCTCCTTGATAAAGTGGCAGTGTGCTCAATGGTCTTGGTAGCGCTTAGGGCCTCTGGTAAGCCAGGATTTTCTGCTAGTATCTTATCTTGTATTTTTGTATCATTTGTACATCTAACCAGTTCATCCTCAATAGTAAACTCTTTTAATGGCCCTAACTCACACCCAGCAGCTAAGCCTCTCAATATGGGCAAATAAGTCACCATTTTTTCATTTTTACCTCGTAAACTAGAGAACAACTTATGTCGTCCATTGACAATATTTAAGTTTTTTTTACAAAAATGTTCTTCCAATTTTCTCATTGAACATTTAAACATTCAAAAGGGCATCACTACCTACTCCTTCACCACTTTCAGCTTCCCCAGCTTCTGGGTTAGGGTGAATCATCAAAAACTTTCCTACCTTGTATCTCTATGTAATGCACTAAAATAGTTTGATCCGTAGGGGAGGAAACCTGTCTCCACCAATAGTAGTTAGATACGAGGTAGCACAGGCTCGCCAACATCATTTAGAAATGGTGGTGGCTGTGACACACTAGATGCTTCTATTATAGGAAAATTCACAAAAGTAGAAAAATATATTAAACAGTATAAAATAACTATAGAACAGATTACAAGAAGAGGAAGGACTAGAAGATGTGAAGAGCAAATGATACTACAGTATGTGAATATGCATTAGGTAGCAATAGAGATTGATTTAAATATAAACAGTATGGACTCAATGACTCAGTTCTTTCCAGTTTGAATTCAACCTGTTTCTTCTGGGCCTGTATTACATATAGAGAGCACTGTCCTTGTTTATGACATGGTGCACCTTTAAGCAAGGGTGCCAGGCGCAAACAGGACAGTGCATCCTTTAACAATATGTGTGCTGCCCACAGGGCAGCCGGAAACCCATGTTGCACTGGGGGCAGTACAGTTAGTGAAATACGAAGCGGCTGCTTCAAAGCCACTCTCTATCTCTGTGCCGGTGGCAACCCGCCGCAACGCCGCAACGCCGCAATGCCGCACCGCGACCCTTTCTCACCGACGACGCCTGCTGACCCCGCCACCGAGCTACTGCTCTCACACGACCAGTGAGCACCGCACTCTGCACCGCTTCGCTTCACGCTGAAGCCTGGGCAACGCAGAGTGCACCGCCGCAATGCCGCACTGCGACCCTGGTCTCACGGTCGACGCGAGCTGATGCCGCTACTGAGTCGTTGCTCGCACCGCAACCTGTGGGCACCACACTCCAGACCGCCTCATTTCACAACGACGCGTTGGCCTCCTCGACTCCGCCGCTCCAAGCCGAAATTGACGCCTCTGCTTGCACCATGGTTCAAGGGCACCGCTCGTAAAGTTCCACGACGCACGGCCCTCATCTCGCATAGCAGCCTTGGCCTACTGATGCCTGCACCATCGACTCTCATTCATCAGCCGACAACAGCACTTCAGCAACAACGCAGCTGCTTGCATCGTGACCTGCCAGCACCGTGACGAGCACCGCCTTCACCTTGCACGCAACCCTGGTCTCATGCTATCTGACAACGCCACCGAGCCGCTGCTCGCACCGCAACCCGAGGGCACCGCACCGCTGTACTTCGCACCACAGCACCCGACGCCTGCCGAGGCCAGCGCTCCTGACCCCAACAGAAAGGAGCTCGACCTGCAACACAGGTGACTTCAAGGGCCTTGGCGCCCTGCACATCTAACAGGTACTGTTTGCGTGTCTTCCCAACACCATAGCTGGTCCGTGATGCCACGACCAGCATGAACTGTTTGGATTTGTTTGCTCACAACACCATGATAGCCCCGGACGGAGCTATCGACTTCAAGGAACTCTTTTTAAAGCGTATTTTAATAACTGTAGATTTTTAAGTACTGTATTGTGGATTTTATAGTTTTTGGTCTTGTATATAAAAATATTGGCTATTTTCCTAAACTGTTGTGGTGTCCTTTTGTAGTGTTTACACTGTATTACAGTCGGTTATGTGCAAATGCTTTACATACTGCCTCTAAGATAAGCCTGACTGCTCTTGCCAAGCTACCAAGTGGGTGAGCAGGGGTTATTTTGGGAGTGTGACTCCCTAATCCTGACTAGGAAGAAGGGTCCCTATTTGGATTTAAGTGCAAGCCCCTGCCAGCTTGAGACCCCCATTTCTAACATCTGTCTACAATTCAACACGGACAAAACCAAAGAACTCATCATGGGCCCACACCCCGACACCTGGAACGACACCTGATGGCCCCCAGCCCTCGGGAACCCTCCCTCCCCCAAGGACCGTACACGCAACCTCAGAATAATCCTGAACTCCGAACTCAAAATAGACCGCCAGATCAATGCTGTCACCTCCTCCTGCTATCACACCCTCCACCTCCTCTGTAAAACCTTCAACTGGATTTCCCTCAAACACAGGAAAACCGTCACTCATGCCCTCATCAGCAGCAGACTGGACTACAGCACGCTGTGATCAACAAGAACCTCACCGCAAACTCCAGAACGCTGCCGCCAGACTAGTCCTCAACCTACCGCACCACTGCCACATCAGCCAACCCCTACGGACATTGCACTGGTTCCCTGATGAGAAGGGAATCACCTTCAAGCTTCTCATCCATGACCACAAAGCCCTTCACAACACCAGACCCACCTACATGAACCACTGCCTCTAGTTCCACGCTCCCCAATGATTCCTCTGCTCAGCCCAGCTTTCTCTCTTGATGGTACCATGCATCAAGAAGACCAGAACAAGAGGCCGCTCCTTCTCCTTCCTCATGGCCAAGGCATGGAATAGCCTCAGTTTCCACCTTTCACAGACACCATCCCTCTCCATGCTCTTGAAGGATCTCAAGATCTAGCTCTTCGACGAATCACCTTGATCTCCCAAGATCTGCGCACCCCCCCTTACAACACCGAGTGCCTTGAGACCCTTCAGGTGAGTAGCTGCGCTTTACAAACCCCTGAGTGATCGATTGATTGATTGATTGCATTTGTCCATAATACAGTGTGGGCACATAGGGAAAGTGAGTCATTCATTTTCATGGGGCCACCAGCGCCACCGGCACCTGAAGCTCCTCTCAAACAGCCACCAGATACTGCCACTGGAGAAAGTGACTATGGGCAGACTGAGACTTCACTTCCTGAGGCAACAGGGTGAAACTCACAGGGGTCAACAAAAACATGTGTTCTTTATAATCAGCCTCATCAAAATTAATGGATAGCACACTGCCACTCCCGCACGTCTACTTGCTGGGAGTAAAACAACGAAGGTGGATGGTTAACATGAAGGCCGATGGTACATATGTGGCAGATATGCAGAAGAATGTCAAGGCAGAGAGCATCACATCAGGTGTAGAGGCGCCAGCAGTACCCTGCAAATCATCCCATCCTTGTTGCCACTCTGAAGACAAGCATTTGCAATGCAACAGGTCTCGCATTTTCGAGAGTTTGAGCTATTGGCATTGTAAATGATAATGCCATTTATTTATATGTTGGTTTTCAAAACAGATCAAAAAAGGCATTATCGAGGGGCGGAGCCGGGCCAGCGGCCAAGATGGTCGCACGAGTGCCCGGCTCCGCCGGCTCTCCTCTCCCGCCGCCTGAATACCCCGTCTGCCCCGCACATCATCGGAGCCTCATGTGTCGGAGGGGGTGCCAAGTGGATGTGTTCGCTTCTGAGCGCTTTCCGAGCTTCAGGAGCGGAGTTGCGGCTATTTGTGTCCCTGGCCAGAGAGAGACTTCCAGCCGGGCCCTGGCGTGATTGAGACGCCGCCAGCGAGATCCACAGCGTCGGATGCTGAGCTTTGGAAGGTTCCGCCCCACGATTGCTCAGGTCAGCCCGCCCCTATGGACTTGGCTCCAGCGCTACCCGTGCACCGGGAGGACGGAACGTGTGCTGAGTATCGTGCCGTTTTGATGTCCCCCCCCCCCCCCTTTCCACTCTTTAATGGGCTTATTCGGCCCCTACTTGTTGCGGGCTGCTTGGATGGCGTGATGCCTGTCCTGCAAACGGCTGCCTAATCCACGTCTCCGCCATATGGGGCTGGCTCCGGCGCGGTTTCACCAATGCGCCCTTTTGGATTGTGGGGGTTTGATCCTGCGTATTCACCTGCACTGGGGCAAGGACACTAAGGAGTGGTGCATGGGGCTGCTGACTCCCTTTCCCCTTTTATCGTCTTGGGGCGGGCGGCCATGACACTTGTTTGGACGGCGCTGGGGCTTGGGGTCCCCCCGACGAGTGGTCAGTGGACCGGTTGAGCCCACGGTCGGTGTTGGAAGTGTAAGCGGTGACGGCTGGGCCATGGAAGGGACGTCCCCCGTGCGCTGAAATGGAGGAGCTGGCTTTGGATTACGACGGGGGGCACCGGACACCGCCGGGACAGAGGGACACAGCGTTGCAGGCACTTTGTGTGCGAGACTTTGCCCGTGCAGCTTTTGCTTGGACCTTTCTTGCACAGGTTTGGTGGTGGGTCCCTGCTCCGCTTTTCTTGGCGACATGTGAGAGTGTTTGCATTAGTACCACTTCCTATATGCTCTTCATAGACTACCTATTTGACGCTGTTTCATAAGCCTATGTCGGATGCCCGCAGAGTCCACTGATCTAATTTGACACATGATCCTTCTATTTGCTTTTCCTGATGTCGAACTCTGCAATTACGAAATGGCCGTCCTGGTTTTCCGATCTAATTTGCTTGGCAGGCAGTCGCAAAATGGCGGCGGCGCCCCGGATGGTGCGGCCGCTTGGATTGTTGCAAGACATTCTGCTCCGTTTGTGTTGGCATGCCCTCTCACTGTGCGGTTTTATTTGTGCTTTCTCGTTTATAATTTCGCGCCATGTTTCTATTCGGGCCGGCGAATTGTATGTATAACATTGACACTTGGCTCCTTCTTCCCTAGCATGGAGAGTTTTCTATATTGTTTGGTCGGCTCGCGGGGATGGGCTGTATAATTGATTTTGACCCTGCTCATGGTTTTTTCGTATTTTATTATTCTTTACAGTATTATTGCAGGGGTGCGGGACCGGGGGGGGGGGTCGGGTGCCTGTGATAGGGGCTCCCCCTGGATTCTTTCCCCTTCTGTGGGGTTTTCGTTCGTTCTCCTTTCTTTTTCATTTTTTCGTGTTGAATATTGTCTTTCTTCTTCTTGGTCTCTTCTTTCTACATTTCGGGTTTCGACAATGGGCGACAGGCACGCTGCTAGGGGGGTGGGCCGTGGCCGTATGCAGTTGTGCAGGGTGGGGGGGATGGGTGTGGGGTATAGGGTTCTTTGGGTTTCCTTTTTAGTTCCATGGCCTTCTTTTTCATGTTGTTCTTTTGGCTTTTCTTTCCTTTTTCTTTTTTCTTCCCCCCCCTTTTTTGAGGGTCTGATTCTAGGTATTTCACTGGGCGTTGCTTTAGTTCAGTACGGGGTCTCTGTCTTACTGCTTCATTCCGTGGCGGGCGGGTACTGTGTGGGCAGGGATCTGACTTGTTTGTCTAATATCCTGATTGTACGTTTTGCTATGTATACCCTGCCTATGATGGTCCTGCCGCAAATATCCTGTCTCAAGTGTAACCCTAGTATTGGTGCTATTAACTGTATGATATCCTGCATTTTTTCATTTAAAAAACACAAACCTTTCTGATCCTGTTACCTTGTTCCATACAGCTCTCCTGAGTTACGCATCGATACTGTGAGGTGTACTATCTCTTTGATCCTGATCTACATTGTTCGACTGTATTACCTCTGTACCCTTGCTTAACCGTGCCGTTTGTCGGACTATGATTGTAACTGTGAAATATCAATAAAGGTTTTATAAAAAAAAAAAAAAAAGGCATTATCATTAACAATGCCAATAGCTTAAACTTTCGCAAATGCGAGACCTATTGCATTTTCAATACTTGTTCTAACAATATCTCTCGCAGAGGCGTGGCAGCTTCACTGCTCTGCCCACGCGAGACCTAAAAAGCGGTGTTAGGCAGCGGCGGTGGCATTTATCACCGGAGTCTTTAAACTTATACTGCGGAGAGACGCAAAGGTGATGATACGGCTTCGAGGCGCCTCGACTGTGCTTGGAAACACCTCGCTCTGCACCTTATACTCTAAGAGACGCTAAGGTGATGATGAGGCTTCTAGGCACCTCGACTGTGCTTGAAAATGCCTTATACTGCAGAAAGATGCTACATAGAAGTGTGAGAGCTTCTAGGCGCATGGGCTGTGCTTTAAAACACCTCGGCACCTTATACTGCGGAGAGATGCTAAGGAGGAGTGTAGGGGGGTTCTAGGCGCCCGGGCTGTGACCCGAAACACCTCACTCTGCTCCTTATACTACGGGAGATGTTAAAGAGGAGTGTGGGGACTTCTAGGCGCTTGTATTGTGATCGGGAACACCTGCTGAGGCAATCTGCCCCTCTGCGGTCATTAAAAGGGAGAGTTCCAAACAGGACATGAAAAACACTTAGAGGAGTGAGCTCTCATTTTTTCATTTAATTTGTATTATTTTATTTTATTTATTTAAAGTGTATTTCGCGCCCTTTTGTACCTAGTGCGACCCTAGCCTTGGGGCACCATCACCCCACACCTCAAAGAGGACGCCTCGGGGCAGACTGGGCGATGTCGCAACAAGAACATGGTAACCAGAGACGAACGGCTACTTGGTGGGTGGCGGCCGGGAGGGAACCCCAGGATTATTCATCAGTCAACCTCTGTTTCACGCTAATAATCAATGCATCCGCTGCAGCTGTGCTGTCCGCAGTCTGCCCCCACCTGCTCGGGTCTCGTCGCCAACGGGGCCACCACACCGGGCCGCAGCTCGCCTCATTGTTGCCTCGTTACATGCCCTCGTCTGGTGGTCACAGGGCTGCTGGGGCGCTTCATTCTTGATTCTGTAAAATAAATGTTAGACAACACCATCGCTCTGGGGAATTAAAACGTGGAAACGAGTGGCAACGTGTACCCCGTACCCAGGTCCATGCCACCTCATTCTGCACCTCAAAGAAAAGCCACCGAGGCGGCTTCTGCGGGGGCACGGCGTGCATGCCCAGGAGCACACGTGGCGCAGCAACTGGTAAACCGATGCACATACATGTTTGCACAATCTGTAAACAAATGGACTTTGCACATCTTTAAATGACTTTCTCCACTTTATGATATGTCACCCCCTTCATCACACTTTGACCCTATTCCATGAACACATCACACGATAGATAAAGGATGCAATTTGCAGTCAGTAGTACAGAGAACGTGTAAAAACAGCACACGTGCACAGTGTCCTTACAACAAAAACATTACAACTAATGCCCACCGAGTGCGTCCAAAAACAGCAACTTCAGCTCCTCCCTCCCAAAGAAAAGCACGTATCAATGAAATGATGTCACTTCTGTTGTGGGTGTGGTGCATTCAAATGACACAGGAGTCAGTCTCTGCCTCTTCTAAAGGCAGCGCTTATATGTACAACAACATATCAGACATCACAGCAAAGTAGTGCAGGGTCCCTCTTCACTTTCAGTCCCGGGGGCATCCTGGGTAAGACTCGAGACGACTGCGCAATGTTATGTGTTTTGTCTCTAGAATGGCGCCCAAGAGCCCGCGGCGCGCTTTGATTTACTGTGCGCCACTGTCGGATACGGCCTGCTGATAAAGCCTATGACATGCACAAAACAGTTTCTAAAAGAAAACATTGTCTAAACCGCCCCCTTGTAGCTGTGTTTTGATGAGACTTTCAGAGCACCCCTCACCAGAGATTAACTCGTTTCTAAAAAGCATGTACCTTATCCGTCGTCAAAACCAGGAAGAGGCTGAAGGTGGGAGGGTGGGGGAGATACTCTTCCCTGCTAAAGTGTCTGCCGGCAGAAGCTGGGAGGTAGAGCTCTGCTGGGATGGGTTGGTGGGGGGAGAGCTGCACTCCCCGTGCCCCCTGCACCTCACTGCTGTGGTGAAGAATGTGCTTATCTGCTTGTTAAATAAACAAGCAGATAAGTAAAGTCTTCACGACAAGCCGGAAAACAGGCCATGGTGTCTGGAGGGGCTGTCCAAAAAACGGACAGGGTGGCACCCAAAAACACTCCTTTCCATTGGGAAGCCAGCGTTTACCATAAACGCTGACGCTACCCAATGGAAAGGAGGCGCGGGCCTTACAGTACCCTTTTTCTAACAATATCTCTCGCAGAGGCGTGGCAGCTTCGCTGCTCCACCCACGCGAGACCTAAAAAGCAAGTGGACACCGGTAAGTGCTACATCAGCTTAATTGAAGATAAGGTTCCGCCTGCTCTGCTGTGTAGCCATCAACAGCCTGTCTTCACATACCCCACCACCAACATTCTAATGCAGCTTCACCCCAACTTTTCAATTGTAAAACTGGTACAGAACATACCAAGAGAAATAAGGAAAAGAGGGGAGAGGGAAGAGAGGGAGAATGGAATATACCATTGCTTATTTAAATGATAACAAGTACATTTGCATTACAGCCATGAACCATATTTTTAACAAAACTATTTAGCTGCCTTTCAACCATTGGCCCTGCATGTTTGTCATGCCAGAAGTAATACCAACGCTGCATTCCGATTTACAAGAATACTCATAAACAGGAGGTGCCAAGCTTGTTGTTGTAGGTAAATACGGACTACACTTCAGCATTTTTGAGGACTGCTGCGCATTCCAGACATTCCTCTGGCACTGCATCATGGGAGCTGGCTTCCTTGCTACAGTGAAGCTGCAAACAAAAGGGCAATTCTACACAAAAAATCCCACTTGTGGGACACCCCCGCGCCGCACGGCCACCAGCTGCTGCGTGTGCCCCCAGTGCCTGCCTCTGCCTCAGCGCCGGCCTCGCTGCCGCCCTGAGCGCTCTCCTTTGGTTTTCCCCCGTTTTTTACCTGAATTTGTGCTTGTTTTCTTCCTGTGCCCCAGATCGTGTGTCACTGTCTTTTTCCCCCGTTTTTTACCTGAATTTGTGCTTGTTTTCTTCCTGTGCCCCAGATCGTGTGTCACTGTCTTTTTCCCCCGCTTTTACTTAAATTTGTGCTTGTTTTTTGTATTTGCCGTTTCTCGTCGTGTTTTGCCCACCTCGCCGCCCCCCGCTCCCGCTTCCCGCCACCGCCATTAGCCCCGCCCCTTTTTCTCTTCTGTTTCCCTCCCCGCTCCCGCCTCCCAGCTGCTCCGCCCACCCGCGCACTTGGCCTTAAATGGCGACCGTGCGACGCAGGTGAGTGTGACCCACTTGTGGGACACCCCCGCGCCGCACGGCCACCAGCTGCTGCGTGTGCCCCCAGTGCCTGCCTCTGCCTCAGCGCCGGCCTCGCTGCCGCCCTGAGCGCTCTCCTTTGGTTTTCCCCCGTTTTTTACCTGAATTTGTGCTTGTTTTCTTCCTGTGCCCCAGATCGTGTGTCACTGTCTTTTTCCCCCGTTTTTTACCTGAATTTGTGCTTGTTTTCTTCCTGTGCCCCAGATCGTGTGTCACTGTCTTTTTCCCCCGCTTTTACTTCAATTTGTGCTTGTTTTTTGTATTTGCCGTTTCTCGTCGTGTTTTGCCCACCTCGCCGCCCCCCGCTCCCGCTTCCCGCCACCGCCATTAGCCCCGCCCCTTTTTCTCTTCTGTTTCCCTCCCCGCTCCCGCCTCCCAGCTGCTCCGCCCACCCGCGCACTTCGCCTTAAATGGCGACCGTGCGAACGCGCAGCGGTCACGCGCAGCGGGCGCGCCGATTGTGCGCCGAAGGCGCGCCAAAGGTAAGCCCGTCTGCGCCCGTCCGCGACCGGACCGCGACCAGCGCCAGGACCCCTGGCCCCCGAGGAGCCCGACCGACCCGCCTGACGTACTCCGCCGCCACCCTCACCGCCCTCAACACCGACCGACTCCCAGATTGCCATCAAGCCACTCCACGACGTACCCACGGACCTTTCAGCTGCCACGCCTGCAAGTTCTCCTGCATCCGGACCAGCCTCGCACCAGCACCCGCCAAGTCGAACACCAGCAGTACCCACCTCAAGTGCATCCTGCTCAACACCCGCTCCGTCCACAGACACGCCATCGAACTCTGGAACCTCCTCGACACCACAGCCCCTGACGTTGCCTTCCTCACGGAGACCTGGATGAACGCCTCCTCAGCTCCCGACATCGCCATCGCTATCCCAGAGGGCTACAAGATCGTCCGGAGGGACCGAAACGCCAACCAGATGGGAGGAGGCATCGCCATCATCCACAGGAACACCATCCGTCTCACGACCAGCACCGATAACACCCTGACCAGCGCCGAACACCTGCATTTCCAGATCCACACCAACCCGAACACCACCCTCAGAGGCACCCTGATCTACCGACCCCCTGGACCACGCACACAATTCAGCGAGGACATCGCCGACTTCGTCAGCCCGCATGCCCTCCCCTCCGCTGACTACATCCTCCTGGGAGACCTCAACTTCCATCTGGAGAACAACAACGACCGCAACACCAGCACCCTGCTCGACAACCTCGCCAACCTGGGACTCAAGCAACTGGTGTCCACCCCCACCCACCTCGCCGGACACACACTCGACGCCGTCTTCTCCTCCAGCACAGACATCGACTTCAGCCACGCCACAGAGCTTCAATGGACGGACCACAGCTGCGTCCACTTCACCTTCAAGAGAACGACGACCCACCACCACCAACAACAGGCCGCCCGCAGAAGCTGGAACACGATCACAGCAGACCAGCTCGCCACCTCCCTGAGCCAGCACCCTCCTGCCAGCTCAGCGAACCCCAGCCAGGCCGCCGACTACCTATCGAAGTGGATCAGCAACTGCGCGGACGAACTCGCCCCACTGAGGACCCCGCCCAGCAGACCCGGCAGCAAGAAGGCCCCTTGGTTCACCGACGAACTCAAGAGCTCCAAGAAGAACTGCCGAGCCCTCGAGAAAGTCTGGAGAAGGGATCCGACACCGGACAACAGGACCTCCTTCAAGCTTGCCACCCGGAAACACCACCAGCTGATCCGCGCCGCCAAGAAAACAGCATTCAAGGACAGGCTGGACAACAACGCACACAACAGCAAGGAACTCTTCAACATCGTGAAAGAGCTATCCAACCCCAGCGCAGGAAACAACGACATCACCCCATCGCAAGACCTCTGCAACTCCCTCGCCTCATACTTCCACAACAAGATCGCGGACATACACAACAGCTTCAACAACCAACCAACGCACACCATGACCAAACAACCACCCCCCACCACCACCCTCCACGCCTGGACCCCGATCAGCACCGAAGACACCATCCGCACGATGAACTCCATCCACTCCGGATCTCCGACCGACCCCTGCCCTCACCACGTCTTCAACAAGGCCGACGCTGTCATCGCACCCCATCTGCGAGACATCATCAACACATCCTTCGACACCACCATCTTCCCTGAGAGCTGGAAACACGCCGAACTCAGCGCTCTACTCAAGAAACCAACAGCGGACCCCACCGACCTCAAGAACTACCGCCCCATCTCGCTCCTCCCGTTTCCAGCCAAAGTCATCGAGAAGACCGTCAACAAGCAGATGGCCGCCTTCCTCGAGACGAACGGATCCCTCGACCCCTCACAGTCCGGCTTCCGAGCCAACCACAGCACCGAGACCGCCCTCATCGCCGCCACCGATGACATCCGAGCCCTGATGGACAATGGAGAAACAGCGGCCCTCATCCTCCTAGACCTCTCCGCGGCATTCGACACAGTCTGCCACCGCACCCTAGTACGGCGCCTCAGCAACATCGGAATCCAGGACAAGGCGCTGGAATGGATCATCTCCTTCCTCGACGGAAGAACACAGAGAGTCCACCTACCACCGTACAAGTCAGAGGCCTCCGAAGTCATCTGCGGCGTCCCTCAAGGATCATCTCTGAGCCCCACCCTCTTCAACGTCTACATGAGCCCCCTCGCGGCCATCGTACGCAAACACAACCTCAGCATAATCTCCTACGCCGACGACACCCAGCTGATCCTCTCCCTGACCAACAACCCCGCCGCCGCCAGAGCCAACCTGCACGAAGGGATGAAGGAGGTAGCCGAGTGGATGACGACCAGCCGCCTAAAACTGAACTCGGACAAGACGGAGGTCCTCATCCTGGGACCCTCACCCTCCGCCTGGGACGACTCCTGGTGGCCTCCCGCCCTGGGCTCCGCACCCAAACCAACAGACCATGCACGCAACCTGGGCTTCATCCTGGACTCCTCCCTCTCCATGACCAGGCAAGTCAACAACGTCTCCTCGGCGTGCTTCAACACCCTACGCATGCTACGGAAGATCTTCTGGTGGATCCCCACCGAGACCAGGAGGACCGTCACCCAGGCCCTCGTCACCAGCCGACTGGACTACGGCAACGCCCTCTACGCCGGTACCACCGCCAAGCTCCAGAAGAGACTCCAGCGGATCCAGAACGCCTCAGCCAGACTCATCCTCGACATCCCACGAACCAGTCACATCTCCGGACATCTCAGAGACCTTCACTGGCTCCCCGTCAGCAAAAGAATCACCTTCCGCCTCCTCACCCACGCACACAAAGCCCTACACGACCAAGGCCCGAGCTACCTCAACAGCCGAGTCAACTTCTACGCTCCCAAACGCCACCTTCGATCAGCCAACCACGCCCTCGCCGCCGTCCCCCGCATCCGAAGAGCGACTACAGGAGGAAGGTCCTTCTCCTACCTGGCTGCCAAGACCTGGAACTCCCTCCCGACCGACCTGCGCCTGACCCAAGACCACCTCTCCTTCAGGAGGAAGCTGAAGACCTGGCTGTTCGAGCAGTAGCGGCACCCCCCCCCCCCCCCCCAGCGCCTTGAGACCCTACGGGTATGTAGCGCGCTTTACAAGTGTCATTGATTGATTGAAAAAATACAAAAATACAGCTCAAATGCAAACATTGGCAAAGTCATATTGTACAGCAGTTCGGCTTCTGTGGAGCATAGCTGAACGAAATGAAAAAAGGGCTATGACACAGCCAGCATTGGCAGTGTCAAAGCGTTTTTATCCTTTACTTTCAACCATGCTGTATAGCAGCCGCACTGCTGTACAACATGGCTAAAACACTTGGCAAAAACATTGGGTTTTGGCTTTGCCAATGCTTGTTTTGTTTAATCATCATCATCATCCAAAGCACTTCCCAGAGGAGTATCCCAGGGCTCATGATTTTGGTCTTGCTTGACAGTGTAATTGTCACCTGGATTGTTAACCTATGCTAGGGTGAAAAGACGTCCCAGATTTGCTGGGACAGTCCCTTCATGTGTCCCATCTGATTTCACTAAATACAGCACTTGTCCGGGATTTTAGAAAGAAGCGAAACAACACACTTTTATGCGTTCTACCTCTGGATTAGGTACGAGTCTGTTTATAAACCACAATTTAATTAGCACTTACAATAGTCTGTGTAAAAAGTTGTATTTAACTTATTTCCCTTAGTGCCTCTATATCTGTGTTTTCTACATTAGTAAGCATTGTCTTCTAAATCATTCAGTGCCCCATGATCGATGTGAAATCGTAGTCCTACTTATATTTTTGTGAAATGTTTTGGGTCTTAAAAATTTGGTCACCCTAACCTGCACCAATATTATTCAAGAATTCTTTGCTTCCGCACACATATCCATTGCCATGCTATTTATCTACTTGCATTGCTTCATATTACCATACAACATTCCTTTAAAGCCAAACCTATTGGCATTGCTATTACCCGTTTACATTTCTGTGACATCACTGGAAGATCTGATCCGTTTATTCGTCTTCATTTTTTATACTTTCAATGATGACATTCGGTTGATTGTCTGCTGTGATGGTGAAACTCAAATCATGCGGAGTTGTTTGAAAGTATGTCTGCGAGCCAGGGTGGGCTGACGTAAATGGCAATCTAGCAGGGCCTGAAGGGCTGGTCTGACAGGTTAGTTGGTGGGCCGTTTCTTTGGCTGTTTGTGGACCTGTTTTATGGCCATTTGGGCCAGTTTTTAGTGTTGATTTCCCTGATATTACCGCAAACGATGCTGCAGCAAGCATAAATGCATGCAGCCTGCTATAACTTGCAAAACACCTACATAGTGTGTCTTTACAATTTCAAAACTGCCCCGAATTTAAAAGTGAGCCACTTCTTTAACTTATTCGATAATGGCGGGCACTTTTATTTAAGTAATAGGTTTTCACCATATGGTTTCTCCAGCTGAGTTTAGTATTGAGGGTAATGCCTAGGCAGGATGTACATTTTTTTAAATTGTATTAGCTGCCTATTGAGATTGTTCTGCAATTCTCTTCCTGGTAAACAACGTCAATGCCTTTTGTGGTGACAAAAGTGGAGTGAGTTAAAGGGCAGAAAAGAGGTTTTGGAATTGATTTGCCTATCCTGTCTCCTGGCGGAGACTAGTACACTTCAGTTTTTAGGACTGTAACACTGATGGAGATGGACAAAAGGCAGAACACGTCATAAAAATTATTAACCGGCATTTCAGAAATTGCCTTTTTGAAAATATAATTGTGACATATAATTGTGAAGATGCCCAAGCAACGTTTGAATTTGACAGTCAATGGTTATACCATAATCATTCTTTTAGTGACATCGCTGGGGGGGGAGGGGTGGCCCACCTGTTACTGTCCTGGCCCCTCGTGTGCTCCACCACTGGGCAACAGCCCCATCTGTAAAAAAAAAACAGACTCTGCCCTCTCAGCCAGGGAGCAACTTTATTCCTGTTCACATTTCACGTTTTATTTACTTCAGTCCCTAGGAGTATTTGCTCTTTCCAGGATGTGTTTTTTCATGCAACATATTACCCATGTATAGTGTGTACTGTGAAACGAGTTGCCTCTATGTATCTTTGTGAGTTCGGGTTGTGGGTGGGAGTTTATAACGAGCCGTGATTGAGAGTTTTGGAATTTCGCAGTACAAATTTCTCACCCAACACTTGACCAGCCCTGCCTAGTACCACGCATCAGGTGTTAGAATATCGCATTTTAATGTGGTGGTCCGCATTAAAATGCACTGTCACGAATTTTAGCACCTGTTGTCCACCTGCACGTGCTGAGGTAATTGACCAATGCAGGTAGTGACCGCGACCGCCGGGTACAGCAGTGCGGCATTGGAGAACTAGGACAGCTGTCTTTGTTTCTCTGCATGTGTAGTGCAAGATCCAATCCACAACTTGGCATGCAACACAGCCACTGTTTTAGGGGGAAAAAACATCACATAACCACGCTAAACGATAGATGTTTAAATGCATACCGTGGCTGGACAGTGTCACTGCTAGTGCTGTGCTCAGCTGTGTGTGGTGTTGAACATCACGCATGTGTGCAGCCAGACCTGCGCGTTGAAGTTATTTAGCAGCAAAGTGAGCTCTCTCAGTTGCAACCTGACTCGCCGCTCAGTGCTTCCTCACGGGCCATATGCATCAACACATTTTCCCATAGACACAGAATGGGCAAAACCCTTTGATGCATCTGGCCCTAAATCAGAGGAGCTGGAGGTGAGGCCTGATGATCTCTCATCGCACCCACGGATTTCCAAAAAGGCGCGCTTTACAGCCTGCCTGTGCCACTAACCCTGCTACACTTCTGTGGCGTGTATTACTCTGCCAGTGCAGATCCTGAGTGTGGGAGAACGGGCCGGATAAACAGACGAGGAGGCTGTATAAAGTGTGCCAGTGAGACTACTTTTATTTACAATTTCAGGCAAGGGAATAGTTTCGGGATTCCAAGGCTCGGATCTTGCTTCTCTTCTTTAGGTTGGGGCTTCGGGTCTTCTCGGTGTTCACATGGGATTAGCTTGCAAGCTGGATGGTCCTTCCCAGGGAGGCCCAGAAGAGAAAAGAAGAACAAGGAGCCGTCAGATCTTTTATGATTCCCGTTTCCTATATGCTTGTCACCGTCACCACGCCCAGTTGGTGATTGCCTAAAGAATGAAGGATGGACTGGAATTGTGAGGGGTAACAGGGCCGGTATTGTAAAGGGGAATAGTGCAGGATCTGGCTAGGAGGATATAGTGCACCGTGCAATTAGATAGGACTCAAGATAATTCAATAGTATGTTGGCTTTTAAAGGTATTCAAATAGCGATTTGCCTATGACAGTTAGGACTCAGTTTACTGTCACTGATTCACGAGGAGGGAAAAAGAACATAAACTCTATGCTGCCAAAGACAGAAAAACAAACTTTCCTTCTACCAGGAACCTCCCGCCACCCTTCTGTACACACTCCCCCTCCTCCCGTTACCCTACACCCCACTCCCCCGGTACCCAACACTCACCGGCGCTGCCGCAACTCTCCTGAGTTGCGGCCACTCTTCAGCCACCTCTGTTGGGGACCACCAGTCCTCGCACCACGTTTCGTCTTCTTCTTGCTCTTCCGCTTCACCTCCTTTCGCGTCTTCTCGATCTTCGGTTTCTTCCTCCTGTTCCCGAACCCTTCGGCGTTCCTCTCGGCGTTCTACCCTTCTTCCGGTCTCTTCGCGCCCGCCCTCCGTCTCTTTCAAGTTTTCTAGTTCCTGCACAGGTCTGCTTCCGGGGTTAGCCCCGCCCTTTTCCTCGTCGTTGTGAGGGACGTCCAGCCGCTGCACAAACAGAGGACATGGGGGCGTTATCGGCGGTCTTCTATGCCGGAATCTTGCTATCGCCTTGTCGGGTAAGTGACGGTGCCGACATATACGTTACGACCTCAGCACTCGACAGATCATGCTCGGCAACCCCTCACACTGAGGTAATGTGGCAGACAGTGGCAGGTCCTCCGCTAAGGCAGAGTGTCACCCCACTGCTCTACAGGCAGTTTAAAAAGGTAAACTAACATGATAACAACTAACTTTATTATCATTTTAGTTTTCCTTCCTGCTTTGGTGCATGGCGGAGGTTTGCGGGGCTGGGCTTACCAGAGCAGGGACCAGCGGGAGGAGGGTTAGGCACAGTCTAAAGTGGACAGGTCGGTTCGGCCGGCCCTTTTGGGCCGTTCAAACAGTCCTGGGCACTTTGCATGTTCCCTACCAGACTGCATTACGCAAACTGGTAGGGAACATGCACAGTCTCCCGGTCCCATCTGAGCGCCGAACCACTGCGGTCAGACCAATCACAACGCTGCATTGCAGCGTTGTGATTGGCCTGGGGATTCTGGGAGGCTTTGTGCTTCCTGTTGCGGCGCGGAGAAGACATCGGAGGAGAGGCGGCAGTCAGCAACACCCAGGTAAGTAATTTATTTTATTTTTTATTTTCCCCACCACCCCCGTTTAATAACAGCCGTTACTGGTGGCAGAAACCTCCCGGATGAGGCATCTTAAGCAACGCTGACTGCATTCATTTGCTGCTGAGACCCCGCCATGGCAAGCTGTCTGTCACGTGGCCTGTAGTTCCTTCAGTGCTGGTCAGAAGACTACGTGAGTTATCTGGGGTGACACCTTCCCTGTTGTTGTTATTCCAGCAACAGGCATTTCCCCAAGTGTCACTGACAGTGAGCTTTCCTTTTGGCGGCTTCTGGCATGATTCTGAATGCTGCCGGAGTAGGAGAATCATGAGCGCTGGCATCATGATTGCCACCCGGAGCCAGAATGGAGCCGCTGGCGCCTCTCAGGTCAGTCAGGTCCACATTATTCAAGGAAGGATTGCAAACATTCCAAAAATATACCAGCTAGTAACATTTGTTCATGTCCACTTAACCTTTTCGGTGCTCATGACGAGACCAGCTCGTCATGAGTCACAGTGGAGCTGTGCTCTTGACGAGCTGGTCTCGTCATAACGGCTCCCCGTCGCCCACACGCGATTAATTCCCCACCTGTGTGGGTGAATTAATCAGTGGGCGAGGTTGTGACGAGCCCAGCTCGTCATGACCACAGCTCCACTGTGACTCATGACGAGCTGTTCTCGTCACGAGCACCGCTGCCCCGCGCTCCCCCCCACCCCTCCCACACCGTGGGGTAATTACCCCCGCAGGGAAGGGTTAAAGCAATCTGTATGACATTATGTTTGTGTTTTTGTTTATTTTACAAATCAGTCAGGGATCACCATGTGCAGCTCTAAAGCACGTTTTAAATGTTTTTTTTATTGTATCTTCTGTTTGTAGTATGTACTGGAGGGAGAAAAACTGTCTTTTTGTGATTTTGTTTCGAATTTTCTACTAGCTGGAACAGTAAAATGCGAGTTTCTGGTTGATCAAACTGGTGTCATTTCTGATATTTATGTTTCCCTGGTCTTCATTGCTTGATTTTACCTATGAGAAAATGTGACTCATAGTCGTTGAATGTCACTCATAAGTACACTGAAAAAATGAAAATGTCACACATAAGCAACCTGAAACCTTGGCAGCTATGCTTGACCGTGGTGAGGTGTGCCAATTGTAACTGAGATCCTATGAGAAAGCGTGTGAAAGGAGGTACATAGCTGACAAAATATTGGCAGGGACGAAAGTTTAAGAAAATGCAATGCCTACATGTGAGTGGGAGAGATTTGTTGGGGTGGTGCAAGAGGGACTGAAACGATGGCGCCAAAGAGGAAACAGATTAGGTGTGAGATATGCAGATGGAGTATTTCAGAGAGATATGAGAATATTATTAATAGTAATAATAATAATAATACAAATAATAATAATACACACATAGCTGACAAGGTTTCAGATTGCTATATGTGACATTTTCATAATTTCAGTGTAATTATGAGTGACATTTCAATGACTATGAATGGCACTTTCTCGTGAGCAAAATCAAGCAATGAAGACAAGGGAAACAAATAAATATTAGAAATGACACCCATTTGAGCAAAGAAAAACTCTAAGATCTTAAAATTGCTGCAAAGCACCAGAAATTGAAGGGCACTTAGGACATAAGGGGGTGGCAAAGGGGCACGCTGAATGGGAAAGAAGCATTCAACCTCTCTGGCGGAAAGACTGAGCATCATGGACAATGCACATTACCTAGAGTGCCTAAGCACTACCATTAGGCACAAAAGAAAACCTTAAGTGTGCATGAATGTTAGGCGGCCATCTCGGGCCAGCCAAACTTTCACGCGCACTTAGCATGTTCTCCACCCACGCTGCATTACAGCCTGGATGGAGAACATGCCCAGGCCCCCAGTCCCTGTCTCAGTGCCGGAACAGGGTACTCAGACCAATTACAACGCTGCATTCCAGCATTGTGATTGGCTATGGGGAGCCTGGGTGCTTCCTGTTCCGGCCGGAGGGATGAAGAGGAGAGATGTGACGAGGAGGACGCGGCAAGGAGGTAAGTATAATTTCATTTTTTATTTACCCCTCCCCACTCCGATCTGTGCCAGTCACCACTGAAAAGCACAAACACAAATGTGCACATTTGTATTGTGTCTACCTCAAAATTAAGCTGTCACATGTTTGTCATGGGTACCCTCCCTAACACACCATACTTTCAATGCTCTGTGAAGGCTCCTTGCTCCCAATATGATATCCCAGCGGCTCCCCTGGAACCCATGGTGCCTTTTCCAGACTAAGAAAAACGACACAGGGTCGTGACTCCGAACCAGTAAGGCTGAGTGCAAACTATCTAAAGAACAACACTACTGCCAGTACTGGACATCAATTGACTATTTTATGGTGACCTATATGAAATAAACATAACGGTCCGTTTTTTGATTTGCGTCACTAGTTTATTCATTCATTTTTACACTAGTGGAACCAAGATTATTTTCATCAATGGAATAAACAATGTTTTGTGTGTATGTACAAATATACAGTATAACATTACACCTGGATCATAATATACAATACAATTTACAAATTTACAACACATCCACACTTTCACTCTGGCCAAAACTTTCATCCATCTACTAACATACCACAACGCAAAATACTTAGGGCCTAATGTCAAAAATAAAAGTTCTTCATACATATGAATGGTTTCACATCCTAAGAATGAAATCAATGTGATGAATACAGTTTCAGAGGTATTAATCCTACTTAATGGACACTATTCATGATCTATTTCGAATTTTGACAGTAGAGACCAAAAACCGGTCGACGCGTTTCGAACTCCCAAGTGCGGAGTTCTCCTCAGGACCAACAATCTACAAAAACATAAACATACATCCAATAAATTAATCGGTCCAAAACCCAATTCTCTTACTACCAGTAACACCTCCTGTCAACAGCCTCTATCCATACCTTATTATTGTGAACAAAGCAATCCTCGAGTAGATGGCGTTTCAGACGATAGACAACTCTGAACAGAGAGGACATGACAGACATTTTTTAGAGTTATACAACCGCAAGCCCATTCCTTACATGTAGTCTCCATTATACATTCATACGTCTTTTTCTAGACACTTACCTATTTTAGCGCTGATGTCACCTTTTCTAGGAGAAAGCAATATATATATCAGATGTTGTGGACTAACTGGAATGCAACGAAGTATTTGTAAGAAATGAATGAATAATGAACAGCGTAGTCAGAGGACTACATTGCTGGCAGCTTACCGCATAGGTGCAGGTTTTACACTTATAAAACTTGATTAACTGTTCGGGAGGCCGCGTGTTTAATTTTGCTGGCGTCCTGTGTGGAAAAGTAAATAACCGCGAGTTTAGACACGGGTCCAGCCACGTATAGATTGCGTTCATGACAACGCGATTGCATTTGCCCCTTACCGTCAGAAACGTATTCTCTCGTCAGTCACAAACGTACGGCAACCTCATACGCGATCCAATGTAAAACGTGCTATATTATTGGCAGGAGGGACCGTCACCTGGTTTGGATGTCCATAGAGCCGCCTCAAATTTAAAGCAACAGTGTCACCCGTTCTGGTGTCGAAGAAACTTTATTGCCCACAAACAATTCCACATGTGAATGTTTATGACGAAAGACCTCCAACTTAACATGATTCTGAACTCGGGTGTACCCAATGGTCAATTTCCAATATGTATTACATCCACGTGCTGCCAAGAGGCATTCACTCGCGAGGTACCCTGACATACATATTTTTCCACACAATGCTGGGCTTCTCGATATCGTACTCAATCACAAAGTGTTAGGGGGGCCAGAAATAAATGATGGTATTAGCGTAACCGGTAGGCCAATATTGCGCAATAAAGATGAACACATTTTTTTTTAAACTTTTGTTTTTTTATATATTTTTGACTCGATGTTGCTACTGTCTGCAATCTGATTTATTGAGCCCAAATGCAATCCCATATATCAAGGTCATGAAGGGTCGAGTTTAGGTAAATAGAAAATCTGGCCTCCGTAGTCTACCCCTAAATAATGGGCACTCGTCTAGAAAACTAAGAATGTAGAATGTGTTTTAGTCATCTAGTATCACGTATTCATCTTCATGATCTCTGAGAGTTCGTTAAGCCCTGTGGTCGCAGTGTTGAATTTCATTATCAGTAGTGCCTCACGCTGGTTTAGTTTTCCTTCAACATCACCTCCACGGGGGTCTTTTTCAATTTTACAGATGATGGTCCACCGTAGGTCATCTTCTTTATGTTGGTGTGAAATCCAGTGATGTACTAAGGGCGCGTTCGGTGTCTCTTTTCTAATTCTGGACTTGTGTTGTGTAAATCCGATGTCGGACCTCCTGCGTGGTTTTCCCTATATACAGTTTCGGGCATGGACATGTGACCCCATAAACCACATTTTTGGTTAAACAGTTAGTAAATACGTCGTGTTTCCAGTATATTCCATTGAATATAAAGACCGATCCTTCATTTGTCTGTGCGCAACAAGAACAATTGCCGCACTTAAGATGACCTAGTATTGACGGAAGGCCCAACATGCCTCTAAGAGATGTTTTGGCAACTTGAGGCAGTGATGCTCTGACGATATGTTGTGCCACGCTTTTTTCTTTTTTAAAAGTGAAGAGTGGTGGTTCATTGAACTCACTGTGTAGATCTTTGATCAAATGCCAATTTTGAGTCACCATCTTCTGCAATCAGTTGGCATGGGGACTGAATGTGGTGACGCATACAATTCTTTTTTGTTCTGGGCGTACTTTCTTTTGAAGCAAAGTTTCACGTGGTATCCACCATACGCACTTTAATGTATGCTTCAAGAGTTTTTTTGGATAACCTCTTGCTGACAACCGCTGGACTAGTTCATTGGCATGGAAAAAACTATTCCTCCTTATTTGAACAATTTCTTCTAATTCGAAGAAACTGCCCAAAGGGGAGATTTTCTTTTAGGCTACTGGGGTGATGGCTCGTGAAATGTAATGCCTTATTCCAGTCCGTAGTTTTCCTGAATAATGTGGTCCCTAACAAGCCCTCCGATGCATAAACTTTTACATCCAAAAAGGTGATAGTTTTATTGGATGAACAATGGCTGAACTTGATGTCTTCCGTCCTGTGATTAATCCAAATTATAAATTCCTCCAATTTCTCTTGCGTGCCTGTCCAGATTATAAATACATCATCAATGTATCGAAGATACTTTGTGATGTATTCGGCGTACGGATTGTTATTGTAGATGAATTTATTTTCGTACAAACCCAACCATTACCAACCATGGGAAATGCGGACGAGACATCAGTACTACAGGAGTTAGATCAGTCACCTGTATTTAATTTATCAGATCGGATCCTCACAACATCAGAAATATCTATCCTAAAGTAAGGATTATCTTATGTCCCGGTGCGACCTACTGACTTTGTCAAAATGAAACTTGAAGCATTGGACTTTTGTAGGAAAATCCGGCTAAAAACATTTTTTAATGACGCTACCGTTCGAACATCTACAGAAATAACCGGCCTCCGGAATAAATCTTCATTCAACCCACCTGGATTTAAAATCCCCAAGGAAGTCATCACGTTTGAAAAGACATTACTAGCAGGTATAGCTTCCTTGGAGAACAAAAAACAGTATGTAAACTATAACATATCCAGAGAAGAAAAAATGCTATTTTTTCATTAAAAAATGACAGTTCACTGGTGATAAAAGAGGCGGACAAAGGTGGCGCTATAGTCCTCTGGGATATAAATAAATACAAAGAGGAAGTGAAACGTCAGTTGGACGACCGGAGATGCTTCAGGTCGATCAATAAAAACCCTATAGATGATCTGCAAAAGGAACTTTTTTCTATTCTCCAGGAAGGCTTTGACTTGGGCATCCTAGGCCCTAAGGAATTCTCTTTTCTCCAAAACAAACATCCAAGAACACCGTTGTTTTACGTCCTTCCTAAATTGCATAAGGACCAAAACAACCCTCCGGGCCGCCCGATAATCTCGGGATGCGCGTCGCTCATCGAGCCAGTCTCAAAATACATAGATTTCTTTCTTAAACCTCTCGTTGTGGATATTCCGGCACATCTAAGGGATACTACAGATTTTCTAAACCAGATTTCATCTGTCCCTTTTGAGGAATCAAGGCAGCTCTTGGTAACTATGGACGTGACCTCATTATATACTCAAATACCTCAAGAACAAGCTCTGGAAACTCTCACCTATTTTCTAGACTAAAGGGAACAACCAACACAAGTCCCCACATCATTTATTGTGCAGCTAGCCAAATTTGCACTACAAAAAAACTATTTTATGTTTGACAAGGACTTCTACTTTCAGACCAAAGGGGTGGCTATGGGCTGCCCCTTTGCTCCGGAACTAGCAATATTGTTTATGGGTTTGTACGAAAATAAATTCATCTACAATAACAATCCGTACGCCAAATACATCACAAAGTATCTTCGATACATTGATGATGTATTTATCATCTGGACAGGCATGCAAGAGAAATTGGAGGAATTTATTATTTGGATTAATCACAGGACGGAAGACATTAAGTTCAGCCATTATTCATCCAATAAAACTATCACCTTTTTGGATGTAAAAGTTTATGCATCGGAGGGCTTGTTAGGGACCACATTATTCAGGAAAACTATGGACCGGAATAAGGCATTACATTTCACGAGCCATCACCCCAGAAGCCTAAAAGAAAATCTCCCCTTTGGGCAGTTTCTTCGAATTAGAAGAAATTGTTCAAATAAGGAGGAATATTTTTTCCATGCCAATGAACTAGTCCAGCGGTTGTCTGCAAGAGGTTATCCAAAAAAACTCTTGAAGCATACATTAAAGCGCATATGGTGGATACCACGTGAAACTTTGCTTCAAAAGAAAGTACGCCCAGAACAAAAAAGAATTGTATGCATCACCACATTCAGTCCCCATGCCAACTCATTGCGGAAGATGGTGACTCAAAATTGGCATTTGATCAAAGATCTACACAGTGAGTTCAATGAACCACCACTCTTCGCTTTTAAAAAAGAAAAAAGCGTGGCACAACATATCGTCAGAGCATCACCGCCTCAACTTGCCAAAACATCTCTTAAAGTAAAGTAAAGTAAAGTCCACATTTGTAAAGCGCACAATCACCCGTAAGGGTCTCTAGGCGCTGGGGGGCCGTCGGGGAGATTAAGCGAGCTATTGCCCAGAGTCACATGGTGCTGGGCTAACCTGCCGCCGGAGCCGGGGATCGAACCGTGGTCCCCAGATTCCAGCGTCAGTCGCCCTGGCCGCGGCGCCTTTAGAGGCATGTTGGGCCTTCCGCCAATACTAGGTCATCATAAGTGCGGCAATTGTTCTTGTTGCGCACAGACAAATGAAGGATCGGTCTTTATATTCAATGGAATATACTGGAAACACAACGTATTTACTAACTGTTTAACCAAAAATGTGGTTTATGGGGTCACATGTCCATGCCCGAAACTGTATATAGGGAAAACCATGCAGGAGGTCCGACATCGGATTACACAACACAAGTCCAGAATTAGAAAAGAGACCCCGAAAGCACCCTTAGTACATCACTTGATTTCACACCAACATAAAGAAGATGACCTACGGTGGACCATCATCTCTAAAATTGAACAAGACCCCCGTGGAGATGATGTTGAAGGGAAACTAAACCAGCGTGAGGCACTACTGATAATGAAATTCAACACTGCGACCACAGGGCTTAACGAACTCTCAGAGATCATGAAGATGAATACGTGATACTACATGACTAAAACACATTCTACATTCTTAGTTTTCTAGACGAGTGCCCATTATTTAGGGGTAGACTACGCAGGCCAGATTTTCTATTTACGTAAACTCGACCCTTCATGACCTTGATATATGGGATTGCATTTGGGCTCAATAAATCAGATTGCAGACAGTAGCAACATCTAGTCAAAAATATAAAAAAACAAAAGTTTTTCGAAAAAAATGTGTTCATCGTTATTGCGCAATATTGGCCTACCGGTTACGCTAATACCATCATTTATTTCTGGCCCCCCAAACACTTCGTGATTGAGTACGATATCGAGAAGCCCAGCATTGTGTGGAAAGATATGTATGTCAGGGTACCTCGCGAGTGAATGCATCTTGGCAGCACGTGGATGTAATACATATTGGAAATTGACCATTGGGTACACCCGAGTTCAGAATCATGTTAAGTTGGAGGTCTTTCGTCATAAACATTTACATGTGGAATTGTTCGTGGGCAATAAAGTTTCTTCGACACCAGAACGGGTGACACTGTTGCTTTAAATTTCGGGCGGCTCTATGGAAATCCAAACCATGTGATGGTCCCTCCTGCCAATAATATAGCACGTTTTACATTGGATCGCGTATGAGGTTGCCGTACGTTTGTGACTGACGAGAGAATACGTTTCTGACGGTAAGGGGCAAATGCAATCGCGTTGTCATGAACGCAATCTATACGTGGCTGGACCCGTGTCTAAACTCGTGGTTATTTACTTTTCCACACAGGACGCCAGCGAAATTAAACACGCGGCCTCCCGAACAGTTAATCAAGTTTTATAAGTGTAAAACCTGCACCTATGCGGTAAGCTGCCAGCAATGTAGTCCTCCGACTATGCTGTTCATTATTCATTCATTTCTTACAAATACATCGTTGCATTCCAGTTAGTCCACAACATCTGATATATATATTGCTTTCTCCTAGAAAAGGTGACATCAGCGCTAAAATAGGTAAGTGTCTAGAAAAAGACGTATGAATGTATAATGGAGACTACAAGTAAGGAATTGGCTTGCGGTTGTATAACTCTAAAATGTCTGTCATGTCCTCTCTATTCAGAGTTGTCTATTGTCTGAAACGCCATCTACTCGAGGATTGCTTTGTTCACAATAATAAGGTATGGATAGAGGCTGTTGACAGGAGGTGTTACTGGTAGTAAGAGAATTGGTTTTTAGACCGATTAATTTATTGGATGTTTGTTTATGTTTTTGTAGATTGTTGGTCCTGAGGAGAACTCCGTGCTTGGGAGTTCGAAACGCGTCGACCGGTTTTTGGTCTCTTCTGTCAAAATTCGAAATAGATCATGAATAGTGTCCATTAAGTAGGATTAATACCTCTGAAACTGTATTCATCACATTGATTTCATTCTTAGGATGTGAAACCATTCATATGTATGAAGAACCTTTATTTTTGACATTAGGCCCTAAGTATTTTGCGTTGTGGTATGTTAGTAGATGGATGATAGTTTTGGCCAGAGTGAAAGTGTGGATGTGTTGTTAATTTGTAAATTGTATTGTATAGTATGATCCAGGTGTAATGTTATACTGTATATTTGTACATACAGATAAAAAATTGTTTATTCCATTGATGAAAATAATCTTGGTTCCACTAGTGTAAAAATGAATGAATAAACTAGTGACGCAAATCAAAAAACGGACCGTTATGTTTGTTTCATATAGGTCACCATAAAATAGTCAATTGATGTCCAGTACTGGCAGTAGTGTTGTTCTTTAGCCTTTTCCAGACTGGCACTGCTGCTGCTTTTTCCAGAAGGAGTACGGAAACCGATGCGGGGTAACTTTGTGTTCCACAAAGTGAACCATCACCTCCCCAGGACAGGAGTCTGTGATCTGACACTTGCTCCTGCAAGACTTCTTCTGGCTCTGGAAGTAGCACAGGTAGAAGCTTGTTCTTCAGCACCATAGTGCAGCCCTGGGAGCCCCATGCCCCCCGCATCAGGATGAGGTTTGGCTAAGCTTTGTTCCCCATCCATATTATCGCTACGCTCCCCAGTTCGGAAATATGTGGGGAATTGGACTTCCTGTGCTATACCATTCAGTTCAACCAGATGAATCAGAACAGCAGGCTTTTCGTTTCTTAGTAGTTCAAGTCGTTTGTTTAGGAAGTGCCAAGGGAGTATTATTGAGGGTTGTTGCTGTGCCTCGCCCAAGGCCCTTTGGAACACGGTCAAACTCACAGCTTAATCTGATCAGCTGGGCAAGCTCTGCGAGGAGTAACACTTTTGGGTGACAAACTCAGGCATTGCAGTAATGAGGGGACATTACCGAAAATGCGTTATTCTAACGCGAGATGCATGGCATTTGGCAGGGTTGATAATAATAATAAAGCAATTCATAGAGCGTCTGGTTAATCCATCCGAAGTACCCCCGCACTAAGAAGACAACCTCAGGACAGACCCCAACATGATGTACTAGTCAAGCCCTAGATTTAGAAAAATAGCAAAAGTGCCTGAGAGACTGCAGAAGAAGGTATTAGGATGAAGAGAAATGCATTGGTTAAGACACTCTGAAGACCACTACCCATTTCACGCGTGTGGCCTCTCTGTATACACGGCCCTACCAGTTTTTTAGGTCTCGCCTAGAGGTGCAGCGCATGCGCTGTCACTCGGCAAGACTTATAGTGAGAAAGGAGATTGTGAGGAGATTTCGGAAGGGTCCTCGAAGCCCCACCCCTCATTTCATTGGCTAGCATCACTGTTTATGCTAAACGGTGGCCTGCCATTGGAAATTAGTTTTTTTTGTTGCCGTCCTTTACCCTTTTCGTCCAGCCCATCCGGACAGCATTGTCTGCTTTGCGGCTGTCGCAAAGCAATTTTTTTTATCTTCAGGTGGCTATTTGTTTTCACTCAGCCGCTTGCTTATTTTTGCATCGCGCTTTCACTTAAAGTGAAAGTGAAAGCGTGATGTAAACATAAACAAGCGGCTGCCTTTGTATCGAGAACACTTCTCTGTTTTTAGGTTTCCAATAGGTTGATGGGTTTTCGTTGTTTCAAGTCTTTACATTGTTTTAGTGTTTTCATCCACATGTTTATTTTAGTTTTGAGAATTTCCCTGTGGTTTTTTTTTTCTTCATTTATTTGTGAGTGTTCTTTTTTAAAGAGTTCCTTTATTTTGAAGTGATCTGTTTCAATGTTGTATTTTTTCGTTGTGTGTCTTCTGCTGTAATTTTTCCAGTAGTTTTGAGGGAGTTTGCCTAGGACATTCCTTTGAGAGCGATTCATCTGTTTTTTTTCTATTCGCAAGGGCTTCTGTTACGAACCTTATCTCACTCATGCTGGAGAGCCGAGTGTACCACATATTTGCCGGCTGTGGTAAGACTTCCTCGGAAGGGTCAATGTGTAGAAGTAGACATGTCACAGCTTTCTCCGCTCACCGTGACACCGGCCCCCTCTGTCCACGCCCCGAAGGCATGCCCCCTGAGCTGCTGAAGAACCGGGTCTTATTCAGAACCGGCGGTGCCAGGGACACACCCGATGTCTTCGGATTCTCCTGTCTTGGCAAACAGAGACACGGAATACTTCTAGGTGGCGTCAGAGAGCAAATTTGTTAGCTGCAGCTAGTAACAGTGAACCAAGTAATACAACACGGTGTACAACTCAGGAACCTGCTCAATCTTTGTAGAGTAAGACATCTTCTTTTATGCACAGTTTCAACCCATTACGAATGCTCACCCATTGCGGCAAATTCTGACCAATAGAAACACATTTCTATACATTATCACATTCCAAAAAGCTCACTTTACATTATACCAACCCACAAGTTAATTATTAGGATTGTCCCAAATTGGATTACCACAAGCCGTACAACCCCATAATTGAAAGCACTACCCATGTAATGAAAAGACATAAAGAAAAGAGCAATTCAGATGTAGAGTAGGATAAGATATGTGCAAGAAACTAAAGGCTAATGATATCCTGAACAATGATTGGATTCCCAGATTACTATCAGCTAACGAAACAAGCTTCGTGGACGGGTCAATTTCAGGTGAAGGGGTCAGCATCTTGCAGTTCACTCGCAAGTCGAAAAGGCCCACGTTAAACTTTACATGAACAACGAGGCCCATGCAACTTCGTTCGTTCGTTTACTTCCACGGCCTCAGTGAGGGCAACACAAAATGGCGTCTCGAACAATGCAAAACAAAATGGAGTCCAGTCCCGAAAACCACGGAACCTCAGACCCTCCTTTTGCCATTACGTAGGCAATGACCTTAACCCATGTCAATCTGAATCCAGGTCTATATCTATTCTCATCAGATCATCAAGGTGTTGCTGCAACATCATCTTATTCTCTCTCGCTTCTCTCGAAATGGGTCTTCTCACACAAATCGTAGCACAAAGGCCACAAATGGCGGGACCACACTGGATGCATAAGCAACACGAGAAAAAGATCGCTAAAGCCATACCAAAAAACATCAGAATCTTCCATCCCCATTTGGACAGCAGTTCCCAAAACCATCCTATCAACGACCAGTTACCTTCGTCCACATGTATAGACTCAGCAGACTTATGCAAATTCTGGATAGCTTGGTACACCGTCGGGGCATTATCTGGTATAAAAACGCAGCAACTAGATCCGATCAATTTGCATACTCCACCTCTATCTGCCAATATAATACCTAGAACAAAGCGGTTCTGTAATGTCATGTATGTATGTAATGCTTGAAGCTCAGCAGTAACATTACTAAGGGTACCTGCAGTCTCATTTATAGTGGCCTCAACTACTCTCGTAAGCTGACGAATATTCCTACTATTAGCCATAGGACCCCAAAAGGGCAGGAAACCCTTAAAGAAGTCTCCAACTTCTTGTGCGACAGTATCTTTCGCATCGATAATACCTCTACCAAATCTTGTCTTATGGTAGTCAAAAGCAGCTGTATATGTAGGGAGAAGCAAAAACGCTACATAGCATGTGCCCGAAAAATCAGACGGCAACCATGTATACGCTCTGTCATAACAAACAAAATACGTGCCTTTGGCTGGCACGAACGGAGGAGATTTCTGGGACGTATAAACGTATGTGTAAACACACACACTCCTACCAAGCTGAGCTCTCGGATTCTGACCATTACCTTGTAAACAAAGATGACCACGTGGGGTACAATCCAAATCGGAGGAGACCTTTTCTGTCTGTCTTTCTCCGTCAGACTAACACTATATGTCGTCTTATTCCAACCGACATATGCTCGTATCTCATCTTTGGGAATAGCATTATACGCGTCGATATCTCTAATCATATCGACTATTCCCCGTATCAAAGCATTATTACTCACATTATCCTTAACAGAACGCACTGGAGAGGCTTCATTCGCATAAATAAACATTGATTGGAGTGCCCAAACTGACCCATTAGGTGAAAAAGGCAAAACCAAATACGGCATTCCCTTATCTGTCGTATGTGGCATAAGACCACACACCCAACAATTCCTGGTATTTATGACTAGCTGATGCTGATGCAACATTTGTATAAACGAATTGTTCACAAATTCTGATCTTCTTGTCTGTTCATGTTCAGGCAACGTATGAAACTCATGTGGAGAAACTGTAGGAAAAGAAAGAGTAGGTTGGGATGTAGATGTAAGCGGCTGTTGTGTGGCATAGAAAATCAAACCCACACAAGCTAACGTAATATTCAAAAACCTTAGAAAACACATTATTAAAAAACATTTGCTACGAACCAATATACATATTCGGACTTTAGAATCCACTTCCCTAACACTCTGGTCAGACTCAGAAAACTCCATCCTCTAACGTGCTGCTCACGGTCGTTACCTTCTTCACTTAAGTGTGCGCCAAGATCGCACTAACGACCCTGGACCACAGACCTTGCGTCAATACGTGGTTCACCCCTTAAGAACTTCCTACCGTGACCCTGCAGCGGAGTCCGGATGGTGACTCGAAAAAGGAAAAAGCAAAAAAAAGTTTCTTGGTCTGACAAGGTGTAAATTCACTATCTAAAAAACAATTCTTGGTCTGAAATCGTAGCGTTCTTTATCAGGCACAGTCTGGTCTTGAAACAAAAGTTCCGGATTGGTGGTATCAATCTTCAGATGAGGAGGCACAGCAGCTTGCATAACATCATCATCCTCGCGTTCTGACCGAGTCCATGTCAAATGAGCATCACTAAAAGGCACGAATCTAGGGACTTGCTCACATTCGGAATCAGCTATACCATCCCTCACCCACTGATCATATGGTAAAGGCAAAGGAACTTTTTTAGAATGGGTGGCATGCACCCAGTTCTTTTTGCCTGCTACTCTAACAGCGGTTCTAGTAACCAACAACACCAAATAAGGACCAGTCCATCTCGGTTCCAAGTTCTTGGTGCGCTGAAAATTCTTGATGAGGATGTATTGGCCAGGCTGTATTACGTGCCCAGGATCTGTAGAGGCTGTCGGCAAACTGTCATAGACCTGTTGGTGGAGAACACGTAATTTAACAGTCAAGTCATGTAAGTAATCCACCAACATAGGGTACTCAATACTGCTGTATTCTTTCGGACGTGGCACACCCCAAACATTCGCTGGACGACCAAAAACTATTTCATACGGACTAAGTCCCACTCGAGAATGCACAGTCGTCCTTGTTGACAAAAGAGCCAACAGTAAGGCATCCGCCACGTAAGACCAGTGCTCGCTTGTACCTTAGCTAATTTCGGCTTAAGCGTACCATTGGAACATTCAACAAGTCCAGCAGACTGGGGGTGATTCGCTGCATGAAACTTTTGATTTATACCCAAACCAGCACACACTTTCTTCATGATTTGACCCACAAATTCACTCCCATTGTCCGACCATACAATTCTCGGCAATCCATACCTAGGGAAATACTCTCTCAGGAAAACCTTGGCTGTAGACAAGGCAGTATTATCCTTTAGGGGGTAAGCCTCTATCCATCTGGAAAAAGCCCAAACAACCACAAGAACGTATTTCAGATTGTTACACCTCTCCATGTGAATATAGTCTAACTGTATCACCTCAAACGGATACGTTGGAGGAGCAAAGTGACCAGCTGGAGTTGGAGTTCCCTTACCAGGATTATACTTCAAACAAATCATATAATGTTTCACCACATTTTCTGCACATTTCGTAATTCCAGCATTCTGCAAAACTGGAGCTAACGACTTACATATTCCCTTCGAACTGATATGAGCCATTCCATGAGCCATAATAACCACTGGGAGCACATACGCATCTGGTAACAACCATCGCTGGTGCTCCGACAACTCAATCCAACAACCTCTAGGATCCAACATACCCGTAGTCTCTCTCCAAACACTCACTTCTTTCTCTGTAGCTTCAGCCTGAATCATCTTCACACTTTCTATTGTGTCTTCACACATTCCACCAGCCATAACCCAATTAGCACGGCCTGTAACATACATAAGGCTCATCATGTCTTTCGCCGTTTCCTACGCAACTTCATCTGCAAACGCATTCCCTCGACCAACATCTTCCACAACTTTCTTATGCGCACTACACTTCACAATTGCGATCTGCTTTGGGAGAGTGAGAGATTCCAAAAGTTCATTCACTAACTGCCCATGCTGAATTTTCGTACCATGGGAGGTAAGGAACCCTCGTTCTCTCCACAAACGCCCAAAACTGTGAGCAACACCAAACGCATACTGGCTATCAGTATAAACATTCACTCGCTTTCCTTCTGACAACACACACGCTCTAGTCATGCAATCAACTCTGCTGCTTGCGCAGAATTCTGTGGTATGCGTGCTGTCTCAACAACTGTAAGTAAAGTTGTGATAGCATACGCTGCAGTCGTTTCACCATTCGGAAGCTTAAAACACGAACCATCAACCCACAGCGTACCATCAACATTCTCAAGAGGCATATCTTTCAGATCGATCCTAGCCTTCGTTTCTTCTTCTGTACGAAGAAAACAATCATGCTGTTCTTGAGCATCCGTCTCTGTAGAGATCGGCAACAACGTAGCTGGATTCAACACATTACATCTTTTAATATGAACATGGCTAGCCAACAATGTTAACTCATAACCTGAAAGACGTGTACTAGTAAGGTGCTGTGTCTTAGTCCTGTTTAATAACGTATCCACTGCATGTGGAACCATCACAATCAACGTATTGTCCAATACCAAACCAGCAGACTGTCGGATAGAAACCGCAGCTGCCGCTGTAGCTCTCAAACAGCTCGGCAACACTTTAGCAACTGGATCTAACGTCGCTGAAAAATATGCACATGGACGCTGCTTGTCTCCAAAACACTGTGTCAACACTGACAATGCACAACCTTCTCTCTCATGCACGTACAACGTGAAAGGCTTGCTTTAGTCAGGAGTACCCAACACCGGAGCCGAACACAATGCATCAAGTAATTCAGAAAAACTTTTCTGACATACGTTAGACCAAGGAAGAGGATATGGAGTATCTTTCACAGTCAATGCCAATAGAGGTTTCGCAAGAAGAGAAAAATTCGGGATCCACTGTCTACAATACGAAGTAATACCCAAAAAAGCACGAACTTCTCTCTGTGTAGCTGGCACACTCATTTGCGCAATCGCTTGAATTCGTTCTGGGGTCAATCGCCTTCCCTCCTTCGACAAGAGATGACCTAAGTAGGTTACTTCTTGGCGGCAATATTGCAACTTTGAAGGTGACACTTTATGATGAAGGTCAGACAAATACCGCAACAATGAAAGAGTCGCCTCTTTACAAATCTTTTCGTCATCAGCAGTAACCAACAAATCATCGACGTACTGAATAAGAGTCGCACCAACAGGCAACACAAAACCATCAAGCTGAGTTTTCAACGCCTGACTATAAATTGAGGGACTTTCACAATAACCTTGGGGAGCTCAATTAAACCGGAAGCTTCGTCCTTCTAAAGAGAATCCAAAAATATCTCTACTCTCCTCAGCAATCGGACTACTGAAGCATTCTTCAGGTCAGAAAACCAGGCTGCCGAAGCAGGGATCAACGTCAACAAAGCAGTGATATCAGGGACCACAGGAAACTGTGGCACAACAATCTTGTTGACCTCTCGAAGGTCGATCACAAACCTGTACACAGGCGGCTGAGAAGCGTCAGTACGCTTAAGGACAGGCAAAACCGGACTATTACACACATTTCCTCTCGTTTCCTCAACCACACCCTTCTCAATCAGATCATAGACAATCGCTAAAAGAGCTCTCTCACCATCGCTCGATATCTTATATTGTGGAATACGAGGCAATCTAGCATTCGATTTGAGCGTAACGACATATGGTGGAATCTGCAAAAGGCCAACATCCTTTGGACCCGTAGTCCAAAGCGAATCAGGAAGCGAACGTAATTCCAGTGGCAAACAATCCTTAGACAAATACATTGGAGAAATTACTTTTTTACCAAGGGTAAGTTGTACTCCCGAAGGAGAACAATGCAATGTCGCATACAATCTTTTCAGCAAGTCCAAACCCAACAGATTCTCATTACAACCAGTCGCTAGAATAAGTGGAGCTTCCAATTCACAAGGGCCAATGGAAAGGGACAAAGGACTAGAAACAGGATTACGAACTGGGGCGCCTGAAAATCCTACTGAAACATTCGTCAAGCCAGACAAAGGTGCGCCAGGGAGTTTAGAGTGCATAATAGAACTCTTTGTCGCACCAGTATCCAAAAGAAAAGGTTCTACCACACCTGATGTAATCACTTCAACATACGGTCCACTCTGATCTACTGGAACTGACACTACTCCTTTACTTTGTCCACGGCTGTCCTAGCTATCATTATAACCAACACACTCACCTTCAACACAGTAATCTTCAACATAGTACTGGGCAGACTGACCACTCGGAACATTCTGTCTGTCAAAATAATTCGCAGAATTCTGTAGGGAAGGAGAACGCTCATTCTGGAGGATCACACCACGCCCTCTACCCCTAGGAGCTTGCTGAAAACCACCTTCGACCTCTCTGACCAAACACACCATTCGCACGCTGCAACTATTCTTAAAGTGACCTTCCTCTCTACAATAAGCACACTGATTAGGGCCAGGAAAGAATCGCTGAACATAAGGCTCAGGCTTCTGTAACAATCTCTGAAACTGTGGAGGTTGCTGAAACTGAGGCTGATTCTGACGAGGTGGATAAGCTTGCTGCAAAAGAACTTTCGTCTTTAAATCTTTCGTTTTCTTCTCCGCTTTATCCTTCTCATATTTATCCCTATTCTTGTAATATTGTGCAGTAGCCAATATCTGGGCCGACGAACAAACAGCCCATGAACTCTCAGAATCTTTCAAATTATTCGATAGTTCGGGAAGCAAATTAAAGACAAATTTGTCCACAAATAATCTTTGCCCACCTTCCGTACTCATGTCCTGACCACTATGATCGATAAACGTTTTTTCAAACCTAGTGAAAAAATCAGACACGCTCTCGTCTTTCTTCTGCTTGCATGCTGCTAACTTATCCCAATTCACTCGTAACGCAGGCATCATCGTCTTCATCAAATTGATAATTCTACCTGGCAATTCTGAAACTAAAGGTTCAGGTTTAGCACCTCCCTCTTGTCTACCATCTGCAGCAGCAATATTTGCCCAAGTATCTCCTAACTCTTGCGCATGATTCTCATGACGAATCTTCGCCCACAAAGGTTGCGGAACTACATTACCCATCAACATATCGATGTCAGCTAAATTCATAATACACGCATCTACTGTCTGGGACAACTCTTTGTAATAACCAGCAGGATTCTTACGGGGTCAGGCAAGGTCTGCTTAAGAGCCAAGACCTCTGCTCTCTTCCAAGGAACATGTACCCATACTCGCTGAAAATGAGCCGGAGCGGCAACAATACCCTGATTTACATTAGCCTGAACTGCTTCCTTCCATACAGGAGGAACTTCTCTCATAGGATACTGTCTCGCTTTTCTTCTACCAGAGGAATCAGGTTTGTACAATGTCTGAGGCGGAAGTCTAGATCTGAAAGCAAGTATCGTCTCTACGGCATCTGTAACATCAGATTCCACTATCATCCCTTTAGCAAAATCTGACTGAACATCAAGTAGTTCCTGCGGGATCAAACCCAAATCATTATCTTCCCATTCCTGACGCAGAAACATACACATCACATCAAAAACATACCTTTGCTTAGGCGGTTCCCACTGAAAGAAAACATCCATAACCGCTGGCAAACTATACCTTGAGGCATTTATAATCCATTTACGAGCCAACAAATCCAACACTGCCCGTTCCTCGGAACTAGGAAGCTGACTACAACTCTGCTTACGTTCCGAAACAGGGGTCATATTCAGTGACCCAAACAATGGAGACAACAAATTAGAAACAGTTTCTGTCATTCGTTTTCGAACAGAAGGAGAAGAGGCAGACATAAGAACAGGAGAATAAGTATTCTGAGGCAAAGAAGGTGTAGGAATAAAAACAGTAGGAGTCTCAGATGCAGAAGTAGAAGGCAAAGGAGTTTGAGGCAAAGCTGGTAGCAAAGTTGGCGACCCTAGAGCAGGTTGCGCAGGAGGAGGTAAGACCATCTGTGCAGTACCGGGTGGCTGAACAACAGCAGGAGGTTGAACAACAAAGGGTGGAACAACCGGGGGTAATAGAGGTGCAGTAGCACCCTGCACATAAGGAGGTGGTAATCTCAGTAAATGAGAGATCAAAGGATCTTTTTCAAGATCTTCAATCGCTTTCGGAGGAGGAGACGGCAAGGCCGGATAACATTTATCTATGGCCATACAACGCTGCCTATCTAAAACTTCACTCGCTCGCTCCTCTCCATCATCCCTATACTGCCTAGCAGCTTGTAGTACTGACATATTCTTATCTTTCCTATCTCTCTTAGCTTGCTTAATTTCTCTCTGTTTGGCTTCCTTTCGCCAAAGGCGGAAAGAGTCAAACATTGCCGGCCGGGCTTTCTTCTTGAATAACGCAACTTCCAGATTATCTAAAATATTTGATTCGAAACTACCCTGTTGGGGCCATCTTAAGACACCATCCTTCCTAGTATAGCAGACCCATACTTCATTATAAGTAATAGGACCCACTCCGTGTTTTGAATAGAGCTCATAAGTTGGAGTTCCAACCGGAGGTATCGGACACGAATCCTCTAGTCGGGAATCCTTGTTGCAACCACAACTAAACCATTTTCTAAGCTTGCTAAGACCAGGCATCTTATAGCTCACTAATCTAGCTTCTAACTCCAAGGAGTTATCAACTATCGATACTCTCGCAAATATACGAGCCCCTCGGCTTCGATTACTGCAGTGATCGAATCAAACCAATACCAAGAACCAAAAAACCAAACAAAGTCGTGGGAGCGACCCACTTATACTTAACCAAGGTATCTGTCACGCCACCAGAAGACCGTCTATCGTCTCGCTCTACAAAGGATCTATCAAGGGTCCAAGACAGGGCGACAGTCAGGGCAGCAGTCCTTCGTAGCCGTCGGAAAGCGGGAAGCCTCGCAGAAAACACCTTCGGTCCACGTCGACATGCAGGGGTTGATGAAGTGACGGCCTTCCTCCAGAATTTCCTCACGTGGCTTCTCACGAACCTCAGGCTTGGACCGGTACAGCTTGATGTGGCCCCACGCTGGGCGCCAACTGAAGAACCGGGTCTTATTCAGAACCGGCGGTGCCACGGACACACCCGATGTCTTCGGATTCTCCTGTCTTGGCAAACAGAGACACGGAATACTTCTAGGTGGCGTCAGAGATCAAATTTATTAGCTGCAGCTAGTAACAGTGAACCAAGCAATACAACACGGTGTACAACTCAGGAACCTGCTCAATCTTTGTAGAGCAAGACATCTTCTTTTGTGCACAGTTTCAACCCATTACGAATTCACACCAATTGCGGCAAATTCTGACCAATAGAAACACATTTCTATACATTATCACATTCCAAAAAGCTCACTTTACATTATACCAACCCACAAGTTAATTATTAGGATTGTCCCAAATTCGATTACCACAAGCCGGACAAACCCATAATTGAAAGCACTACCCATGTAATGAAAAGACATAAAGAAAAGAGCAATTCAGATGTAGAGTAGGATATGATATGAGCAAGAAACTAAAGGCTAACGATATCCTGGACAATGATTGGATTCCCAGATTACTATCAGCTAACGAAACTAGCTTCGTGGACGGGTCAATTTCAGGTGAAGGAGTCAGCATCTTGCAGTTCACTCGCAAGTCGAAAAGGCCCACGTTAAACTTTACATGAACAACGAGGCCCATGCAACTTCCACGGCCTACGTGAGGGCAACACAAAATGGCATCTCGAACAATTCAAATCAAAATGGAGTCAAGTCCCGAAAACCACGGAACCTCACTGCCCTTGCAGCGTCATTCCACCCCTCTGGCCATAGCCTGACTCCTGTTTCTCTGCTCGCACATTCTCCTCTCTCGAAAGTTCTTCTGTTCTTCTCTCTCGTGTCCTCATGCCTCGTTCCTCTACTTCTCCTCTCTCTGCGCCATCTACCTCTTCTCACTCAATCTTACCTTGCTCTCATCCTGCCTCCGCCACTACTTGTTGCCCTCCACGCTTCACTTCCTCTACACTGTTATCTCCCTCCATCCTCTGGTTTGTCCTCTTTCTCCCATCCAACTTTCTCGGTCTCCTCTCGTCGTGTATCCCCCTCTTTGTGCATCTCGTCTTGTTTTCACTCTCTTCTCCAGCTCCTCCTTCCCTCTCTCTCTCCCTTCATACTATTCTTATAAACATGTCTCCCCCTCAAGGTCTTCTCTTTTCTCGCGCCCTCCTCCTTCCTTTTCTAAAGCCTCATGTCCTATCTTCATTTCTCATTTTTCCCTTTATTCTTCTCCCGCTTGTTCCTTTCTCATTCCCACAATCCCCTTCTTCTCACTCTCCCTTTACCCCTCTCTCTCCTGTGGTTCTCAATATGTCCCTCCCTGGCCCCTTCACCATAAATCCAATTTTTTTTTCTCCTCCTCTATTTCCTGCCTCTCCTTTCTCTTCTCCTTAGACCTCCTCTCCTCCTTAATTTCTCTCCTGTTTCCTCTTCCCCTCCTTCCTCTCCTACAGATTGCCCTCTTCCGTCTGCCCCTTCTCATTCTCTCGCTTCTCTTCCTATTTCTTCTCTCCCCCCTTTCCCTCTCTCCTCAATGTCTCCGGTTTCTCTCCCTTTCACCTTCTCTCAAGTCCCTTTTTCCATACCCCTCCTGGTTTCGCAGAAATAAAACAATGCTCTGTGTGGAGAAAAGGTCCAGGTTTCTGCTCTGATGTCAGCAGACCTTTGAACCCGGGCCCTGGGGTTGTTCGTGGTCGTCCACACTACGGGTGCAGTGGGTGTGAGTGCCCGTGTTATGGTGCTAGTGTGGCTGCCGGATACTTGTTTATTTCCGGTCCACTATTCGATTTTTTCCCTGCCTTTTGCCCAGAGTGCTTAAATTGAATTATTTCTTGTTACTTTCTGAAATAAAACAAGGCTTTTTTTTTTTTAATTAAAAAAAAATCTGGGGGGAAGGAGGCTGAGTGTGAGGACCTTTGACCCTCACCAGGCTCCAGCTAGTGATTCTGAGTGGACGTAACTTAACATAGAAGTTGCAGAACAGACCCTCTGCAGACCCAGTGGGGGTTGAGGGGGACGTGAGGAGGCGGGCACAGCTCTGGTCCCTTTGAAGAAGGGCTGTGCTCTAATTCACACTCACCTGAACACTTGTTCATTAAAGTTTGGCGTAACCTTCCGACACGGACATGGGGGGGAGGTGTCACTGACCCTTTAGTGGGATGTATGAATTGCTTCCCAATGATTGCATCATTGCAATGTACACAGTTTGCACACCTTTGCATTCCTTTATGCTTCACTGTTTCAGTTTTCTTCTTGCTTATTAATAATTCTTTGATGTTTCAGGATCGTTGAAATGCAAAAATAGGTTTACAGGGCTTTAAGTGGGATGATAAAACTGGGGGCCTCTCAAAGGGGTGTGGCTAATGTAATTGAGGGCATGGCTTAAAAACACGTAAGCTAAAAATGTGTGCTTAGGATGATGTGCCACGCGACTTATCTTGCATTTACGCGAGTTTAAGCTATTGCCATTTTAAATGCCTTTTATTCATGCCCTGGATAAAGTATGGGAAGCCCCTGGCAGGACGGCATTGGCACTGCCAAGCTGTGCGCAGCACTCAAGGCGCTCTCCAGTGAGTCATCACAGGCTCTGCCCCCCTCCCCCAACACACTCTTTTTTGTCTTCACGGACACCGCGCTATGCAATGCAATAGTTGTTGCTTTTGGTATTGTAAATAACAGTGCCTTTTAATTTTTTTAAGACTTTGTGTTGTGTTTTATTCTTTGTTGTAATTATTCACTAAACCTTGTTCCATTGGATGTGATGCCCTCGCGCTGCTGCCACCGCCGCAAGCCAATGCACAGGGCTCTATGACGTCCCTAGATTCCAGGATAGAACCTTGGGTGACGGTTGGGTGGCAGTTGCGGTGAGGAGTACCAGGCAAGAAGACTTACCTTGGTGTCAGTGTATGTTATTAATAAACTTATGACTTACCTTCAGTCTCTGGAACTTTCTTTACAATTTTGGCGACGAGGATGCCCTGACACCACTACGAACCCTAATGGCGTACTTCTGAGCCTTCTGCCTCATCATTCATCCTGCGGAGGTTCGTCTTCATCAACCTGCCTTGGAAGTTTCCTTGCCATCCTGCTGTTCCTTTCCGGTTGTGACGCTGTGGGTGGTCGCCTTCATTAACCCGTCTTCGAGGTTTCCTGGCCATCCTGCTGTTCCTGTCTGGTTGTGACGCTGCACACCTTCTTGAAGCTGTTCAGGCAGCTGTTTAACCAGGACGCTGCCTCATCTTCCTGATTCCCTGCTGAAAGGAACGGAGTTCTCCATAGTTTGCCGGTGAGATCGTTTCATTTGTTGCCCTGCCCTGATTTTTTTGCTCACGATCTTTTGAAGGCAAAAGTTCTCTCAGAGTATTGCTTCTGCACAATTCCCACTCTCCGTGAAGAAAGCATTCCTTCCCAGTGCTTTCCCTCAGCGGGATTTAGTCACTGGAACGCAGACGTCAGAGGACGCTGGGCGGCCATTTTAAGAGGTGATCATCAGATTCTACACGTGTCAAGCCTACCGGTGAAACGCACACCTAATAAATTCCAATTTATGACTGCAGTCATTTTATCTTTAGGAACAGCAGATTCTACGCGTGTGACCCTACCGGTGACACGCACACCTAAGAATTTATTCTAATTGCTGGTTGCTGTCAATTTAACATTGGGAACAGCAGATTCTACGCGTGTGACCCTACCGGTGACACGCACACCTAAGTATTTATTCTTATTGCTGTTTGCTGTCAATTTAACATTGGGAACAGCAGATTCTACGCGTGTTCAGCCAGTGACACGCACACCTGATAAATTCAAGTTGCTGATTATACGTGTGTCTTTCTATACGGTGACACGCACGCCTGTTTTTTTTTTGCCACTTAACAGGTACATCTAGTGTTCTTATCACTCGCGTGCTTTTCAACACTATTAAATACATACTGTTCTTAACTCCTTGAAGTATTCTATTTTACAGAAAGTGCACTTTCCAAGTGGTGATACACACACCTTCATCCTGCTTAATTTGTGTGTTTTCTGCCAGTGTTTGGGAACAATAAATAAAATACTCTACCACATATGTTTTAACGTGAAATTCCACTAGTTGGTACACTCCTCAGGTCACATTATTTTTGTTGGGCATTTCTACGTATTTTTTTAAATTTTACTTTCTCTCAGTATGGCTTCTGCCAATATATGGAACCTTTCTCCTCCACAGCCATTTATTCCATCGACAGGTGATGACTCACTTAAATGAGATGAATGGCGGGAATATTTAGACATTATATTTCCACATTTGAGGATGAAGAGGAACTCACTCCTGAGAGGAAGAAAAAAATACTTCTCCATTGTCTAGGTGCTAAAGCAATGAAAATCTACAATCGTATCAACAAAAAACCCAGAGGAGGGGATGTTTACACAATTGCGTTAGAAGATTTATCTATGTACTTTAAACCTACAATTTCAATTTCTGTTAACACATACAAATTCTTCCAACATAAACAAGCTCCTGAAGAATCAGTGGAAGACTTTGTTGCTGCATTAAAGAATTTAGCACTAACTTGTAGGTTTGGCACATTGCATGACGAATGTATTCGTGACCAAATTGTCATGCGATCTTCCAATAAAAATATTCAAGAGAAACTGTGGGCGAAGGGTGAATTGCCACTTGAGGAAGTCATTGAGATTGTCAAATGTACAGAATTAACTGGTAGATGTGCAAAAGCAGTTTTGCAGGAAGAAAAATCTACCACAGAGGATAAATCTACCATTGCCAAAGTCATTCCTTCTAAGAATCCTTATAATAAATCACGTTCAAACTCCCTACAAAAGAAAGATACGGGCACTAAGACAAAACTATCTGATGATAGGAAATGTTTTAGATGTGGTAGTAGGTACCATTTAGCAAATGATAAAATGTGTCCTGCACTAAAGCAGAAATGTACAAGATGTGGGTTAATTGGGCACTTTCTGGCAATGTGTCAAAGGAAACAGAGAGGAGGTAGAAATGTAAAAATGGTGGTACCTGAGGAACATGATGAAGCATTTTCTTCTGATGATGATGATATGAATTTATTTGTGTTAAATATTGACGATAATATGTTAAGCAAAAGAAAAAAAACCAATGTGTCATTTAAATATTGGAGGTGTGGATATTTCGATTGTTGCTGATTTAGGATCTCCTTATACTATTGTAAATGAGAATGTGTGGTTGGAAAAATGTGTTCCTGTCATTGGCAGATGATTGCTAAATCCTGATATTTTCCCTAAAACATTCACAGGGGAACCTATTGAAATGCTGGGTTTCAGGGAATTGCAGTTTCAATTTAAGACATGTCAAATGTTGGGGAAGCTATACGTCTTTAGGGTTGGTCCTTCTGTTTTAGGATGGACCGATCAAGGGGTTTAAGGTATAATTCTGGACCCTAACAGCCCTGATCCTGTGCTAGTATTGCAAACTGAAGAGGATTACAACAACTTTATAGTTAAAAGGTATCCTAATGTATTTTCGGAAAACATAGGAAAACTTAAAGGATTTGTTCATGAGATTAAGCTTAAAGATAACGCAGTCCCTTGCATACACAAATCTAGAAACATCCCTTTTTCCATCATTGGAGAAGTGGAAAAAGAACTTATGAGGTTACAAAAGGCAGGCATTATCGAGCCTGTAGAGTCAGCCGAGTGGGTTATCTCCTTTGGTAATCGCAAAGAAATCCAATGGCAAACTCCGCCTATGTGTTGATCTACGCGACCTAAATAAAAACATTATGGTCGACCAATTTCCTTTGCTAAAAATTTGTGAGATGCTGTCCTACACTAATGGTTCTAAGTGGTTCTCCACAATAGATCTAAGCTCGGCCTACCACCAGGTGGCATTACATCCCAAATGTAGAAGTCTCACTACCTTTGTAACGCCCTTGGGATGTTTTATTCCATGAGAATGTTGGATTTTAATTACAACGTGGAGTACCTTCCTGGTATAAAAAATCGTGTGGCAGACTGTTTAAGTCGGTTGCCTTTACCTAACTCTGATGATCAGACCTCGATATTGAAACGTTTTGTACGCCAACATCATTGAGGAGGTACCCTGCATATCACATTCTGAATGGGCAACAGCTATGGAGGGAGATGCTACTCTTCTTGAGATAAAAAAATATATAAAAGTTGGCTGGCCTGTAAAAAAAAGTATTCCCAAACAGTTCCATACCTTTGGGGAACTCAGGGATGAATTATCCATTGAAGATTTGATACTTAGGAACAGAAAAGTCATTCCTCCCACCAGTTTACGTGCTAGACTCCTAGACATTTGTCATGAAGGCCACCTTGGCATAGGGCAAAACCAAAAGCAGAGTGAGGAACTCATATTGGTGGCCTGGTTTTGATATCGAAATCTAAAGGACAGTCAGGAGCTGCATATCGTGTGAGAATTCTGACAAATCTCAACACACACTGAGATCACCCCTTCAGCTACTTTCCTGCCCTCCATGCCATGGGTCAGACTAGGCATTGATATATGTGCTCCTATTCAGGAACATGGGGAGCATTTTTATCTCATTGTTCTAGTGGATCATTTTTCCAAATGGCCTGAAGTGGAGGTTGTTCAGAAGGCAGATGCTAAAACTATTGTCAGTTTCTTACGGAGGTTATTTCTTAGAGAAGGTCTCCCAAATTGTATTGGGTCAGACAATGGCCCACAATTTGTCTCTACCAGGTTCAAAACATTCCTAAATGAGAATGGCATCTCTCATAAAACCACTTCTTTATACCATCCAGCAGGGAATGGGGCTGTTGAGAGATTTAATCATGTGATAAAGGGGGTAGTTCAACTAGCCAACCAAAATGACCTCTCATGGAGGAAACAACTTAACCACAATCTTTGGGCTTTCCGTGTGACTCCCTGTGAGTCTACAGGTACGAGTCCTTTTGTACTACTAAGAGGAAGAACCCCATCACTAAGGATAGTGTGGGTTGGGCCACCCCGAAAAGAGTTTGTTGGTCTCCTGCTAAGGTGAAAAAGAGTTTACTACATTCACAAATGAACAGCAAAAAATATTATGACTCTAAACATGCATGCAAAAGAGTTTACATTCAAGAGGGTGACAGAGTCAGAGTAAGGAAATCTGATTTCGCAAAGAAAGGGCAAAGTCATTTCTCACAACCCATGGAGGTTAAGAAAGTTTTCTGTAACTCTGCCCTCTTAAGTGACGGCAAAACATGGCATTTTTCTTCATTGTCTTTGTGTTAGGATGGTGCCATTGCCTCCCCCTCTCATGGCATTTCTGAAAACCAAGGTCCTTCCTTTTCTCCAGACTATGATTGGATTCTGGATGGTGATGCTGGTAGGATTCCTTACCCACAGTGGACGAGTAATGCATCTCCTGATGGTGAGAGTGCTCCTGGTGGCACACCCATTCGTGAGTACAGTTGTAGTAGTTCGAGTGGGGAATTATCGGAAGTTAACAAAGCTAATCTTAGCAGTACAAACAGGCCCGGACTGGCCGTTGGGGGCACCACGCAATCCCCCGGTGCGCCGCAAAGGTGGGGGCCAGTTTTGGGCCACTGGGGGCCGTTTTTTGTTAAAGGGCCGTTTTTGCAGCCTTGCTGCAAAAACAGCCCTGTAACAAAAACGGCCGAAAACCGGCCCTGGCAAAGAGCTCAGTCACACCCATAACCCCCCTCCCCCCCCTCCCCCCTAGGGGTGAGGGGGCCGGCCGAGCACTTTGCTAGGGCCGGTTTTGGTTCTCAATCCGGCCCTGAGTACAAACCATGAACTGGATAGTTCTGATATGGATGATGTATCGTCCCCTAACAGCATTGTCAGGAATGAACCTACGGTGAGCAGATAGGGGAGGGTTGTAAAGCCACCAGCTAAGTTACACGATTTTGAGTGTGATTAGTTTCCTTGGTTCTGTTTCCTTCTTGTGCTGCCTCACCCAGGAACCGTTCCTATTTCTTTCATTTCATTATTGAGAAGGAGATGTGTTGTGTTTTATTCTTTGTTGTAATTATTAACTAAAACTTGTTCCATTGGATGTCATGCCCTTGCGCTGCAGCCACAGCCGCGAGCCCATGCACAGGGCTTTATGACGTCCCTAGATTCCAGGATAGAACCTTGGGTGACGGTTGGGTGGCAGTTGCGGAGAGGAGTACCAGGCAAGAAGACGTACCTTGGTGTCAGTGGAAGTTATTAATAAACTTATGACTTACCTTCAGTCTCCGGAACTTTCTTTACACTTTGCCATTTACAATGTCAATAGCTCAAAATAGTCATTGCGAGACCTATTGCATTGCAAATGCTTGTTCTCTATGTCAATTGCGTGCGCCACTCCTCTTAACAAGCATTTGCAATGCATAAGGTCTCGCATTAGGAAAGTTTGAGCTATTGGTATTGTAAATGACACATTTTTTATATATGTGTTGGTTTTGAAAATAGCAAAAATAATAGCTTTGTCATTTACAATGCCAATAGTTATAACTTGTGACACCTATAGCATTTGTAATGCAATATGTGTTGTATTCACGTGACTTAGATGTATTGATATTACAAATAACAATGGCTTTGAATTTTTTTAATAATTAATACTTAAATAAAAGTTTTGTAATTTATAATAGCAATAGCTTAAACTTTTGAAAATAACTTTTGTGAAGAATATGTTCAGTGTATTTTATTGTGACGAAAATCCAAGAACAGAAGTGAAATACTAACCTCTTTTTGTGACATTTGTAATAAAGCTTGAAACATTGAGAGATCATATTTGACCCAGTTGTTGTTGAATGGTTGCACAGATTGATGCTGTGGTGGCACTGAGTGATGTTGTGGTGGCGACTAGTGATGCTGTGGCATTCAATGATCCTGTGGTAGCGCATAGTGATGTTGTTGTGCCCCTTAGTGATGCTGTGGTGGTGCTGAGTTATGCTGTGGTGATGCGATAGATAGAGTGAGTGGGATAGATAGATAGAGTGAGGGCGATAGATAGATAGAGGGATGGCGATAGATAGGAGTGAGGGCGATAGATAGATAGATAGAGGGAGGGCGATAGGAGTGAGGGCGAGAGATAGCTAGACAGATAGAGTGATGGCGATCAGTATCTAAATAAATAGATAGAATGAGGGCGATAGATAGATAGATAGATAGATAGATAGATAGATAGAGTGAGGGCGATAGGTAGATAGATAGATAGAGTGAGGGCGATAGATAGATAGCGTGAGGGCAATAGATAGAGTGAGGGTGTTAGATAGAGTGAGGGTGTTAGATAGAGTGAGGCCGATAGATAGAGTGAGGGCGATAGATAGATAGTGAGGGCAATAGCAAGATAGAGTAAGGGCGATAGATAGAGTGAGGGCGATAGATAGAGTGAGGGAGATAGATAGAGTGAGGGCGATAGATAGAGTGAGGGCGATAGATAGAGTGAGGGCGATAGATAGAGTGAGGGCGATAGATAGAGTGAGGCCGATAGATAGAGTGAGGCCGATAGATAGAGTGAGGCCGATAGATAGAGTGAGGCCGATAGATTGATAGATTGATAAATAGAGTGAGGGCGAATAGATAGATAGAGTGAGGGCGATAGATAGATAGAGTTAGGGCGATAGATAGATAGAGTTAGGGCGATAGATAGAGTGATGGCGATCAGTATCTAAATAAATAGATAGAATGAGGGCGATAGATAGATAGATAGATAGATAGAGTGAGGGCGATAGGTAGATAGATAGATAGAGTGAGGGCGATAGGTAGATAGAGTGAGGGCGATAGATAGATAGCGTGAGGGCAATAGATAGAGTGAGGGCAATAGATAGAGTGAGGGTGTTAGATAGAGTGAGGGTGTTAGATAGAGTGGGGCCGATAGATAGAGTGAGGCCGATAGATAGAGTGAGGCCGATAGATAGAGTGAGGGCGATAGATAGATAGTGAGGGCAATAGCAAGATAGATAGAGTGAGGGCAATAGCAAGATAGAGTGAGGGCGATAGATAGAGTGAGGGCGATAGATAGAGTGAGGGCGATAGATAGAGTGAGGGCGATAGATAGAGTGAGGGCGATAGATAGAGTGAGGGCGATAGATTGATAGATTGATAGACAGAGTGAGGGCGATTAGATAGATAGAGTGAGGGCGATAGATAGATAGAGTTAGGGCGATAGATAGAGTGATGGCGATCAGTATCTAAATAAATAGATAGAATGAGGGCGATAGATAGATAGAGTGAGGGCGATAGATAGAGTGAGGGCGATAGATAGATAGAGTGAGGGCGATAGATAGAGTGAGGGCGATAGATAGAGTGAGGGCGATAGATAGATAGAGTGAGGGCGATAGATAGATAGAGTGAGGGCGATAGATAGATAGAGTGAGGGCGATCGATAGATAGAGTGAGGGCGATAGATAGAGTGAGGGCGATAGATAGAGTGAGGGCGATAGAGTGAGGGCGATAGAGTGAGGGCGATAGAGTGAAGGCGATTAGATAGATAGAGTGAGGCCGATAGAGTGAGGGCGATAGAGTGAGGGCGATAGATAGACAGATAGAGTGAGGGCGATAGATAGATAGACAGATAGAGTGAGGGCGATAGATAGATAGTTGTGTGTGGTTGTGTGTGATTGTGGTTGTGTGTGCGTGGTTGTGTGTGTGTGGTGTGTGTTATGCTTTGTTTTGCTATGTTTTGTTATGCTATGCTATGCTATGTTTTGTTGTGTTTGGTATGCTATGCTATGTTTTGCTAGGCTATGATATGTTTTGTTTTGTTATGCTGTGTTTTGTTTTGTTTTGTTATGCTGTGTTTTGTTAAGCTTTGTTGTGTTTTGTTAAGCTATGCTATGCTTGGTTAGGCTATGCTATGCTTGGTTAGGCTATGCTCTATGCTTGGTTAGGCTATGCTCTATGCTTGGTTAGGCTATGCTCTATGCTTGGTTAGGCTATGCTCTATGCTTGGTTAGGCTATGCTCTATGCTTGGTTAGGCTATGCTCTATGCTTGGTTAGGCTATGCTCTATGCTTGGTTAGGCTATGCTCTATGCTTGGTTAGGCTATGCTCTATGCTTGGTTAGGCTATGCTCTATGCTTGGTTAGGCTATGCTCTATGCTTGGTTAGGTTATGCTCTATGCTTGGTTAGGTTATGCTCGGGTAGGTTATGCGCTATGCTTGGTTAGGTTAGGTTATGCGCTATGCTTGGTTAGGTTAGGTTATGCGCTATGCTTGGTTAGGTTAGGGTATGTGCTATGCTTGGTTAGGTTAGGTTATGCGCTATGCTTGGTTAGGTTAGGTTATGCGCTATGCTTGGTTAGGTTAGGTTATGCGCTATGCGCTATGCGCTATGGTATGCGCTATGTTATGCGCTATGTTATGCGCTATGTTATGCGCTATGTTATGCGCTATGTTATGCGCTATGCGCTATGTTATGCGCTATGCGCTATGTTATGCGCTATGTTATGCGCTATGTTATGCGCTATGTTATGCGCTATGTTATGCGCTATGTGCTATGTTATGCGCTATGCGCTATGTTATGCGCTATGCGCTATGTTATGCGCTATGCGCTATGTTATGCGCTATACTTTGTTATGCGCTATGTTATGCGCTATGTTATGCGCTATGTTGTGCGCTATGCGCTATGTTGTGCGCTATGTTATGCGCTATGCGCTATGTTGTGCGCTATGTTATGCGCTATGCGCTATGTTGTGCGCTATGTTATGCGCTATGCGCTATGCTATGTGCTATGTTATGCGCTATGTTATGTGCTATGCGCTGCGCTATGTTATGCGCTATGTTATGCGCTATGCGCTATGTTATGTTATGCGCTATGTTATGCGCTATGCGCTATGTTATGCGTTATGCGCTATGCGCTATGTTATGCGCTATGCTTTGTTATGCGCTATGTTATGCGCTATGTTATGCGCTATGTTATGCGCTATGTAATGCGCTATGTTATGCGCTATGTTATGCGCTATGTTATGCGCTATGCGCTATGTTAAGCGCTATGCTTTGTTATGCGCTATGTTATGCGCTATGCGCTTTGTTATGCGCTATGTTATGCGCTATGTTATGCGCTATGTTATGCGCTTTGTTATGCGCTATGCGCTTTGTTATGCGCTATGTTGTGTGCTATGCGCTATGTTGTGCGCTATGCGCTATGCGCTATGTTATGTGCTATGTTATGTGCTATGCGCTGCGCTATGTTATGCGCTATGTTATGTTATGCGCTATGTTATGCGCTATGCGCTATGTTATGTGATGCGCTATGTTATGCGCTATGCGTTATGTTATGCGCTATGCGCTATGTTATGCGCAATGCGCTATGTTATGCGCTATGCGCTATGTTATGCGATATGCGCTATGTTATGCGATATGCGCTATGTTATGCGCTATGTTATGCGCTATGCGCTATGTTATGCGCTATGCTATGCTATGCGCTATGTTATGCGCTATGTTATGCGCTATGTTGTGCGCTATGTTGTGCGCTATGTTGTGCGCTATGTTATGCGCTATGTTATGCGCTATGTTATGCGCTATGTTATGCGCTATGCGCTATGTTATGCGCTATGTTATGTGCTATGCGCTGCGCTATGTTATGCGCTATGCGCTATGTTATGCGCTATGCGCTATGTTATGCGCTACGTTATGCGCTATGCGCTATGTTATGCGCTATGTTATGCGCTATGCGCTATGTTATGCGCTATGCGCTATGTTATGCGCTATGTTATGCGCTATGTTATGCGCTATGCGCTATGTTATGCGCTATGCGCTATGCGCTATGTTATGCGCTATGCGCTATGTTATGCGCTATGTGCTATGTTATGCGCTATGTTATGCGCTATGCGCTATGTTATGCGCTTTGTTATGCGCTATGTTATGCGCTATGTTATGCGCTATGCTATGCGCTATGTTATGCGCTATGTTATGCGCTATATTATGCGCTATGTTGTGCGCTATGCTATGCGCTATGTTATGCGCTATGTTATGTGCTATGCGCTGCGCTATGTTATGCGCTATGTTATGCGCTATGCGCTATGTTATGTTATGCGCTATGTTATGCGCTATGTTATGCGCTGTGCGCTATGTTATGCGCTATGTTATGCGCTATGTGCTATGTTATGCGCTATGCGCTATGTTATGCGCTATGCGTTGTTATGCGCTATGTTATGCGCTATGTTATGCGCTATGTTATGCGCTATGCGTTATGTTATGCGCTATGTTATGCGCTATGCGCTATGCGCTATGTTATGCGCTATGCGTTGTTATGCGCTATGTTATGCGCTATGTTATGCGCTATGCGTTATGTTATGCGCTATGTTATGCGCTATGCGCTATGTTATGCGCTATGTTATGCGCTATGTTGTGCGCTATGTTATGCGCTATGTTATGCGCTATGTTATGCGCTATGTTATGCGCTATGTTATGCGTTATGCACTATGTTATGCGCCATGTTATGCGCTATGTTATGCGCTATGTTATGCGCTATGCTATGCGCTATGTTATGCGCTATGTCATGCGCTATGTCATGCGCTATGTCATGCGCTATATCATGCGCTATGTCATGCGCTATGTCATGCGCTATGCTATGCGCTATGCTATGCGCTATGTTATGCGCTATGCGCTGCGCTATGTTATGCGCTATGTTATGCGCTATGTTATGTGCTATGTTATGCGCTATGTTATGCGCTATGCTATGCACTATGCGCTATGTTATGCGCTATGCGCTGCGCTATGTTATGCGCTATGTTATGCGCTATGCTATGCGCTATGTTATGCGCTATGCGCTGCGCTATGTTATGCGCTATGCTATGCGCTATGTTATGCGCTATGCTATGCGCTATGTTATGGGCTATGCGCTATGCGCTATGTTATGCACTATGCGCTATGTTATGCGCTATGCTATGTGCTATGCGCTATGCGTTATGTTATGCGCTATGTTATGCGCTATGTTATGCGCTATGCGCTATGTTATGCACTATGCGCTATGTTATGCGCTATGCTATGCGCTATGCGTTATGTTATGCGCTATGCTATGCGCTATGCGCCATGTTATGCGCTATGTTATGCGCTATGTTATGCGCTATGTTATGCGCTATGCTATGCGCTATGCTATGCGCTATGTTATGCACTATGCGCTATGTTATGCGTTATGCGCTATGTTTGCGTTATGCGCTATGTTATGCGCTATGTTATGCGCTATGTTATGCGCTATGCGCTATGTTATGCGCTATGTTATGCGCTATGCTATGCACTATGCTATGCGCTATGTTATGCGCTATGTTATGCGCTATGCGCTACGCTATGTTATGCGCTATGCTATGCGCTTGTGCTATGTTATGCGCTATGCTATGCGCTATGTTATGAGCTATGCTACGCGCTATGCGCTATGTTATGCACTATGCGCTATGTTATGCGCTATGTTATGCGCTATGTTATGCACTATGCGCTATGTTATGCGCTATGCTATGCGCTATGTTATGCGCTATGCGCTATGTTATGCGCTATGTTATGCGCTATGTTATGCGCTATGCGCTATGTTATGCGCTATGTTATGCGCTATGCGCTATGTTATGCGCTATGTTATGCGCTATGTTATGCGCTATGTTATGCGCTATGCGCTATGTTATGCGCTATGTTCTGCGCTATGCGCTATGTTATGCGCTATGTTATGCGCTATGCGTTGCGCTATGTTATGCGCTATGCGCTATGTTATGTGCTATGTTATGCGCTATGTTATGCGCTATGTTATGCTGTGTTTTGCTATCCTATGCTTTGCTGTGTTTTGCTATCCTATGCTTTGCTGTGTTTTGCTATCCTATGCTTTGCTGTGTTATGCTTTGCTGTGTTTTGTTATGCTATGTTTTGTTGTTTTACTATGATATGCTATGTTTTGCTATGCTATGTTTTGTTTTGCTATCCTATGCTTTGTTTTGCTATGTTTTGTTATGTTCTGCTGTTTTGTTCTGCTGTTTTGTTGTGTTATGTTATGCTATGCTATGCTATGCTATGTTTTGTTTTGTTATGCTATTGTATGTTTTGCTATGCTACACTATTCTATATTTTGCTATGCTATGTTTTGTTTTAAGTTATGTTATGCTATGTTTTGCTATGCTATCCTATGCTTTGTTTTGCTATGTTTTGTTATGTTCTGCTGTTTTGTTCTGCTGTTTTGTTGTGTTATGTTATGCTATGCTATGGTTTGTTTTACTATGCTATGTTTTGTTTTGCTATTCTTTGTTATGTTATGCTATGGTTTGTTTTGTTCGTCGGTTAATCAGCGTTAACACTCGGAGCCACTTTGGCTTGATAGACAGTTTTGAATCTACACTGTAGTATAACTTTGGATACTCTCACATTGGGGTTGCGGATTAACCGACGCACTTGATTGTGACAAGGCACTACGGAAGGGTGCCCAATGAATGTTTTTAAGTGACGTGCACTCTGAAAGAGTTTTTCCCCATTACACCGTCCTGATGAAGACCCGTTATTGAGGATTTGAACCACCCCTTACATGGTTGGGTCGAAACGTCGACGACATTCCCCCTTGGGAGCCTGTACCTACTAATCCCTGTCCCTTGTCCACCCCCCACTCCCTTTCTTCATTGCCAATGGTGCAATTGAAGGACTAAGGAATTGTACATAGGAATCAGCGAGTAAAAAAGAAGTATTTTTTACAAGCAGTATCTAGGACAGGCTCAATATTCTTTTGTACATAAATCAACCACACTTTCTTCTGATCGTCTTGATCATCCACTTGAGCACTTACTTTATCTTTCTCTGTGCACGTTCTCCCCTTTTTAAAAAAATGTATTTTTGCTTTATGATTTGTGTAAATACATGTACATAGATATATTGTTTTTCAAACATTACTGTATGGTATATTAAATTAATCGTCCCAATTGGACTTTCTTTTGTTTCATTGGTTATTTGACACGTACCGTAATGATAATTCTTTGAGGCAGTGGGCTATTATCCTCTATACTATCAAGTCTACAGATTTAGTCTGAATTTGGAGTCAATTAATTTGATTGAAGATTATGATTATTCTTATTGGCAAATCTATGTCGAGGACCATTTGTTGTCTGTACTGCTGAATACCCAGGTCCTTGGACTTCATTGGGTCAACCCCTGTTTTATAACAGCCCTAATTATCACAGCATGAGGCCCCAAAGTGATAATAATCACAGCATGCAGAGAGGGCCCCACGCTGCTGGAGCACTCAACTGTGCATTAATTATAGTTGAGTGCTCCAGCAGCCTGAGGCACCTGTTGACATGCTGTGATAAGTGGGTCTCATACTGTGATAATTGTTGCGGTGCCTGAGGAAGTGGAGACTCCTGCTGGGATAATTGGTCTTGTGGGCCTCAGGTAGTAGAGTTTCATGCTGGGATAATTGGTCTGGTGGCGCTTGCGGTGCCTGACGTCCAACAAACGTGCACAAGCTGCTCAACCTTGAAGCGCGTTCACAGACCTGGGTCGGCTCGTGCCCAGGTCTGTATCGGGCTCGTTCACAGCTGTTACTCCCTTGACAGGGATGAAGGCGGCTATAAGTCTCGTTGGCGGCAGCGCTTGGCGCTGCAACGCCAGCGAGACCTAAAAATCCCTTTAAGTGACACCACTGCATGCCTTCTTGTTCTAACCCTTCCACTTTCATGGGCGTTACTGCACGCCCGGGCTTACTGCATATTAAAGGAACGGCCATCTTGGAAGTGGATAACTTGCGCTGCCTGTTAAAGGAAACCTCGCACTGCCTTGAAATGAAAACACACTAATTATGTAATTAAACCCGCCCTTTTCATTTAAGAACGTAAACCATATACATGTGAAACTGGTGCTTTTTCATTTGTTTCCATTCGGACTCTTTGAGTGCATGTTCATACCAAATATTTCATTACGGTTGTAGTTTGCTATCAATAATTGCATGACGATTATGTTTTAACTTTTTTCATGAAACTTCGAATTTCCATTACAAGATGACGGCTGTGAAGTAAATTGAAGATGGAACAGGTAGGACTTGTGCAATGCTAGTCTGTAATTTAGAGATTCCGAGGGCAGTTTTGCTGGGAGCGTTAAATTAACCCCCTGTCATTGTGGTCACGTAGGACGTTTGCGTCGCAATTATGTTGCTCTATGCAGAGCCGGTCCTAGGCCTTCTGAGGCCCCGGGCGAAAGGGAAGATGTGAGGCCCCTCTAAGTGCCTTACTGTCTGCCCGAGTGCGCGCAGCACTTTTCCTGTATTTCATATCGGGCCCCCTGCTCTGTGGTCTACTCTGCGAGGCCGGCGGCGGGGCCCCCTGAGCGCGAGGCCCTGGGCAGCTGCCCATACCGCCCATGCCTAGGACCGGCCCTGGCTCTATGATAAACAAACAAAAACAAGCATTTGCAATGCAATAGGTCTCGCATTAGGAAAGTGTGAGCTATTGGTATTGTAAATGACACATTTTTTTAATGTGTTGGCTATAAAAAGATATAAATTAATAGCATTGTTATTCACAAAGCCAATAGCTTACACTTTCCTAATGCGAGTCCTATTGGCTATGGCAATGCTTGTTGGTAGCAAGCAAGGACAGTGCTGTTGTGGTGCTGAGTGATGATGTGGTGGTGCCCCCAAGTGAGATGGTGGTGCCCCAGAGTGAGGTATCCTCTAAATAGACCTGTAAACAAAACCCTCGTTATGTATATAACATTGATTAACAAAGCATGGGATGCGTTATGAAGAGAGACTAGTAGGCACAGATCAATACTGCAATGATTTTCTTAGCCAAGAATGGAAGTATGTCTGCGAGATGGAGAGTGGTAAATTGGATGAGGAAGATGAATGAATAGGAGACCGGAACAGTAAGCACGGGAGAGGCGAGGGAGAGAGAAAAGAGGAGGAGGGGGCCGAGATCCAAGATCAGCGAGGGAGGAGGTTGGAGATAGGCCAAAATTCATAGGAGCAAAAGCAGCGAGCAACAGAAGTGAGCCTGTATGGAAGAGAAGAGCCAGGGCAAACAATATGAAACAACAAGGTTGAAAGCGAGAGAGAGAGAGGGAAGAAACAGAGCTAAGGAGCGAGAGAGCTGGATGAAGAACAGACCATGAAAACAAGTAAATAAAGGCTAATGAGAGCGAGGCCAGCAAGCTCGGGAGCACATTCCTTTGAAGTTTGATGCCGGGGCGGGGGAGCAAATTGAGAGCGCACGCCGGCACACATGCACTGGCCATAATCCTCATTCCAAAGCCCTCTGGCAGCCTTTCCTGGAGCCCCTACATAAGTCTAGCCGGAGCAATGGGCAAGCACATTGGCTCAGCGAGACCTAAAAAGGAGGGAAATAAGCACCAAACTGCATCACACGCCAGATATGGCAACACAATGAGAAATATTGCCTTTCAGCGGAAAATGGTATAGTCCAAAGCTCTGTTTTTAATATAAAATCAGGGCTTTCAGCGGTCATTTCACTGAAAATACAAGATTTGAAAAAATACCGTCTACGGGTGCTCGTGGAAGACCATTCCCATGGACTGGAATCTAGAGAATTCTAAAGTGATTCTGGCATTTTACTGACCTCTGCTGGTCGTTTTCTATCAAGGCAGTTAAATTGAAGGCAGTTGAACAGAAAAAACGACGTAGAGACAGTCTTTTACTCTCTCAAATGTCCTGCTTCAACCTTTCTCTTGCAGTCACTGCTATCCTATCCAAATAAGACAGATTGGCTTCTGCGAGGTAGTAGAGGCTGCTTTTGGCTGGGTTTTACTACCTAGCCCACACCTACTAGCTAGAATGATAATGTAAATATATTGGGCTATTCACTGCCACTTATACACCTCTGCACTAACAATTGACAGAGGACTGCTCTCCAACTAGACATGTTAACTTATTGCAAAATGCTGTAATTCAAGGCACCCTTGTTAACCTCCATGTATGACATCCTATTAACAGAGCCACTGAATTACGCAGTGCTGGTCACAGGCAACAACCTTATTGAAGGTTGTGCCACTGCACAACAAATTGTGGTGATGAGGATTTAGCTACTTTTGACCCCATTGAGCTAGAAACAAAGATGTAAATTCTTCAGATTGTACATCAAATGATTGTAACAAAAAATATATATTACCCCTTCTTATGAGGCATGTGCTGCCTGTTGGCTTTTAAGTGTGGGAGGAACTCACTGCCTCGCCATATTTGTTTGTTCTCAAAGCGCACGCCCCATTTCATATATTAAATACTCTGTTTTAATGTCACAATAATTAAAAAAAGGCATACTTTAATAAACTCAGTCCTACAGGAATCAGTTAACACCCCTAAACCTTTACAGGTGGATCAAGGACCTGTAACAAAAAAGGGATGAATCCTTGATGCTTGCTCTTTCGACCCCCAGTTAAGTCAAAGGAGCTCAGATTAATCAATTCTTGTCTATTTCATGGGGTGCTCAGTGATTGTTCGAGTTACTATCACCGTAAATCCAGTTTTGAAAGTGACTACCAACAAAATATTAATCTCACCTGCTGAAGGGCCTGCACAGGCAAGCTTTAGAAATCAGATGGTCTAGTCTTAGAGAGGGGACGTTCCAGGCACAAAAGTTTCAGCTTTTGCCACATTACACTCCTTAACACATTCAGGTGGATAGAGAAACCTTGTAGTAAAGGTCCACATAGAGGCTAGTGTGGAGTTGACTGATGTATATACAAGCCACCGGCTACCCTAGAGTCAAGCAACCTCAGACAAATGGAACGGTAGGAGTATAATCAGCAATACTCATATGGCAGAATCGGTTTCATCACTGGTTGCTTGTGAACTACCCACATGACTGCTACAACATTCAGGGGAAGGGGGTGCCACGAGGCTTTGCATAATGGTGTTGAATAGATCAATCCTCTAAGCTCAGAGCAGCCACACAATGAGCAGAGGAAGACCACAGGTGGAAATGCCATACCAAATTGCCAAATGCTACTAGCCAACAAGCCATGACATTAGTACTGCCCTACCCGATAGGTAGGAGGCAGAAAAAGCAAAGCTTCAAGTCACTCTACTAGCTATATTCAGGGCCATAGGAATTATGCGGCAGAAGGGCAAATCATGCGGCACATTATTAACCTCATTTAGTACTTAGAGATTTGGGGGGACCTCATTACTACCGAAATATAGAAATAAGCAACAGAAAGGTGACCAGTGAACATATGCTCTTATGTAGCAGCACCATGCTGCTGCATTTAGTAACCTTTGAACAGTTTACTAAAAAACAATGTTAAAATACACAGATTATACAAGCAGATGGACCACGTGGCGAATCTATAATTATGTGAAAAACGCCACGGCCGCAGAATCGCATACATCCAGTGGCCCTGGCTACAAGAAATAGCTAAAATCATTATTAACGATCCAAACCATGAAAATGACTGGCCCATGTTGGCACCCGGCTTTACATACACAAGTAAATGATGCAAACCCATCCTGAGCGCACAATTACTAACCTGGCTCATCTGTTCTCCAGTCGCAAACGATGCAGTCTGAAAAGAGACATGACAGCAGAAACTAGTCAGAGGCAGATAGCATGAAGAGATGTTAAAGACTGATGTTTACAACTAACGATGGTTGATTCAGTTAATGCTATTATAGCAGGAGCACCAAATAGGAAGCGTGCTTCAGGACTACACTAATTGATAGCTTTGAGACTGGCAGGATACTCGGTTTAGTGACACCAAGCTCAGTTAAGGTGTGAGTTGAACAAGTGTCAACCCTGGGCTATTAGGGGCAGCACTTTTCAGTTAAGGATGCATCAGCTAGGAGCGAAAGACTGTTCTTCATAGAGAATCAGCTGAACTATGTGCTCATCATGCACACCCTGGGCTGAGTGCTGCGGGGAGAATGTCTGAGCTGAAATACTTCTGAACTCACCTTTTCCTGCAGAGTATACTTGATAAGGGATTCTACCGGAAGGCAGATTGACTCTACAAGTGAAAGTCATGGGGGGGAAAAAAAGCCATCAGGTAGAAGCATTATTTTAAACTAAAGCCACTGCAAGATGTCAGCGTGCTCAGAGTATCAAGTGTGGTTAGCTCTCATCATTACTCTCTTGTTCAAGAGTAGCAAATACACAGTCATCACAGCAGCACGCTCAAGCTCCCCAGCCACCTTAACATGTCTACAAACTAATCTTTAGTTGAACTATGAGGTCTATCCCCACCCACCCTCATCCTAGAGGCTGGCTAAGCCATTTACACCACATTAAAATTACCACGATGCCCAATGTAGATAACAGTCGATATTTACCGTTTTAGGTACATTCTGAAGCTCGAATCTAAAAAACAAACGAGTGTCTGGTCACCCCCAAAGCAATGCCGAATATTGGGAATACTCACTGTTACCTGGCAGCGTAGACTGCCTCTGTGCTCACACAAAGCGATACACGAGCGCAGGCGGGCTCGCGGCCCTTGTCCTTCTACTTCCATGGCCCTGGTCTGCCCCCTGTCCTCGGGCTCGGGTCGTGCGCAGCTGATATTAGACCCGGGTCCTTGTCCGTGCTCTCTTTCTGTGGCGGGCGGGCACGCGCGCGCTCGCTCAGTGCGTAAGAGGGGCGCACTGGGCCTTGTTCTCTCACGCATCTGTATAGGAGGCCGAAAGGGGGCACGCGCCGGCAGTCAGACAGACGGACGGACCAAGCGCCATGGAGCCGCCGCTGCTGCTCGCCGCCTGCCTCCTGCTGCTCGGTGGGGCCCGCGCCGACCTCTCAGGTGAGTGCGAGGAAAGAGGGGGGGGACATCTCACCCTTGGGGGGTGGAGGCGGTGGGGGGGGGGGGGGGGGGAGTTGGTGTCTGTATGTGTGCATGTGTGTGTGTGTGTATGTGCGCTCGTGTGCCCGTGTGTGTGTCTGTGTGTGTGCTTGTGCGAAAAGCAGGGGCTGTGTGTGTGTATGCATGAGGCGTCCAAGGAGAGAAAGAAGAGACAGGAGAGGGTGAGCGCGCGACCTGATCCCATTGCGGCCGGCTGCGTGCGCGTAACAGCCTCTTGTCCGCTCTGCCTAGTCCTTGAAAGTAAAACGCGTGAAACGATTACAAAAGACTCGCTCTGCGACTGCAGGCCTTTGGCCTGCAATCGCAGGGCGAGACCTAAAAATGGGCCGCGGCCTTACGTAAAGTGTCCCCGGCCCACATGGTTGCTGACCATGCAGAGATAGAATGCACATGCTGCACAAAACGAGCACTGCTCCCCTCAGGTGTGCGCGCCCAGCTGAGCTCCCCGGCTCGTGTTACCTGAGACCTGCCACGATTCGCAGCATCCTCGGTTGCCATGGCGCCGGTCCTTTGTCCAGCCCAAGACAATCCTCCATGGAACTTATGAAAGCACCCGAGCAACCAGTTGAAGGCAGCAGATGACTGGTCGAGGACGCCAGCAAAATATGTGTTATGAAACCTCTGGTTACACAAGCTGGAGCGAGCACAAGAGAAACCGGCCGCCTTCGACATACTACCACTCACGTCACCACAGCGCGGCAACACCCTCAACTCCTCTCGGGTTCGTATGTTTCTTATATTAAATATATCAGTGTGTGCTTGTGTACATAGGTGGCTTTGAGTTACTTCCTGTGTTAAACGAAAAAAACGAGATAGCGCATTGATTGTGCTGACATATTTGCCTTTTATTTTCTCATTATTTTTTTTTCCGTCTAAGGACTGTTGAAACTTTTCCATTCAGCTACTGTTTCTGTTTGTGCGAGTAGTCATTGAGTTAAAACTCTAAAGCTCAAAGTATGGCTGAGGTTGTGTTCCGTAAAAAGCTCAAAAACCTGTTGAAACATTTGAACTTTATGTGAAAACAGTATGCAGATATCCTTCCTAAAAATGTGGCTTTCCTTGAATACTTGAACAGAACCTTTGCCAGGATGCTGAAAACAGTGAAACAAGCTCTGTTCTCAACGGATCTGCAGATGCCCAAATGGTACCCAGTGCCTAGTGAGGTATGCTGTTTATTTATATTCCATTATGAAGTAGTTGTGCAGGGAACATTGAGGGAATGACGTGCAAAGGATTGGAAGGTTCTACTTCGGTCGAAAAAATACCATATTCCTGGTCTTCAAAAAAGAATATGAAATTAAACAAATTATTAAATCTACTCGATTTTACGTGTGATTTGGTTAAGTGACCCCTACAAGAGAGAAACATTTCACTGGAAGTATCTGCGCCTGAAATTTGATTATTTTGAATGTATTTTATGGTTTTCTAAAACAGCATTTCTGCAAGTGCGGACTACATAGCAGCAAACATGGTACATAAAAGCATCACAGTTCTCTTAAATTTCATTAACTGTTTCATAACACCTCCCAGGAAGGACTGTATTATGCTTTGGGAATTTGTATAGTGCACTGTCTGCCATTAGTATGAACTTATAGCTTGTCTGCTGCTGGAGGGCGCCTGTTGTATCCATTTAATGGGGTCACATTAAACTCCTTAATTTGAAACCACGTCAGTGCTTCTGAGTTTTATCCTGCTCTTTGCAAACCGGAGTGTGAGTCTTCCTGTGATATTATGTTGATAATATGTTCTGGGTACTGCGTTCTGGTCCATCTTTGGTAGGCCTCGGTGTCATGTTCAGCTGTCTCTCAGGCAAGTAGCTTTCCCTTTGTGGCGCAGTTAGAAGTAGGCTAGTTCTAGTGTGGCAGGCTGAATAGGTAGGTGTCTGTGTTGAGTGCAACACGATATACCGTGAACCGGCATTGTGTTGGCGCTGTGTTGGATGTACATGGGATCTTGTTTCTAAGTATTCACTGTTGGGTGTGTGTGATTGTCTATCAGAGTGTTTGGATTTCTCCTGTCACTTTTTTTGTTCTCTTTATTGGGTGATTTCAGCATACACAACAACAAGGACTGTGGTCCGATTACAAAAGAGCAGACATCAGTGAGTCAACGCGAGTGCAAAGGAGATATACCACAAAGAGTGTTCGACCAGAGGCCCACTCATCTGCTCCACACCTAGACAAGAAGTGATGAGTTCCACTGTGAAGCAGTTATTGACCATGAATAGGGTTCCCTTCGGTAAATCATAATCAGCTCCTAGGCTCTGATAATTGGTTTGATTGATCATTGGGCTCCAAATTAGCCACACATTCCCTGAGCTGGCCCCAGTAATCTTGTGGTCTCGGTGTTCATGGTAGAGTTTATGCATATAGCTCAGCAGTTTCTCACATATGATCATGTCTTTCAGCCAGGGCTTAAATTTGGATATGCCTTTACCTTCCCATGTCATTGCCATACTGCGGCGACCCAGCAGAGTCGCCATCGCGAGGATCTTCCTATTAGGTTAAGGGGGACTTCTTCACATAACCTAGCAATGCCCTCGTCGGGTGACTGTTACCACTGAATCTACCATGACATCCAAGGCCTGCAGCATCAGAGACCAAAATGCATTATTGCTGAACAGCCCCATGCTAAGGAAACAAAATCCATTCATGAGGCTGAGCATCGGCTGCAGCTCGGGTCCTTTGAGAGACCATGCTTGACCATGCTTGACCATGCTATCAGGGGAGTGGTATGCCTGATGAAGCTATCTGTAATGTAGTAGCCTAAGTTATCCATTGGAGGAGATCTATTTGGTCTGTATGCTGCAGAATGCCCATTGGTTGCCTGTAACTTTTATGCCTAGATCTGACGACCACTGCAGTCAGGCCTTCTGCTCTGGTTTGGAGGTGGCCTCGAGACAATGTGATACTGGGGAAACTAAGCAGTGTGGTAATTGTATTTGGATTTATATAGTGCTTACTACCCCATACGAAGTGCTGAAGTGCTTTATGGCAAGTAGCATACTGCTCCAAAACCCAAGGTTAGTGGCTAATCTAGTGGTTATTTTTGGTTAATGCAATTCATTTATGTGCTCTCAAGAAAAATTGCATGCATTTACTTCAGTTACTTTGTGATATTTCAATACCAGGTTGGTGTAGTCGTTAGTGGGGGCGATATGATTTCAGGCGAATGGTTGGTGAGATAGATCGGCTGGTGGAGATTAGACAATAGGGATAGGGTTTCAAAGAGGAGAGATTGTGATCTGTAAAATGAGGGATCATCCAATTGCAGCATTTCCAATCAGAAGGGTTGAGGCAGGCAGGCAGGCAGGCAGGCATGAGACTGAGAGGAGGCAACACTCAGAAATAGAAGTTATACAGAGAATGGAAGGTAAGAAAAGGGTCACTGAAGAAAGAAAGAATCAAGCGGGAGTAAATCGAGGTCAATTTTCCATGCAGGATTAAGTAGTATAGTGGGAGGAGGCTTACTGAGTTAGCAAGCAATAGGAGAATGTACGCTGTAAAAATAGAAATAACGTTATGCACAGTGCTCCATATCCGGGGCAGAGATGGAGGTCAGTTGTTGTGTTATATATCTGGATGCGGTAACAGAAAGCTCAGAAAGGCATCAACATACCAGTCGAGTGGTACGTAATGGGAATTACAGAAACTGGTTACATGTTAACGCCACACCCTTAATTACAGACCATGCCCCTTTTAGAGACCACCCCACTTTTTTTGCTTCCATTTAAAGCCCTGATCCTAGCAGTTAACACTTACGTGCCCGTAGGTGCAAAGTGGCCCCAACGTCACGTTCACCACTCTGAGCTAGGAGTAGCTGTTTATCCAAAAGCACATTGTATTCTAAAAACTTGTAGTTTTGCATTAACTGGGGCTGAAAGATCCCAGCATAGAAAGTGATGTCTGCTGAAAAGCCCAGACTGGCTGCATGTTTCATGCCCGATCTGGAGTCACCAAACAGCAAGACTTTCTGTCAGATCTGGCTTTCCTTTCTTTAGCCACTTGCAAGGCATTTTCAAATTATCCTTTAAAATCGGGTGCTGGGACTTCCAGCCCCATACTTGCAAAGTAGTCTGGGCTGAAAAGCAGGCAGACATGCATGTGCCAAGCAAGACACTGAGCTGGCAATTCACCTGCGATTCGCACTAAACCAGGTCAATAGAAACATAACAAGACTACAACGCCCATAATGCACTAGGTTACCAAAAGACATCACAGAACTGCTCAATGTGTGTGCCAACATGGAGTGTTGGTGATTTCCCTACAGGTAATGGACCCCCGGGGTAACAGTGGGTAACACACTTCCAGCCAGCCCACCCTTTCTGCAGCAGCTATCTGCAAGTCTGGCCAGCACCCATATTTGCCAACTGTCCCGTTTTTGCAGGGACAGTCCCTGCAAGTTGGAGACTGTCACGGGTAATGTTGTTGCAGACAGTGTTCCTCGTTATTACACACAGGTACACAAACGAGAACTTCCCATCTGCAGCAGCCCTGTGCTGCAAAGTGCCCTGTATTTTTTTTTCAAATGTTGGCAACTATGCAGCCCCGAAGGTCCAGCCTCAGCCAGGAGCAGCTGTGACAAAGGAGCCCTGTGGCCCAAAGGGGTCACTTTCACCCCCAGGTAGTGGCCTGCGCGGGGCTACAGCCGTAGACGACGTCCAGGCGGAGACCTGGTCCCTGTGTCCACAGTGGCGACGGCGTTGACGGGAGCCTGGGCCCGGCGCCGGGGCTCAGTGCTCTGGAAAATGAAGCTGTGTGACTCTGGACCACAGATTGCCACATGCTGAGAGAGTGCTGGCAGAGAAGAAATACCATGCACCAGTTAGTGATACCAGGACTTCAACAAACCTGTCATCTGAAAAATGTAAGGTGTGGACAACCAGATTGTCTATGTTTCGAGAAGAACTAGTCTGTAGCTGACATCCCCGTCCAAATCAGCTTATTTGGTTAGTTCTGTGCAATCAATAGTAAAGTGTCCTACCAATGTGTGCTGCTACTGCCCCGTTGACATTAGACAGTCTTTCAAGGAATACTGTCCCAATATAATAAAGCAGACCCTCACAGTTTGTCAGAAGAGTCAATTACACATATTAAGAGCTCTGTCAGAGGCATCAGTGTTGTCCATTACGAGAATTCCAGCCTTGCTAAAAGGTGGCCCTTTTGTTACATTAGCAATACTCCGTCAGAGAATCCATAATACCCTGTTAACAGGATAGCAGCCATCGACTTGGATAAACTTTCTAGAATCTCTGAGGGCTGAGAAAATCCCAAGAACTTCTGGAAGAGGGACACTGCTGCGAGTCATCTGCTTATTTTGGAGGAGAGTTTGAGAGTTGGATTGAGTAAAACCCAAGCAACAAGCTCCCCATGACTGCTATCTATGTTGCCATCTGTGGACCTCCTCTGGCACTGTTGTGACCTACCTTTGGTTGTGGGCAGCACACAACCTGAAGCATAAACTCTGCTGATTGGACCAATTGAAATAACTTGTGTGGTGGGACATAACAATGGAGGGCTGCCTCCAATGACCGTGGCATGCAGTGGTGGTGCCTGTGAACGGATTTCTGGAACTTCATCATTAGGACTAAGACAGGCACTGTGACATTGTTCACTGAGGGGAGAGACAAGTGACCTCAAAGGTATGCTAACTGAGAGATTTGGCTTTGACTGAGAACATCCATAGCAAAGGCAATATCTATTTTCAACCATCATAACACTTCTCCGTACTGAGCCAAAGGCCAATGTATAATATACTGCACAAGATAAGACGGCCACATAACATAAGGAAGGTACTGCTCTCAACAGTGCTCTAATAACCACACTCTTCTAGATTTTGGGCAGTGGTCCTTTTTCCTCATTGTGTGATAAGATTTAAATACTTTCTTTTCTCTGGGTCAAAGCAGTCCCTGGATGGTGATGTATTACTTGCCTCTCCATGATTATTCAGTGCTGAGTCTCTAACCCCACACCACCACCCTGACTAAGCCTTGAGCTGCTCGACTATGCCACTTTTAGGTCCTCCTTATTAGTGGCCCAGTAATTAATTTGATGTTCTAATCGCACCAAAACCTGCATGTTCTGATAATTACTGGGCATTTTTCCCTCTTAAATATCAGCCAATATTTACACAACTCATAATTTTGATATATATATATAGATATATATATATATATATATATATGTGGTAACATTAGTTACCACGCTTACCACAACTAACTAGGATATTCACAATGAAGACCTTAAAGCAAAGGTGGAGCTGACATTGGAGAGCCGTGAAGGCCAGGTAGAACAGAAGAGAACTGAGTGGGGAGTATGTGTCCCAGGGACTCTGACTGCTATAACTGTGGTGAAGTGGGAAGAGATACCCCCCTCTCGACAAGGGCACTTTTTTAGACTATTTTATGGTTCAGATCTATTTTATTGACTTTGTAAAAAGAGAACATAGAAAACGCTCACCTACATTCGAAGACCAGTAAGGGCAACACAAGGAGGGGTGGGAGAGGGGTTTGAGACCAACAAGTCAATTTGTCAAAGGAGGGCTGGGGGAGTGGGAGAGCCTGATGGAATGTATATAGTCTCATGGTGGGATGTAAATGGTGGTGCACCAGCCAGGGCAGCTGCTGCTTGGTTGTTCCGCTGTATTCACTATAGGTGTTAGTATGATTATTCAGAGGTATGCCAGATATGAAAGTTCTCGAAAGTTCTGTGATAAGAATTGCATGCACGGGCCCCAGATTGTGTCAAATTGTGATAATTTATTATCTATGAAGGCCGTCATCTTTCCATTCCAAGGAGGCTCCATAGTTTGAGGAGCCAGTTGGCATGAGCCGGCATGGCTTCTGTGCCCCAGTTGGATACAATGGCATGTTTGGCACTGCCCAGTGCTAAAGTGATGCATTTGCCCTTGATGGAGAGGAGGGGGTGGGTCAATGCATTGGAAAGTCCCACTAAGACATAACTAGGAAAGCTGGGGATATCTGTTAAGTACATCTCATTAATATCGGATAGTACAGTCTTCCAGCACCGCATTAGCTTGAAGCAAGGACAGAGGAGGTGGGTCAGGGTGTCTGAGTGGCCACAGTTGCACCAGCAGTCACCTTTGGTATTATGCGTCCACTTGGCCAGCCAGGCTGGGGCATAGTACCAGTAGTGGGTTAGCCTAAGCATATTTAACTGTCCAGATGAGTTCAAGGCTGATGTGCAGGTTCTGTGGAGAATATCGGCCCATTCTCTGGCGGATAGAAAACAATCTAACTCACTTTCCCACCGCTTATGCGCCATATATTTATTAAGGTTGGGGAATGTGTTCGGGAATGTATAAATGCCTGAGAGGAGGCCTTTATCATGAGTGCAAGTGAGGAGCCATTTCTGAAATGTAGTAAGGGATCGGTTACCATGGGGACATATGAATGGATGGGTGACCGAGTATTTAATTGCCATGTAGTGCCCATATCCTCTGGCGGCAGTGCCATAGTCCACTTGGTTGTGTGCAAAGTCCATAAACCTATGTGACCAAAATGGTCCCCTATCTGTGGAATGCTGAGGCTCCTTTGAAACTTGATGTGAAAAGCTATGCTTTGGACAACATGAGGAGTGTTGTAAATTTCGGGATGGTGGGGGTCCCAGGCTTCGTTTCAGTCGAGGCAGTGCTCAAATTGAGGGAGTGCATCTGGGGTTGCTGCCTGTGCAGCCTGAACGGCCAATAAATGGGCCAGGCAGGTATATCAGCTGCCTGTAAGAAATTGCGAAGGTGGAAATGTAATTGGCGGACGGGTCATGGTGATAGTGCAGCCGCAGGATTGGTAGCCTAGATAGTGGGGGCAGCATATCTAGGTGGTGACGGTGAACGAATCCACACTGACACGAAAGAGGAGCAAAGGGACTTACTCCACAGATGGTCTTTCCAGGTTAACCCAAGTGGAAGATTTGGTGAAACGATATGTTTTTGCACAGCCAGACTCAGAAAGGACTTTGCTCGATGCCCTGTATCTTGATGCTGGTGATCTGAGAGTGAAGATACTGGTGTTCGTGCTGAAGGGGGGCGTCGGGCGGAATGGGGTAGGTGAAGAGTTGAGGAGCAGGGCAGCTCCCTTTGGAGACAGGGAGTGAGCGAGGGCTGGTTCCTTTGAAGTGAGGGTTTCCTGTTTTGCCTCTCTGCTTTCCCTCCTTCAACCCCACACGTCTTGGAGCAGAAGACCTGTATGACTAAGAATTGTATTGTTTTTTGTGGTTTCTTAGTTGATATCTATTGTTTTGAAGTTGTATTCTCTTCCCACTCATCTCCTTTTTGGTTCTTCAAATGCGTTGGTATACTCCAGGGACATCCGTGTTGGTCCTGGTGTGATAGTATAAAAAGGATTTAAACCCAAACTGTTTTTACTGGTTTTGCATGTTTACATCATAATCACAGACACGAAAAAGCCCTTGCACACACATTACAAGAAACATCTTTTCAACAGACAGTTCTTGTTTTCTTTTAAAAAGTGAAGAAAACGTATCCATAGTGAAAGATCACACAATTCAAAGGGCTTTAATTGTGTTTTGGAACGGTTAGACGGTTGCCAAAGCTGTGGGGTCATTAAAGGGACCAGTTCAACCGGTCAGTGAAGCAGTAGTTAAATATTGTAGACTTTGCTCCCTCCCTGACATCAGTGCCCCTGAACAAATACTCTTATACTGTCCTGCTGGTCCTACCAGGTTTTAGCCTTCTGGCCAGTGCCTCCACCCCTGGTGACTCGAAGTGTATCTTCTCTTTTCTGTTACTCTTTATCTATTTAATTTTTTTATTTAAATTAGTTTTTATTATATTCTTTTGAAGAAGCATGAACATGGGTAAGGTATAGATAGGGCAGGACCAAAGCATCGCCAAATGTACATCGCCATCACCATCACATGCATTACATATGGAGGCAGCAGAAGAGCGCAACGGTTGTCGCACATAAAAGTGCTACATGCAGCAATGAACAGGCAAATGGTTACAATCAGAAGGCCAAAGGCTTGGTCGTTTCAATGCACAGGAAACAATACTGAGTGTTTGTGGGTTTCATACGCGGGGTTTGCGGCATGTGGTGTCGGCATAGGCGGGAGTCAGTCTCAAAATAATCAACTAAAGAATATATTGAGGAGAAGAAAAAATAAGAAATGAGGGGGGGGGGAGGAAGAACATCAAAACAAACCTGCCCAACTTGGGTCTTCCCAGGCCTCTCCCATCTTCCCCAATCCCTGGTAAGAATCAACAGTGTGTATATACTTCCCATCAATGAGCCCACCATATCCTAATTTATATGAGGGGCCGGCATGGCGCTATCGTCTCGCTAGACTCTAGCAGAGTGTTAGGTTAGGACTCCGTGTCCGGTTCTCCTACCCTCGTAGCACCATCTGTGCAGTCTGAGAGGAATTCATTTTGGAAGTTATGTAGTATAATGTCCCAGTTGGCAGCTATGGGGATCTTACGTAACCCCACAGTGTCTTTGTTGTGTAATGCAGTACTCTCTGCTTTGGTCCACACTAGTAGCAACTGTTACCGGGCTATCAGAGGGGGAGGGTCAGGCAATTTTCAACGTCTTGTGCATAGCTGCCAATGTTTCAGATTGCTATGTGTGACATTTTTAGGATTTCAGTGTAATTATGAGGGACATTTCAACGACTAAGAGTGACACTTTCTCGCGAGCAAAATCAAGCAATGAAAACGATGGAAACATTTAAATATCAGAAATGACACTCATCTGAGCAACCAGAAACTCTAAGAAGATCTTAAAACTGCTCCTAAGTAGCATAAATGGAAGTGAACTAACTGGAGACAGACTGCGTGACTGCAGTTCTCAGTCACAGAGGGCAGACACGCACTACAGCTGCTCAGAAGATGATCACTGATCTGATCATTCATGACTGTGCGGCCTTAAAAAGCAAGTTTTAAATGAAAACGTGCAGTAAGTGCAACTAGGCGGTTATACTGTCACTCAGTCTCACAGCAGGCTGGATCAAGTCAATGTCTTTGAAAGGCTGCTCCACTCACCAGGGATGGACACCAGGCTATACAGCCCAGCATCTGCTCTCACAATAAACACGGAGGGCAAGAGAAGGGTTCAGCGCTTGCATCCCCCCATGCCGGGTGGTGGTGAAAGGCTCTTGGAGAGGAGACTGCTGAGGCTAGGGTTGCCATCTAGCTTGTTTTCTACCAGCATCACCAGTATTTTGATGTCTCGGTTAGTACAAAAACAAGGAAACTCATTAAAAGACGGTATTTTTTATCCATTATCCTAACATACTTCAAACAGCAAATATAAATAGAAAAAGCAATTTTAAATGTGTTCTAAGCTACGTAAAAAATGAATGTAAATTATTTGGAAACAAAGGCAAAAAAGGAATATTACAAATAAAAATATATGGTTTTGTTTAGTATCATATGTCAGACAACAACTGCCCAGTATTTCTTTCATGGCAAGGAGGCAATCCTAGCTCAGGCAAGGCCACTAAAAATACAATAGTCATATTGGGTATACTCAAGCCTGCCCTGTGCCATGGCGGAGGAGAGGCTAGTTGACCTGTCTCCCTGTGCCACAGGCTGGCAAATGAGATGGAGGGGCAGTGGTGAAATTAAAGACAAGCAACTTGAGTGCAGTTTTCCATATTTAATTGTAAATTAACTGCATGGGGTTTTGGGAGAATTCTGTTCTGACTGCTGTCGACGGCATTTCATCAATAATGAACAATTAAATAATACGTCGCAGTTATGCGTCTTCAAGGAGGACAGTGTGAGTGTGACAAGAAACAGCGTACTAAATGGCAAGCAGGCTTAGAACTTACTGTCTCTAAGAGTCAGAGTCCAGGCTGGCTAGGTAAAGTTGTGGTCAGGCCGGCCGGCAGGCGCGGCCCGCATTGCCTCCGCGTGAGTGAGCTGCTGTCCTCCATTCAGAGCAAGCTTGGTCTGGGGGCAGTAGTGAGCCGCATCGTCGCACAGCACTCTGCAGCGCCCCAGGGCGCCTCTCAGACCCCATGCTGAGTGATGCAGCCAGGGCTACCAACGCTGGTATTAATGAGCTGCGCAGGGTACTAGTGAGTTATTCACACACAATGACTGCTCACCAGCGCCCGGCACAACTCCACGAGTCTCCGCAGCTTCCTGATTCCGGCCTGGACTTCCTTCCAGACCAGAAGACGTGAGGTCACATCCCCATGCTGCGCCAGCTAGTACTTAACCACTGCTGAGGGCAGGCCCCGCCCGGGGTCTAGGTATTGGACACAGGACTGCCTCGGCCGGGTCATTGTCATGCCACGCTATGGGCGGGAATTTCATTGCAGCCAGAGCAGGGTTATTAAGCTACATTGTAGCCGGCTGCAGCAGTGAACATTAACTGTTAGTGATCCTGTGATGGTGGAAGCTCCCGGCCGGCAAGTCTGCAGGGAACAAAGGCGCACAGGTGTAGCCAGTTTCAGCGCTGGTACAGCAAAGTGAGTAGTGGCATTAAAATGCGTGACAACGCATTTCAGTGCGGTGATGCGGAACACCACACTGAAATACGTTAGTGTCACACCTGATGCGTGATACTTGGCAGCCCTGCTTGTGACTAAACTTACCTACCAAGAATCCCAACTCAAGAAAGCGGGAAGTGACCTTCTGTCTCTTGTTTCTGTGAAAGAGACCCACGATGCATGTCTCCCATTTGTGTAATTCTACACAACCTGGGCAGGCAGTCAACCGGGTCGTCACATGTCTCCAGGAATTGTCGAGATGTGGACAAGCCCACAACACGTGCAGGAGGTTGGCATCTAGGGAATGACATCTGGGGCAGTGGGCATTGGCTCGTTGAAAGGATCTGTTAAACTTATCAGGCGTGAGGTAGGCCCTTTGGATTATGTAATATTGGATAAGTCGGAAGCGAGCGTTCTTGGGGGATACGGACGGGCTCTCTCTCTGTTACTCATTATAAGTAAACCTATGGTTGAGTCGTGTTATTGCTGCTTTTTATTTTAATAATAAACAGAAGTGTGTAAGAACTATACAAATCTATCCCTAATTTTCTTAACACTGTTCAGACGTGTCATCAATAATTAATAAGAAAATGACATAACTACTCTCCTGTAATAGGTTATTACAGCTGATTTCTGGCCGAACTGCACAATGCCTGCTGTCAAAGCATGAAGGCCCTGTGAAAGGCAAGCGATAGAGCAGAATTACAACTACTGCTTAAACAATGAAAGTTACAACCAGATTTTATGCACTTTTTTTTTTTTTTTTTTTTTTTTCAAAAACCTTTATTGTACCGTCCAAGTTACACAGCGGAATGCCTACAACCCAACGGGCTGGCCGCTATAACAGTTCAATAGGCAGTACGTAGCATGCAACTTGTCGCGTAGTCACAATTGGCATTGGAAGATAAAGATGGCTATGCCACAATGAAAGGTACAGCGTTATGCAAGTTAAATCAAAGAATATACAGGTTTTTGGGTTTTTTCCTCTCGCGAAGACAACAATTAAACAGATAAAACCAAAACATCGGAATCACAATGCGATCATATGGTGAGTAGTGTTAAGCGTTAACAGCTTCCCCATGGAATGTAGTCCCTTGGTACCTCCCCCCACGCCCGCTGTCCCATCCGGTGCGAGTGGCCCTAAGAATGTGTTCTCAACTGGCCCGTGACCTCACACCACCCCCCTGTCATTCCCCTGTGGCAGTACGCTGTCCAGTGAGTCCCTGGCGACTAGTATGCACCCCTTAACGCTGTTCCGCGGGAGTACTAGCTATCGTCCTCCTCCCCATCAGAGTCTTCCTGTTCCTCCTCTGCTAAGGGCTCACAAATATCCCCTCTGTAGGCATTCCACTTAGTCCAGATTTTGTTCCACTTCCCCGGGCAGGCCCTACTTGAGTAAACTGCCCTCTCCGTTATCATCACCCTGTCCATATTTAAGCACCAATGGTTCTTAGTCGGCACCTCAGCAGCCCCCCATCGCTGTGCAATATCTCGCTTGGCTACCATTAGACCCACCGTTGCCCAGATTTGGCCGTGTCTGGATAGATCGTTAGGTTCCCATACATTAAGTAAACACCGCCGTGGCTCGGGCAACAACGATATCTCCAGTGTCTGTGATATGGTGCGTAGGATCCGTGCCCAATATTCCCTGATCCGGGGGCATTCCCATAAGGTATGAAAAAATGTGCCCTCCTCCCCACAACCGCGAAGACAATAAGGGTGTTGTGATCTGCGTATGCGGTGTAGCATAGTTCTGGTGTAGTAGACCCTGTGCAATATCTTCAGCTGTACAAGTCGCATCCGGGCCGAGATTCCCACCTCTTTAGGCGATGCTACGGCTGCATTCCACTCATGTTCGTCCATTTCACAAGTGTCCCCCTCCCATTTCTCCTTCAGAGACATCAGTGGGTCTGGCAGGTTGTTGAGTAATTTACGATATGTGAGGGACGTCGCCCGTTCGGGCATGAATTCTGTAAGCAAGCGGTCTTCCAGCGGGGAAGATTCCGGTAGTTCTGCGTGAGGAGGTAGGACAGTGAGCAGTGCATGTTTTATCTGCATGTACCTATAGAGTTCCCGTTCGTTCAGGGTGTACAGTTCTCTCAATCTTGTAAAAGGTATCACCTCCCCTCTCTCCCAAAGGTCCCCCACCGTGGAGATCCCTATAGCATCCCATTGGGAAAAGCCCCGGCTATTTCTCATGTTGCCCAAAGCTCGGGAATCCCATAACGGAGTGAGTTTCGTTATTTTCCCCTTCCAGCCCAAAGCCGCTGTCGAGGCATGCCAGAGCGTCACTGTTAGTTTGGTGGGGCCCACTAAATTACGGACTCGGCGTTGGTCATATAACGGGGCCAGCATGGTATCAGTACCCAGTTGTTCCCTGTCGGCCTGAAAGGCTGGGTCAGTTTGGGGGGCGTGGAGCCAGTGGTTGATGGGTTTAAGGTGCGCTGCCCAATAGTACAGTTTCAGGTTGGGCAATGCGATGCCCCCATCGTACCATCCCCTGTGTAACTTGGGCTGTGCAATACGAGCCGGCAAATTACCCCATAAGAGATTGGAGACCAGTGCTGCCACTCTTTGAAAGAATCTGGGAGGTACTTGGTAGGGCGTGTTATCAAGAACATACAAAAATCTGGGTAAGGACATCATTTTATATAATGCGGCCCTGCCCAAAAGCGTTAGTGGGAGTCCCGCCCAGAATTTGACATCTTGTTTGAATCTATCCAAATGGGGATACAAGTTTTTGTCCAGAAATTCAGTGGGGTCTCTAGTCACGTGAATACCCAGGTATTTAAAGGAGGAGCCTGCCACCTTCAAAGGGCAGTCCGCCGCTAGCACGGGGAGCTGTCCCTTCACGACATACAGTTCCGACTTGTTCCAGTTTATCGTGTACCCGGAGACCCTCCCATGATCATCGCAGAGGCGTAGCAGGGCCGGCACCCCCGCATCCGGATCCATGAGATATACCAACATATCGTCGGCATAAAGCGACAAACGATCCTCCTGACCCTCCTTCCAACTTATTCCCTTCAGTAAGGGCGAGGTCCTAATGAGAGTGGCAAGCGGTTCCAAGGATAACGCAAACAGCAATGGCGAGAGGGGGCATCCCTGTCTCGTACCTCTCCCCAAGGAAAATGTTCTCGAAATGTGCCCGTTCGCCACCACCTGAGCAACTGGTTCCGTGTATAGCAGTCTAACCCATGCTATGAAGCTGGGACCAAACCCCAACCGCGACAGTACCTCAAACAAGTAGTTCCATTCCACTAGGTCAAATGCCATCCTGGCATCAAGAGCCAACACCACTGCCGGGGACGGAATGGAATCTGCCCTGGCCAGTACCCCATGCAGCCGACGCAAGTTCAGCGCCGTGTTCCTGTGGGGCATGAATCCGGACTGGTCCGGGTGGACAAGGGACGCAAGATGCGGTAAGAGCCTAGTCGCTAGGAGTTTGGCGAGGATTTTAGCCTCTGCATTAAGCAGTGATATGGGACGATAGGATGAACAGTCCTCAGGTGGTTTCCCTGGCTTGGGGATGGCCACTATCGTCGCCAACCTCTGATCCGGAGGAAGCGTGCCCTTTTCTAGACAGTCCTTATACATTCTTAGCAAATGCACGCTAAGAGTTTCCGGTGCCGCTTGATACCATTCTATGGGTATGCCGTTGGGACCCAGTGCCTTGCCTGATTTCAGAGCCGCTATCGCCATTTGGATTTCGTCAGCGGTAATGTCCGCCTCCAATTCGTCGGACATTTCCGGCGATAGAGTTCGGATCTCAATTGGCGCCAATGCTTCCCTAGCCGTCTCAGGGGCGATCACGGTTGCTGGCGTGTAGACCCCTTCAAAGTAACTTGCGAGCTGATCCACTATATGCCGTGGGTTCGTGTACACCTGTCCCTGACCATCCTTTAATCGTGGGATTCCCTTGGAGTTCCCTTCCCTTTTGTCTAGCCAAGCTAACATTCTCCCAGCCTTGTCCCCTACCTCATACACCCGATCCTGAGTGTCAGTAATCTGTTTCCGTACCTGAATGCGCAAATGATCGCTGTATAGCCGCTGCTGTATGTCAAGTGCATGCGAGGAGGCTGGGGACGGGTGACGTTCGTGTGCTGTCTGCAAGGTTTGCAGTGTCAGTTCCAATTTATCCAACTCTTGTGCCTGTTCCCGTTTATGTCTCGTGATGGAGCTTATGGCTTGACCCCTCAAGACCGCCTTGTAGGCTTCCCAAAGCACCCCCGGTGAGCGCACTGAACCCTCATTCTCAGTAAAGTAATGTGTTGTCGCTCTCTTCAGTGCCTTGCGGACCTGGGGAATCTTTAGGTAGTTGGCGTGTATGGGGTAAATGCGTTTACGGGACCTTTCCTGGGAGGAGAGTGTGAGAGAGATTGGTGAGTGGTCTGAAATACCCCGGGGGTGGATCTCTATTGCGTCCACAAGTCGGAGCGCATCACCCAGGGTGAAAAAGTGATCTATTCTCGTCATACTGCCGTGAACGGCGGAGTGAAACGTGTACTGTTGTAGAGAAGGGTGAAGGAATCTCCACACGTCTGTTAGGCCCATAGCCGTAATGAAACGCTGTAGGCGGGGGGTCCCTGTCGTGTAAGATGATGCCGGGAACCTGTCAAGTTGTGCGTCCACTATGGCATTAAAGTCCCCCCCTAGGATAACCTCACCCTCGGGCAGGGATAGCAGAAAATCACCCAGCCTTGGAAGCTGCACCGAGTGTAGTGCCGGTGGGACATAGACGGATACAATATTAAGAAGCCTACCTTCCCATTGTCCCTGTAGCGCGGCAAAGCAGCCCTGATCGTCTTTCCTGGTTTGTAAAGTGATGAATTGCGAGGCCCTCCGTATCAAAATGCCAGTACCCCTCGACCCAGACGTAAAACTCGAATGCACCACCATTTTGTATCCCTTCCTATCCATCGCTTTGGTAGCCCCCCCCGTCAGGTGTGTTTCCTGCAGCAGCGCTATGGTGGGTCTCTGTCATTTAATTGCGGTTAACACCAGACCCCGCTTCACCTTGTCCCCCAGCCCCCGCACGTTCCAAGACAGTAACCTCAGGGATGAGTGCTGAGACTCCGAGGCTACGCCTTCTGCCTCAGGGATCTGGCTCCCAGCCATTTGGGGGTGTGAGTTCTAATGCGTGACAGAGGGAGTGGGAGTCTCGGGCGTGTGATACGTGTACCTGCAGTAGGACGTAGGAGGGGTTCGGCCAAGGGGGCCAGTCGTCATTCATCCCACCAAGCATCTGAAAATTAAGGTGAAAGCAACGCTTTTGTGTTGACCATACATGTGAATTCCTAACTGTAACAAAACACCCCCACCCCTGTTCCCCCCTCCCTGCACCCCTGCCTAACGGACTTACAACTGCCCGCCCCCCCAACTGAGCAGAGTGCTTAAACCTCCCCTTAACCAGTGTACTTGCGTGTGGGGGGAGAGTGTCTCCCCGATCAGGCGGCATCCCCGCGTGCTTCCGGGGTCCACCCGCGTCAGAGTCTGCTCGCGGCTATCGCATATATCAACCATTGTTCAGCAAGTAAAGCAATTCCAGGACCATGAGAGCAAGTCATTCTATTCCGCCTTTGCCGGTACGGCCGCGGGGCGGGGAGCCTCCCGCACCCCCCCGGCCCGATGTTTGGGAACCAGTTCCATTGTCGTCTCCCTGGCTGTTGTTGGACCGTTGTCGTCTCTTCGAGCGGTCGTCCGTGCGCCAACCCTCAAGCCAGTCGCGAGCCGCCTCCGGGGAATCAAAAAACCACACTTTCTTGTCTGCCACTACTCGCAGTCGGGCCGGGAAGAGCATCGAGTAGGGCAGCTCCTTTTCTCTCAGCGTCTTTTTAACCTCAAGGAACGTTCTTCTCTTTCTGGACACTTCGGCCGTATAGTCTGGAAAGAAGGCAATCCGTGAGTTCTGGATCTGAATTGCAGGTGCCACTCTCGCCGCCTGCAGGATGGCATCGCGGTCTCTGAAGTTGAACAGCCTTGCAAGGATTGGTCTCGGCGGTCCTCCAGGTTTAGGCTTTCCTCCCGGGACCCTATGTGCCCTTTCCACCGAAAAGAAGTTGGAGAGACCCTTCGGCTGGAGTCTGGTGTTGATCAGGTCTTCCACATAGAGGTCAAGAGCGCCCGTGTCTTCCGATTCCGGCACGCCTAGGATTCGGACGTTGTTGCGTCGTGAGCGCCCTTCTTGATCATCCAGTTTGTCTCTAAGGAATTTGTTGTCTGTTTGTAGCCTTTCTACCACTGTTTGCAGTTCGGACACGTCTTCCACTAAGGATTTAGTGACTACCTCCACTTGCTTGACCCTTTCGTTGATTTTCTGAAGGTCCGCCCTTATCAATGTGACATCCGTGGCCGTGGCCCCCACCGTGACTTGAACCTGGGCCAGCGCTGCCATTACATCTTCAAGTGTGATTTTTTTGGCGCTCTCTGTGTCCATCGTCTTCCCTGTGGATTTGCGCTGTTCCTGAGGAGGTGTCTGTTGTTCGTATGCGAATCTGTTCAATTTTGCTTGCGCTGCCGTGAGTTTGGGCCCTCTGTTGGACATGGCCTTTCCTCCGTGGGCGGTGCGTTCCCCCACCGATATGGTAAGGCAGGGCCGGTAAAGAGATGAGTCCTGCAGCGATGGGTCCGCGACCAACACCCGGTCCCAGTGTCCCTCGTTCCGGTCTCTACAAATGTGGCCGTCCCAGGTGGCAATCGGAGGGCACGCAGTGTAGCTCGCTAATGGAAGGCCAACCTGAGTGCAGGCAGTCGTGCGGTCTACCACATTTGCGCCCGATGAGATGGCTGCCGGGAAGGCAAGGTGAGTCCCCTCCGCTATAGTGTCACCAATGCCAGGTCAAATAAGGGGCCACACTTCCCACCGCCACGTGCGGTAGCAAAGGCTGCTGTCCGGCGCTTTTCTCCGCTGTATCCCCGACTCCCCAGGTGCGCCCGTGGGCAGTTGTGCGCTGTGGAGCGATGGGGGAGGGGGGAGGGCTGCGTAGGACTCACCGACGTCTCCGCTGCCGGCCGCCGCTCACTGGGATGAGGCCACCCTTCTCCCTTCGTTAGCCGGTGCGGTGCCTCCGACCGTTGTGTGGATGGTGGGGCCTGCAGCTCCAAGGGGGCCCGACCCTCAATATGGTGGCTGCCGTCCCCCGGGTGTCCGCCCCGTCGCTCTGGACCTGCCGCGCCGGGGCTGTGGGTGAGTTTACCTCCGCCGGGCTCCGCAAGTCGCCTCACCAAGTCCTGGGGGTTGTATTGTAGGTCCGGTCGTCGACAGGCAGAACGACCGCGGGTCCGGCACTTCCGCCCCGTCCCAGCCGCCGATGGTCAACTTCCGCCCGGGCTCCAGCCGCACTCCACACCGCAGCTTTCTGGAGGACAGCAGGCCCCTCCTCCCCTCCGCTCCGTTAGCCGGCGCAAGGCGATCGCCTGTCCTTTCCGTCTCTGGAACGCTCCGGTGTGCGCCGCAAGGGCTCTAGACACGGTCCGCCCCTTCAGACACCAATATTATTCGGATTAAGATAGCGGATTAATGCGGGATGCCGCCTTCCCACGGGAGCCTCTCTAAGCTGCGGCCGCCATCGTTGGCTGCTAGCCACGCCCCCCGATTTTATGCACTTTTAATCTATTTCCCACGTAAATTATTCAGTAATTAGTGGATGAGATGGCATTTATAGCAGCATGTTTTATTATAACTCTGCTGGAGTACATAACAGATGGAATCTATCTGCATGTTGCTACACATTCTGAACTACATATGCTGGTAAAATTGATCTATTAAATGGCTAAGAATGCATTTTACAACCACTTTTATACTGCATATTGGTGTGTTTGTGTTCACAGTATAGATTCCACATTTATTCCACTGCAGCCATAGAACCTCCTTCCATAGTTTTCATATGGAAAGTGGTACTACAGTTGCAGATACACAAACTATGGACTACACTTGGTGAATATTTATCAGGATACATTTAAGGTTTATACAGTTGAGAAAGTGTATTATTTATTCAGGGCTGAAAATTCTTAAAGCCTTATAAAAAAAAAAGCCCTCAATGATGTAACTGGATATAACAGTGTTGACTCAAATAGCAGAATTTATATTCTTGTTTTGTTCCCTTTTTTCTGCTATAATTCTGAATTCAACTTCACCTCTCTAAACTTCTCTATGACTTTGAGTATACTTTCAATATATAAAAAGAGGCACTTTATCTCATATATCTCCATCTTTCCCAGATAAAATTGTTCATTGTGGGGCTGTCTATCTGTGGGTGGGTGCGTTACTGGCTTTTGTGGCTTCCTGTCAGCATTCCTTGGTGGATGTACAGCAAACTAGATAGTGTGAGGTGAGTGTTTCTAAATTCTGCAGTCCCCTTGTTTATGCTACTGAAAACCAGTTATTCATTGGTTTATCTGCAACAATTGAAACGGACTCAGTCCTTTCTGGTCAATTCCCCAGAAACAGATAGTGAGTGGTTCTGTAGGGAGGGCTGGCATCTCCCACTTCTTGACTGTGTAGTTCACACCTCCCGACCTCACTATCGATAAGTGTTCCCTTGCCTTATACGTAGAATACCTCAAAGACAACCTTTGAGACAGTCCCCAACAATACACCTTTTACATGAGTTGTCTAGTATGCAAACTCAAACAGCAGGCCTTTCTTTTGCAAATGAACCTTAGATCAAGAGACTTCAGGTTGCTAATGATGCATTTTATGTTTTGAAAATGGCCGCCACCACACTTTTGTTTTCACAGTCGATAGCTGGCCTCAGACCATATGCTGGTCATCCTAGCATTGGCAGATGAGGGGAGGGGTTTGTGTCTGTGTCCAGCAAAAGGGAAGGGCTAGAGTGGAGGTTGGTATAATTGCATATTTGACTGTGCCCCAATTTGTTCCAGTCACCCCTGTGCTACAGCTGGGCCATTTTTGAGAATAGGATTGTGCTCTTTGCCACGCATCAACACCAAGATTGGCCCTTCGCTATTGGTCTTAGGCTGCTGGCTCACTTTATAGCTGCCAACTTCAAAATACCACAGTTTGTCTGACTCCAGTGCAGGCAGCAGTGTGCATTATTGGGTGCTAACCTTCTACAAGGGCGCCGGGGTGATGTTACTCCATGGGTTTCTGGTTGCCGTGGAAGTGTACAACACTTACAGGAAAGAGGCACTGTATAATGGTTGGCTTTCTTCAAAAAGTTGAGGGTAACTTTGACTGGCTAGTTGGCCTGGCCTCATATGCCACTGTTTCCGAATGAGCGCGGGAGCTGTAAGTCAGTTTGGAGTTTATCTTTTGAAGAAGCTGTCTGCTGCCATGCAGACAACAAAGGGGACCAGAGGCAGGGTAACTTGGCTGTCTTCCATGAACAAGTCTGGCATATACCTCCAAACAGAGAAATAGACTTGATGCTTGTGAGACCTGAAAGCAGTTGTTACTGTTTTCAAAACCCTCGCAGGCGAGCACAAGGAAATACACATCAAAACGATACAAACACAACAGGTCCTGCTGATTGTCAACACGCCCTTGCCCAGTGTACTAAAGTAACGTTTGCTATTTTACTGCATATACTTAGCTTTTATACATTTACAACACATGCCTTATTTGTTCTATAAAAAGATGTAACTCCCCTAGGACTTTTGTTGTACACTATCCATCTGCCAGCTGAACCAAACGCTGGTATGCTTTGACTGTTTAATCGGGAAACATCCTTTACGACGCCATTTTTACCACGCAGTGCCTTTTACAACGCAGGCTTTACAACGCAAGTCATTACAACGAATTGCGCTGGGGGCGCTCTAGGATAGGTAATAGTTTAATTTACTATCCAACACCTTCCCTACTATCCACGGGGACTGGAGTTGGAATAGTAAATTAAACTATTCACTATCCAGCACCCCCCAACGCAAGTCGTTGTAACAACTTGCGTTGTAAATCCTGCGTTGTAAAGGCATGCGTAGTAAAAGCATGCGTTGTAACAACGTACATCCGTTTAATCTTGCAATCCCTTGAAAGTCGTTGCCTACAATGGACGTTCTTGGCAATTCAGTGAACTTGCATAATGTCTGGCTCCTGTGGTTCAAGACACAATGGCCGTACTTGCTCCAAGCTCTTCCTTGTTGCCTTTAAGTCACATAGGCCAGCATACGCCTGGCTTTACAGGTCTGAACAAACTTGTTCCTTTTTTTTGCACTGTTTTAAAAAGAAACAAGTTATCATCTATTTTCTTTGGGTGTTTTTTCTGTCTTCTTTAAGATAGTTTAGACCATGTAAATGATGTGAAAAATAGTCAGTTCACCTATATGATATGAACAATTTACATTTGTAATATGCTATTCCATTTTGATCTCTGCCTTACGTCATAGGCATTCTCCAAGAGACTGAACATGTAACTATGGAAATTCTTTATTGTATGTAAACAAGGAAGAAAAGTCTAGTCTATTTTTGGAAGCAAGATGCCTATCTCCAGCTAACCACTGATATGTTAAATGGTTACATTAATAAAGGGATGGACGCAGTTGTTATTTTCTATGAATTAAAATGCAAACCTTTGCTATAGTTTCAAAGCTCTTTCCTCCATTGCCGAGTTCTCAGTGGTAGTCCTTGAACATTTTTATATATAAGCGTCATCCTGTGTTTAAAAGTGCTATATACTATCGCCCATATTTAATATGCTTGATAATCTCTTTCCATCATCTCAAGAATCTGATATAAGAAAGAACAATTTATTGTGTTACTGGTTCTCGTGCACCTTGTCCTTGTTGTTATGTTATATATATTTGCAAAGCGCACTATCAGGAGGGTTTCCTGGTGCTAAGCTGTTGTGAGTCTAATCAAACGTAGGGCCTACAGGGAATACTCTAAAAGCCAGGCCTTTAGCTTCTTGTGGCATTCAAGAAGTGAGGAAGCAGAGGCTCTTATGTGTAGCGAAATGTCATTCTACACTTTAGAAGTGATGTAGGAGAAGGCTCGCTTACCTTATCTGGTTTTCCATATGCGTAGGATGTGTACAAATAGGAGTCCGGAAAAGTGAAGGTGTCTGGAAAGTTTGTGAAAGCAGAATAAATTGTTGATGTATGCTGGGCCAGTGTCAATTAGTACCTTGAAAGTGTGGGTGAGGAGTCTGAATTGTGCTCATTTGCATATTTGGTAGCCCCTGGCTCACCTTCAGGAGTGGGAAGTTGAGGGTAAAATTGGCCTCTGAGTTCTGAATAGTCTGCAGCCTTCTCCTGAGTTTTTGTTGTTTCCTTCATTGAGGGTGTTCAAGTATGCAAGCTCGCTTGAGACTAAGGTGTGCATGATAGTTTTCCAGGTGCTGATTGGGAGCCTTTTGAAAAGTTTTCTCAGCATATTCGGGGCATGAGGCGGTGATGGTGTTGACTTGGGCGGTCATGTCGAGTTTGATGACAATCCCAAGGTCCCTGATGTGGGTGGTAGTGGTGGGTGTTGGTCCTAGCTTTGTTGGCCACCAGGTGGAGTCCTACTGTGAAATCCTCTTCCCAAAGATGACAATTTTGGTCTTGCTGGTGTTCAGCTTTATACAATTGTCTTCGCCCAGTGGGTGATTTCCGTCATGAAGGCATTGAACTTAATCTAGGTACTGGGCGTCTTGTTCGTCAGGAGGAGAATTTGCTTCTTGTAGTCAGAGACGAAAGTATGTTCAAGTTACAAGAGTGGATGATGCTGCCTACAGGAATTATGTATGCATTGAAGAGGATCAGGCTCACTGAGGATGCTTGCAAAACTCAGTTGATGAAGTAACAGGTCTCCGAGGTGTACGGTTCCAACCTTCCTGACCGGGTCCGGAAGGAGCACGTCCATCGAAGTGCATGTCCTTGGATTCTAATGTGGTGTAGGAGTTGTATGAGACTGGGGTGGAAGACCATGTCAAATTCTGTGGAGAGGTCCAGGAGGACGAAGGCCACTGTGTCTTCTTCGTCCAGAGTCATGCGGGTGTTATCCATGGTGACACTGAGGGTAGTTTCCTTGCTGTGGTTGGGTCTGAAATGAGGCTTAGTGATTCCAAATAGTTGGTGGTCGTTCAGGTATTCAATGAGGCTTTTGTTGATGATTTTTTCTAAGACCAAGGCCGGTAATGGTAGCAGGGAGATCATTCAGTAGTTGGCGAGCATTTAAGGGTCCACTGAGAGTTTTTTCACCAATGGGAGGTCAGTTGTGTGCTTCCAGGCATCTGTGAATGTGTCTTTGTACCCTGAACCTGACATTTTAGTGCTCTTGTCCGAGTGCTGACTAAGCTATGCCACGTAACCTTGATTATCTACCACTATGAACGCCCTTCCTTGAGTAGGCTAACTCTCAGTTAAGATCACCCACTAAAGAGTGCATAGATTAATTTCTGCGGTTGTTAACTTCCACATGCTCACAAATGATGTCTTGAAATGTGAAAGTTGTATGTTGTCATTGGAAACAGTACAGCTGGACGGTGCTGAAGATAAGATTCTGAGCTATGGGTACTTCATTAAAACACAATACAAGGACCCTATTTTAAAATATCGACTCCAATGTTAACGTATGTTTCTGTATGCACCTTTAGGCTACAGATTATGAAATCCGCCAATATGAGCCTGCCAAGTGGGTGAGCACATCTGTGCCTGCCACTGAATGGGATCCGGCCATCACCACCGGTTTCATGAGGCTCTTCGGATACATTCAAGGCAACAATGAGAAGAGTAAGTGTGGTGCCTCCCTCTAGCTGAGGTAATACTGTGTTCCTAGTACTCTGTAGGTGTAACATTACATTAGTATTTTGATGCAAGGTGCTGCTCATTTTCTAATGGTGACAGTCGTCTGCTGTTTTGTGTTGGGCTGGCTATACGTATGGGTTTTTCAGAAAGATATCTAATTAAACAATGCTCGGACTGTCAATGGCACGTCTTCTCATCTTTCAATAAAAATACCACTCTTACTTAGGCTCCCCTCCACATTTGTTTAGCATATTTTTTTTACCCGAGATTGGCAGGTTTGTACAGATAAATTACACTTTCTACACTGCCCTCTTTCATATGCATTTATATATTAAGGTATCTCAGTTTTCTTTGGTATATGGTCGGTTTCTGGTTGTCATGTTGACAAACCACTAACTTCCTAAAGGCATATTTATGTGTATATGTATATTATATGTATATGGGTATGATTGCTTTGAATAAGAGCATGTTTATTTATTTTTTTAAATATCTAATGTATTGATCTTTGTGTATATTCAATCTTTTCTGCAGAGGCGAAGATCGAGATGACGGCTCCAGTCACCTGCTTTGTAAATCCTGGTGCTGGCCCGGCTTGCGAGTCTAGCATCACCGTTTCTTTTTTCATTCCCCCTGAATTTCAGAATGATCCACCAAAGCCAACAGAATCTAATGTATTCATTGAAAACCGATCAGCACTTACAGTATGTGTAAGGTACGACTAAAAATACAGGCTCTTTTGATACCTGCTTGTTGGATGGTGTGGATGTATGATGTATATGGTGTTTGGACAGAATGAACTTAGCCTTATGCAGTAGAACTCTGCAAATGGGCAAAGGCAAGGATACAGTCAAGAAGAGATTTGATGGGCAGCTGGTTTGTGTTCTGTAAAGAGATGCGCCTTCAATTTCTTCCTGAACTGGAGCAAGTTTGGGTTGGGCCTTATGGACATGGGGATGTTGTTTCAGGAAGAAGGCAGTGTTGAAACAAGCATTGGGCACAGTGAGGGAGAAGCAACAGAATGTTGGCTGTGGTGAGGGACAGCGGCATATGTGTTGTGGTCATGATGAAGGGATGTAGTTGGACAAAAGCTGAGTAGGATGAGGGAGAATTAAACAATTATTACGTGTTAAAGAGTGTGTGACTTGTATTAAGCTCTAGGAATTGTTGAAGGGCGTGGGCAAGCTTTGGCGGTGAGGAAAGAGATTAAAGGTTGGAACACATTTTAAAGGTTGAGGCAAGATCTGGAAAAGAAGGGGCCAGTAGTGAAATTATTGAGAGAAAGAAAGGGTGGGCACTCGTTGCAAAGGTAATAGTGAAAGGTTTGAAGGCAGAGCCAGGGAAAGGACAGAAGAGAAGTAATCCCAGAGGAATGAAGGACAAAAGATATATGCCACTACATGAAGAGACAATTAGACAAAAGTGTTTCAGTGGAGATTAGATAGGGATACAAGAAAAGACTTATAAGGGTTCTGCCCACCATGTAGAGAGACTTCGTTTTGAGAACTATGGAGGTGAAGAAGTAACATGTAGAGGATTGAACAATATGTTTGTTTGTACACAGAAATCTCGAGCAAATCTCTAGCAGTTCCGCCAAATCTTCAGCTATGTTGAGCCTTTGCTGTTGATCCACTCGCCTCCCCCTGTTAATCCACATTTCCAAACTTACCTTACCAGCTAAATAGCAGGTAACTCATTCTAGAGGATAATTAACAAATTAAGTCTGCAAGAACATCTTTACTGTTTTGAACGACGCTAGAGTTCGATAGGACTTGTTAAGAGCACGTGCACGTCAAGCTGAAATATGCAACAGATCTTGTCATTCTTTTTATCGTGTACCAAGTTTTTTCTGCACTGATTTTAATTAAGTCCTGGATCACATCCTCTATTTATGTTTTGCAACCGGGTTGTACTGTGACACCATACAAATGGTGGTGTTTGGGCATTCACATGTAGTATGTGCACAGCAGGTGCAGCCCAAGATGGGCCCATGTACAGCAGGAGCAGTGAGCTTCTACCTTATCCTTTATAAAAAATAAAAAACAATTGTGGTACTCTTAGGTAATAAGAGATCTCCTGAACCCAGGGTACAAGGTAGCATCTCAAACTAAAATAACCTAAAATAACTATTCTCTATAGAGGTAGAAAATTGCTACCTCAGCCCCTCACCTTTGTCGCCCCGAAGTGGGCAAAAGGAACAAATGATGGACGGAATGCTAAACAACGCAAACATGCACCCCCAGTCACAAAGATCTGAGTTTAATCCATCGTTATTTTGCTCACCAGGTCACCCGAGTTTGGACCCTGCCATATGCAAATCAGTCCTGACCCTGTTCCTCAAGCGAACAGTACAGCCCGAACTGCCAAGCCAGATCCTCCCTGGACCAAAAGTAAGAATCCTGGGACCGGTTTCGGGGCATCACCCCTTATCAGCCAGGCTAGCTTGAATCTAGTGGCATAGTGAGCACGGGACTCACGTCTGGGCATACCCTTCCCACTTAGGATGACTAAGCAAAAGGAACAAATGATGGCGGGAATGTTGAACAATACAAACATTCAGCCACAGTCACAAAGATCTGGGTTTGATCCATCGAAGTGGGTACTGGAAGAGAATTTCAATAAACACATGTTTAGAGATAAAAAATCGAGAGCAGGTTTTGTATTATCCTTAGTAGAGCTATGCTATCACAGTCCTTAACCCTTAAACGTCACATATCCAGCTCTACAGCAAGCTCACACAGCTGAAAGGGAGCGCTATGAAACAGCTATGTCGAGGGAAGTATTTTGCAACCTCTCTGCACTAATAAAGCCAGTGGGTTCAGTCTTCATGCCCGTGATTGATAATATTTACATCAACATTTGCACACCCGACTCGACACAAGATAGCTGAGATGTCCATACCCACACATCGTTGTCTTGAAATGTTACCACAGATAAAAGCGGGCCTTTGCCAAGCGTTGTCTATCTTCAGCCCATGGTTGGTAATCAATCATGTATCTGCTCACCTACTAAAATGTCTAACGCTTTTCCTGCTGGGTGCTCCTTGATAGGGTGGAGATAATCGATGTAACATTTTACTTTTCCCTTCCTTAAAGTCTGTACCTATCTATCTCAACTATTGTGCTTGGCCTGGTTAGTGACGACTTTATTAATTTCAGGTAGAGCTACTGTGTGCGTTGACGAACTGGAGGACCTTGTTTTTAATAATACACTGAAATCTTGGTCATGTGCTCACTTGTGCGGTTAGCTCTGTGTGGACGAACTCCATTTTAAAACTTAGTTGAAATCATGGTCGGGCTCCATTCCTTGGGAAACGTCTACTGACCCACTCCTACACTTACTATTCACTGTGTGCCGCAGACCTCATACGCTCACCAACACTTTGCAGTCTGGCACGAGATTGTGCATCTCTCATACATTGCAGCTAAATCTAAGAGGTGATCGCTACTGTGAATTCCTCTGATTCGCAGAAGGGGATCGTGTTCAAGCTTTGTAAGGCGATCTCCGTTGAAGTGAGGTATCACATGATGCCGCATTGATGCCTGACAAGAAGTTCTCTCTCCACTAACTGTTTTTAAATTTGATCCTCAGAATACCTCTCTTTGCCACACCCTTGGCCCTGACTTCTTCACATGATCTGGTCTTGCCTTAAGGGTGATGTGTTCGGGTCGAGGTTGATAAGTGCAGATCTACACCGTGCAAATCCAAAGAGTTTTTTGGGGGGTTTACCTCTAGCCCGACCAGTCTTAAAAATAGGATTTCACGGTTACCATTTCTGATGGCCATTTCTCTGCCCCAGTTACTCCTCTCTGGTAAAATACCTTGGTCTGTTACAAGAGTGAGGATCATTTTGAAGGCTTGGTTCAACCATGGCAGAGGTCAAAGTATTTTAGGCTTCTTAGCATATTAATTTCACTCCTGTGGCAGGCGGCTCCAAATTGTTAGATAAATATGAAGGAAATCAGTAATTTGTGTGGTTAGGTTGGGAGCGATTCAGTGCCTTGTCGTATGCATTTCTTATGAGATAGTGCACTTAATTATAATATGAAAATAAACATTCTGCCTCCTGCTGCTGCATTCTACGACTTATTTTACTGATGATTCTGCTGTGTTAAATGGCTGTACCTAAAGACTAGTTATGTACTCTGAAGGTATTGCTTGTTTTGTTGTATTGCTCTCCTTTATCCACTCTGTTTTCTTTGTATGTGTTTTGATGTACTTGAAAAATAGTAAAGATCCAAAAAAAAGGTGCAGTACGGAAGAGCCTAAAACGTCTTATTGACGATTCCTCAGACATAGGCGGCTTGTGAACTCCTCTGTATTGTCTTGCCCCTGAAAGCTGCTGGGTGGTGTAGTATAAAATCAGATTTAGTTGCACTTGGAATACAATAAAAATGTTGACTAATTTCTAGTAGGCTCCTGGTTGACTAGAGACATTTTCCTCACATTAATGTACTGGATCATTTATGACTTTTGCTTAACATTGTCAGCACTGTTGACTTTCAGGATCAGCTGTGGTGTTCAAGCTATCAATCATAAGATCCACCTTACTAGGTCAGTGACTGGTGGGCTATGAGACCAAATTCTTTGAAGGAATTTGGTTCTTTGTGACCAGTAGATCCATTTGTAATTCTCTTAAGTGCCTTTGATACCTGGGTGGAATAAAATGATCTTAGTCTGACAAAGATGTTGGTCACTGGCATTCTTTTACTGAACAATCAGCACAATTTGCGGGAGAGAACATGACATTTTAATGTCTTAGTCCAATCCCAGCTCCTAATACATTAGTGTTGAATAACACAGTTGGCTTCCTTCTGTTTTATTGTCACTCACTGAAAAGGACCACCTGTTTTTATTTCATAGGTAATATAATTTTTAGATCACACAACAATTGCCCTTGCACTCTTCTGCCCATACCTCCAATTGCACCATCTTCAGACACATATTATGCCTCCCTGCCATTCATATACAATGGCTCAGAACTCGATGATCACTCATGCACACTATTTTTAGTCTGGACCCCAATGTTGCACCCGCTCTGTGGTTTGAATGTTCACTCCCACAGGGAGTCATAGCAGTGAAGTGTTTGGTCAGTCAACAGGCCATGGGGTAGGATACTACATGGGTGTGGCAGATTTATCAACACTCTGCACCAGTTCAAAAAAGTGAGGAAAAGTGGTGCAAAATATTGATGCAGGATTTACTTTCCAGTGCAGAACTGAATTTGCACTAGAAAGTAGCCTTAAGGTAAAGCAAACAGCTCTTTGTGCTGCTTTACGATGAATGAGGGTGCCATGGGGGATACATATGCCATTCCCATAAGATCACTCATGGCTTTTGATGCAACAGCCTACTTCTAACAAGTTGAGACATGGCTTATTGCCAAACGAAATCACACCTCCTCAAGGCAGGTGTTAAGTTGAAAAAATTATTAAGTTTCTCCATACGTCTTCTACAATGCATGTGTGATGCACTCTACAGTGCACACACAATGTGGGAAAATGTTAACTTTGGTATAAGCATAGTATTTTGCACTAGTAGGGAACCTTTCCAGTATGAAGCCGATGCTAGACATCTCCACACTATGGGACAAAGGTGTATGCACAGTGCGAAGCAGCGTATTTGTGCGCCAGCAGTAGGGAAGAGAAAGGCAGTGCTAGATCTTTCTCGATATGGCTCTGTACTGTGTTTCCCCTCTTGTACAATGCAGCACAGCATCTTTGGTTGCTGCGTTACCAAGGGCAGCTCCTCCCGGTGGTGGTAAAGATAATAACAGAATGTTATTATCATTTTTTTGTCTACCTTTTTTCAGGTCCATTTTAGGGCGGGCAGGGCTGGGCTGCATGACGCCAGCAGAGGGAGGAATGGTAGCTGCACCTTAAGTGCGCATGACGGTTTGGTCGGCCTTCTTGGACCGGCAAAATTGTCATGCACACTGTGCAAGTTCTCCATCCAGACTGTATTAGAGCCTCAGTGGAGAACATACCTAGCAACCAAGTTCATCTCTGAGCACCGAACCACGGCGCTCACACCAGTCACAAAGCAGCTGTATGGCAGCGTTGTGATTGTCTGGGAGAGACTGGGAGTCTGGATGCTTCCATTGCAGAGAAGAAGACAGAGGAGAGGCAGCGGCAGCGTTCACAGGTAAATATTTTGTCTTTTTTTCTACACCCCCTCCACGCCCCTGCCCCCCACCGCTGTCCCCTACCAGCTGCCACTGTGCGTTGGCAACTTTTTAATAAATCTACCCCACTGTGCCTCAGGAGGAAGAAGCAAGAGAGAGCTTAGGAGATGCGGGGAGCTTACCAGGGCTCTCATCCAGTCTGAGCGACCGTGAAATCAACACTAGTTTCTCATGTTCTTTGAGTGATGGGACCATTCTGCAGATGTTAAAAATGTGTTCTTGCTTTTGTTCTCTGCAGGAGCTTCGGAGGATTTACGAACGCAGAAAAGAACCAAGAGCAACTTTTGGAGCTTGGAGCAAGTTTGAAGCGGGACGGGAAAGTTTTTGATGAGAGGGTCTACTACACTGCCGGTTATGACAGCCCATTTAAAATGTTTAACCGATGCAATGAGGTTTGGCTGATATTAATTAGGTAATGTAGCGAGCTTGTCGTCTAACAACGTCGCATCCACATGGTAGGACTACATGTTTCTCCGCGGTATCCAGTAGGACTCAATTGCACATTGCAACAGCGAGTAGGAGATGATGAGTACTCTTGCGTAGATCTCACGTCTAGGAGCCAAGCGACGGAGAATCTCTATTAAGAAGCAAGTAGGTGTTTGTTAAAGATAGTGAAGATAGTGTGGTATTCACAGTCAATCTATCAATCAATCATGGTTTATATAGCGTGGCTACTCACCCGTGAGGGTCTCAAGGCTTGGTAGCAAGGGGGGCTACTTATCCGTCTGGGTGCATTGGTATCTTTCTGTTGAAAGGTCAATTGATACAATCAATGGAAATCAGCCTTGATGGCACTGACTGGAAAATAAGGACTTCATTTTTCCACATAAGCGTTATCGCCTGCTCAGGTTCCACAATTACCTCTAAAGTTTTATTGATGTTTTCGGTGTACTGGAATCTCCAGGAGTGACAGCAAAATAAAATGCTAAAGCTTGTAAATACACGTTTTTAAACGAGTTCGTTTTTTCAATTTCTTGAATGGCCATGTTCTGATACTGTTGAATGGATGAGTGAATGAACAATCCCAGCGTGTGGTGCCTGCATTGCCACCAAATCAGTCCGGTACACTCAAGGACGAAGCTTGCAATTCTGTGTACTCTTAATTCTGACTTATTTTCCTGAGGAGGTTCAGCAACCCGAAGTTTAATTAATTAGAATAAAGGAAGTTAGATGGATTGACCAACTCTGGGGCTTGAGGTTATTTCTGGTCTTGCAGGCTACCACTAGTGTCTTCCTGGTTCAGGATCAGAAAATTGAGCTCTTAGCAGGCAGCCACTCTGACCCTTCTTCCATAAGAGGAATCCTATTTACTCTGAGGTTGGACTGGGACATGAGGATAGTATTCCACCGACCTGCATGATGATGGTCTCTTACTTCCAGTAGCATCCAGTCCACCTCTAACCATAGAGATATTGTGTCTTTGGTGATGTGCGAAGATGAAGGAATTATCAGGTGAAATGAAATGAAATGAAATTAGATTTCTTAAGCGCATGGCTGCCCAAGAGCGTCCCAGCGCTGATACACACAGCTAGCTTCCAAGATCCTCGGACAACGGAACTCATATTTCTCGTGGGAAAAGGAAAGTCTTTAAAGATTTCCGAAACTTCTGGAGACAGGGTTCCAGACGGAGAGCAGCAGGAAGATCATTCCAGATCTTGGCTACGTTCACAGAGAACCTCCTGCCTCCTGAGCGAGTTCTCTTTACTCTGGGGATTGTCAGTAAATTGCTCCCGTCAGAGCGAAGGGAACGCGAGGACTTGTAGGGGCATATAAGGTCCCTAAGGATAGGGGGGCCAATACCCTGGAGAGACTTAAAGGCGATGGAAAGGGCCTTAAATTTAACTCTCTCCCGGATGGGGAGCCAATGGAGAGCTCTAAGAGCAGGCTTGGCCGAAGTCCTTTTTGCAGTGCCTGTCAAAACCCTGGCCGCCGCATTTTGTACACGCTGGAGGGTGTTGATGGCTGATTCAGGGGCACCGAGCAGCAAGGCATTGCTGTAGTCCAGCCTTGACAGTATTAGCCCCTGAATCAGGAGTTTCCTTGAACTGAAGGGGAGAAGAGGCAACACCTTTCGGACTGAGCGTAACAAACCATAGCAGATCCCTGCCACTTTCTTCGTTTGTACTCTGAGCGTCAGGTCGGGCTCTAACCATACTCCCAAGCTCTTAATCTCATTCTTGGGTTGGGGCGCCTCACCCAGACAGGGGGGCCACATGGCTTTGGGGAGGGAGGTGGAGAGGTTGCCCACCATCATAAGTTCCGTTTTGGAACCATTGAGTTTCAGCCGAGATTCTGTCATCCAGGCCATGATACCTGTCAGACAGCACCCAAATCTTTCTGCCGCATTTTCATGGTGAGATAGCGAAACGACAAGCTGGGTGTCATCCGCATAGGTCACTATTTTCACCCCGAAAGGTGAAACCACATCCTCCAGTGGGGCCATATAGATATTAAAAAGCGTCGGGCTCAACGAGGAGCCCTGCGGGACTCCACACTGGAGGGGGATCGACTCAGACACGTTGGTGCCATCACAGACCTGGTAGGACCGACCATTCAGAAAGGAAGTAATCCAGCTTAAAGCCTGTCCAGATTTTCCCATCCTAGTAAGGCGCTGAATAAGGATACCGTGATTGACGGTATCAAAAGCCGCGCTGAGGTCTAAGAGGACCACTGCTGCGGATCCTCCTGCGTCAAGAATGCGTCTGGCTTCCTCCACTACTGCAATCAGGGCAGAGTCAGTACCCTGCCCAGGGCGAAAGCCTGTTTGCGAGTGCTTGAGCAGGTTGTGACCTTCTAGGAGTGTGGACAGCTGGCGGTTGACAACCTTTTCTGCAATTTTGCCCAGGCCAGGCAGCAAAGAAATAGGGCGGAAATTCGCCAGATCGTCAGGGTCAAGTCCTGGCTTTTTAGGGAGAGCCTTAACCATCGCCTTCTTCCAGCTAGGGGGAACTTCTCCACAGCCGAAGGAGGCGTTCAGGAGATCCGTGGCCCATGAGGAGATGGTCTGTGCAATCCGCTTAAGAACATAGATGTGCATAGGGTCCGAGGGGGAACCACTTTTAAGATTGGCTAATTCTTTGCGGAAGTCTTCCTCAGTTATGGGAGTGATCACTTCCCACAAAGGGCTCACACCACTCGCGACCTGCGTGGATGACTCAGAGGGAGGAGTACTAAGAGGAATACTTTGTAGAATTTTCCTGACCTTGTTATCAAAGAAATGTGCAAGCTCATTGCACCGAGCTCTGCTCGTAGCTTGTGGCAATGAAGGAGAGGGGGTTTTCAGGAGTTCCTTAACTATAGTAAATGTTTCTCTAGAGGAGCTGGAAGCAGTCCTGATTCTCTCTTCATAAAAGGTCGCTTTCGTGCGGTTGCAGGCTAGCTTATATGCCCTCATGGCTTCCTGATAGGAGACTTTACTATTAGTAGACCAGTCTTTCCGCCAAGCACGTTCCAGACGTTTGCAGACTTTTCTAAGGTCGCGCAGTTCAGTTGTGTACCAGGGGTTTTTAAACCCATTACTTTTCTTGGTACTACACTTCTTAGGAAGCACCAAATCCAGTGCTTTTAGTAACCAATTATGGAAACTGCAATCTGCTTCAAGGGGGTTAAAAAGCGGGGCAGGAATAGATTGTTCAAGGACAGTGGTTAGGTCGTCAAAGGACAGTTTAGGCCAAGGTCTATGAGAAGAACGAATAGAGCCTTTACATTCAGATCTAGAATCTGTCATGATTGTCAAATTAAAGGGAATAAGAAAGTGGTCTGACCAGGGGAGGGGACATGTCGGTGAGGCCTCCAGGAGTGAAACATTGGAAAATAAAGGGTCTAATAGATGACCCTTCAAATGCGTGGGTTCATTATTGTGCAGGATCAAATTACATGCTTCAAGGTCAGCCAGCAAATCAACAGCCACCTTATCTCCCCGGTCCTCCAAGTGGAGATTCAAATCTCCTAAAAGAAGGAAATTGGGGGCTGAGGCTGCCAGTGTAAGTGCTGTCTCCAGCAGGGAACTAATGAACTGCTTGACCCCACCAGGAGGTCGATAGATCAACAGCCCTGACAGCGAGTAATTAGGGGATAGTTGGATGGAAAACCTAATGCTCTCTGTGTCAGAGATCTTGCCATTTTCTATCCTGCAGGCTAGAGTCTCCTTATAAATTATAGCTAGCCCTCCACCTATGCCACGAGGCCTGTGCAGGCACTGTATCGCGTAGCCCTTAGGCATAGAATTAACTATATCGAACTCAGAGCTGTCAGAGAGCCATGTCTCTGTAAGAAACAGAACATCAATTTTATGATCCTGGATCATTAGATTAACTTCATCCGAATGCTTAACCAGAGATCGGCAGTTTAATAGGGCAAAGGACAGGGAAGAGGACGTAAGCTCTCCCTTTTTTGAGCCATTACCAATCTTGGGGCAGTGAGCACACCGTCTATATGGTGCGTCCGGTCTAACTGTGTACCAACAATGTTGACTGGTAACAGGTCGGAATGACAACAATTCGTCTCTAGAATAGGATAAGGGAATCAATTTACCTGTGGCCAGTAGGGTACAACCGGGCAGTGGTTTTGGCCCTAGGTCCGTACTGGCCCGGACGGGCCCAGACGGGCTTGCCTCTGGCGCGCCTCTGGCGCGCCATCGGCGCGCCCGCTGCGCCCGCCCGCTGCGCGGGTGAGAATTGGCTGCCATAAATGAAGTGCCGGGTCCGAGAATCGCCCGAGCACTAGAGCGCTGAGCCTCCAACTACCCCCAAGATGGCGCCTGAAAAGCTTGCGCCCGGGAGGACAGCGTGAGTCGACCGGGGCCCTAAGTCGGCCCTTAGAATGCAAGTCGGCCCTAAAATCTAGTATGTGGCAGTCGTGGAATTATAGCGGTGCAAGAGTAAGCCAAACAATTTTAATAATAAATTCACACAGTTTCAAGCAATAAAATGATCAGTGTTAAAATTAAATTTTTTAAAAAGGCGTATAAATGAATCCTGCCTCCGAGGGAGTGCCAGGGAGCTACTTTCAAGAGAGTGGTAATGCAGTCGCAATTTAGAAGGGGTCCCCAGGGGACCCTTTCCACTTTGTGACTGTCTCTAAAAATATTTTTTAAGGGCAGGCAGTGGGCCCAGGGACCACGACCTGTCCTTTAATGAAACGAAAACATAAAAAAAAAAAAAATTAAATGCATCCCGTATTCCTTTAAGGAAGAAGGCCTGCATTTTTCTTTTTTAAACTGCTTTATATCAAAGCAGTTTCTTCAGTTGTGATAGTGTCTCTTTCTGTAGAGCCTCAACCTTACTATGGTGGTGAATAGGCTAGTGGGAAAACGTATTGTTAACATAAAATGCAATACTTCCCTGCCCCCTGAAATCAGACTGAATCATTCAACGGCTTCTTTCAAAAGGGAAGTTAAAGCGATACTGAGGAAGACATTTCTAGCCTAGATTCCCAGCCCCGCTCACGTCTCTCTAGGACTCGCATGTTTATATCTGTTTATACTGACTACTATGATTGTATGTTGACCTGTTGGTTTACGGTTACTACTTCCTGTACCTTTGTGATTGCCGTATTGTAAAGCGCTCTGATACCCCCAGGGGTCATGTTCGCACAATATAAAAAAAAATTTAAAAATCAATGGGTGCAGTGGATCCAGAATAATCCAGGTAGTCGAGGTAAAGTGGAACATAATAACTTAAAAGTACATTTGAGTGACGAACAGCGATCTGCTGGGGGGGGGGGGGGGGGGGGGGGGAGAGAAGGGGGCAACAAGTACGAATGGAGCAACATAAAGGGGCTAATGGATCAAAAGCAGACTTTTAGTCACTGAGCTGATAAATGCACCTGTTGTCCTGAAACTACTCCTATGAAAACTTCCTCATGGTGATGTGAGGTGATGCTGAACCTTTGGGGCTACTGGTAGCACACAGGTCAAATTCTGGCTCCTTTCAGTCCAGTCAAAGCTGAAGGAATGACGTTGGGCCTGTCCCCTAGGAGGGTGCTGTGCTTGAACTTGTCGTACGAGTAAGGGAAAAGCCCAAGTCCTTCTCTCTGGGCTTACTAGAGAGGAGACCTCACCTCCCTGGCAGGCCTCAGCTCACACACTCTCTGTCACTGATCGGCAAACGTCTGACAGGGCCATACCTGGGCTCTATTCTCTCCCATTTCATGGACTCCAGACTCTTCTCTCCTCCAGTTCAGCAGACTCATCAGCATCACAGTTCCACTCCAGTGGCGGCTTCTCCGCTAAGGCGGAGGAGCATCACCCACTCCTTTTCAGCAGTGTAGAAAAAGAAAATGAAAATGATAATAACATGATGTTATTATCATTTTATGTTTCCTGCTGAAGCAGTTTTGCGGTGCGGGCTGGGCTGCTCTGCTCACGGAGGACGGGGCGGAGTGGTGTGCGCACTCTGTCAATGTGCATGACGGTTTGGCTGGCCGTCTTGGGCTAGCCAAACAGTCATGCGCACTTTGCGTGTTCTCCGCCGGTTGTAATACACAGCCTGGGTGAAGAACATGTACAGGCTCCCTCTGCCTGTCTGAGCACTGAACCAAGGCGCTCAGACCAATCACAATGCTGCATGGCAGCGTTGTGATTGACTTAGGGGAACCTGTGTGCTTCCTGTGTCTGTCCTGGCTGGGAGAGAAGCGGTTAAAAGGTAAGTGTATTTTTCTTTCTTCCTCCCCCCCAACCTTCCTCCTGCCCGCCACCCCTGATCAGTGCCAGCCGCCGCTGTTCCACTCTAGGCAGAACCAGCTCACTTTGCAGCAAATTAACTATTATTAGTTGCTGTGTTGCATAAAAGGGAGAGAGCAGGATAGCACCATATTAAATATATGTTCCTATATTCTTAAACCCTGGCATGTAATTAGGCAGCCTTGTGCATCGCAGACACCTTTGTAAAGGTGTATGTGGTGTCTAGTACAGATTTGTTACTGAACTGTAGCCTACCATTACAAAATGCATTGCTCGGACATACTTTAAAACGTTGCAATGCAAAAGTGGGAACATTTGGGGGGGAAGAAACTTTTTACTACTTTGTGCCTGCCTCAGGGATGCACTTTTTGTTTTTTTTATCAAAGCCCTATTAATAAATGTTAGTAGAAAGCACTTTGCATCAAAAGCCATGGTTGATAGCGTGGGAACACCTGTGTCCCACCGATGGGATGCCCCTTGACAAAAGAGTTGCCCAAAGAGTACTTTTCATCACCCAAATTGTCTTGCCCAACAAACCAGTGCAGAAACCTTAACTTCAAGACCTGCTGGCCACGGTCTCCATATGGATGCAATGTAAATTAAACAGGCATGTGAGATACAAATGAAAAAAAATCTGTTTTGAACTATGTGAGATTAGCACATTCTCCCTCGCAAGAGAACCCCACATCTCTATCCATAACAGATACACTTCTTTTAACCCTGGACTTCTAGGAGCTACATTGGAAGATGCTGTGCTCACTGCAGATAGGTGATCTCTTTTTAGTTCCATCAGTAAAGCTTTCTCCCCCTGGTCAAACATATGACAGCCATGGTAAGTGAAACATACTTAATCAAATTGCCAGGTATATTGCCACAGCTGTTCTTAATGTATGTCTAGCTCCTTAAATTGACTATTTATGGATTTACAACAGAAAGAGGAGTCGAACAAGGTTGCATGTTATCACTAATTATTTTCAACATGTATCTACATAGGTATGATTGCGTCAACAATAGCAAAAGAAGTCTGTCAAATAAGTAATGTCTTTGGGCTAATAACTCAATTCTTGATGCCAGAGAACAGCCTTATCATATAGTGACTCTGCAAATATTCAAGAAAACTAGCATTACTCCTGAGATGAAGAAGCCTGCTGTAAGTTGAATTAGAGATAAGATGATATATTCCCTATACACAGACAGAACGTTTATAAAAATGCAACTAACTGAAAGCATGTATAGGGATGCAAAAAGCAAAAATTTTCTCGAATATCCCAGATAGTGGTTCACAAAATCACATTCTGATAATATTTCTATGGACAGGTGAATTTACGATTTTTGAAAATCCGTAAGATGTGTCTGCAGACGTAGATGGGATCTGTGTTTTTTTCCCTTTGGAATGCCAAAGGTGTAGGTAATGCTAATGCAGTGAAACCCCGCAGATTTGTACCTTTGTGAGTTCCACCTTTGCAATGACATTTCCACATTTCCTATACTTATGAGTGTACACCTAAGTTAAGGGGAAACATCCTTTACTTTGCAGTCACAACAACGCCCTGCCTTTACAACAAAGTCACTACCACGACGTTACCATGCGTTACTTTAACCCACAAGTTGTTACAATGACTTGCTTTGAAGGACACATTGTTGGATTTTTAAGTCCAACACACTCCCTACTGTTGCATACTCTGGAGTTGGAATAGTAATCTATACTGTTCCAAAGTCCAGCGCCCCTAAAGCAAGTCGTTGTAATGACTTGCGTGGTAAAGTAACGCGTGGTAACATCGCAGTCGAGGTAGTGACTGCGTTGTAAAGGCATGTGGGGTAAATGCATGCGGGGTTCCGTCATACAACTAAATTAAGTGTCTGTGTGTGTCGGGGAAGTCCCTCAAAATCACCAGTACAGCATGTGCACTGTCTGTTGCAAGACATTGTTATCTTCCAGTTGGCTGAGAGTTCACCCTTTGCTTACAATTGGTTGGCTTCATTGTCACTCTCAGTTGCTTGCTTCTCAATGATTAGCTGTGTGGGCTTTCCTTCCTCTTTTGGAGTTTGTCCCGCCCCTGGAGCATGAATGCAATACTATGCTCTTCAATTGCATGCTTTTTCAGGCACTAGATGCTTTCTTTTTGTTTAAGCACTCTACTAGAGTGCATGTGTTTCTCGTTATCTCCCTCGTGTTCTTCTCTTTCCCCATAATGGGTCTACATTTCTCTCATTCTTGTGCTTCTACCCCCACTCCCCTGAGTTGTCTTCTCCACTGTGTGCTTTTTGCTGTCTTTCGCCATTTTGACCCTCCTCCTACAATCCCACAATCGCCCCCGTGTTTCTTCCACCCACCTGTGCGCCTTACAAAATGGCATGGCCAGCTGCATCAAAGGCTTTTTTTTTAACATTCTTTAGCCACTCCGCACAGCATGGCTAAAATCATTGGAAAAGCCAGTAGGTCCCAAAGCAAGTCATTAGCTTTGCCAATGTATGTCGAATGAGTCGTAGTACAAGGGATTTCTTCGCTGGGAAAATGTTTACATGTCAACATCAGGACCAATGCGTAAAAGCACATCTTCCCTGACGCTGCCTGTGAATTGCCTGAGATGAGACCCCTTTGGAGGAGGAACCATGGGGAAATTTTACTTGTGTGGAAATCTGTGAAAATATTTGGTTTCACTGGCCTGTGCCTGGGTCTGGGTATGAAAGTTCAGAATGTCCACAACACGTGGGTATAAGTCTGCAGCAGAAATGTGTGCCTTTTTCAGTCACAAATAGCACTAAGGGACATGGAATCTGGATTCTAATCCTTACTTTGGCACTATATCAAAATGCCATTTGTAATGTAAATACGCAGAGACTGGAAAAGCAGCTGCCTGGAACTGCCCCAGTTTCAAGTCCACTCCACCTCCTCCCATCGTATCCTCTCTTTCTGATCCACCCTCACTGTTGCCGGGACACAATACCGCGCTATGTACAGCGCCTCAGGCTTGAGGTGCTCCTGCTGCAACAAAAATGTTCTTGGTAAAGTGATGCACTGCTCTTTAGTGCTCAATCCATGCTATAAATAAATATGGATACCACACATGCAATTTCAAAATGCAGTGTACCCATTAGAATGACAGCCCACATATCAATATAAATATTGAACTTAGATTTGAAGACACAATACTGAGACTGTATTGTGCATTTTGATTGGCCGCCCAAATGTTTTTCCACATGCACCTGCATCACTTTGCTTTGTATTTATCTGTATTTTTTCACATGGATTTCTAGAGGTTATTGAAAATAATGCAATAATAAACATGCATCATAGAAGCAAAGTACAACAAGCATTGTCAAAGCCAAGAGATATTGCCTTGGGTACTGGACAGTGAGCTATTGGTTTGCCAATGGCTTTGTATGTTTTCACCATGAATGGTCGCCATCTTGAAATGGTTTTTCATGAAGCGTTAGCCACAAGATGGCTGGTGTGCACAAGCAAGCACGCTTGTCAGCAATCTTGGAATTATTTTTTTCAAATGTGGATGGCCAGACAACTCTTTATCTATGCTTATAACCTAATTCAACAATCATTAGCTAAGCTAAATGTACAGGTAGATGGGGATGGCAGCCCCATCCTGCTGAGGGGGCAAAGAGACAGAAAGGGGGCAGAGGGGACAGGTTACAACAGGGGACTACATAAACGCCTCTGCAAAACATGTAACCTTCCATGAAATGCCATGGCTTTTAGATCAGCCCTCTCAACCAATGGCAGTGCTTTAAAAATGCCATCTGTCAATAGCTGAATGGGGCTAACAAAGATCCAATCTCTCTTTACTGTATCTCTTTTCTATGTAGCAGTGTATTGGTAACAAGCATCTGTGGCAAAGAGCTGCAAATATCAGCAGATGCCTACGAAAAGGGGATGTGCTGAGATTGTCTTTGGCATGTAATGCTGTTGTGTGACCCAGACAATCCACCATCTTACAGCTGGATGACTGACCCTCAAAGCAATTTTTACTTATCCTTTAAACAGTTCGAATTCCAGTACCTATATTGGGTTACTGTTTGCGTCGAGATGTAAGAAGGACCATTGGCTCGCTCTGTGGTGATGATTGCGTCTCAGCTTTTCTGGTATGTAGGTTCAATCAAAGAGCGGCCTCCGTGTCGTAGCTCAAAGAGTGCACATCCAGTTGACCGTTCTCCTCCATTGTGCAACCTGGTGGGCCATCGGCTTTTATTAACCATTAAATGTGCCATTTACATTACCAGGCTGACCGTGTCCTAGCTGCGGTTCTTGAGCCCATCTTTGGACAACTTATCAATACCTCTTTTTTTCCCGGCAGTGTCCTACCAGGTGTTAGCGATTTAAACATTGTTGTTAACAAGCCAGAGATTCATTCTTAGTTTGCATTCAATGATTTCACTTCTGGAGCAGGCCTCCTGCAAAAATCATCTATCTAACTCAAGCAGGAATTTGAGCATATCATTCAAGCCCTTAGATTGCTGTAACGAGTAAAATACATTCCGCATTTTTATTCTATATTTAATTATTTGTTCCCTCCTTTTCTTGTATGTACACACAAAATCTAATATTAGCCAAGATGAAGAGGCATTGTAATTTCTAAAGTCCCTAAACATATGTTGACCTTAGTTCTGCACATGGCTAACCATTAAACAAATCTTACATTTGCAAAACATGTCTGCTGTATCCTCATATCTCATTGCTTTTCTTCTAAAAATCGAACTTCTGAACCTGTCTCCAACTCTACATTCCTACACTTCCACAATCAACTGCTGAAAAAAGTGGTTAATTTTTACCAAGTTCCTCTTGTAGAATTTTGAGGACCAGTCCTGACCTTTGCTGTAAAGAAGACACACGATAAAGCCCATTTACTCTTAGGGGAGGAAGTAAATTTCAGGTTAAAGATCCACTTCCTGTAAATGACGTTCACAGTAAACAGTCGCTGCTGATTCCCCTACAGGCAGCCAAAGAGTTGCATTTAATAGCATTGGGTTTTCCATAGATTCCCTTACTGATGAGTTATGCTACAGCCTCATGTGAGCAGCTTGGAACATCAGATGTAGTCGTAGACAGTTTTGTATCCTCTCTGCACCATCATTAATTTATAGCGTGGGCTTGTATAACACACACACTGCTAAGGTAATCACATGTAGGTGCTTCTCAGCTCCATCATATTACATTACAGGTGTCATCAGGTTGCACTGACAACGTGAGGTGAGGATGAGTCTCACTGCATGAGATCAACTAGAGTTTTAACAGCTTGCGGAAATGTAAGACGTGAGGAGAGGCTTAAAGAGAACGGTGCTCCAAAGGGTCGGGCCAGCTACTGAGGAAACACGACCACCTTTGACGTAACGTCAGGGATCGCGACCAGGTGAGGATTCTGAACAGCAGGCTCAGAATGCCGTTGCTCGCCTTGTGTTGAACATTCCACAAGGAAATTCAATCCAAAAGGGGTTGGGAATACTCCACCGGCTCCCTGTCGGCCAAAGAATAAAATTCAGAGCACTCATATTCACCTTCTGGGCGCTGCAACAGACTGCCCCAATCTACAATCAAAACAAGATTAAAAAGTACCAACCTCTCAGAAATGGACGTGCTACCCAATAACATATTTTGTGCATCCCAAGAATAAATAAATCTAGAGCTGGAGGAAGGGTGGTTTCCCCTCTGGCTCCTACACTTTGGAATTCTCTTCCTGGCCACCTTTGGAATATTTCCACGGAGGCTAGGTTCAAAGCTCTCTTGAAGACTTATCTTTTTAAAGAAAGGTTAGTCTCTTTTTTCCTGGCCTTTTTGCTAGTAAGGATTGTTAGTCGACTGCTTCTCACTCCTGCAACTAGGACCGGGACGCTCCAGCTGGAGCAGCTGCTGCGCTCTATAAATCTTTTTCATTCTTTCATTGTAGGAATTTGTCTGGTTGTTGGTGATTTAAAATTTTAAGTAAGCTGGAGAGTGACCATATACACAGGAGTGGGGCGGTGCAGGCAAGCGCGGTGGGGCAAGGTGGGGGGGGGGGGCGCTGACGGGGGGGTCGACAGACGATGACGAGGGAAAATAACATAAAAAAATAAGAAAACCACCTACGGTGTGCTCGCCACATCGCAGAGTCATATTATCCCAAATTTAGAGTTACATGGGGAAACCATGCAAAAAACAAAGTATTTTCTGCATTTGTTTTCACAATTAACAGCAGCTTTTTGCTCGTGCTAGCTGCCATTGATTTCCCGTGGTCTGAAGTAACATGTTTATTGATGTGGTAATACCACTTTATGAAAATCAGATTACATGTAAAACTATGGTCTGCACATGTAACACGAGCTACAAGTTCCTATGCTCTCCTAATGACAGCTCCAGAGTGCAACAATGGCATTGTAGTAGAAGTGTTTATACACTCAGCACAGAATGTTATCCTACGCTCACAGGTTTGAATGATGATAAAGCATCTTAGAGGGTTAATGTGCCTGCTGCAGAGCACTGCTTATGTTAATATCCTAAACAGAAAGCACAAAGGGGTACTTATAGAAAACTCATTGCTCACAAATTCCCATTCTGGTAAGTAGTTCAGTAGGTTCTGCACCTTGAACAAACATCCACATGCATACAGCAAAATGTGAGTTTGAACCCTTGCAGAAATCCAAATTCTTCTTCCTATCAGGGCAATACAATGATTACCATTGAGTTGGATAGTGTTTAGCACGCAATATAACAGGCCAAAAGTAATTCAGTGTGTATTGTGTACCATGTGCTTTGATTTGCATGTTTTCGGCACTATTGAAGAAAGGATGAAACCTCTTCTGCAGTAATTGCTCCTTCAGCCTGTTGCTGAAAATCATGCATAACTTTACTGGTCACTCATGCAGCTTTTGCCCTATCTTGAAATATATCCATGCACTGCATTGAACCAAAGTTTATTTTAAATGCCAGAAGCGGTTTCATACTCCTGGTCCATGGAAGGACAAAATAAATCAGCCTTGGAACCTTAGTCAAATGAGTCCTTGGGAGCAGTGCCAGACCTGTCTTTTGTCTTTCTAGATTTGCCGCCACTCGTCTTATCTTTCGCGAGCTATTAAGAGCCTCCAATGTTCTAGGATAGGACTGCAGTTCTCCCAGTCCTGGCCACCACCCTCCTTCTGCGTTTGAATTATGTTTGTATGCAGTTTCGAGATGAGGCAAATATCAGTGCACATGTTTAGGACAGGTCCAGCATCATTTCGGTCTCATTTCGGTCTCCTCATCGCTCAATCTTTTGCATTAGCTTCTGGTCAAGAAGCGCATTGACTTTAAAGCCTTATGCACAGAACCTGAGTTTTTTAGACAAAGTTTCCAGTGGGACAGTCCCTCCAGATATCTTCGGTTTGCCTCAGCCTACAATCAATCGTTCCCAAATTTTAAAAAAAGGCTCACTGGGGTGGTAGAAGCTTAATCGCTGGGACTACCGGCCTGTGGAATTCCTTCTCTCTGGAATTAAAAAGGGAAAACGTTCTGTTGGCCTTCAGGAAGGCACTTAAAACTTACTTTTTTCTCATTAACTGGCTTTTTTCTTCCTCATAACCAGTTTACCTCTGAGAGACTAGCGCCTAGACACCCTTGGGTATTGAGTGCGCTCTACAAATCTTATTTTTGAATAATTAAATTTGTACTAACATCTAACTTAGCCCTCCTTCCTCCAACTCCATTACTGAGCACTCCACCTACCAGTTCCTCTCCCCATACCAACTCTGTGTGTTACACAGCTGAGGGTGCTGACTGCCGCACTGCCCCAGGGCACTGGGTTAGCCTTGGTGCATGTGTATCTGTCACTAGCCCTACTGAGGTCCCCTTCTGACATATTACCAGCCGGGAGAGACATGGGGAGCTGTTTATTTTTTGCAACAATGAGAGCCAATCTTCTCAGTAGATAGTTTGACAAGGCCCTTCATTCTACATCACTCATCTCAATCGTAGCCTTGGCTGCCGATATCTTGGGTCAGGTGTCTCTAGTCATGTTTTGGTTTTTGTTGCTATTGTATACTGTTTTACAAACTTTGTTGCCTCTTTTGGATCATTGAAAGTGTGTGTCTTCTGTCTCCATGTGTATTTTCGCTAGGTATTGCATAGAGTGTTTTCTATCTTTTGTGTGCACCATTCTATTCACTGCCATAAATAACTATGGGCTCAATTCACAAAGGGCCTCCGCACTCATGGCAGAGGCCTTGCACTCATGGCAGGACCTTCGCACTCGTGGCAGGACCTTCACACTCATGGCGGAGGCCCCGCATTCGTGGCAGGAATTTTGCACTCATGGCAGGACCTTCGCACTCATGGCGGAGGCTCCGCACTCATGAAAGGACATTCACATCGTGGCAGGACCGCCGCACTGCAGTTTCTCCTAGCGGAAGTCCCGCCTCGAGTGCAGGGTCCCGCCATGCCTGCGGGCCTCCGCCACGAGTGGGGAGGCCCTTTGTAAATCAGGCCCTTTGTGTCGAGCTTCCTGCACAGCGTTATATGGCTATGTTGGAATCCTGAAACTGAAATTGACCTTTTTCTCTGGCACGATGCAGCACAGCATTTCTGTCTCGGTAACTGATTACACGACTTACACCCTTTCAACTACAAAAGTGTCAGGAAAGCTGGCACGGTTCAATATGTCAGAGAGCAGGTTTCAACATATAGCTCAGGTCTGCCCACGCTGGTCGGTCTGGCAGTTCCACAATAAGTATATTATTGTGCAGTGAGCCCACCTCCAAGTCTTCATTTTTCGCTATATCAAAGTGCTAGGGTTTGTCCGTCTCAAGAAGTTTCCTGTTTGAATTAACTAAATTGTATTCTAAATTGGAAGGCCAGTGATCTGCTCCATCCATGCAGATGTTACGCCAATCCAGTCTCCCGGAGAGGGGATCCAGTCTGATTGTCATTGCATCAACCTTTCCATCTGTTGTTTTCAGACTCATTTTTTGATCCAACAGTATTGTTTTCTACTTTTTTTCTACTGTCACCTGAGCATTACTCCCCGATGCTGTAGTTTCAGCGTTGACTGGATCACTGTAGGGCTGGTCCTTTTCAATCAAACAGGACAACAATGATGAACTCCAAAAGCAGATAACATGAAGAGTGCTCGTGGTGTGGAGAGAGGCCCTTATGCTTCCCAGCAGCCCCTTGATGTAATCTTAATATTTTTTCTAATTTAGATATCCCCCTTTTTATTTCATACAGTCATGTATTCAGGTGCATGTTCTTTCTTTTCTTTTTTTATTACTAATGCATAGCACTTAGTATTCTTAAATAATACTTTCATTACAGGTTGATAATTCGGCTTGCACAAATACATTGTTTAATATTTGTTTCATACTGATCTAATAGCTTGGTGCTGCAGGCACACATTCCTCGAGGTTTTGATAATTCAACAATTTATTTTAAAATATTCAACAAATGTTTCCAGTTGTTGAATATTTCTTTGAATCACATCAGTAATTGTTGATAAATGCAATTCAAATAGTCAACTGTCTTTCATAGAAGCATAAGTAGGTGAAATTGCACAACGGTTCATATATTGTTTGTTGATTTCAGTAACATTCAATAAGCTGAAAGTAGTATTTAAGCTGCATAAAGACAAAGGTTAGTTCACTTCCAGGTAGCTGAGAGGTGATACAGACAAATGCTGTAAACACCTTTTCCTTTTCAAAGACCAAATGCAGGCACATCAAGCTGCCAGATGAGCCTCATCAGCTTGTCTGGGGACAGCACAGCTATTGAATGCAGAGAGAGACAGACATCCGCTGTCTTCATACAGAACAGTAACTCAATTGTTCCACTAAAATATGCAGATGAAAGGCAAGGCCACCTAATAAACTCACACAAGCTCCTTTTGGTGCTAGGATTAGGTTTTTAGAGTCAAGGAGGGGTATTGGAGAACAAATCCAGAGAAACTATAAAACACCATTATAATTTTGCAATTTTTCCTATTTTTCTGGTTATTAGATGCTTTTGTCTCTATTCTGTTCATGTTTATAGCTAAAACAATATACATTATATGCACTACGATTGGATTTTGAGGCTAATAAAAGTCAGAAAAGTATATTCTCGGTGTATATTCTTGAGACTGTCTATTCATGTTCAAAGGAGATTTAGAATCCACCGACAACAATTATTCCTGTAGTTGTTGCCCACAATGCACCATCCTCATGTACCCCTTCGACGCTGATGACGAGCTGAGCTCGTCATGAGTTACGCCTCTCGTACGCTCATGACGAGCTCAGCTCGTCATGTAACTCGCGTTTTTAAAAACCGCCGCGCACAGCGGCAAAACCGCTAGCGCGCATGCTGTTAAGTAGTTCATGAGTTACAGTCCACTGGGTTCTCTTTCTCTAGTTGTATGGTGGCTAAGTATGCGCTGCCAGAGGGTCTAGAGATCTTGGAGCTCAGGCAGTGTTCTGATGCCGCTGAGCCTCTGAGGCCCCACGCCATGTTGGAGACCACCATTGCCTTCAGCGAATAAATGACTGGCCATCGCCGGCTGAATTCAGTTAGTGGCGCTCTCGCATTAGCTTATTAGCCCCTCGTGTTTCTTAGGACGCACTCTTTTGAAAGGATTCTGATGGATTTAGGGGTTCTGGGACAGAGTGCTGGAATTAGACATGCATCTTGGTGAATAGCCAAACCATGGCCACGTCAAATTCTACTTTATGCAGATATTTCAATACTAATCCATGTTCAGTTGAGAAGGAGCACGATTTACATTTTTTATTTGGTGCCAGAGGGCGCGCTCTGTATGCATGTCATTTATTGCTCAAGTGGGGGTATTTAAGATTGACATGTTTACTTTTGGTAAACATGGCTTATGTCCTGGAGTGGTCGCTTCGGGTAATCCTGTATGGGGTATCTGCTACTGTAATATTGTTTAACGTAGTCACCCTTGTAAGACTGATATTATTTGTTAATAGTCCTTATAAGTGACATTGATGAGAAGTAGCTTTCATTCTACAAAAGCTTGCTAGAATAAACACAATCCTAAGAAGTATTAATAACACAGAGTGACTTAAGTTCACTCAATGAAGATACCAGGTTCCAAGTTCTGAGTGGTCACCAGAAGAGGGCCTACTGTCGCTTCTGCTTGTTAATGGTCTGTATGTTTGAAACGAGGTACAACAGCTTATCCTGCCCTTGCTTCCTGCAGATTTAAAGACAGTTCAAAGCAGCTTTTTAACAAAGGGGAAACCTGTAGCAAAACCTGAGAAGTGTTTACATTGAAGTTGAGTGTACTGATTTGTGTCCTTGACTGGGGGTGTGCAGGTGAACAGTGGGAGAAGGGCACCAACAGGAGTGGGTGGAATGACTGCACCCCTTTTCTCAAGGACCCAGTGCTTGCCCTGCACCTCAGGCCTCTCTCTGACCTGCACCCCAGGTCTCTTTCTACACTGCACCCCAGGCCTCCCTGCGCTGCACCCCAGGGCTCTCTGCGCTGCATCCCAGGCCTCTCTGCACTGCACCCCAGGCCTCTTTCTGCACTGCACCCCAGGCCTCCTTGCGCTGCACCCCAGGCCTCCCTGTGCTGCACCGCAGGCCTCTCTCTGTGCTGCACCCCAGGCCTATCTGCGCTGCACCTCAGGCCTCTCTCTGACCTGCACCCCAGGCCTCCCTGCGCTGCACCCCAGTCCTCTTTTTGCGCTGCACCCCAGGCCTCTCTGCGCTGCACCCCAGGCCTCTCTGCGCTGCACCCCAGGCCTCTCTCTGACCTGCACCCCAGGCCTCCCTGAACTGCATCCCAGGCCTCTTTCTGCGCTGCACCCCAGGCCTCCCTGCGCTGCACCCCAGGTCTCTTTCTACACTGCACCCCATGCCACTCTGCTCTGCACCCCAGGCCTCCCTGCGCTGCACCCCAGGGCTCTCTGTGCTGCACCCCAGGCCTCTCTGCACTGCACCCCAGGCCTCTTCCTGCACTGCACCCCAGGCCTCCTTGCTCTGCACCCCAGGCCTCTCTCTGTGCTGCACCCCAGGCCTCCCTGTGCTGCACCCCAGGCCTCCCTGTGCTGCACCCCAGGCCTATCTCTGCGCTGCACCCCATGCCACTCTGCTCTGCACCCCAGGCCTCAATGCGCTGCACCCCAGGCCTCCCTGCACTGCACCCCAGGCCTCTCTGCGCTGTACCCCAGGCCTCTCTGCACTGCACCCAGGCCTCTCTGCGCTGCACCTCAGGCCTCTTTCTGCACTGCACCCCAGGCCTCTTTCTGCACTGCACCCCAGGCCTCCCTGTGCTGCATCCTAGGCCTCTTTCTGCGCTGCACCCCAGGCCTATCTGCGCTGCACCTCAGGCCTCTCTCTGACCTGCACCCCAGGCCTCCCTGCGCTGCACCCCAGTCCTCTTTCTGCGCTGCACCCCAGGCCTCTCTGCGCTGCACCCCAGGCCTCTCTGCGCTGCACCCCAGGCTTCTCTGACCTGCACCCCAGGCCTCCCTGCGCTGCACCCCAGTTCTCTTTCTGTGCTGCCCCCCAGACCTCTCTCAGCGCTGCACCCCAGGCCTCTCTCTGCGCTGCACCCCAGGCCTCTCTCTGCGCTGTACCCCAGGCCTCCCTGCGCTGGATCCCAGGCCTTTTTCTGCGATGCACCCCAGGCCTCACTGCGCTGCACCCCAGGCCTCTCTGCGCTGCACCCCAGGCCTCTCTGTGCTGCACCGCAGGCCTCTTTCTGCACTGCACCGCAGGCCTCTTTCTGCACTGCACCCCAGGCCTCTCTCTGCGCTGCACCCCAGGCCTCCCTGTGCTGCATCCTAGGTCTCTGTCTGCGCTGCACCTCAGGCCTCTCTCTGACCTGCACCCCAGGCCTCCCTGCGCTGCACCCCAGTCCTCTTTTTGCGCTGCACCCCAGGCCTCTTTCTGCGCTGCACCCAGGCCTCCCTGCGCTGCACCCCAGGTCTCTTTCTACACTGCACCACATGCCTCTCTCTGCGCTGCACCCCAGGCCTCTCTGCGCTGCACCCCAGGCCTCTCTCTGACCTGCACCCCAGGCCTCCCTGCGCTGCACCCCAGGCCTCTTTCTGCGCTGCACCCCAGGCCTCTCTGCGCTGCAGCTACAGACCCCAGGGAAGCCAGTCCTCCGATGCTGAGCCCAGCCAATGAGCTTTACCCACTTGTTGTCGCTATAAGAATCCTGAGGTGGAAAGAGAAATCCGACCCCCGCACTTTTACAGGAGATAGAACAGCTCTGCTGAGGCCCCGCAGCTTCACCCAAACTGACATCTGGAGGAGGAGGACTCCAGGGGGCGCTGGTGGCTCAAAGATTGCCAAGAAGGTGGCGGCAAGCAATGGAGCTGCTGCCATTTATAAGAGTTCTAGACACCAGGAGTTACTATCACTTCATACTACATCGAAAGGATGAAGGGCCCAGTTGACGTTACCTGAACTCAGAATTGTAACTGCAGATCACATGCAGGAGCAGCAGTTTAGCTCGTTGACCAATCTTGGTATTAAAATGAGCAACAAATTGTAGCTTGTTGCAGTTATCCATCGGAGGAGGGAAATGGTATCAGCAAAGGGCTTCAGTGGAAAAGATTACAAGATGTGCCCAGAATCACAGGACATTCAGGCGAAGCGGAGATACGAACCCAGCTCCGTGTCCAAAATGATCCATTCAGTAGTTTGGAAATTCCGCCATGCCTGTTTTATAAGGCCCACCATCACCCCGTACTATTTACATTTATTAATGTTTAAATTATGTGGATTTTTCTTTTCTTCATAGCGGCTCAGGTTGGAAGTGTTTAGAAACAGGATAATTAACACACACGGCTACAAAATGCGGCCACTTAAACGTACAGTAGAAGCTGAAAGCGGTGGCGCAGATGACTTCCTCCTCTGCTTCTATGTATTGTTTCAAATTTCGGACCTCAGAAAAAGCTCATTTGTACAATAGACTTCGAAGAAGACCCACCTGTTTTTTTTTTAGCATTTATTGTGCCCGGTCGCAGCACGTAAAATGCTTTTACATTCTGGTGCATGTTTATTTGAATGGTTTTGATCCAGCGGCCTATAGAAAATATATCATAAACAACGCTACCCAACTTCATAACCTATAAACAAAATTCTATACTAAATATGGACCCATTTATAAACCTGACATATTTTGGGCCTACTGAATCAGGTGGTCAGATTGAATCTATATACACATTATCTACAAAATATATACATTTTTATACATCTGTGAAAAGAATATTGTCATCAGAATAAAACTTATCCATTAAAATGACCACCATTGGCGACGTGATCTAGCTAATAGTAACCTACACTCCTGAATAACCAAGACCAGCTTGTTTGTCAAAAGTAAGATTTTATTTACTAAATTATGGTATATAAGTTGATAGTTTTATAAATGAATTTTATTTGCAATAAAGCAAGCATGATTGTAAGAAATATGAGAAAAATACAATTTAAGCAAGTAAATCAAAATCAAAGTAAATATTTAAAGTTTAGCATTTCTAAACCTAATTCCCTAACTGAACTAAATAGATAGAAATTAAAGAAAAGTTCTTTGAGGATTCTTACGTGCTCCACGCAAAGTCCGACAGCACATCACCCTCATCGGAAAGTCAGAAAGCAGCAGCCAGCCCATCCCTAAGGGCATGACTTTTTATACCTTTCTACGCTAACTAAACTACGCAAAGGAAAGTTTTCAGAAATCTTCGACGTCCCATTGGCTGAGAGTGACAAGTGACATGTCACCCACTTTTCAAAAGTTCCATTAAATCACTTTTCTTAGAGACCATTGTCCCTTCCGAGTGCAACCAGGAGCTTCCTAGGATTGTAACAATTGTATAAAGTCATTCTCGCAGCGTCCATTGACTTTCAATTGACTTCCGCGGATGCCAAGTTAAGGACTGACAAAATGTTCTTTTTCGACCTTGGTCATGTCCGACAGAATGACGATAGCACGTTAGTTTTTGCTTTGTGAACGCAGCTTTTGACGAATAATTTATTTCAGAATGGGCGTCTCAGCACTTTTGCAGAAGTAAAATTCAGCATATTGTAGTTCGGGCAGACAAGGCCCAAAAGCAGACAACTTATGATTTCTAATATAAAACAAACACAAGAAAAGTATTAATGTAAGAAATAATGTAGATTCTGTATCCACCCCAAGATTTACTAATTAATTAACCCACCCGATTAATCAAAATGTTATCTAGCCATTGCAAACAAATAAAGCAGCGTTTATATCTACCAGTCTCCGTTATTCCATGAGACTTATATGCACCTAGAATAGTAGAAATGACATCACACAGACAAGGAAAAGCAAAACAAGCACATGCTTCTTTTAAGTTTGCAGCAGTTAGTAATGACAAAAACGAAAACAATAAATTATTTTATTATTTTGCACGAACAAAAAGATGCAACAATTATGCACGTTTATGAGCACACATGTTAGTCCCCCCATGTGTAAAGTTTAATCTAAGTTGTATTAGCACGACATATCACAAATCATTAATATTATTATTCATGTTATGGAAATGTGACTTCACGAGATTAAACAAAATTTTGTTTTCTATCTCGCTCCATCAACTCCCTCATCTGGTGATTAACAAATCACCACACCAGCACTCAAAATTTTGATAATTTAAATTTCTAAGAAATCGATTCAAATTCATTTGTATCAGTAAACCTAAAAGTCTGTTTCTGCATAATCTTTGGAATTAGCATAACGCTCTCTATGTAACTCCTGTAATTCGATCTCTCTTTCTTCTTCTTTTCTGAGTTTATAGATTCTTTTCTTTTCTTTCAACTGTTTCTTTCTTTTATGTAACAAACAACCTATTTTGGTCAAAATAAAAATGAATACTATTATAATCAAAGGTGCCAGAATCTTGCCAAGAATTGAACTTCCAATATCATGAAACCAGTTTTTAATTGCTTGAAACCTTTTTGAAAGTTTCCCTGTAAAATCATCTTCTTCTAAAGGAATTATTTCTGAATGCATTTGTGTAATATTCTTAATATACATTTCAATATTCTTACTTTCATCAGGTATATATGTACAACAATGTTGTACATGTAAAATGCCACAGACTCCTCCCTCTTTTGCTAGGAGTATGTCTAAAGCAAGGCGGTCTTGTATTACCATAGATCTAATTGCAATAACTTCAACATTCACTAATTGAAATCCATCAGCTGTGTCAGTTGATAATCTATCAACTATAGTGGACAATTTTCTGATTCTCCCTGCATTTAGGGTTATACCAACAAAAGGTATTACGGCTTGAAAAATATCTCCCAAAACTTCAGTAAAAGTTTCTCTTTTAACTCTATTTACATAATTATGAATTTTAAACAATCCTTCTGAATCTCTGTCAACATGAAACACTTTAGGAAAAACAATTCCCACATAACAAGTTCCATACCAGTGGTCTGGAAGGTTGTAGTAGGCTTTGTCACCACAAACAAAATAAATCCCAGGAAAGATAGGATCTTTTCCACCTTTAAATCCCCAACCTCCCAAAATCTGATAAGTATCTTCACAGTTACTTGCACCTACAAAGTAATTATCAAAAAGTGTATTATCTCTTCTAATGCAAAGTTTTCCACTAACTGGTTTGTCTATGTGAATTGCAATATTTTCAAGCATTTTGCCATTTAATTTCTCATCCTCTTTCTGCCAGAAACTTGACTTAGTCTGCTTGACTAATTCATTCCTCTTATAAATTGCTCTTCTCTCCTCAACCATGTTCAAAAATTTCTTTCCTTCAGCACTTAATTTACATGTTAGATTATTCTTGTAAGCATACTCGTAAGTGAGTTCGTTAGTAACAAGAAAAAATTCTCTCATTTGTTTTGCTTTCTTATGCTTATTTAAAGCATTATCAATCTTAATATTTGCAAAAATGTCATCATAATTTGAATAGTAATATTCTAAACGTCCAGTTTGATAAAATAAACTAGTTAATACACTACATGTTACAGCATAAGTGAGAGGAAGCATATTATATGTTACTCCCTCAGAAACAGAAGCAGGTAACTTAACGCAGACGTAGCAGTCTTTTGCATCCATTACCTTAACATATTCACTCAATAGCTTTGTGAATGTATTACTTGAGAAATCACCAATTGATTTATCTTGATGAATGTTAGGCTGATGATCAATAACTTTTGCAGACGCACTATGTTTAGTTTGGCTAACCAGAGCTTTGCTTGTTATGTTAACTTTGTGTAATTCTCTATTCATTTCCAAAGGGATAATCACAGCTAGAACCAACCAGAGCAGAACTAAAATGAGCAGACACACCAGAGTCATCTTACAGCATCTTTTAAAAACAGAACACTTTGAAGTGCTCTCCTTAACATAAGGCATTCTTGGTTAATTTTAGCCTCAAAAATTAAAAAATAAAAATAAATTTTTAAATTCTTATATTTACACCCCCCTTTTAAAATATTTTTTTTTTTTTTTTTTTTTTTTTAAAACCCTAAACAAGATTTCTTCGACCTTATGTCATACATAAGTTTTCTTCAACTAAACAGTTTTTCTTCGACCTTGTGTCAACTAACAAATTTTCTTCAGCCTTTTGCCAATTTAATATTTCTGTACTTCAATCATTGTCACTAATTTCTTGGATTTCGTTCTCTTCTTCACTACTATCATATATGTCAATAACAGGTGGAATTACTAAGTAAGTCCACTCAGGAGACTTGTATTTTTGGTTTGGTCTTATTATTCTCTTCCCTTTTCTCGATATCACTTCAATTTTTCTTCCAACTCCAACTTCTTTTCCAGGACTCTTTTGACTACTGATTTCTTCAACTTGTTCTTTTGGCTTTTTGATCAATCTGACTCTCAATCTTCCACCTGGCCAGTAGTCTGCTTTTCTCACGTACTTCTTCTTTGGTTCAGAATTATTTGATTCTGACTTCCAAGTCCTTTTCTTTCTGTTTTCACTTTCACCTTCCACGTCACTTTCTTCAGTTTCGTAGTCTGAAATTTCAATTGACTCAGGAACTTCTCTATTCGGCAATTTCACTCCTTCAGGAACTTCACTTTGTCTTCCATCACTGGTACTTGGTAATTCGTTTTCCTCCTCTTCCTCAATTACCCCCAACTTCCCAGATTTCGGATTTTTGTTCCTTACTTCAGAGTTTATTCTCTGCCTTTCGATACTCTCCTGGTCTAAAACTTCTTTTTGTTCTGCTTCTTTGTCTTCAATGGAGACAACCGAATCCTCAGTTATCTTTCTTTTAACAGATTCTCTTCACCTTCAGAATCTATTTCAATTATTTCCAAGTCTTTTCTTGTCAAATTTCCATTCACTGGCACAGTTTCCAGATGTCGACTTTCTTGTCGATCTTCAGAATCTGGAATTATTTCACCTTCTGTTTCGCCTTCTGCTTCAGAATCAGAATCATCTGTGGTATCACTTTCAACATCAGAACTCTCAGGAGTTGGTACTGGAATAGTATGACTAGGATGAATCCAACGTTTCAATCCTCTGCACTTTACAGCATTAGTAGTGATCAAAATGATCTGCCTAGGTTTCTGCCATCTAGGAGCTAGACAATTCCTTCTCCGATGTACTTTCGTTCTGACCCAATCGCCAGGTCTCAGATCATGTGTCAAAACCTTTTCATCTGATTGAGCTTCAGTTCCCACCTGATTAGACACAGAAGTTACCATATCAGATAACCTTTTACAGTAATCCAAAATTGCACTGTCATTTATGCTCAACAGTTTACCTACAGGTACAAAAGCTTGCCTCATAACTCTTCCCATTAAAATTTCATGAGGACTCAAACCTGTCTTTTTATCTGGTGTACTTCTTAATGACATCAAAACAAGTGGAAGAGCATCAGTCCACTTTATACCTGTTTCAAGACACATTTTTCCAATTCTGTTTTTAATTGTTCCATTTATTTGTTCAACTACTCCTGATGCCTCTGGTCTGTATGCACAGTGTATTTTCTGCTCAATGCTCAAAGCTTCGCAAATTAACTTCATCAGTTTGTTATCAAAATGGCTTCCTCCATCACTCTCAATAGTGACTGGAAAACCGTACCTTGGGATGATTTCTCTGAGCATTAGTTTTGCCACTGTAATTGAATCACAATGTCGTGTAGGGAAAGCCTCTACCCATCTTGAAAATAAGCATACAATTACAAGCACATATTTCAAACAATTGTGTAAGGGCATTTCAATGAAATCCATTTGTAACCTGGTAAAGGGACCACCTTCTCGACCAATTATTCCTGTCCCCACCACTGATTTTCTGTTTGGATTCATTTGTTGGCATGACAAACACCTTTGACAAAAGGATTCTGCAATAGTTCTAAACTTGGTATTGAACCATGTTTCTCTGAAAAGTCTAACCATAGAATCTCTTCCTAGATGTGCTGGACCATGATATAATCTGGCCATGTCAGCAATCAAACAATTTGGTAAGACTACTCTGCCATCTTTGTAAACCCACACTCCATCTTCTTCACGTGGTCTACAATCTGATCTTAACCATAAGTCTTTTTCTTCATCTTCTGTTTCATTTTGTAAATCTCTAATCTCATGCCATGTTTCTACAACAGTTGTTAGCATTAATGAATTTGAATCAGTTTCTTTACTCCTCTCCCGATTGTATGAATAATTTTTCCTTGCGCAGTATTTAGCTGTTTCATCTGCGAAGGCATTTCCCTTGGAAATATAATCAGTTCCTCTAGTGTGCGCTGCACACTTAACAATGGCGATTTCTTTTGGCAATTGTATTGCTTCAATTAATCTCCTAATGAAAACTGCATTTTTAATTGGTGATCCTGCTGATGTCATGTATCCTCTCTGTGACCAGAGTTGTCCATAATCATGCACAACTCCGTACCCATACTGACTATCAGTAATGATGGTAACTCTTATATCCTTTGATATTTCACATGCACGAATTAAAGCAATCAATTCAGCCACCTGTGCTGAACGAACTCCTTCAAGACATGATGCTTCTTCAACATCTACGACTGTACAAACTGAATATGAAGCTTTTAAGACACCTCCTTCGGATCTTAAGCATGACCCATCTACAAAGTAGACAAAATCCGATTCAGACAAAGGTCTGTCTTTGATGTCTTTTCTTGGTTTAGTGCAGAATTCCATGACATCTAAACATTCATGTTCTGTTTCAATGTCATCAACAATTTCAGAATCAGGCAGTAATGTAGAAGGATTCAGATTTAAACATCTTGAAATCGAAACATTATCTGCTCCTAATATGATTTTCTCATACTTTGTCAATCTACTACTTGTTAGATGTTGAGTCTTACCTCTTGTCAGTAATATTTCAACTGAATGAGGCACAAAAACCTTCACAGGAAATCCCATAATGATCCCCTCACTTTGTTCGAGGCTGATACTTGTAGCTGCAACTGCTTTCAAACAACCTGGTAATGCTTTAGCAATTGGATCAAGAACTGCAGAAAAGTATGCAATAGGTTTCTTTAAATTTCCATGTCTCTGAATTAACACAGATAATGCACATCCTTCTCTCTCACTGCAATACAGTTCAAAATCTTTCTCATAATTTGGCATACCTAAAGCAGGAGCTTGGCATAAGCTCTTTTTCAGGTTCTCAAAAGAGTCCATCTCAGCATCATTGAGAATAATTGGATCTTTTACATCTGACTTTGTCAGTCTTTGTAGTGGTTTTGCAATTACTGAAAATCCACTTATCCATTGTCGACAGTAACCAACCATTCCCAAGAACATTCTTACCTGTCTTTGTGTTCTTGGTGGTAACATTGCTTGAATCATTTTTATTCTTTCTATTGTTACTTGTCTTTTTCCCTTTGCAATTCTGTGACCAAGATATTTTACTTCTTGTTTGCAAAACTGTAGTTTTGCTGGGGACACTTTATGTCCTTCTTCTGCAAGGCGATTTAACAGAATTATTGTGTCTGTTACACAATTTTCTCTTGTCTTTGCAGCTATTAACAAATCATCAATATACTGCACTAGCGTAGACCTACCAGGTAAGTCTAGATCTTCTAATGATCTTTTTAACAGTTCGTTAAAAATTGAAGGACTTTCAGTATAGCCCTGAGGGATTCTTGACCATCCGAGGGTCTTACCTTGGAATCTGAAAGCAAAGATTTCATAACTGTCTGGATGTAAGGGAACAGTAAAGAATGCATTGCAAAGGTCAATGACTGTATACCATTCAGCATCATGTGGAATCTGAAATAGAATTACTGCTGGATTTGGAACCACAGGACAACATGGAACGACAATTTGATTAACCTTTCTCAAATCTTGTACGATTCTAAATGTTCCGTTAGACTTTTTAACTCCCATAATTGGTGAATTACAAGAGCTACTCTCCATTTCTTTTAATACACCTTGCTTGATTAATTTTTCAATTATAGGTGTAATACCTTCAATTGTTTCTGTTTTCATTTTATTTTGTGGAGTGTTTGGAAATTCTATTCCCTGTTTCAATGTAATTTTTACTGGATCTACGTTTTTCATTAGACCCATCTCGTTTCCAGTAAAATCCCATATTTCAGATTTCACTGTTTCTTTGAGTTCTTCAGGTAAATCTTTTTCTTCAAATGCAGGAAACAATTTTGTTTCTTCTGCTTCCATCATCATCATTGTCATTCTGTATAAACCATCTTCCTCCATTGTTTGTAACTCAACTCCATCAGGAGAACAATATATTCTACAATTCATTTTACATAGGATGTCTCTGCCCAATAGATTTACTGGACTACTATTACAAACCACAAATCTGTGTTTATCTCTGTAGTTTCCAATTTCAACTGGTACTGGATCAGTTAAGTCAGTTTTAATTTGTTGATTACTTACTCCGACAACTTGGATGGTATCCCCAGAGAGAGGTAGGTTTTCAATTTCCACTGATCTAACAGTAGAACGGGTAGCACCAGTGTCCACTAGAAAAGTGATGTCTACATCATTAACTTTCCCGTTTACAAAAGGACCAGACTGGTCAACCTCAAGAGTGGCTCCAACAACACACTCTTCCTCCTCTCTCGGGCACCGTCAACAATAATCATCAGAATCGCTGTCTTGACTTTCTGCTAATAAAAATTGTTGTGAAACATTTTGCATTTGAACCCTTTGCTGCTTTTGCTGTTTTTGTGGTTTTATTACCTGTTCACTTCCCTGAAATCCCACGTTTGGATTATATTTTTGAACTCCCCCACAATTCGGAAAAGGTGGTTGTGGCAATTGGTCTTGACGATTATTCACCTGTTGTTGTTGCTGTTGCTGTAACTGTCGTTGAATATTTAATTCGTTTAACCCCTGTTGTATCTGTAGCTGTCACTGCAGGTCAACACCATTCTGCATCTGTGGATTCAATAAGGGATTCTTTAAGTTTTTAGGAGGATGAGGACACTCGTCTCTCCAATGTCCAATTTCGCCACAATTAAAACAAGGTAATCTTTGTTTCAACTCCTCAATCTTTGGGCTAAATTTCTTTGGGAAATTATTACTTTTAAACTTTCCTTGTATCTGGTTTGTATTTCCAGTTTGAACAAAATTAGTGTTCTTATTTCCCATGCTGGCAATCTGTTGCTCAGCCACCTTTACCTGAGCCCACATGGCTTTCTCCTTCAGCTTCTTCTGTTTTACTTCTATTTCATCGCTACAATACTTTGCTTTTCTTAGAATATCATCTACAGATAGTGATTGCCATCCGACAATACTATTTCTGATCATTTCTCCAATTTCAGGTTTTAATCCATAAACAAATCTATAGACAAAATGGCTCATGTCTTTTTCATCTAATTTTTCATAACCACTGTATTGTTTAAAAATGAACAGTAGTCTTTCATAAAAAGAATGAACTGATTCTTTTGTTTCCTGTTCTGTTCTTTCTATTTTAACCCAATCGACTTCTTTGGGTGGAATTTTGTTTTTCATCCAAACAATTACTTTTTCATAAAAATCCATTACAAGTGGATTTGGAGCACCTGTTTCTTTGATTCGCTCAGGTTCTGTTTTTGGCCAACTAATCGATATCTTGCATTCTGTCCAAAGATCTGATGGAACGACAATGTCAAAAAATCCATCTAAATCAATCCACAGAACTTTTGATACTTTGATAAATCTATCGACTTGTCTGTACCACTCAACTGGTTTCTCCCTCAATTTTGGAAAGTCATTTGTAAATAACAGAATGTCCTGTCTCGACCAAGGGACATGAACATATCCTCCACCTGCAATTTCTCTCATTGGAAATTGTTTTGACAATTTTTCCAATCTTTCATCTTCCTTCTTTTTCGTCCATTTTACTCTCCATTTGTTCAGTTCTCCTAGCTTTTTGATATAGACAATCAAATCTTTAATATGAACTATTCTTCCCATTGAGTTTAGACTCTCGATGTCACTTTCTGAAAAGTCTAATCTGTAATGCTTTGCAAAATTCTTTTGTTTACTCACATCGATTTCAAGTTCTGCTGCTAGATCCTCTAGTTGATCATATTTATTTTTTGTTTTCCACTGTATGCTTTTACAAATGAACAGTAGTTCATCATCTCGATAGTAATTTAAACTATCTGGACCAATTGTTCCAATTATTAATTCTTCGATATTCGCTTTTAATTTGGCCACATCAAGTTTTGGTGTGGTTACCCTGACTTCAGGACTCCCTATATCTGATATAGCACCCATTGGTGTTTTTGGAGATAAATCCTCATTAAAGGTTAAATCAGGCATTCTCGATTTAGAAGAGTTTATTTCAGATAAGTCTGAATAAAATTTTTCAGCAGCCTTTTGAATTTCTGTATTTAAAGGAATAGTTAATCCAGTTTTGTTTGTTTCCTTTTGATCAAATACGGGCTGAACAGGACCAATTGTTACTGGAACTGTCACAGCTTCCATGCCTTTTGTCATTCTTTTTATTAATTCTTCTTTTGATCTTAAATATTCATTATAATCAACATCTTCAACATTTCTTGCTTCTCTTGTATAATCTTTTGGAGGTTCTCTTGCTCTTGGAGCCATTGTAAAATGTCTACCTTCATTTCGAGCATTATCACATTCTGGTCTTCTAGGAGTTTCAATGATTTCACAATTATTTGGATAAAGTTTAGGAGCTTCATTAATTGGAGGTGCACTCGGTGAAGTTTCAGTAGAAACCACCGGAGTAGACCATGATCTAGGAGGTCTCAAAGGCTGATTCTTTCTAGCAGTTGTATATATTTCTTCCATAACTGCATCCTCAGATTCACTTTCCATAGATTTCCCTGTAGGAGTACCCATTACCATTTCATGAATTAAATACAATCCTTCACTCATGTTTCCCTGTCTCCACATTCGCAATCTATCTTCATGAGTTTCTCTTCTCCAAGGTGGATTTTTAGAAGGTCTTTTAATTCCACTAGCTTCTCTTTGTAACTGATACATCTCGTCTTCCCACTCAACTAAAGCTTCAAATTGAGTTGGTCTCGGTTTCGGAACAAGAGCATTCATTTTCTCTCGTAAATTTCTTAAGACTTTTACATTAAATGAACCATCATCAGGCCAAGTTAAAACACCGTCGTTTTTAGTATAGCGTTTCCAACTATCGAACCATAAGACAGTATGATATCCATATTCACCTTCCATATACGCTGCAGGTGTTTTATACTTATGAAGTAGTTTACCACCTCGCGTTTCGATTTTCTTGTCAGGTGAAAATAAATTCTTAAACTTCTGAAGTAATGTTGGCTTTTTCTCAACATGTTTAAAATGATAACTCATTTTTAAGAGTTAAAACTAATTCACAAAATTGTTCGTAAAATATTTCCGGGATGTTCCGAAAAACAACCAATCCGTGCGCGAAACACACCAACAAGCCAATGACAGTTGAGCTACGTCACTTTTCTGCTCAACCAATAAATTTGGAGTTTTTCCGAAGGACCAATCAGCTCACAGGCCGTCAAAGACTCAAGAGCCAATCAGAATATAGCTTGTGACGTAGGTCACCCAATCCCAGCGCGGCTCTGTGACGTACACAGCAGCTGCGGTTTCTCGTTTCTCACTACTGGCGCTCACCCCTCCTTCACAAAATCTTTTCACAGCGCCATTTTAAGAACACTTTTCAGTGTAAATTAATTCTTAACAATGACTATAAAGACAACATCTGTTCGTTTCACTATTTAGGATAGTTTACATACATTCAAGTATCCACACTTCGGAATAGACGGCGCTATTCACACTAAGGATAATATTCAATTGTCAGTAGAGTAACCTTTACCCCACCCTTCTAACACGTATAATTATGAACTCGCTTTGCTCTGAACCCACCGCGAAGTGAAAGTTCTAAGAGTTCCACTTGAACATAAAATACAATTCAAACTCGCACTTTCACACTGAAATTTCCCTAATTTCAAACACACATGAAATCCGTACAGGACTCTCACCTGTTTATAGAGATCATGCACCGTTAGCAAAATAACGACGTTATCCGTACAGGGCTCTCACCTGTTTATAGATATGAAACATGTACCCGTACAGGACTCTAACCTGTTTATAGATAATCATGCACCGACGCTAATTTACCCTTCATTCGAGCTCGGATATAACTAATACTCTCATCACAGTGAGTTTTATGGAAGGCGCTTTGTCCCTATTCTCATGCTGCTTTAATTTCTTAGAAAACCCTCACTTTACAAGATTCAGACCTAGCCCTAAAACTGTGCTGCTCGGCGACAACACTATGGTACACGGCGATACCTCTTGTGATACTCGGCGATATCACTACAAACAGAACAGATGGCTTGCGTGACTAATTTCTCGCCACACAATCTATACCGGTATAGCTTACAAATAGCACGAAAAACGAACTCAACATGTGTTAAAACATCGATCCTATTTCCATACCATAATACTTTAGTAACCCTTAGCAACCACCATATTACCTTGGTTACTCTTAGCAACCATCAATTTCTGCTACCAGAGAATTGATCCAGCGGCCTATAGAAAATATATCATAAACAACGCTACCCAACTTCATAACCTATAAACAAAATTCTATACTAAATATGGACCCATTTATAAACCTGACATATTTTGGGCCTACTGAATCAGGTGGTCAGATTGAATCTATATACACATTATCTACAAAATATATACATTTTTATACATCTGTGAAAAGAATATTGTCATCAGAATAAAACTTATCCATTAAAATGACCACCATTGGCGACGTGATCTAGCTAATAGTAACCTACACTCCTGAATAACCAAGACCAGCTTGTTTGTCAAAAGTAAGATTTTATTTACTAAATTATGGTATATAAGTTGATAGTTTTATAAATGAATTTTATTTGCAATAAAGCAAGCATGATTGTAAGAAATATGAGAAAAATACAATTTAAGCAAGTAAATCAAAATCAAAGTAAATATTTAAAGTTTAGCATTTCTAAACCTAATTCCCTAACTGAACTAAATAGATAGAAATTAAAGAAAAGTTCTTTGAGGATTCTTACGTGCTCCACGCAAAGTCCGACAGCACATCACCCTCATCGGAAAGTCAGAAAGCAGCAGCCAGCCCATCCCTAAGGGCATGACTTTTTATACCTTTCTACGCTAACTAAACTACGCAAAGGAAAGTTTTCAGAAATCTTCGACGTCCCATTGGCTGAGAGTGACAAGTGACATGTCACCCACTTTTCAAAAGTTCCATTAAATCACTTTTCTTAGAGACCATTGTCCCTTCCGAGTGCAACCAGGAGCTTCCTAGGATTGTAACAATTGTATAAAGTCATTCTCGCAGCGTCCATTGACTTTCAATTGACTTCCGCGGATGCCAAGTTAAGGACTGACAAAATGTTCTTTTTCGACCTTGGCCATGTCCGACAGAATGACGATTGCACGTTAGTTTTTGCTTTGTGAACGCAGCTTTTGACGAATAATTTATTTCAGAATGGGCGTCTCAGCACTTTTGCAGAAGTAAAATTCAGCATATTGTAGTTCGGGCAGACAAGGCCCAAAAGCAGACAACTTATGATTTCTAATATAAAACAAACACAAGAAAAGTATTAATGTAAGAAATAATGTAGATTCTGTATCCACCCCAAGATTTACTAATTAATTAACCCACCCGATTAATCAAAATGTTATCTAGCCATTGCAAACAAATAAAGCAGCGTTTATATCTACCAGTCTCCGTTATTCCATGAGACTTATATGCACCTAGAATAGTAGAAATGACATCACACAGACAAGGAAAAGCAAAACAAGCACATGCTTCTTTTAAGTTTGCAGCAGTTAGTAATGACAAAAACGAAAACAATAAATTATTTTATTATTTTGCACGAACAAAAAGATGCAACAATTATGCACGTTTATGAGCACACATGTTAGTCCCCCCATGTGTAAAGTTTAATCTAAGTTGTATTAGCACGACATATCACAAATCATTAATATTATTATTCATGTTATGGAAATGTGACTTCACGAGATTAAACAAAATTTTGTTTTCTATCTCGCTCCATCAGTTTCAGCACTCCGCGTCATATCAAAGCACACATGAACGCAGGTCTCTTCCTGTAGATCCAATGAGGCGGCTCTGCCTCTTCACACCACCCAAAATATTGTTCCATAGCCCCAGTACCGCCACCAAAGAGTCCGAGCAGGGATTGGTAAAGCTTTAACGTGATTTACTGACCTAAGAGCCCAATGCTGAGATGTGTAACTTGTATGTCACGGGTTCGGTCCTGCAGATGAATAAATGACGCATTTTTTATGTGGTACTGCGAACGACAACAATGTTATACCAAACACTGAGATGAACAGAATCCTAGGATGAAAATATGATTTATTTTTAAACAAAGACTGAGGAAACCCCTTCATTTTAAATTCAGGTAAAGTCCGTGCCTGCCCAGCAGCGACGTAAACAGAATCCTGTGAATGGAACACTTGTGACATCACCGGCTCTCCAATGTGATGTCACGAGGTCCAGGCTACCTGCAGAGGGGAGGCCTCCACGCAGCAGAGACTAAAGGAGAGGCCACTGTGGGGGAAGAAAGTCGGTCAGAATTAGATCTACTTTCAGGTTCAGACCAGGATATTTTTGAGACCAAAATAGTTGGATTATCTCAAATTCAAATTCAAAATGCTTTATCGGTATATAAATATATGACCATGTAGCAACAAAGTAACAAGACATAAAACATAACATTGCGTGTACAAAATAAATCCAAGATGGGGAAAAAAATTATTTAGCCCAACGGAATCAACATCAAATCCTGAGTCATCAGATGCCAAGTACAGACAAGTAGCACTCCTTCTTAGGCAAAATACACATAGTAGAGTACGATTTACCTTTATAGTGCATGTGCAAAGTTCGCAATAAAGTGGCATATGCTAACAATCAATAAGAGTAGTACAAAATTGATCAGTAAAGATAAAACATACTGTGCAATTTCTAAAGACATATGTGCGAAACTGGCAATAATAAAGTGCAATTTTCATCTTTCGGTACGTGTGCAAACCGTGCGGAGATAAAGTGCATATAGATTTCAGACGCAGAATTAAGATTCACGATGTCGCGTGTGCATCATCATCATTAATAACCTTAGAACACATAATAGGGCCAAAGATAGTTGTCATCTTTCCCACTTACAATAGCATAAGGTCTATGTGTACTACATATTCATACAATAATCGATTTCTGTGCAAGTATGCATTTTAAAATATATTTGGCCACCTAAAAACATACATCTGGGCTCTCTAGGTTAAACATTGTCTGCATTGCTGCCTTAGTACATCGTACCTTATATTTTACAAATATGGGTTTTAAATAAAATTTCCTAAAAGAAGTATAACATTTGCAAAACAGCATAAAATGGCAGCTACTCTGCTTGGAAGTACCATCACAAGGGCATAAGGAGGTGCTATGCTGCTTAATCAAAAGGGAATGCCACTAGGTGGTGCACGATGCCCAAATGTAAGCCAGTTAGTACAAAACGATGGGAGTTTCTTGTAACTACTGTTAGATAAGGTTGGAAGCCTTCGCTTACGTTGTACTCCTGATAAAGAGTAAAAGTGCTTTGTTTCGCACATTCGGTCATCCTGGCGTTCCTTTTATATTTTAAAAAAGATTCTTTAAGCTCTTTTTTAGATATAGAAGCACCCAGCTCCAGCTCATGAAAAGGGTCAAGTTCGAAAAGTATTGTGTACCAATATTGGATGTGTCTAGCCATGGAATACGTGAACAATAGTCAAGCTTAAGACAGTCATTTATCACATCCTGAGTAAATTTGGTTTCAATTTTTGACCAGATTGATCGCCATAAGGCCAGCAGGCGCAAGGCTATTAAATCCTTGACATAGTTTAGGCCCACTTCCCTATGAATAATCTCAGTGAAGGCTGATGCCGGGGCACAGAGCATACGTTTCAGAAATAGGTTTTCCTCATTCTGAATTAGCTTGCCACTGTGGGTATGGTAACCCCATACACCCGCCCCGTATAAGGCTGCTGACAAACACCTTGAGTTGTAAATTGACACCATCTCCTTGATTCTGCGGCCCCCCAATTTAGCAGCAAATCTAAAAACACTATTAGTGTTCCTAACCATTTTAAAATGCACGCTTTCCTGTTCGTTGGCCCACCTTCCATCTCCATTTTGAGTGCGTGACAGGAGGACCGCGTCATCCGCGTACAAAAGTATTGGGATGGGGTTACCATTAATAATAGGGGCATCCGCTGGGGTTGATCTAAGAATTAGATCAATTTGATTTAAAAATAAAGAAAATAAAAGGGGTGCTAAAACGCATCCTTGCCGAATGCCTCTATTAATCCTAAAAAAGGGGGTACATTCACCCACAGTGCCAAATCGGACTTTACTGGACAAGTTTTCATAGAGTCTTGCCAGGAAATGGATAATCTCTGTCGGTGCTCCCATTTCTAATAAAACCGGCCATAAAAGAAAATGTTCAACCAAATCGAATGCAGAACTTAAATCAGCGAAACACAAAAATAAATTACCTTCTTTTGCTTTTCTGTATTTACTAATGATAAGCTCGAGATTTACACACTGCTCCATCGTTCCCATCCCCCTTCTGAACCTGTACTGCACTGATGATAAAATGGTGTTTTCCTCAGCCCAGGTTTCCAATCTTTCTAGGAGGACTCTACTTAGAAACCTAATTGACAAGTCCAGAAGGGAGATGGGACTGTAATTGCATGCCTCCGACCTTGAACCCTTCTTAAATAGGGGAACAATGATCGATTGACCCCATGTCGGTGGCAAATTGTCTTCAATATCAGCATTAAATAAGTGTGTCAATATAGGTGACCATAAGTTCATCTCGTGCTTATAGAGGTCCACTGGTACCCCGTCGGGGCCCGGGGCTTTACCGCCCTTGCTCTTTCTTAGTCCCTCATATACCTCAGTCAAACTAATAGAAATCTGCTTTATCTGCCATTTCGATTTGTTTTCCGTAATTGTGTTTAAAATCAACCCATCTGAGTTAAAAATCCTAGAAAAGTGTGCTATCCAGGCACTACAATTTACATGGGAGGTTATTTCAGGAATGTTTTCGTTCTTTAAAAAAGGACAATTAATAGTCTCCCAAAATAACTTATTGTTTTTTGTGACCGCCGCCATATCTAAGTTAGACCAAGCCTCGTTTTGTAATTCTTTTTTCCGCTTTACCAGCGAGATCTTATAGTTATGGCGCTCCTCCCTGATTTTAACTATATCTTTTGGCTTGATATCCAGAGCCAATTTTAGTTTAGTTAATTCCTGAGCACAATTTTTGTCAAACCAGACCACCTGGGTTGTCCTCATCTTCCGGCTCCTAGCAGTCAGTAAATCCTCATTTACCATATTTATTTTACAAAAGTTGGTAAGCAGATTACCAGAGGTCACCTCATCACCCAGACAGTAGCTTATTTCTGCACTACATTTGAATTGAACATCCACCAAAAGTTGATCAGGATTAATACTGACCCATTTTAATCTCATGCAGTTCGGTCTTTCGGCTTTAATCCCTTCAATGGGTCTCCCATGAATATGGGTTTTACGCCCCCAACCGTACAGTGTCAGTGAAATGCTATTATGATCACTCACAGTCTGCTCAACTACCCATAAATTGGAGTAAGCCGAACCACAGGACACGAGAATGTGGTCAATATTGGAGTAGGCATCCCTTCCTTTAAATGATGGACACGCTCTGTTATCGCTATTTTTAGTGCAGTCCAGCAACTCCAAATCCAATTTGGCAACTAAGTTGTTCAATGCATTTCCATAGTTGGTATGAGGGAAATGATTGTATGGGACACTGTCTCTATTATCCTGCTCACCTTGGTGACCGCAGATCCCCTTTTGTGCATGTCTACAAGCTTGTATATTGAAATCTCCTGCCCAAAGGATGACCAGTAGATCTCTGGATTGGGCTAGGATTCCATCTATTGCCCTCCCTATGTCTTGGATTATCAGTCCCCTATTAACACAGAAAATATTGTTATAGAAATTAATTATAACCAGGTCCCTGCCTTTATCATGCTCCAAGCGCAATAACTGTGCATATATATGGAGCAAGTCAAGTCAAGTCAAAGTATATGTTTATTATGACCATAGTCTTTAAACAAATGCAAGTAGCCGTATCACAGAATGAAATATTCTCATAAAATACAATAAAACTTTGTAAAAATTAGACCAGTACAAAATTCTTACGCACCATTATAAAAATACAAAACACCAATAAAATTACATTTGCCTTAAAACTTAAATTTACATTTAAAACCTATTCCTTTCATTTACTACAGGGTGTATTTTCATTGATTTAAAATTTCATACATTACTTCAGATTAATCCTGATTTCTTAGTGCCCTCAAGGCCACCTTTATATATATCCCAAGGGCAATTGCGATATCAATAGTGGGGATTTCAGTTAATAGGTTGGCAGCCTGCGCCCTTGTTCTCATATCGTGTTTTAGGAACACTGGGTGCAGCCACTGTTTCCGCTGTTCCAATAGTGACAAACAATCAAGTAAGATATGTAGCAGGTCTCCTTTGTTTCCCAGCTTACACCTGCAGCACCCTTGCTGATCTAGCATTTTTGTTTTGAGGTCTCTATTTATTATCCAAGGGTTAATCCCAATCCGCAACCTCAGAATCTCTTGCCTGTATCCGCGATTGGGTAGTATGTCTAAATAGGGGAACCAGTTTTCGTTGGACCAAGAGTTTAGCATGTGTGCTACTGAATTCTTCTTCGCTAAGTAACCTAAATCAATCGTTCTGGATACTTCCTTCCCATTTAGCTTCAGCTCACACTTGGTACCAAGAACTTGATACGTTTCCTGGTCCACTTCTATCTTTAGCCTTTTACAGATCTGCACCAATCTTTCCCTACAGGCCTTTGCCCGTTTTAGCTCACTTTTCTGTATTTCTTTCCTACACCAGTGGGCTACTTTTTGCTCTTCTGGATCCTCGAGTCTTTTCCAGAATCTGATTACAGCCATCTGTGTTTGTATCTCCCAAGCCTTTGTGCCTATTTCTGTTCTTATGGCTTGTATCATCGAGGATTGTGGAAGAGATAAGAGACTTTTTATGCATTTCCCTTCCACTGAGTCCCAGGCTCCCTTACCGCTCAAATAAAGGATCTCCGCTCCATACAGGACTGGGGGGATCATTGCCTCAAAAGCTCTAAGCATTGGTCGATGTGACATCTCTCCATAATCCCTATTGAACATTTTTAAACCACATATGGAAGTGTGTGCTTTTGCTTTTTGTGTTTCCAGATGGGTGTTCCAATTTAGAGACTTATCGAACCATATGCCTAGGTATCGATACTCATTAACTGTCTCCAGTTTGAGCTCGCCTATATACCAACTGAACCTGCTTATCTTTTTCCCAAAACATAGGATTTTTGTTTTGTCTATATTGATCGTTAGAAATTTGCTAGCGCAGTATGTATTGAAGGCGTTAAGCTTTCTTTGAAGGCCTCTCTCGGTCTGGTCAACTATTACCAGATCGTCTGCGTAAAGTAATCAGGACACCTTGTTTCCATCCATTTTGGGGCTTGCGCTACCCTCAACCTCTAGGTGGGCCGGGAGGTCTGACAGAAATATGGAAAAAAGCTGAGGTGCCAACACACAGCCCTGTCTTAATCCGTTGGCGATGGGTATTTTTGGGGTCAGAGATCCCATGGTATCCCTGATAACTTGCCCCCAGTTTTCCCTGTGCAGTTCCTTTATTATGGTCAGAAGGTCTTTGGGAATATTGATCTTCGTTATGTTATCCCATAGGCAGGCCCGATCGACTGAATCGAAGGCAGCACGGAAGTCGACGAAACAGCAGCATAGCTTGCCGTTTTGTTCCGTCGACTTCCTTGCCATAGCCCATAAAGCAAATCCATGGTCTATGGTTGAGTGGCCCGCTCTAAATCCTCCCTGTTCTGTGGGTACTATTTGAAGCTCTTTTACCCATGCGTTCAGTTGGTTCAATACAATTTTTGAAAATACTTTTTCTCCTATGTCGAGGAGGTTAATCAGCCGGTAGTTTTGTGGCGCCTCCTTGCTCCCTTTCTTGTGTCTTGGCCTAATTCTGGCACCCTTCCAAGTAGGTGGCATTACACCTTCTTTTAGTATTACCTGGAACATCTGGGCCAGAAATCTTGCCCACCATTTTACCTCCGACTTCAGTATTATTGCAGGGAGGTTGTCTGGTCCTGCCGCACGGGTTAGCTTCAGTTCTCTTATTGTAAGCTCTACTTGTTTTTCAGTAAATTTGGATTTTAAATCTTCTGATATTTTTTGCCATGTTTTGGTCTCTACATACTCTCTTGGAGCTCTTACCCCGTACAGTTCCCTTATATACTCTTCCCATGCAGCCTCACTCACCACGCAATTTAGTTCTCCATCTGTTGTTCCGGATGCTGCCTTTACCAATTTCCAAAATTGTCTTAAGTTTTTTTCCTCGATTGCTTCTAACAGGTCTAACCAGCATTTCCCTTTGTATGCCCTTTTTGCGTCCTTTACCATTGATTTGAATTCTTTTTTCAACTTATTTATATGAGCCTGTCTCTTTTGTGTGAAGTTCTTTTTTTGCCTTCTTTGGGCTGCCCGTATCTCCTTTTTTTTGGTTTGGCACTCCGCAGAAAACCCTTTGCCTCGATTTGGCTGTTTTACCCTATTATGTTTATCCCTTTTTAGTTCTATTCGTAGGCACTGGACCACTTCTTCTAGCTTTCCTATGAACCATTCCAAATTTTTCTTATTTAAATTCTCAGGTTCCATTTTCATTTGCATGGCCTTCAGTTTTTCCAGGTATTCTTCCGTTAATCGTGTCGTCACCCGTTTAGGGTACTCGACCTCCTGGGTAATCACTGTTTCTCTATGCAGTTTCCTTCCCCCAGCTATTGTTAGGTGAAGAAGGTTATGATCACTCACCTCTTTTTGCTCTATCCTAAACCCCCTAACTTGGGGGAAATTCCAGGCTTACATGAACATATAGTCGATAGGGCAGTTCTGTAAACCTAATTTAAAGGTCTTCCCTGCTGGGCTGTCTGTCTTTATTCTGCCATTAAGACAATGGAGACCCCTACCTCCTAGGGCGTATACTAGTTCTGAGTCCTGTTTCGAGATCTCCCCAATTGGAAAGCTAGCCGGGTTTATTCCGTACACCTCTAACAGTTCACTGTTCCATAGGTCAGCCGTTTTAGGATTTAGTTTGTGGTTGAAGTCCCCCATTATTATTATTATATCTGCTGCATAGTTTTCTAATGTACTGTCAACATCCTCTTTAAAGAACCTCATCTCCTTTTCATACTCTACTCTATTGTCCCACTGCATATATACATTCATTAGTGTCAACATTTTATGTTTCGATTCCACTGTTAGAAGTTCTATTCTGCTTGCTTGAACCCATTTACATTTCGTTTTCAACGGTGTTACTTCCCTCAGCACTTTTGTTGAGACCACTGTCATCAGACCCCCCGATGGGCGGCCAAATCTTTTCTTCGTGGCTGGGCGATTTAACTGTAGGTATCCATCTGTAATTGGGGTTTCGTCGCAAGTCCAGGTCTCTTGTAGGCAGGCAATGTCCACTTTATTTATTATTTCCTTTATATATTTTCGTTTTTGCTCATTGCCTAGCCCATTCACATTCCAGGTTATGAGACCTAGAATTTGCGACCCCCCCGTCCTATTCAACCCCACTCAGACCGCCTTCTTCTTCCTCGTCCTCCGTGTCGCTATCATTGGGATCTCCCACGGGACTACTACAAAGAGACCAGTTGTCCCATGCGGTTTCATTACCTGTGTTGTCTATTACTATGTTCAGGCAGCTACGGTTTCCTTCTATTTCTCTATACAGGTTCACTTGTCTCTTCTGTAGACCGGCGAGCTGTTTTAGGAAGGTATTGTCTGTAGGGGTTTTTATTTCTCTCTCAGGAATTATCCTTATTCCCTGTTGGTTTATCTCCTTGGAAGCTTTCAGGATTGCCCTTTTTACAAGGTCTGAATGGAGTGAGATTTTTGTTATTTCCTTTCCATTCCTGTTCTCTACAAAGCCGACTTGCCGAAGGTCATTTGTTCCGATCCCACTCAAACTACAACATTTTGCAAATGCCGTTAAGATCTGTGCCCTATTTAGAAGGTTCGTTTTTCTTACCGACTTTCCCTTCTTCCCTGCTGGTTGCTGGTCCAGGTATATCCATTTGTTGTTATCCCTCTCTTGTACTTTCATGTTGGTTTCATGAACGTGGTGGCTGACATTTGTTCTCCCGGGCTGCCACCCTTTGCTTCTCATGCCGGATGGTGCCTGTGCATGTGGGCTGGATATCCTATGGCCATTGGATAGTTCGGGTATTATCCTTACTTTCTGCTTCATAATGCGGGTAGTTGAGGGTTTCTCGTTTGCCTCCTTACTTCCCCGATTTTTCCTTAATTCTCTTAGGGATTTTGTTGGTTTATCCTCTGATTGCATGTGACTGATTGGTATGTAGATCGGGGCTGAGGCGTTTAATCCTAACTGTGCCCCCCCCCCCGCCGTTTTCTTCCCTTTTCTCTTTCCTGATGGTTTTAGATCTTTATTCCTTTCTGCCCTATTCCTGGCAGGGGCCGCTGCATACCCCCCGCCTTTTTATCAACATAGGTCTTCTCGAAATGTAGACGTTGCCTAAGGCCTCGGCGGAATCCTTTGTAGTAGATTGCTCTGTGGGATGTAGAGTCCTATCGAGGTTTACCCCGATTTCCTCCGCTGGTTCATTTTCAGCGTTTTCCTCGATGGGTGGTATTGTAGCTATTGGCCTTCCCATACTTGGCATTTGGCTCTTTATCTCCACTAGTTCTTCTTCGATTTTTTTTAGATGTTGTTTCTGGGCTTTCATCACTCCGTTGTTTGAAAGTGTTACTTCAAGGATTCCTTGTAGTACCTTCTGCAACATCAATATTAATTCCATCAAGGATGATGTGGGTGTTACAGAAATCTCAGAGTCCTGAGTATTGTTTTTATCTGGGTTTTCCTGGTGATCGTTACTTGTGCCATCTTGCTGTAGTGGAAATGTTTGCGTTTTGTGGCGCTGCGGGAGTTGATCTGGCGCGCCTCCCCAGACGTCGCTCTGGTTCTGACTTTCGTTTCCCCTTTGCCCTTCATTCCCTGATGATTGTAACGAGAACATTTTTGGGGAGGATGAGAGCCGAGGCGCCGATATGTGTTGATTTTGACTCTGGAGGGTCAGGTTTACCAATTTGGGGATCTCTCTTCCCTCCTCAGTGTCGATGGCTTCTTCTTCATGGAGTTCTCCCGTATCTATCCATATCTGGTTTGCTACTGTCGTACCTGACTTTTCACCAATCTCGCCACCATTTTCCTCTCTTTCACCGTCGTGTTCCGATGTTATCGCAGGATCTATTGATTTGTAGTGTTTCCCTACAAAGTCCTTTATGGATTTTGACGCTGCCGTGTTCTCTTTCTGTTTCGAAGTTGTTTGATTACACCCTCTTTTTGCCTGCTGGGCATTCTTCGTTGCTCTTTTAACTTTTATTTTCTTGCGTCTCCCCTTGCTGTTGTTCATGGGGATGCCTGGCTTTCCTGGCTCTCTTCCAGAGATATTGAGCCTCCATTAATTTACTCTTTTCTGGTTCATCCACTGTACGTGCTTTTTGCCCTCTTTTGGGTGCCATTTCTAGGTTTTTGTACCTAGTCTGTAGTTCTGCTGAAGTTGGTTTCTCTAATTAGTAGGAATTAAATTACAATTTTTATCATTCCATAGAAACTTTCACTTACCTCTGTTATGCCTTCAAGCCTTGTAGCCATCCGCCTGCATGCCTTGCCGCACTTGTAGTTCCCTTTCACGGCGACTCCCCGGCTTTCCCCGGTACTTGTCCTTCTTGTAGCCGGTAAGCACGGATCGCCCCTAAGCTTTTTGGCTCCTTCCTGCTTTCAGGTGCCTCAGGAGTTAATACTAGATTCTGCCGGAATGTCCAATATATGGAGCAACCTCGGAACAACTCCCAAATTTAAACTCAGTCAGCATAGTTGACACCAAAGTTAATAGCCCGCCTTTCGCCCTTCCTGTCGCAGGAATTGCTGCATCTACACAATAGGATATATAGCCCTCAACATGGATTTGTTCTCTATGCCATGTCTCCTGTAGACAAATTATATCGTACCCTTGTGTGGTAAAGCTCTTCCAGAATGGGGTATTTAATTTCCAAGCTATACCTGCTATATTCCATGTGGTGACGTTAAGGCCTTCATCAAGTATGTCATGTAGGGTGCTATGAGGTTGAGCTATTGCTAGACTGTCAGTTAAGCTGGCGTCTGTAGCAAGATAGGTGTTACATTGAGCTACAGTTACAGTCGTATTCATGCCATCTCTTGCTAACCCCTCTTGGATTTGGCTGCCTGCGCTCTTCAAACCAACCACTTCTGAATCAGTTTTGGGTCTAGGCAATGTCTTCCTAGAATCAACTGTACATCCCTGGGAAGCATTTCCCCTGCTATCGGCTATTACATCAACTACATGCAATGGTATAAGTTGGTCCCTGTGTCAATCAATCTCATCAACTGAATCAAATACCTGAAATCTATTGTGGGTAGGAATTGAAAAGCTGTCCCAAGGTTTAGATAAATGGGCAAAATTATGAGCTGTAATGTAATGGTTAGCTCTGGGATGATCATTCATTTGCACTTTGAGTTGATTGCCTGACTGGCCCCTGTAAAAATAATCTAACGGGATAAAGTTGCATTGTATTCCCAGCTGGAAGGCAGAGGTGCATTTAGGATTGAGTCCCTGGCCCAGTCTGGTGTCCTGAAATTGATAATGATGCAGTCACCATCAATTTCCTTTTTACTGGGGCCCAACCAACCTACTCTCTGAGTCATGATTATCTGATTTGCTCCATGCATGGGAAAGCCACAGTTTCTAACAAGCAAATGCAATGTTTTATTTTTAAGTGTTTCTTGATTTTCAGATTGGGTAGGCTTTAGCTTGGGGACATTTGCAAGACTAGCTACATAAGCACTACATTCAGGAGGCAAATTTATCACAGCAGGAATGACATCATAAGTTTTTTGCACAGGCACTGCCCTGCTCGTATTAATAAGTTCTGAATTGCCTTTCTTCGTTTGTTGTGCTGACCCTGTATGCCCTGTAGTAATAGTAGGGACATTGGAAGGTAATTTTTCCGGTACAGTGGCTGTACTAGTAGGTATGGGGCAGCTAATTTCTCTCGGGCTGCCACTAACCAGGTTGTTTGTAGATCTTTCCGTATGGGCAGTATTCTGAGCTGTGGCATGTCTAGGTGCAATTGTGCTGTTCTGATCCTCTTTTGTTAATGTATTTCCTTTCTTGGGTACTTCAGCAAGAGTTACGGTGCTGTATTTCTCCATTTTATTACTAAGTTTATGTATTTCCCTAGCCATGTTATCAATTTTGTCATGGATCGGTTTCATTAACTCGATTAGTTTACGATAAATACCTTCCATGTCAATTATATTTGGGGGTACTAGAGTAGTTAATTTGGACCTTGTTGTAACCATATTTCCTTGTGGTAAGTTGTTGTTGGCCATATTTTCGCTTGTGCTTTTCTGCCCCCCTTTTTTGTCTCTTGGATTTCTGTATAACAGCATGCACAGTTATATTAACGGGGGTTGCAGAAGTAGCTACAAGTGATAAGCCAGGGGTTCCGGAAATACGCAAGCTATCTTCTATTCTGACCACATCTGCTTCTTGGTTGGAACTAAAAGAAGCCACAGAGGCTACTACCAGATGTGGGCTTAACTCTGTTTGTTCCACTGGAAGGGAACTTAGCCCCAGTGAGTAACGCCTTTCAGTGCGGTCAATTTCTTTGGCCAAAGCACTCACTGCCTTAACTAAGTAATTGTCTATGGTGTTACAGGCACCCGCAGAAATTGGCTCGTCTCTCTTCTTCCCCATTGTTGGCAAATGACCGGATTACCAGTGGGTGAATGCAACAAATAATCACTTGCGCACAAGCAAACAATAACAACACACTAAACGGTTAGCTTACCCCTTAGTCCTCTACTATATTGGGCAACATTATATTGTCCATATGGGTCCTGTTTGTTCCTTCAAGGGATGTATTAATAAACAATAAGGGGGGTGGCCCAGCCCAGCCTTGGCCGGCCCCGGACAGTCACAGACGGCCCGCCCTTTGCCCGGCCTTAGCCCGCGCGCGGTCCCGTGACGCGGGAGGGGCAGCTTTCTTTTATGCTCCTCCGGGCGCGGAAGTGGGTGGTAGCAGGCGGCATCCCAATCCAGCAGGGGATGCTGGGTGCTGTAGTTCTTGCCCTCTCCCCACTCAGCGTCCGCGTGGACAACAGCGGCAGCGGGGGAGAACAGCGACATCTGCGGGACCCCTGTCAGACCGTAAGTGCTGGTGCTGTGGCGATTTTACCCCCAAAAGTCCTGAAAGCCCCGCTCCACCGGAGGGGCAGCTTCCTTTTATGCGCCTCTGGGCGCGGAAGTGGGTGGTAGCAGGCGACGTCCCAATCCAGCAGGGGATGCTGGGTGCTGTAGTTCTTGCCCTCTCCCCACTCAGCGACCGCGTGGACAACAGCGGCAGCGGGGGAGAACAGCGACGTCTGTGGGACCCCTGTCAGACCATAAGTGCTGGTGCTGTGGCGATTTTACCCCCAAAAGTCCTGGAAGCCCCGCTCCACCAGAGGGGCAGCTTTCTTTTATGCGCCTCCGGGCACGGAAGTGGGTGGTAGCAGGCGGCGTCCCAATCCAGCAGGGGATGCTGGGTGCTGTAGTTCTTGCCCTCTCCCCACTCAGCGACCGCGTGGACAACAGCGGCAGCGGGGGTGAACAGTGACGTCTGCGGGACCCCTGTCAGACCGTAAGTGCTGGTGCTGTGGCGATTTTACCCCCAAAAGTCCTGGATTATCTCAAGGAATTTGACTAACCCCGTGACTAACCCTGGGCGTAGTGTGCGGAGTGGGGCTCCGCGGAGCTACGCGAAGTGGGCACAAAACTACGCCCACCCGCGCACTCCGCGTAGCCCCACTACGCGCCGCCCGCCTCCCTTCCGCCCTCCCTAAATACTTAAATAAAAGGATAGAAAGCTTTTAAAAACACTTACCTTGTCCGCTGCGTCCCCGGGGCTCCCTCTCGCCGTCCCTGGATTCGCGCCGCCACCGATTCAGATACTAATGCGCATGCGCGGGCGCCCGCGCATGCGCATTGGTATCCGAAATGGCGGCGCGAATCCAGGGACGGCGAGAGGGAGCCCCGGGGACGGGGCGGACAAGGTAAGTGTTTAAAAGCTTTCTATCCTTTTATTTAAGTATTTAGGGAGGGCGGGAGGGAGGCGGGTGGCGGCCGGCTACGCACCGTCTGCGGAGCGCGCGTAGTGCCGCCTGGCTACGCCCGCTACGCAAAATGCGTAGGAGACGGCACTACGCGCACTCCCTGCACGGAGCGTAGCTGGCCGCCCACCCTTACCCGTGACTTGCCCGAACCCCCTTTTAAACTGAAACACATGGCATCGCCCATCGAGGGGTGATGTATGATGATGACACAATGAAAAGTCTCTATTGTGATGTGTCCTTGGCATAAAAGGCTGGTAACCAGACAGCTGCAGCATTGCACTGAAGGACATCGGACGGAGAGGACTACTACTGGCAGCTGCAGCTGGTGACCGCGAGATGCGGAGCTGCAGGGGCTCAGCAGGCTCCGAGCGAGAAGGGGTGGGTGGATTTAAGGGGACAAGGTGAGTAAATGAACCAAAGGAGAAGGGGGGCAGGGGCGGGTCTAAGGGAACACGGTGAGTAAATGAACCAAACAAAAAGTGAACTGAAAACTGAACTCGAAACCAAACTGAAAACGAACTTGAAACTGGCTTGAAACTGACCTGAAATTCCAACTCCCTTCCACTCCATTCCCTTTCCTTCCAATTTCTTCCTTCCCCTCTCCTTCTATCATTTCCCAACTGCTTATCCGCACTTCACCCTTCTGTCTTCCTACCCTTCCAATCCCTTGAGAGACCTTTTTATTTTATTTTCTCCATCTTATTTTCTTTCCGTTTTCTCTTACATTTTTTATTTTATTTGTTAACTCTTTCTTTTTTCTTTTTCTTCCCCTTCTATGTCTCACCATTCCCCTTGAATCTCCTTCTCCATTCCCTCCTTACCTATCTTCATTCCCCTTGTATCTCCTTCTCCCTCCCCGTCTTACATATATTTTCTATTCTTTCCATTCCCTTATTCATTCCATTCCCTTCTCTTATTTCCATATCTCCTCGCCCCTACACTCCCTTTCCCTCGATTCCTTTCTTTCCTACCTCTTCTATCCTCTCTATTTCCTTCTCGATCCCCTTCCTTTCCTTTTCCCTTCACACCTCTTCCTTTCCTGTCCTTTTTACTTCCCCATATTTCTTCTCCTCTCCTCCCCTTCCCTCCATTCTTTTTATTACCCCTTCCATTCCCCTCCCCCTTACTATTCTCCTCTCTTCTCCTTTCCTTCTTTTCTATTTCCTTCCCTTCCCTCCCCTCCTCTTCCCTCCCCCACTTCCCTTCCCGTCTCCCTTCCCTCCCTCCCTCCGTTCCTTTCTCTTCTCTCCCTTCCTCTATTCCCCCTTCCCTCCACTCTCCCTTCCCTCCACTTCCTCTCCCCCTTCCCTACCCTTCCTCTCTCCCTTCCCTACCTTTCCTCTCTCCTTCCTCTTTCCCATCACCCTTCATTTCCCACCCTTCCCATCATCTCCCTTTCCTCCCCTTATTCACCATTCCTTCCCCTTACCCTCTTCTCCCTTCCCCATTTCTTCTCTCCCCTTTCCCCTCATTGCCCTTCCCTCCCTTCTGTTCCCCTTCCTCTTTCCCTCCCCTTCCCATCATCTCCCTTCCCTACCCTTAGTCTCCATTCCCTCCCCTTCCCTTCTTCTTCCTTCCATTCACTGTGTCTCCCTTCCCCTCATCTCCCTTCTCTTCCCCTCTCCATTATTTTCCCTCACCTTACCCTTATCCCCATTCCTCCCCTTACCCCTCCCTACCCTTTCATTCTCTCCCTTCCACCACCTTCCCCTCATCTCCCTTACCTCCCCTCCCCTCCACTTCCTCTCCCCTTCCCTCCACTTCCTCTCCCCTTCCCATCATCTCCCTTCCCTTAGTCTCCATTTCATCCCCTTCCCCTCTTCTTCCTTCCATTCGCTGTCTCCCTCCCCCTTCTATTCTCTCCCATTCCCCTCATCTCCCTTCTCTTACCTTCCCCTCTCCATTCTTTTCCCTCACCTTACCCTTATCCCCATTCCTCCCCTTACCCATCCCTACCCTTTCATTCTCTACCTTCCATCACCTTCCCCTCATCTCCCTTACCTCCCCTCCCCTCCACTTCCTCTCCCCTTCCCATCATCTCCCTTCCATCCCCTTCCCTTAGTCTCCATGTCATCCCCTTCCCCTCTTCTTCCTTCCATTCGCTGTCTCCCTCCCCCTTCTATTCTCCCTCCTTCCCCTCATCGCCCTTCTCTTACCTTCCCCTCTCCATTCTTTTCCCTCACCTTACCCTTATCCCCATTCCTCTCCTCACCCCTCCCTACCCTTTCATTCTCTCCCTTCCACCACCTTCCCCTCATCTCCCTTACCTCCTCTCCAATTCCTCTTTCCCTCCCCTTCCCATAATCTACCTTCCCTTCCTTCCCTTACCCTCTTCTACCTTCCAGTCACCGTTTCTACCTCCCCTTCTATTTTCTCCCCCTTCCCCTCATTTCCTTTCTCTTCCCTCCTGTTGGAAACGGGACCCCCGGCTGGCCAGGGCTTTCGCCAAAGTCAGTCAGAGATCCCCATTCCCAAGTCAGGGCAAGGGAGTCACACAACAAGATAACCCCTGCTCACCCTCTAGGTAACGTGGCGCGAGCAGCAAGGCTAAACTTGGAGGCGATGTAAGTTAAGTATTTGCGCACGCACCCCAGCAACAACTCCCAAGGCCCACCACAAAGGAAACTCCACACAAGGTTATACGAAAATAGCCTTTGTATTATAATAAATATTCAATTCAATTCAAAAACTTTATTCGGAAACATGTAAATCATGTCCATAAAAGTACATACATACAATACATGTTAAAAGAAAATACACTTTGACAATCGCAATCAGCTACAAATACAGTAAGATACATGTAACAATCAAATGACACACTTAAAAATTTTCCAATAAATAAAATGGAATAAGAAATTTGATAAATATTTTTAAAAAATCATGCTTTTCCTATAGCTGATGGCCCTAAGTAAAAAACTAGCCGTGTAAAAACAGATGTCAGGGTGATGCAAGTTAAAAAGTAATTTCATTGCCGCTTTAACAGTTCTTGCTCCAAATTTAATAAATAAAGGTTTTAAAAAGAATTTACGACATTCGCTATACAGGTTACATATAAGTAGAAAGTGCTCTGTGCTTTGTTCCGAAATATTGTCGCACCGACATGGACCTGTAGGGCGCATCTTAATCTCAGGGAATGCAACCAGTAGGTGGACCGTACCCATCCTCATCCTGGTGAGAACAAACCGGTGTTGCCCTTTAGTCACCTGGATGAGGTAAGGGTGTAGGCCCACAAATTCGTTCAAATGGTTATAACGTATACAAGTGGAAAGTTTAAGATCATCCGTAGCTCGTCTTTCTGCACAATGATTTAAGAAAATTGATTTCAGACTCTCCTTAGAGAGATCCGAGGCAGAACAGTGATCTAGTGTAACGTTAAGCCCAAATACACTAGAGAAAGAATCAATTGTGTATTTAATCCATGGGATTTTAAGAAAATAGTCTAGGCGTAAACAATCCTCAATGATGGCCCTATTAAATGAGGTTTCGTCTTTCATCCAGACTGAACGCCACAACATCAAAGGTCTCAACAATAATAGATCGTTTATATGGTGTAGTCCTAGTTCTTTATGGACCAAACTATTAGCAGTAGAGGTCGGGAGACACAGCAATTTTTTCAGAAACATATTCTCTTCTACCTGAAGGGATTCTACCCTAGATACCCCCCATACCCCTGCTCCGTAGAGGGCAGCCGAGAGACACCTAGCTTCAAAAATCTTAAGCATTTCTTTAGGCCTTCTACTACCTAATTTGCTTGCAAATGCAAATATTCCATTGGCACTCCTGATCATTTTGTCGCGCACCACCTTGTGCTCGACATCCCAGTGGCCATTTTTGGAAAAGTTAACTCCCAGGTAGCAGAAGTTTTCCACAGACTGCACCACTTGGCCGTCAATGAGATACCTATAGGGCTTTTTAATTTTTACCTTACTAGCTCCGCACTCCATCACAAATGTCTTGCTTTTATTAATGACCAACTTTCTTTTCTCAATAAAGGCCACAAATTTATCTATCAAAAGCTGTAGACCCCGGGGAGTCCTAGAGAGCAACACAGCGTCGTCCGCATAGAGTAACACGGGGATGGTACTTGTGTTTACTCTAGGTGCGTCAGCTGGTGCCCTCTGTAAGATCGAGTCTATTTCATTAATAAACAGAGTGAAGAGCAAGGGTGCCAATACACACCCTTGTCTGATACCTCTCCTGACCTTGAATTTATCTGTGCATTCGCCCGAAGGCCCGTACCGGACACTCGAGCTAAGCCTCTCGTATAAACGGGCCAGAAAATATATAATTTCCCTGGGTGCTCCCATTTCTAGCAAGGTAGTCCATAGTATGGCGTGATCCACCAGGTCAAAAGCGCTGCTCAGATCAGCGAAACAGAGGTAAAGTGAACCATTTTTTGCACGGGTGTATTTCCCAATCAGTAGCTCCAGATTTAAGCATTGTTCAATGCAACCTCTCCCTTTCCTGAACCCATATTGGCAGTCTGTCATTATTTGATTAGACTCTGCCCATTCTTCCAATCGGACGAGGAGTACACGGCTCATGATCTTGACCGACGAATCCAACAACGAGATTGGCCGGTAGTTTTTGGCGTTTCCTCGGTCCCCTTTCTTATGAATTGGAACTATTATAGATTCGGACCAGGTACACGGAATAGTATAGCGAACAGCAGCGTTAAAAACTTTGGCTAGTACTGGCCCCCAAGTCTCGGGCGCAAATTTGTATACATCAACTGGGACACCGTCGGGTCCCTGGGCCTTACCGCCCTTACTAGCCCTGATACTACTTAGGACCTCCTGTAAGGTGATATCTAAATTAAGTACTGGCCAAGAGCAACTTATCGGCAACGTTACCGTATCAGGATTAAAAATGGCAGAAAAATGCTGTACCCATGATTCCTTACCCACGTTTGAGGTTAACATGGGAAGTTTATCATCTCTTAAAAAAGGGCTATTTACTGCTGCCCAAAAAAGCGTACAATTATTCGATACAGCCGCTAGATCAAATCGCTCCCAAGCTTCCTCACGTAATTCAACTTTCCTTTGCCTAAGAGCTAAATTATAGTCAGATCTAAGCTTAACTACAACTGTTTTATCTCTAGGTTTGATGGATAATGCTTTTTTTAATGTCTTCAATGCCACAGTGCATGCATTGTCAAACCATCCCCTAGCTTTGTAGTTGAAATTTCCAGCAGACCTAGTAAACTTACTACTAATAAAAACATTGATTTTTGTAAAGTGGGAAATACAGGCCTTCATATTTGGTTTCTCGTCAATAATAGATGTAATATCATTTAAACAGCAGGAGATAATGCAATTTGAAGTTACTTCAGCCTTATCCCCTGCCCACCTTATTCTAAATCCATTCGGCCTATGTACTTCAATGTTTAAAATAGGACTACTATCTGGAATTATACAAGCTTCCCAAAACCTAGTTTCAATAACAAGACAGTTGTGGTCACTAACCATGTGGTCTACAACCTTGACATCAGAACTAAAATCAGCTAATTCGGAAGACATGCAAATAAAATCAATCACAGTGTTCGCCCCTCGCCCCACAAAGGTTGGCAAACTATCACCCTTCCCGTCCTGCTCAATCTCTAAAATCTCCAAGTCATAGGCGAGTAGGAAGGAGTTCAAAGTTTCTCCATATGTATTGTGTTGGAAGTGCATAGCTGGCTCTCCAACACGATTCAAAGTACCACACAACCTTTGATTAGAGAGAGGGCAAACAGAAATATTAAAATCTCCAACATATATGTATTCAAAAACTGTATTGGAGGCTTTCATCAATTGTTTGATTGCGACATCTAGTTCTAAAATAACCATATATCTACTGGCATCAAAAACATTATTGTACATATTAATCAACAGAATGTTTTTGCCTGCCTCATCCGCTAACCATAGCAGTTGGGAATTATTGCCCACAGTAATATGTTCCTTCACCCTGATTCGCATTTTCACAGAAATCAGAGTTAGCAAACCACCTTTGGCCCTCCCTGAGGTAGTTGCCACTGCTGGTAACTCATAGGCTACAAAACCATCAAGGCCCTTAAAATTTAAACACCAGGTCTCTTGCAAACATAAGATATCAAATGTTCTAATTAGTTCTAGCCACCCTAGTACATTTAATTTAGAAACTAGTCCTGCTATATTCCAACTGGCAATAAGGCAAGTTGTTGACGCCCCCACTAGGGTATTGCAGGATGTACCCACAGACTTAGGCAGTGTACTACCAGTTGTAATTGAGGGCTGATGTAAATCTACTCCTGCAACCACTGCGACAGACTCATGTCTGACCTCTTGTCAATCGCAGTTGTTAAGACCAGACAGGGCATCAAATCTATTGTGCAATAGCAGACTTGGTACTAGGGGGGATGCCCAGCGGTTATGCATATTCAGGTTGTTAATCAAGTTGTTATCCCATCCTAATGCTGGCGTTTTTGGTAGGGTTACGTTTTGCTGTTCCCCATGGAAAAATTTTAGTGTTAGGGGAACCACCGTACCTCTTCTACGCTGAGGTGGAAAAATATGTGTTAAAACATTAGGAAGTATATTGGGATGTGCAAATGTAATCGCCACGCAATCCCCTTTAAATCTTTTGGGGCGATTCCCTATCCAGGGAATACGTTTAACTGCTTTGATATCATGCGCCAGTTGCTGTAACCCACCAGGCGCTAACCTCATATTACCAGAGAGCCAGTGAAGGGCCTTACTACTCAGAGAGCTGGCTGACTCGATAATACCGTCATCCAACTGGGGTACATTAGCTAACACTAATACAACAGGTGAAGCTTCCTCAATAAATTGCAGAGGGTCTGTACCGTGGACTTGTGCTTGTGGAATATTAACTATCAACGGGCACCCTTCTACTGTTGTAATATTATGATTAACTTTGGGGGCCGACGTATGGGCTGGATCAGTCAACACACCAGGTATCCCTTCTCCGGCATGATTAACCCCTTCTATAATATTTCTTGTTGATAATGAAGTATTGAAACTACCTATTTCCTCCGTCAGCTTAGTTTGCATACCTCCAAGTCTTTTTACTTCCGCCTGGAGTTTATCTATTTTAGAGATCAGAGGTTCTACAATTTCGATAAGTTTACCCTCTACAACCTCAAGCAGTTTAGCAAACATTTCATCCTCTCCTTTGTTTCTTGCAGTCCCGTCCCCTACTGCCTTTAGGGGAGCTCTCGAGGAACCTGGAGATAATGTTCTTTTCCTTTTCACTCTTGGTCTTTGACCACCCTGTTTCCGCTGATTCTTCACACAGGCACGCACAGGTCGGGGTGTGTGCTCTATCAGAGGTAAATCGTCCTCCACAGGACCAGTAACAGTGTCTGGATCTGAATCAATAACATTATCAAAGTCTACATCCAAAATAACAGGGGATACTAACGTGATCAGTGGCTGACTGTCAGACTCAATCATAGGTGAATCATTAGTTGAGACCCTTGTTTCCACCATCACAAAAGGGCTATCCTCTGCTGACATAGGTAAGGTAGGGCTTAACCTGCGCAAATCTGGTGACTGGCTTAGCCCAAGTGATTCCCTCCTTTGTTCGTTTATTTTCTTTACAGTTTGCACAACATAGTTATCCATGGTATTAGCGGGCACAACAGCAGGTTTCTTTTTAGTCGCCATATATGTAACACGGTAAACAACGGAGCAACTAAATCTTACTTGTGGACGCGTCTCTGGTGAAACAGGGGGTCAGGCCCTGCCCCTGCCTCTTCCTGCCGATGAGGGCCGTAGAGGGCCCGCCCTTTGCCCGGGCTTAGCCCCGGGCGTCCCGCTCGCGTCCCGCGACGCGGGGGTGCTCCTCCTTTTGAGCGTCTCAGTTGGCGCTCACAGGGCGCTACCGCGTCACACAGACGCGCCGCCGCGTTGCCTGCCGGGACCTGGAGTCTCCCGGAGCGGCGGCGCGGAGTCCGGTGTCCCCTGACTCTGGGCGGTGGCGGCGTTGCAGGCGAAGGCTTCCGCGTCCTATGCGGCCGTCAGAGAGGTGAGTGTGACTCTCGGCGGTGTCGGCAGATTTTTACTTCGTTTCCCCCGCTCTGCCGGGGTGCTCCTCCTTTTGAGCGTCTCAGTTGGCGCTCACAGGGCGCTACCGCGTCACACAGACGCGCCGCCGCGTTGCCTGCTGGGACCTGGAGTCTCCCGGAGCGGCGGCGCGGAGTCCGGTGTCCCCTGACTCTGGGCGGTGGCGGCGTTGCAGGCGAAGGCTTCCGCGTCCTATGCGGCCGTCAGAGAGGTGAGTGTGACTCTCGGCGGTGTCGGCAGATTTTTGCTTCGTTTCTTCGTTATAATAAATATACATTAGATAAAACACACATATTGTTACACTGTGCCAACAGGCACGGGCGGAATTTACAAGGGATAATGTACAGGACAGGGCCACCTGGACCACTGTCAGGGGTATGCACTTTTAGAACTTAGCACTTGTAGAAAGAATACTTTAGAATGTAAAATCACTGTAGCACACAATATAAAAAATAGAGCACACAACCAGTAATCACTGGTAACCAGGACCTCACTAGCACCACCTGCACTAGGAGACAAACAACCACATAAGTATCACAATACCTGTAGGGGTGTAAGAACATAACACATGATGCAATGCATAACATTCATTCAGAGGTGTAAGGAAGGAAAACACATGATGCATCCACAATACATTCAGAGGTGTAAGAAATGAACAATTGCGCCAAACTCACATAAGTCACCACCTGTGACTGTCCCTAGGCCAACTGGCCTCTCTAGGGCTAGGACGCCCTGTGTCCCAAAGTCAGGGGGCCTAAACGTGGCAGTTGCCCACAAAGTGCTGGGCAACTGGTGCAGGGAAAGTTAGGGCAACGTTGGAGCCTCGTGGGCTCAAGAACCACCACTGCGGCACTGCTGAGCCTCTCTGGGCTCTAGAACAAATGTGGACAAGGAGCCTCTCTGGGCTCTAGGCAAGAACTGGCCCTCCGGAGCCTCTCTCAGGCTCTCCAACAGGAATGGGCACTCGAGCCTCTCTGGGCTCGCAAAGAAACTGGCACCCTCAGAGCCTCTCTCAGGCTCTCAAACACGGGTGTCGCCTCACTGGGCAGGGTGGCCCCTCACGGGGGACCCAAGAACACTGGAAGAGCCTCTCGGGACTCGCAGAACAAGTACTGGCCCGTTGGAGTCTCTCCTCGGGGGACTCTGCAACAAAGGGGGGGGGCTGGGAGCCTCGCAGGCTCACGAACGGAATGGCCCCTCAGAGCCTCGGGGCTCTTAAATCGATATCCGCCCCGTGAGCCTCTAGGCTCACGAACAAAGAACTGGCCTCGGTGAAGTCCCTCACGGGGGACTCGGGACAAAGGTGAATGCCCCCGGAGCCTCTTGGCTCCCACAAAGAAATGCTGCGCCCGTTGGAGCGGCCCTCTCCCAACAGGGCCGCTCAAAGAATCAAAAAGGACCCGCCCCCGCACTCACCGGGACTTCACTGGTGCTGCGGGAGGCGGGATACACGGCCGGCTTCTCCTCTCCGGGCAGCGCGGGGCTCCTCGTCCCTCGGGGAGCCTCGAACACGGCCGGCTGCATCTCTGCTTTGCTGCTCGGCTGCGGGGGCGGGACTTCCGGGTCACCCTCCCGCGGCTCGCTTCAGGCAGGCGGGGTCCCATTATCCGAGGAGTGGGCTCCCTCGTGATCAATTAAAATCCCAGGATGGGGCAATGCCGGGTGGGCACCGGCCTCCAAAAGGGCAATAATCCGAGGTGGGCACTCGGAAATCAAATAGCGAGCACCGCAGTACTCAGCACACGCCGGGTGGGCACCGGCTCGGTCACAAAGTGCTAGCAGCGCTAATCAACGAAGGAAAGGCGCTCCCAAGCGCCACAGGAGAAAGTAAAGCGCTCACAGCGCTTTGGGCAAAATGAAGCGCTCTCAAGCGCTAGGCAAGGGGTTTCAGCACTCCCCAGCGCTGAAGGGCAGAGAGCAGCGCTCTCAGTGCTGTAGGCACAGCACAAGCTCCAGCAGGGGCTGGAGGCAGGTAGGGGGGCAAGGCTGGGCCCAGAGCCAGCACACTGGGTCTCCAGGCAGGGAGACAGTCCAAGCGGCGGTCCTCCTGGCCCCAGCAACAGCCCCATCTGGCAGGATCCTGGAAGAGAACAACTTCTGTGGGGACACAGCCCCATTTTTATACACCACATTCCTTTGTCTCAGGGTGCAGGGTGGGGGCAGAACCAGTCGCAGCTGGTCTGTGAGCACTGTTGATGGGCTCAACCACCCATTTCATTCACTGGCAGGGCTAGGGTTGTTAGACACACCACAGGGGGGCGGAGCCAGCCTTGTGTGGGGAAAAACCCAGCCCATTCAGGACACAGGTACACTCCTCCCACACATCACTCATGCTAATCTCACACTCACCACCGGGCAAACCCATCCAGACTTTCTGGAGCCTGGCATGCCAGCCAGCTCCAGCCAATCACGCTCCAGCACCCTTACTGCACACACATATCAATGTCTGGAAGTGGTACTTCCCTTCTAGACACATACATGCCGCATACACCATCTCGCAGCATTCACTCTCACGAGTTCACACATACTGAACTCGAGCCTGCACTCCCCACGCATCAAGAACACACACATTCCCCATGCATTCCTATGGGAGGGCAGGCCTACCTGACTCCACGCACTCAGAGTGCGCACGCACTTTCCACTGGGACACAGGGAAAAAGTGCGCAGAGACCCAAAAATCACTAACACAGGGTCACAAATAGAAGCAAAAAGTTTAGGGGTGAACCTGCCCTAAGAGCCAAGTCCAACACAACCCCCTTCCAGCCAAAACGCAGGGTAGAACAATCACCACCGTGATGGACTTCCCTGCTTGGGGCGATAGAACACGGACGCGGGCCCGCAACTGCAGGGACACCCTCCTGTTCTACGCCACGGTGAACCCCTAGGGTTCCTTCTGAAGCTACTGTAAGGACTAACTGGGCTACCCCACTGGTACTCCCCAGCTGCCCTCGGCCAGGACCAGGCCCTAGGCCACCCAGGTGCCACTGGATCCTGCCTACTCACAAAGTGGGGGGTAGTAACCCCAGGCACATAATAGCCACTCTCCACCCTTCCTGTCTGCGAGATAGGGCTAGACTGCCACTGGTTCTCCAGCCTAGGGTCTACAACCTCAGGTGGACCAGGAGTCTCAGGGAAGGCTCTCCTCCCCCTACTTCTTCTTCTAGGGTTCCTCCTCCCCCTGCGAGGGGGACACCTAGAACGCCATTCCAACCCAGGGTTTAACCCCTCAGGTTGCACCGGGGCCAGAGGTGGGCTCTGCACCCCCTTCCAGAGGTCTGCCCTCTCCCAACTGGAGAAGTTGCTCTGGAAGAAGAACCGGTCAGGACACTGGTTACAGTCGTCCTACCCTTCAGGTCAGGCTGACCCTGAACCTGGCCTCCCAACCTCCGGTCTAAAACCTTTGGTGGAACAATTGCCTGGCACTCCAGGACTTCTGGGGATTCACACACCATCCCCCTGAGGCTGACACATGACCCATATGTCGTGTGACTGTCTGTCTGGCGCAGATCTCCCGTCCCCTATCCACCTGACAGGGCGTGAAGATCCCCCAGAACAGAAGTGGCACCACCCGGGTCCCCCCAAGAAGATCTAGCCCAACTGGCTAGTCCCTGGTCCACTGGTGCATCCACTGGGAAACTCATCCCCCAATCACTCCTCACGCTGGACTCCTGTACCCTCCCTACCGGAGCGATACTGCCAGACTCTAGAACCACAGGAGCTCTGTTTACAGACGCTCCAGGTCCTCTACTCACTGGGAGATCTTCCTCAAATGGACTAACAGGACAGCCTAGGTCCCCAAACTGGTGTTCCCTACAGAAACCATCCAAGTCCTGAGGCAGGGCTTCGGGCGTCTGAGGAACCTCGTTCTCCCCCTCACTCCTGCTCCACTGAGCCAGGCAGTGAGCCCCTACACCCTCCTCGCTATCCTGGGACCTAGCTTGGCTACACTGAGCCTCTTCCACCACGCTGGGCCGGAAGATACCTGAACCACTACTTTTGGAGTCACTCACCAATGACTCTAGAGAACCTCTGGTCCTTTCCCAGCGGTCTGCTTCATCTGCAAGCTCACATGCGCTAGACAATCCACACCCCAACAAGTGTGTGCGCAACCCTGGTGAACAACAACTGAGCAGGTACTCTTTGACAATCAGACCAAACAATACGTCAAAATCATCTTTCGTGTGAACTTGCACCCAAGCCCACAGTGTATCACAACATTCATCCTCAAATTCCTCCCAAGACTGGTGAGACAGTTTCCTACTGTCCCTGAACTTTACCCTTAACTCCTCCTCTGGGGAAACAGGTACCAGACTGGGGGAACTGTAGGGGGAACTCCCTACAGTGAAATTAAAATAGCTGCCACCACTGGACTCAGCCCTCCCTGGGGAGTCCAGAAAATCATGACCGCGGTCAGGGGATAACCTACCCTCTAGGGCTATCTTCTCCCTGGCCAAGGTCCTCTCAGCCTCTGCAATCCGCTCATTCACACCCAGCTGCGCCATCTCTCTGGCATACCCTAACCTGAGCTTCTCCATGGCCAGCTGGTGCTCCCTCTCTTCTCTCCTATCCACCCACTCCTCTGGGGACAGGGAAAGGGATGGGGTGCTGCATCGGACACTGGACCCAGCAAGGGACTCCCTATCTATGGGATACTCGCTCTCTGCTGGCGCCCAGTCACTGTCAAACTCACTCTCCACTTCAGACTCTTCGGGGCTCCCCTCAGACCCACCACCCTCATGGTGTGCGGCCCGGGCCCTCTCCCTCTCACTGTGCTCACGCTCCCAGTCATCCTTCTGCCATAGGATCATGTTATCCCTAAGCTTGGACTGGGTGTCTGACTAACTCACTGGGATGTCTCTCTCCTCACAAAACCGTACCAACTCATTCACACTGTACTTAAACAGGCCACAGAGGTTAAAAGGAGATTCCATCTTGACAGGATGCTCACAGACACGTGCAACACAAGGGACCTAGCAATCTGAAGTAAGAGTACACAATTCCAAGATTTCAACAATCTCCTTATCAAAGAGAACTCATACTCATGCGTCCAGGAAAACACACCATTCATCCACACACACCCTCCCCTCGGATCGGTAAGGCAGTTTCTACCACCCCTGACTTCTCAACCTGACCATAAGCGACACAGGTACCAAACTCTGGAAGCAGGGCGGGGGACAAATGTACTGAACACAATTATCACATGACACTCTTCAGGAGAAGCAATAATGGAACTTCACCAAAAACAATAATCCCCAAAATGTGGTTATCTAAACATGTAGAGCTTTGACTTGCGGCCAGCTGCTACTGTGGTACAACGCAAACACAAATCCTTATCCCACTCGCTGCCGCCAATGTTGGAAACGGGACCGACGGCTGGCCAGGGCTTTCGCCAAAGTCAGTCAGAGATCCCCATTCCCAAGTCAGGGCAAGGGAGTCACACAAAAAGATAACCCCTGCTCACCCTCTAGGTAACGTGGCGCGAGCAGCAAGGCTAAACATGGAGGCGATGTAAGTTAAGTATTTGCGCACGCACCCCAGCAACAACTCCCAAGGCCCACCACAAAGGAAACTCCACACAAGGTTATACGAAAATAGCCTTTGTATTATAATAAATATACATTAGATAAAACACACATATTGTTACACTGTGCCAACAGGCACGGGCGGAATTTACAAGGGATAATGTACAGGACAGGGCCACCTGGACCACTGTCAGGGGTATGCACTTTTAGAACTTAGCACTTGTAGAAAGAATACTTTAGAATGTAAAATCACTGTAGCACACAATATAAAAAATAGAGCACACAACCAGTAATCACTGGTAACCAGGACCTCACTAGCACCACCTGCACTAGGAGACAAACAACCACATAAGTATCACAATACCTGTAGGGGTGTAAGAACATAACACATGATGCAATGCATAACATTCATTCAGAGGTGTAAGGAAGGAAAAAGCATGATGCATCCACAATACATTCAGAGGTGTAGGAAATGAACAATTGCGCCAAACTCACATAAGTCACCACCTGTGACTGTCCCTAGGCCAACTGGCCTCTCTAGGGCTAGGACGCCCTGTGTCCCAAAGTCAGGGGGCCTAAACGTGGCAGTTGCCCACAAAGTGCTGGGCAACTGGTGCAGGGAAAGTTAGGGCAACGTTGGAGCCTCGTGGGCTCAAGAACCACCACTGTGGCACTGCTGAGCCTCTCTGGGCTCTAGAACAAATGTGGACAAGGAGCCTCTCTGGGCTCTAGGCAAGAACTGGCCCTCCGGAGCCTCTCTCAGGCTCTCAACAGGAATGGGCACTCAAGCCTCTCTGGGCTCGCAAAGCAACTGGCACCCTCAGAGCCTCTCTCAGGCTCTCAAACACGGGTGTCGCCTCACTGGGCAGGGGGGCCCCTCATGGGGGACCCAAGAACACTGGAAGAGCCTCTCGGGACTCGCAGAACAAGTACTGGCCCGTTGGAGTCTCTCCTCGGGGGACTCTGCAACAAAGGGGGGGGCTGGGAGCCTCGCAGGCTCACGAACGGAATGGCCCCTCAGAGCCTCGGGGCTCTTAAATCGATATCCGCCCCTTGAGCCTCTAGGCTCACGAACAAAGAACTGGCCTCGGTGAAGTCCCTCACGGGGGACTCGGGACAAAGGTGAATGCCCCCGGAGCCTCTTGGCTCCCACAAAGAAATGCTGCGCCCGTTGGAGCGGCCCTCTCCCAACGGGGCCGCTCAAAGAATCAAAAAGGACCCGCCCCGCACTCACCGGGACTTCACTGGTGCAGCGGGAGGCGGGATACACGGCCGGCTTCTCCTCTCCGGGCTGCGCGGGGCTCCTCGTCCCTCGGGGAGCCTCGAACACGGCCGGCTGCGTCTCTGCTTTGCTGCTCGGCTGCAGGGGCGGGACTTCCGGGTCACCCTCCCTCGGGCCGCGCAGCGATTGGCTGGGCAACCGATCACTTCCGGGTCGCCGCGGGCAGTGCGGCGGCTCGCTTCAGGCAGGCTGGCGGGGTCCCATTATCCGAGGAGTGGGCTCCCTCGTGATCAATTAGAATCCCAGGACGGGGCAATGCCGGGTGGGCACCGGCCTCCAAAAGGGCAATAATCCAAGGTGGGCACTCGGAAATCAAATAGCGAGCACCGCAGTACTCAGCACACGCCGGGTGGGCACCGGCTCGGTCACAAAGTGCTAGCAGCGCTAATCAACGAAGGAAAGGCGCTCCCAAGCGCCACAGGACAAAGTAAAGCGCTCACAGCGCTATGGGCAAAATGAAGTGCTCTCAAGCGCTAGGCAAGGGGTTTCAGCGCTCCCCAGCGCTGAAGGGCAGAGAGCAGCGCTCTCAGTGCTGTAGGCACAGCACAAGCTCCAGCAGGGGCTGGAGGCAGGCAGGGGGGAAAGGCTGGGCCCAGAGCCAGCACACTGGGTCTCCAGGCAGGGAGACAGTCCAAGTGGCGGTCCTCCTGGCCCCAGCAACAGCAACAGCCCCCTCTGGCAGGATCCTACAAGAGAACAACTTCTGTGGGGACACAGCCCCATTTTTATACACCACATTCCTTTGTCTCAGGGTGCAGGGTGGGGGCAGAACCAGTCGCAGCTGTTCTGTGAGCACTGTTGATGGGCTCAACCACCCATTTCATTCACTGGCAGGGCTAGGGTCGTTAGACACACCACAGGGGGGCGGAGCCAGCCTTGTGTGGGGAAAAACCCAGCCCATTCAGGACACAGGTACACTCCTCCCACACATCACTCATGCTAATCTCACACTCACCACCGGGCAAACCCATCCAGACTTCCTGGAGCCTGGCATGCCAGCCAGCTCCAGCCAATCACGCTCCAGCACCCTTACTGCACACACATATCAATGTCTGGAAGTGGTACTTCCCTTCTAGACACATACATGCCGCATACACCATCTCGCAGCATTCACTCTCACGAGTTCACACATACTAAACTCGAGCCTGCACTCCCCACGCATCAGGAACACACACATTCCCCATGCATTCCTATGGGAGGGCAGGCCTACCTGACTCCACGCACTCTAGAGTGCGCACGCACTTTCCACTGGGACACAGGGAAAAAGTGCGCAGAGACCCAAAAATCACTAACACAGGGTCACAAATAGAAGCAAAAAGTTTAGGGGTGAACCTGCCCTAAGGGCCAAGTCCAACACCTCCCCCTTTCTATTCTTTTCCCTCACCTAACCCGTATCCCCCACTCACCTCTCCCTACCCTTTCCTTCTCTCCCTTCCACTCATCTCCCTTACCTCCCCTCTCCATCTCCCCTCTCTCTTCTTGTCTCCCTTTCGCCCTCCCTTCCTCTTCCCCTTTTCTCTCCTTCCACACTCCCTTCCCTCCTATCACCTCTATTTCCCCCTTCCTCTCTTCCCTCCCCCTCTGTTGCTCCCGTTCCATTCTCCCTTCCTCTCTTTGCTCCCTTCTCTCACTTTCCCTCATCTCTCCCTTTCCTCCTTTCTTCCTTCTCACTTGCCTCCCCATCTTCCATCTCTTTCTGTTCTCTTCCCTCTCCATCACCTCTTCTCTCCCTTCCCCAGCTCCCTCCAACTCTTCTTCCCTCGCCCTTTTCTCTCCTGCCTCTCTACCTTCCTTCCCTCCTTCCCCTCTCTACTTTCTTTCTCTCCCGTCCCCTCACCTACTTTCCCTTATCTTCCTCTCTACCTTCCATTGCTTTTACCTTTTCCCCATTGTCTTTCCCTCCCCTTCCTCTGTTCATTTTCTCTCCTTCCTCTCTACCTTCCTTCCCTTCTTCTCCTCTCCCCCTCCTGTCCCTTCCCCTCACCTTCTTGCCCTTATCTTCCCCACTACCTTCCCTCCTCTTCCCCACATTTCCCTTGTGTCCCTTTCTCCTGGTCTCTACTCCCCTCATCTCCCTCCCCTCCCCTTTCTTTATCCCTTCCCTCCCCTTCCTCTATCCCTCCCCTCCCCTTTACCTTCTCTCCTATTCCTCTTTTACCCTTTCCCCCATCGCCTTTCCCTCCCCTTCCTCTGTTCCTTTTCTCCATCTCCCCTCTCCCTTCCCTCCCCTACTTCCTCTTCACTCCCTTCTGCACCCTTTCCCCTTCCAGTTTCCCTCTCCCTCTCACTTTACACCCCTTGCCCATCCCCTTCCCGTCCCCTTCGCTTCTCCTCTTTCCCACCACTTCCCCTTATCTCATTCTCTTCCCTACATCTCCCTTCACCCCCTTCCTCTATCTTTTCCTTCCTCTATTCCGCCCCTTTCCCGCTTTCCCTCCTTTCTCCCTCTCCCTCTCTCCCCCCATTATTCCCCTTATCTCCCTTTCTTTCCGCTATCCCTTCTGTTCCCTCCCCTTGCACTGTTCCTTCCCATCTGCCACCTCCATTCGATTGGTCTCCCTTTCCTCACCCTACCTTGGACACCATTTGCCTTCCCTTCTGCCCTCTCCTCCCTCGACTTCCCCTCATATCCCTTCTCTCCCCTTCCCCTCTCCAATCGTTTCCCTCACCTTACCCCCCTTTCCTCCCCTCACCTCTCCCAACCCTTCCTCTGGTCTCCCGTCCCTACTCTCATCTTCCCTTCCCCTCTTTTCCCCTTTCCTTCTCTCCCTTTCACCCTTCCCCCTCTTCCATCCCCTTCCCCTCATCTCCCTTCCCTTCTCATCTCCCCTACCTCTCCTTGCCACTCTCCCTTCCTTTTCCATTTTTCTCTTTTCTCACCTGTTAGAAATGGGATCCCTGGCTGGCCAGGGCTTTCGCCAAAGTCAGTCAGAGACCACCACTCCTAAGTCAGGGCAAGGGAGTTACACACCAAGATAACCCCTGCTCACCCTCTAGGTAACGTGGCGCGAGCAGCAAGGCTAAACTTGGGAGGCGATGTGAGTTAAGTATTTGCGCATGCACCCCAGCAACAACAACCAAAGGCCCACCACAAAGGAAACTCCACACAAGGTTATATAAAAATAGCCTTTGTATTACACCAAAACACATTAGATAAAAACACACACTTTACAATGTGCCAACAGGCACGGGCAGAATTTACAGGGGATATGTACAAGACAGGGCCACCTGGACCACTGCCAGGAATCAGCACTTTTAGAAGTAACACTTTTAGAACAGCACATAGAATGTAAAATCACTGTAGCACAAAATAGAACATAAAGTACACCACCAGTAACTACTGGTAACCAGGACCTCACTAGTACCACCTGCACTAGGAGAAAAACAACCACCTAAGTATTACAATACCTGTAGGGGTGTAAGCACATAACACATGATGCATAACATACATTCAGCGGTGTAAGGAAGGAAAACACATGATGCATCAACTATATATTCAGAGGTGTAAGTACCAGGCACATGACGCATAAAAACACATTCAGAGGTGCAGAAAATGAACAATTGCGCCAAACTCACATAAGTCACTACCTGTGACTGTTCCTAGGCCAACTGGCCTCTCTAGGGCTAGGACGCCCTGTGTCCAATGTCAGGGGGCCTAAACGTGGCAGCTGCCCACGAAGTGCTGGACAGCTGTGTAGATCGTGAGGGCCAATACGTTGGAGCCTCGCAGGCTCAAGAACACTGATTGCCACCTAGAGCCTCTCTGGGCTCGTAAATCGAACTGGCACCCTGAGCCTCTCGGGCTCGCAAAACAAATATGGGCTGTGAGGAGCCTCGGGGCTCTGAACAAAGGAACTGGCCCTCGAGCCTCGCAGGCTCGTGAATATAGATGCCCAAAGTAACGCAGGAGCCCTGCTCGGGTCTCGACACAAAGATATGCCCCCTGAGCCCTGTGGGCTTGAAACAAGCACTGCGGCCGCTGGTGGAGCCTCGGGGTTCAAAAACAACTGGGCCCCATCGTTGGAGCCTCTCTTTAGGCTCAAACAACAAATAGTGCCCCCGGAGCCTTCTCAGGGCTCTAGGAAACAGATTGCCCCCGAGCCTCGCAGGCTCGTATTTACAAATGAGCGCCTCGAGCCTCTCGGGGCTCTCCTAATCAATGGTGCCTCAAGCCTAACAAAGAGAAACTGCCCCCGTCAGTGGAGTCCCCCCCCCCCCTTTGGGGGACTCGAGATTCAAGGAGAATGCCAACAAGAGCCTCTGCGGCTCTAAAACAATATCCTCGCGCTGGAGGGGAGGGGCGGGCACCGGCAATGCGCCCCGACGCCCCCCTCTCCTCCAAGCAGCACCGGAGCCCCACTCACCGGTTTCTGGCGGCTGCTCCTCGGGACTCCAGGCTCCTTCTCTTCCTCTACAGCTGTGGGGCTCTCCCCACACCACGGGGGCCCCGCTGCTGGACAGAAGGCTTCTCTCCCCTGGGAGAGTGCACCGGATCCCGGGGTCTGCTCCCGGTAGCTTCCGGCTAACTCCTTCCTGTCCCGGGCCGGCAGCCAATCAAGACCACGGCCCGGGGAAGGTCACGGGATGTCCTGCAGTCCCGCCCCCGGCCTGCCTGACTTCCGGTGCGGCCGGGCGGCGACGGGGACAACTTCTCAGGGCAATGCCGGATGGGCACCGGCCTTAAAGATAAATAAAGCGCTCCCACAGCGCTAGTGGCAGAGTACAGCGCAAGATCCTTGGCAGGGTGGGCACCTGCCAGGGGACTGTAAAATCGGCAATGAACGGCGCAAATGCTGGGTGGGCACCGGCTGAAAACCAAAAAGCGCTCCCAAGCGCTAGAAGAATTTTTAAAGCGCCTCCTGCGCAAAAGTAGCAAATAAAGCGCTATTAAGCGCTGGGGGCCGAAATCAAGCGCTCCCAAGCGCTAGTGGAAGGTTCAGGCCCCCGAAGTCCAGGCAGAGTCCTTCAGCAAGGTAGGGGGGCAAGGTTGGGCCCAGAGCCAGCTCACTGGGTCTCCAGGCAGGGAGACAATCCAAGAGGCGGTCCTCTGGCCCAGCAACAGCAGCAGCCCCCTCAGGCAGGATCCTGGAAGAGAACAACTTGTAAGGGGACACAGCCCCTTCTTATACTGTAAATCCCTTTGTCTGTAGGTGCAGGGTGGGGACAGAACCAGTCGGAGCTGGTTTGTGAGCACTGTTGATGGGCTCAACCACCCTCTCTATTCACTGGCAGGGCTAGGGTCATCAGTCGCACCACAGGGGGGCGGAGCCAGCATTGTCTGGGGAAAACCCAGCCTCATTCAGCACACAGGTACACTCCTCCCCAGCCATCAGCATGCTAATCTCCCACTCACCACTGGGCAGACCCATCCAGCCTTCCTGGAGCCAGGCTCACCAGCCAGCTCCAGCCAATCACACGCCAGGCATATTTTACACTAATATGCCAGCTCCTAGAAGTGGCATTTGTACACAAGACACAATCATGCCACATATATCATTGCGAAGCATTCACTCTCACGAGTTCGCACATACCAAATTTGAGCATGCACACCTCACGCATCAGGAACTACCAGGGACACAGACATTCCCCATGCATTCCTATGGGAGGGCAGGCCAACCTCACTCCACGCACTCAGAGTGCGCACGCACTTTCCACTGGGACACAGTAAAAGTGCGCAGAACCCAAAAATCACCATCACCAGGTCACCATTGAAAGCAAAAAGTTTAGGGGTGAACCTGCCAGAAGGGCCAAGTCCAACATCACCCCTTCCCTTCTTTCATCTCTTTTTCTTCCCCTTCCCACCTCCCTTCCTCTCTTCTACCCCTTCTCTCACATCCCCTCGTCTCTACATTTTCTCCTCTCTTCCCTCCTACTTACCTCCCCGTCCTCTATCCCTTCTTTTCTCCCATCCCCTTCTGTTCTCTTCCCTCCCCGTCACCCTCTTCTCTCCTTTCCCCAGCTCCCTCCAACTCTTCTTCCCTCGCCCTTTTCTCCTCTTCCTTCCATCCTTCCCCTCTCCCTTCCCTCCCCTCCCTTGCTCCCCTTGCCCTCTCCCTTCCTCTCTTCGCTCTTTTCTCTCATTTTCCCTCATCTCTCCCTTTCCTCCTTTCTTTCCTCTCACTTGACTCCCCGTGTCCCATCTCCTATTGTTCTCTTCTCTCTCATCACTCCCCCTTGCCCTCTTTTCTCTCTTCCCCATCTCCCTCCAACTCTCTCTTCTTTCCTCATCCTTTCCTCCCTTCACCTCTACATTCCTTCCCCTCTCCCCTCCTCTGTCCTTTCCCTTGCCTACCCTTCCCCTCACCTCCTTTCCCTTCTCTTCCCCTCTCCCTTCCCTCTTCTTCCCCTCATTTCCCTTCTGTCCCTTTCCCCTGGTCTTCCCTCCCCTCCTCTACCTTTAATTCCCTTCATCTCCTTTCTCTCCCCGCTATCCCGTCCCTTCAATTCCCCTCTCCCTTCTGACCCCTCTTTCCCCTTCCCGTTCCTCTCCCCATCTCACTTTCCTCCCTTCCCCATCCCCTTCTGATTCCCCCTTGCCCTCTTTTCCCCTTTACTTCTCACCTCCCCCTTATCTCCCTCCCATTACCTTTACTCCCCCTTCCTCTATCCTTTCCTTACCCTACCCTTCCTCTATCCCTCCCTTTCCTCCCCCTTATTCCCCTTTCCTTCCCCTCTACCTTCTATTCCCTCCTTTTCACTTTCTTCACATCTCCCTTCCCCCGTCTCATGCTCCTTCCACTTCCCCTCTTCTCCCTTTGATCCCCTTCCCCTCTCTATTATTCTCCCTCACCAAACCCTTATCCCCCTTTTCTCCCCTCACCTCTTTCCTACCCTTCCCCTGGTCTCCCTTCCCTCATCTACTCCCCTTCTCCTCTCTTACCCTTTCCTTCTCTCCCTTCCACTCCTTCCCCTCATCCCCCTTTCCTCCCCTCCCTCTCAACTCCCTTTCCTTCCCTCCCGTTCTCATCTTCCCTCCCTCTCATTGTCTCCCTTTCATCCTCCCTTCCTCTTTCCCTTGTCTGTCTTTTCCCACTCCCTTACCTCCTTTCACCCTTTTCTTCCCCTTTCCCTCTCCCTTCTTCTCTCCTCTCCTTTCCCTCCCCTCCCTTGCTCCCTTTCCTGTCTCCCTTCCTTTGTTCTCTCCCTTCTCCCACTTTCCCCATGTCTCTTCCTTTCCTCCTTCCCTTCTCCCATCCCCTTTTGTTCTCTTCTCTCCCCATCACCTCTCACTGCCCTTGCCCTCTTCTCTCCCTTTCCCATCTCCCTCCAACTCTTCTTCTATCTCCCTTTTCTCCCCATTCTCTTCCTTCCCTCCTTCCCCTCTCCCCGCCTCTGTACCTTCCCTACCCTTCCTTTCCCCTAACCTCACTTCTCTTCCCCTCTCCCTTCCCTCCTCTTCCTTTTATTTTCCCCTGTCCATTTCCCCTCGTCTCCCCTCCCCCTCACCTCCCTTCCCTCGACTCCCCGTTACCCCTCCTCCTCCCTCTAGCCCTTCTCTCCCATTCCTCAATTCCTCCTTTCCCCTTTACCTCATCTCCTTTCCCTCCTAACTCAATCCCTTCCCTTCCTCCCTCCCCCTCCCCTCCTTTCGCCTTCCCCTTATCTCCCTTCTGCCCCCTCTTTTCCCTTCCCATTCCCTTGCCCCGTTCACTTTCCTCCCCTTCCTCATCGCCTTCCCTTTACATCTCTCCCTTCCCTCCACTTCCCCTGATCTCCCTTCCATTCCCTTGCTCTTCCTTCACTCTCCTTCCTCTATCTTTTCCTTCCCATTCCTCTCTTCCCTCATTTCCCTCTCCCTCCCTTCCCCCTTTATTCCTCTTATCTCCCTTTCCTTCCCCTGTCTTCTGTTCCCTCACCCTCCCTTCCATCATGTCCCTTCCCCTCTTCCTTCCCTTCTCCCTCCCCCTTCCCATGGACTCCCTTCCCTCCCCTTACCCTGGACTCCCTTGTCCTCTTCTTCTCTCCTCTCTCCACGTCCCCTAGTCTCCATTCTCCTCTCCCTTCACTTTCTCTCTTCTTAATGTTCCTTACCTTCACCCCATCTCCCCTTCCCATCTACTCTCCTTCACGTTCTCCTTCCCCTCTTTCCCTCTCCTTTCCCTTCCCTCCTGTTATGTACATTTCCTTTCCTTCCCCCTTCCAATCTCCATATCCCTTCCATTTCCATCTTCTTTCTCTTCCCCCTCTCATTTTCCTTCTCTCCCCTTCCCTTCTCCCTCCCTTTCTTTCATCTCACTTATCTCCCCTTCTTTTTCCTACCTCTCATCTGAATCCCTTCCCCTTCCTCTCTTCTCCCTCTCTCTCCCCTTCCCCTCTCCATTTCCTCCCCTTTCCCATTCCCTTCCCTTTGTCTCCCTTCCCTTCCATCCCCTTCTCCCTTCTGCTTCCTGTCTCTTTCCCATCTCCCTTCTCTTCTTTCCCTTACTTCGCATTTCCTCATTTTCTTTCCCTCCCATCCCCCTCTGGTCCCTCCCCTTCTTCTTTCTTCTCTTCCCCTCATCTCTCTTACCTCCCCTTCCTCCCCCTGATCTCCCTACCCTTCCACTTGTCTCCCTTCCTCTTCCCTCTCCCTTCCTCTTCCCCTCCTTGTCCACTCCTTTGCATCCCCTTTCCTTTCCTCTTTTTTTATCCCTTCCTCTTCTCTCCATTCTCCTTGTCTCTCCCATCCCTACTTCCCTCCATTCCCTTCTATTCCCTCACCTTTTCCCTCTCCCTCTCCCTTCCTGTCCCTACCCCTCCTCCTCTTTCTTCTCTCCCTTTCCTCGCCTTCTCCTAGTCTCTCTTTCTCTTCCATCTCCCTTCCTCTATCTCTTGCCTGCTCCCCTCCTCTTCTATTTTCTTCCCTCCCCAATACCTCTCCCTTCACTTGCCCTCTTCTGACCCTTCCCTTCTCTTTTGACCTCTCCCCTCTCCCTTTTCTCCCCTTCCCCTCTCACTTCCTTTCCTTCCTTCCTCCCTCTCCTCAATCCCTCCCCTTCCCCTCATCTCCCTTACCTCCCCTTCATTTTCTTTCCCTCCCCTTCCACTTGTCTGCCTTCCCTTTGGCTCTCCATTCCTCTTCCCCTTTCTCTCCTTTTCCCATATTCTTCCCTTCTTTTACGTCTCCCATGCCTACCTTTTCTGTCTCCTTTGCCTCCCTTTCCCCACTCCCTTCCATCCACTTTCCCTTCACCTTCTCTTGCTTTCCCTTCCCTTCTCCCTTCCCATTCTCTTCTCTTCATTTCCCTCCGTCTCTCCCTTTTCTCCCCTCCTCTCTTCCCTCTCCCTTACCTCCCCATAATGTATCCCTTTCCTTCTCACATCCCCTTTAGTTCTCTTCCATCTCCATCACCTCTCCCTTCCCTTGACCTCTTCGCTCCCTTTCCTTCCCTTCCTTACTCCCCTCCGTTCTCCCTTCCATACCCTTCCCCTCATCTGTCTTTGCTCCTCTTCCTCATCTCCTTCTTCCCCTTTCCCTTCCCTCCTTTACCCTCACCTCCCGTCTATCCATTTTCCATTGTTTCCCCTCTCTTTCATTTCCCTTCCATCCCCCTTGCTTTTATTCCCTTTCCCCTCCTAGGGAGATGAAGGGGGCGAAGAGGATGGAAGGGTGAGTGAGGGGAATATGGGGAAAGGGAGTGGGGAAGTGGAGGAAAGGGGGAGAAGAGAGGAAGATAGAGGGAAAAGAGGGGCAAGAGAGAGGTGAAAGGAGGGAAGGGAGAGCGGAAGGGGGACAAGGGGAAGGGGAGGGAAGTGATATAAGGGGAGGGAAGGGGATATGGGGAAGTGGGGGGGAAGAGGGCAAAGAGAGGATGTAGAGGGAAAAGAGAGGCAAGGAAATGAGGTGAGGGAGCGTGGAAGGGAAGGGGGCAATTGGAAGAGGAGGAATGGGAGAGAAGGGGAGGGAAGGGAGATGAGGGGAAGAGGAGGGGGAAGGGACATGAGGGTAACAGGAAGTAAGAAAGAGAAGGGAGAGGGGAAGGGAGAAGAAAGGGAGATGGGAATAGGGAGAGGAGAGGAAGGGGATGGAATTGAGATGAGGGAAGGAAAAGAAAGGGAGTGCGAAGAGATGGGGAGGGAAGGGAAGGGAGTGAGAAAGAGATAGAAGAGGGGAAGGGAAGGGCAGGAAAAAGTAGGGGAGACAGGTGGGGAAGGGAAGAGAAAGAACGGGATAGGGAGAGAAGGGAAGGGAGATGAGATAGGGAAGGGGAGGAAAGGAAGAGGGGAGGGGGAAGTGAGAGGAGTTTGATGGAATTGAGATGGCAAGGGCTGGAAAAAGTAGGGGAAAACCGTGGGGAAGAGAAGGGATATGGCAGGGGAGGGGAATCGAAGAGAAAGAAGGGGATAGGGAGGGAAGGGAAGGGAGATGAGGAGATAGGGAAGGGGAAAGGAAGAGGGTAAGGGAGAGGAAATTGATGGAATTGAGATGAGAGAAAGGAAGGGGAAGGGGCCCAGAGGGGAAGGGGAGGTGAGGTAAAGGTGAAGGAAAATTAGAAGAAAGTGAAGGAAGAGGGAGAGGGGAAGTGAAAAGAAGGGAGAGAAGAGTGAGAGGGGAAAGGAGGGAATGGAGATTAGGAGAAGGGAAGGGAAAGGACATGAGGGGAATGGGAAAGGGGGAGAAGAGGAGAAAGAAGGTGGAAGAGAGAGGGGGGAGGGAAGGGAGACAAGGGGAATGGCATGGGGAAGGTACAGAAATGTAAAGGGGACAGAAGGGGGAGTGAAGGGGAGAAGGAAGGGCAGGGAAGGGAGAGGTGAAGAAAGGAGAGAAAAGGGATAAAAGGGGGAGTGAAAAGAGAGGAACGAAGACAGGAGGAGATAGGAAGGTTTGGGAGAGGAGAAGGGAGAGAGGAAGGAGGAGAGGGGAGGGTAGAGGGAAAGAGAGAAACAAGGCGAAGGTATACAAGAGAAAAGAAGGGAGAAGGGAAGGGAAGAGGACATAGAGGAGAAAGGAAGGGAATGAAGATGGCAAGGGAGCGTGGATAGAAAGGAGAGGGAAGAGAAGAGAAATAAGGGGAAGGGAAAGAAGAGGAGGGGTAGGGGAAGAGACGGGAGAGAGAGAAGGGAGACGGTTAGGGAGAAGATGGGAAGGGGAGGGAATTAGATGAAGGGAAGGGTAGGAAAGAGTGGGAAACAAAATGGAAATGTGAGAGGAAGGGGTGAGGAGGGAAGAGAGATGAAGGGAAGGGGAGAGATGAAAGAGGCAAAGGTGGGGGAGGCAGATGAGGAGAAATAGCGGGAAGGGATGAAAGGGGAGGGGAAGGAGAGGTGAAAGGGAGAGAATGGAGAGAGTAAGGGGAGGGGAGCGAGAGGGGGAGGGAAAGGGAAAGGAGAGGAAGGGGACACAAAGTGCAGGGAAGGAAAGGGAGGGAAAGAGCCACGGAGAGGTAAGGGAGAAGAGAAAAGGATTGAATAGGAAGAGAGGAAGGGCAGGGACAGGGAAAGAGGAAGGAGAGAGGAAGAAGTAGGGGAACAGGGGAACAGAAAGGGAGGGGAGAGGAAGGGGAGTGAAAGGAGAGGGGAAGGTTGAGGGAAGGGAGAGAGGGGATTGGGGAGGAAAGGGAGAGTAGAGCGAAGGGTAGACTGTGAATGTGAAGGGAGAGGAGAGAAGAAAAAGGCAGAGGGGAAGGGAAGGGGGAAGGAGGGGAGGCAGGGAGAGAAGAGGAGATAGTATGAGAAACAAGGGGAGACAAGGGAGAAGAGGGTGAGGGAAGGGAGACAAGGGGCGAGAAGAGTGATGAGGGTAAGGGGAGGAAAGGGAGATTAGCGGAAGGGGAGGGATGGGAGGGGAGAGAGGGGAGATACAGGGAATGTGAGGGAGATAAAGGGAAGTAGAGGGAAAGGGAAAAGAAGATGATGGGAGGGAAGATAGAGGTGAAGGGGAGGAAAGAAAACAATGAAAGGGAGAGAAGGGAGAGAGGAGGGAAGGGAGAGGAAGGGCCGATTGGAAGGAAGAGGGGAATGGGAGGGATGGAAATGAAGGGGGAGAGGAGGGAAGGGAGAGGAAGGGGAAGGAAGGGAAATGATAAGCATAGGGAAGGGAGAGGAAAAGTGGAAGGGAAGAAGAGAGGGGAAGGGAAGGAAGGGACATGGAGAGAATGGAGAGGGGAACTGGAGGGAAGGGGAGAAGAGGGGAAGGTAGATGGGAAGAGGCAAGGGAGAGGTGAAGGAGGGAAGGGTGTGCTGAAGGAGAAACTTGGTGAATTGAAGGGAGAGAAGAGGGGAAGGGAGAGCAGAAGAGAAGGGGAGACAAGAGGTAGGGGAGAGAAGGTAGATGAAGGGAGGGAAGGGGGATTAGGGGGAGGGAAAAGGAGAGGAGAAGGGAAGGTTGGAGAGAAAGAAAGGGGAAGGGACAAAAAGGAAAGGGAAAGGACATAAGGGGAATGGGAGAGAAGAGAGAGAAGGGAGCGGAAGGAAAAGGGGAAGGAGAGTAGACACAAGGGGAAGACAATGGGAAAGGGGAGCGAAGGGAAGCAGAAGGCAGGGTGGAGATGGAGGGAAGGGGCCGAGGGAAGGGGGCCAGGGGAAGGGAGTGGAGAGGAGATGAGGGGAAGGGAAGGAAGAGGAGAGGGAATGGATGGGGGAAGGATGGGGAAGGGGAAAGATGGGAGATAAACAGGAGGTAACGGAGAGAAGAAGGGAAGGGAGAAGAGGGGAATGAAGGGGGAGGGAGGGAGAGAAGAGGGGAATGGAGAGAAGAGGGGAAGGGAAAGATGGCAATGAAGAAGAGGGGAATGGAGAGGAAGGGACAAAAAAGGGGAAGGGAGAGAAGAGGGAGCGAGAGGGAAAGGGAGAGAAGAGGGGAAAGGAGAGAAGAGGGGAAGGACAATTGAGGAGAAGGGATGAAGGGAGAGAAGAGGGGAAGGAAGGGAAGAGGGAAAAGGAAGAAGGGGGACAAGAGGGAAGGGGAAGTAGGGAGACAAGAGGGAAAGGGAGAGAAAAGGAGAAGGGGAAAGCGCAAAGGTAGGGAGAAAAGAGGTGACGGAAGGGAGGGGGAGAAGAGGGGGGAGAATGGCAGGGAAAAAAGAGGGGTAGAGGAGGCAAGGTAAAGGGGAGGGGAGGGAAGAGGCAGTGGAAAGGGGACGTAGAGAGAAGAGGATGTGGAAGGGAGAGGAGAATGGGAAGGGAGGGGGAGGGAGATTAAGAATGGAAGGGAGGAGAGAAAAGATAATTAAGTAAGACAAAGGGTATGGGAATGGAAAGGAAGAGGGAAGTGAATGGAATGGGAATGGGAAAGGAAGGGGGTGAGAAGGATGGAGAGATAGAAGAGATAGGGAAGAAATGAATCAATGGAAAGGAAAGGGAGAGGAGACAGGGAAATAAGAGAAGGAAATGGAATGGATAATGGAAAGGAAGGGGAGAAGATAGAACAAATAGGTAGGGAGGGAAGGGAGAAGGGGATGCGAGGGGAACAGCGAAAAATAAAAGGGGAGGGGAAGAAAAGAAAAGGGAAAAGAAAACTGAAAAGACAATGACAAAAGAAAATGGAAAACAAAACAAAAAAGAAAAAGGAAAGAAAAGAAAAGAAAAGAGGATAAGGAAAGTAAGGGACAGGAAACGAAAAATGCAGGTGGTTCTCAATGGATTTGAAGGGAGATGAGACAGAAAGGTGAAGGGCAGCTAAGTTGATGGGGAAGGATAGGAGAGGGAAGAAACTTAAAGCATAGGGAATGGAGTCAAACGGAAGGGCGTTGGAATTTCACGTCAGTTTCAAGTTTGTCTTCAGTTTGGTTTCGAGTTCAGTTTTCAGTTCACTTTTCGTTCGGTTCATTTACTCACCTTGTCCCCTCTGACCCACCCCTGCCCCCTTCTCGTGTGGAGCCTGCTAGGCCCCTGCAGTTTCGCATCTCACTGTCACCGGCTGCAGCCACCAGCAGTGGTCCTCTCCGTCCGGTGTCCTTCGGTGCAATGCTGCAGCTGCCTGGTTACCAGCCTTTTATACCGAGGGCGCGTCACAATGGAGACTTTTCATTGTGTCATCATACATCACCCCTCTATGGGCGATGCCATGTGTTTTAGTTTAAAAGGGGGCGGGCAAGTCACGGGGTTAGTCAAATTTCTTGAGACAATCTGACTATTTGGTCTAAACAATATCCTGGTCTGAACCTGAAAGTAGATCTAATCCTACCCGACTTTCTTCCCCCACAGTGGCCTCTCCTTTAGTCTCTGCTGCGGCGGAGGCCTCCCCTCTGCAGGGAGCCAGGACCTCGTGACATCACATTGGAGAGCCGGTGATGTCACAAGTGTTCCATTCACAAGATTCTGCTTATGTCACTGCTGGGCAGGCACGGACTTTCAATTTAAAATGTAGGGGTTTCCTCAGTCTTTGAGAAAAGATTGAAAATATCATTTATTTTAAGCAATCTTCATTTAGAATAAATTATATTTCCCTCCTATGATTCTGTTTATCCCATATCGTTTGGTATAACGTTTTTGACGTTCGCAGTGCCACATAAAAAGTGCGTCATTTATTCATCTGCAGGACCGAACCCGTAACCCACAAGTTACACATCTCAGCATTGGGCTCTTAGCTCAGTAAATCACGTTAAAGCTTCGGAGCCAGTTACATTTATCAATTCCGTCTCTGACGCTTTGGTGCTGGTTCTGGGGCTATGGAATAACATTTTGGGTGGTGTGAAGAGGCAGCGGTGCCGCCTCTTCGTGTCTACAGAAAGAGGTCTGCACATCATGTGTGCTTGATATGACGTGGAGTGCAGAAATCATTCAATTAAACATATGGCCCAGAAAGTAAAAGCCTTTTACGTGCTGCGATCAGGCATACTAAAGCTAAAAACGGGTGAGTCTCCTTCGAAATCCATTGTACAAGTTAGCTTTTTATGAGGGCTGAAAGAAAAACAACACACATAGGAATTCACTAGGAGACAAAATCAGGCGTGTCCTCCCATAGGCGAGCGCTTAAACACACCAGCACTTCAAGCGAAAAGAGCACTGCTTAATTTGTGAAAACATAAGTGCCAGGGCTCTCGTCAGGGTGGTACTGCCGCTTACACCAGCCACTGTTCAGCCAGTGCTGCCAATGACAGCACCAACACAACTACTAACCATCACACTCCAATCTTACAAGGGTGATAGTTCAGATTCAAGGCTCCTCAAGCAGTAAGAAAAGCTTGGGCGGAAGGCATTAGTCATTTTAATGTGCTTATCTCTAAACAGACATCGCCATCATCTGGCAGGCTGTCATAAGTGCTTATGCAGAGAACTGTAAAAGGCAGGCTCAAATTAAGCACTGTACCTCTCCCCTTCATCCCACCCCTTCCCTGTTCCCTTCTGTTATCACCCCTTGATGCTAAGCACAGGCTCCCAAATGGAATACTGAGCCATCTCCGATTACTCCTTGCTTGGTATAAATATGCACAATGCCCGACTACCTCTGTGGTTACTGCGGTGGTGAACAGCTGCCTATAATAATGATTGAAGCATGTCATCACTAGGTGGTGAGTGAGGGCTTTCTTTAACATCCCAGTGAGGATGTTCTAATGCTCCTGTGATTGGCGCAGTCCTCTCTCATGGACACTCTTCTATGGCTAAAGAGCTTCAGTACAGAATGCAGGGTTAAGCTCAGTTAAAATATTACAGATACTCATGCACACAACACCCATTCGGCTTAATGACCTGTACATTTCTTTTAATGAAAGTACATTATGAAAAACGAATGTGGATTTATTCTGACCCATATGTACTCACAAACATTTTCCCAGGGGCCACAAAGTGGTCTTTCGTGTGACAGAGGGCTGCACTGATACCGGCAGGGTGGCAGTCAGGAGATATGGGTTGTAGGGGAATCTAAGTTCGTACATGTAATGGCTGAATTGCACAATGCGAAACAAGAAAATCTGGGATCAATCCAGGCTTCCCCACCTGACCAAATTGTGTGATCATATGCAAAAAGAAAATTCTGCCCCACTTTGCCTCCATTTCCTTCTCAGGAGTTTATTTAATTTAATAAACTATGATGTCCATTTATAATATTTCACTATTGTCACTGTTTTGTGCAGCCTCTGTGTAGTCTAGATTGCTAAGAGGAAAGTCCGTTTTCGTCAGGGTCGCTGGAAGCATGAGTGTTTCTAAATTCATGTTTGCAAACTATCATTAAAAAATAAAGACATCTCGATGTAATGATATTATTGGAATTACTATGGTGAAAAGGTTCTACATGTTGATGAAATACACGTTATGACGCTGACATTGAGAAATGCCAGGGAGCCAAAACGCGTTTGTCAGCAAGGGTGACACACACTGTATTCACAATAAAATATATATATATATATAGATGATCCAGTTCTGTCTCACCAACATTTTTTTTATTTTTGACGAATCAGTGTATAGGCAGTCACAGGGCACCGCAATGGGCACCTGCTTCACCCCCAGCTATGCAAACTTGTTCATTGGCTGGTGGGAGGAGCAGGTGTCCGGGCATATGGAAAAATGTTATAACAATGTGGTCCTGTGGCTGCGGTACATCGATGATATTTTCCTAATTTGGAAGGGAGATGCAGAGCCAGCTAAGAATTTTGTGGGCAAGTTGAATATCAATACTTGTAACCACAGGTTTACTGAACAAATCAGCAAGACATCTATTGAGTTTTTAGATATCCTGGTGGAGGTTAAAGATGGTACTTTGGTAACTAGCTATTTAGGAAAAATACGTCAGGGAACAGTATTTTGTGTGCCAGAAGTTCCCATCCACGCAATTTGGTAGCCAATATCCCCTATGGGGAACTATTATGTGCTAAACGTAATTGCAGTACCACACGGGCCTATGAGGCTGAGAGAAAGATCATGTGGGCACGCTTTAAAGAAAGAGGCTATAATGAGAAAACCATCAGAGAAGTGAGCAGTAGAGTAGAGAAAGTAAAACGTAATGAACTACTCAAACCCAATAAACAGGAAAATGCTGATGGAACAGTGAGGTTTATAACCACATTTTCGGGCCAGGTCCAGGAAATCAGAAGAATTTTCAAAAAGACCTGGCATGTGTTGTCTACTGATGGGCACTTACAGGCCCATGTGGCAAGTAATCCACAAATCACATTCAGAAAGAGCAGGACATTGAGGGATGCTCTATGTCACAACCATGTTACTAGTGGTGACAGGGAGAGAGATCCCAATCATCCAGGATTTAGATGTTGCAGAAATTGTAAAGCCTGTTGTAGGAATCATGATTGTAGTAAATTGTGACTACCGAACACTGACAGAGAATTTATCATCAGGAAACCACTGACTTGTAATTTGATGTACTGTGTTTATGTCCTGAAGTGTCCTTGTGACAAATGGTACATGGAAAGTACCATACATCGTGCCAAGAAGCGAGTACTGGAACATGTTCGGGCGATCAGACATAACAACAGATCATACCCAGTCGCACACCACTTTCATGAACTCCATTTCCAAAATGAAAATCTATTGGAGATGGTATATTGTGTTGTTTTGGGAGTCAGGGGTAGCAACTGTGAGTTGTCCTTACGCAAATTGGAATCTAAGTATATTATTGAATTTGATAGCTCGGCACCAAATGGGTTAAACTCAAGTGAGGAATTGGCGGTCCACTTGATGGATTGAATTAATTGTGTGCAATAGCTTGGGGCTGCTTCTGAACCTTACAGTGATTTTACGGTAATGTTTTCAGATACATTTTCACGTTCAACTTGGGCCAATAAGAAGAAGGATCGTATTGTTCCAACCTGGGGCTCCTTGGTTGGATTAGTCACACTGGTGGTATATTACAATATAGAGTGCATGTGTTAATTAATGCAATAGCCCACTTGGGCGAGATTTTAGCATATTGCATGTACCTTTCCATAATTTTCTCTGCAACGTTTTTACCGGAGTATATGGGTTTTATCATCGTGAATGTGAATATAGGGGTGTTTATAATAAGTGATTTGCCCACTTGGGCAGGGAGTCTCTTAGTGTTTACAACATTTAATAACATTTGTCTTGTTAAATACAGATATTATGTTTTGAATAATCTTTATTGACAGTCGGATTTTGTAACAGTCAACAAACACCCATTACTGCAGTATTACTGGATATCAGTTCATGACGTAGGACAAGACCGCCCATTTGGGACGGAGTCAGGGCTGTCCACGCAATGTCATGTTAAAACGCTATCTGTATGAACATTGGGAGGCGGAGATATTATATTGTATATAAAGCTGTTTACCGCGCACGGATGCCGATCCGCTTAATAGAGTGTTACGCATGTAGGAACAATCATGCATAAATTAATTATATTTAGAAATGCGCATTGACTTACACTAATGAATTGATATATGTATTACATTGGACATTAAACAGGGTTTCGACCTAAAGCGGAAGGTTCCATTTAGGAATTTATTGCATGCAAGATATATATGCATTATATTCATATGTATATATTTACTACCATTATAAGATGGCGGCCAGAGTTGTACTGGTTATAGGGTGCACTGAGGGTGGCTAGTCCTCTGTCGATGGCAGTCAGATGATATATTATGTGAATGCTTTTTTATTGTTTATAACGTGATCAAGGCGCAAGCCGAAACGCGTCGTGTTGGACGATTAAAATCCAGTTTTGCATAATTATCTGTTTGTCCGGGCTTTCTTCGATACAAGGAGTAATAGTGGAAAGAATACATATATAAATACTAGCTTACCTGTCGCGCGTTGCTGCGATCTCAGAAGAAAGGCAATTCAAGGAAACTTGTTATGATAACATTCAATTTACACTATGTCATTTTTATTGAAACGTATTCATTTTAATATGGAAAACATTTCAAAGTGTCGTTTTAATTCTATTTATTTATTCGAGTGCTTGTGGATACACGTTTTGTTTTTCCGTCTGGTGCGTACACGAATAAATCAGAAGGTTTCCGACGCGTGAGCTGGCCACATACAGTTGTCCATGTGAGAAGCACGGATTGTTCAAATGGAGTCCACACACTTGCAGCGATTGTCCTTGTGCTTTGTTGATGGTCATTGCAAAAGCGAGTCGCACCGGAAACTGTAAACGTTTGAATTTAATTTGCATATCTGTTGGGATCATTGAAATACGTGGCAACAGTACATCTTTCCCCTTGAATTTCCCATTCAAAATTGTAGCTTCGATGACATTGTTAATCATCTTTTTTACCGAAAGTCTTGTACCGTTGCAAAGTCGTGGTGGATTGATGTTTCGGAGAAGAATGATAGGCACGCCAATTTTCAATGTCAAAATGTGCGGTGGCATACCGGGCAAATCCAGTGAATTCAAGAATTCCGTTGGGTAATTGTCAACTTCGTCTTGATTCATCACAGTATCGATGGACTTATACGTTGTCGCTTCACCTGGTATTCCGTTTTGAATGCTGAAATTGATGGAATTTACATTGTTGTTCGTAGCTGCTAATATAGCACGTGCAGTGAGCCACTGATGATTTTTGTAATTCCGCGCGATATTCAAAAGATTATGAGGGCCCTGGGGGCCGATATTTTAAAAAATGTATGCCAGAAACCTTCGCAGGAGTGTACTCAACAACTTCCCAAAGTTTCATGGCAATCGGATGAATGGTGTAGTAATGCATAAAGGACAAACAGACAGACAGACAGACATACATTTGTTTATATATATTCATCACTTTTTCTATAATTAGAAGAGATTGTTGAATTTCTGCCCATTGTTAATGAAAATTTATCCAATCCATGGATCAATTCTGCAGTGGTTTTGAGGTTAGGAAACCATTCCAAGATGGTGTTCTATGTAACGCTGGAAGGGCTGGTCCCTTGTTGATGTCTATCAATAATCACATGACCTTATTTAAATGAGTATGCTGGGAAATGGGTTGCGACACCGATGAAGGCTTCTGCCGAAACGTTTGTTTTGCTGTAATAAACTGCACGTTGTATAAGTAACCCCCCGGAGTGCTGCTCTTCTTTTCCTGAAACGGAGGAGTGTTTGAGCGTTTTATATCGCAGGAGTCTACGACCCGCTGAGCAGCACCCGCTCCAGAGTGCCTGAGGGTTTTGTGGAAACTCGAGCGTGGAAATCAGGTATCCCTCGAGCACCGCCGAAGCGCATGTGGACACCGGAGAGGTTTCGGCTTTGAAGCAGCGCCGCAACGAAATTCCTCTATCACCAAATGTGGTGAAAGACTGCACGTCTGACCGGTGAGCCCTCTTTCTCTCTTATATTTGCGAGGAAGCGCAGAGTGATTAACGGCAGAGCGTCCAGGGGAGTGAAATACAGCGTGTCTCGAACCAGAATGGTTACGAGCAACAGCATCTAATTGAGTGAGAACGACCCGACTTTAGTGCCATATGGAGATGTTCGGCGAACAAGAACGACGCGCGTTGGCGCAAGATATGTTTAAAAAACGAGATAGACCTCTCACAGCAACAGCCTCGTCCTCTGGGGCGGGGAACGGGAGTAACAAACTGAACGAACTATTTTTTAAACTTGAAAAGCTCCATGAGCGTGAGATCCGCAAATGGTGGGAGGCCACCAGCCTCAGCAGTTATATCGACGAAAAAATTGTACCGAGGGGGTTAAGAGTGTACACTGTACCTGCTTATGAGCACCCTGACCCCCAGCTACTAACGGACTGGCAAGAACACACCCAAGCATACTGTGATGGCATCCTGAAACTCCTAGTAAAATACGCATGGAGCGATAGGGAAAAGCCACAAGCTGAAATACAGACGCTAGAAACCATCATAGATGCAGAAGGGGATGTTACAAAGGTGAATGAACTTAAGGAAGCCCTGAAAAAATGTCTGGTCAGGTATCAACAGAAGATAATGGCACGCAAACAAGAAAAGTTTGAACGTGACGAGAATGACTATCGACAAGGGCGTATCCTTACGTTCGCGAAAAAATACGACGCACCTAGGAAAGCCATGAACCAAGGTACCACTGTGACACCGGGCTCGAGTGCACCAACCTCAGACTCTGAGGTGACGGCAGATGAATCGGGAGATGACCAGCGAGAACAGAGGAGTGAGCGCAGGAGAACTCCTGTCCCTTTTCACACAGAGTTCCAATTAATCCGACAAAACTGGCTAAGAGGAGGCAAAAACAAGCCCCCGGAGCAACAAGAAGAAGGAGAACCAGGAGAGCAGGGGGAGGTGGCAAAAGGAAGAGGAAGGGGGAAACCAAAACCCCAAACCCGGCCAAATCGCAAAATGAGGAAGTAAATAATATTGGACAGACAAAGGAGAATAATCTCACAGTGGTCAATCTCACAAATAGATCTCTGACCAATGAACAACACGAACTCCTCAGCCTGGGGCTCACTTTCTGCCCTAATGCGGATCTTGAATTTACACAAACTAAAATCGACCTGTTCAAGTTTACTAGAAAGCTTAAATTGCATAAGCATTTTAAAATAAGACCTCATACCAAGGGAACGTCCAAACCTGGGCTCAGGTTAACAGCCACCGACACCTTGATTTGCAAAGACATGACCTGTATTGAAGCAATGGAAGCTTTGAGGAGTGAAAATGAAGATATGGATAATTTGGACATGAATATGGCAGAGAGGGCAGCGGCCCAGGGCATTGAACAAGAAAGAGATGGTAGTCAGTTCAAGCCTCTCTCAACGTTTATCCCTCAATCTCCCTGGGATGCCATCGACGCTTTCTCAGAAGCCATGTTGATGGATCTGGTAAAACATAGAAAGGTTTCCCATTCTATTACAAGTAATATCACTCAAACTCAAAAGAGAGCCTTACAGGAATTATTAAGCGACACAAAAACGATCATAAAACCTTCGGACAAGGGAGGTAATGTCGTCTTAATGACAAGAGAATATTATCATCAAGAAGCTATGAGGCAACTCTCTGACACAAAGTATTACATAATCACTACTAGAGAACTATATGAATTGAGTGTCAGGGAGTATGATAACTTGATTTTAAAGTGGTATAACCTTTCAATGCTTGACAAGGATGAACATATCTTCCTACGTAGTAGCAACCCGATGGTGCCTACGTTTTACCACCTGCCCAAATTACATAAGAACAATATCACTCCACCTGGCCGACCGATTGTGGCATCTATCGGGGGGCTAACAGAGAACATGTCTAAATTTGTGGACAATTACATCTTCCCCTTGGTCTTGACTCTTGATTCTTATGTTCAAGACACCAAAGATTTTTTGAGTAAAGTGGACATCATGGACTGGCAACCGGATTATCTATTCCTTGTGATGGATATTACCAGTCTATACACCATCATTGAGCACCAACATGGACTGACTGCTGTTGAATACTATCTTAACAAACGTCCAATTCGTTTTACGCAGCACAACATCATGTTAATGGAATTTGTGCAATTCTGTTTAACAAACAATATATTTTTGTTTGAGGATAGTTTGTATCGGCAGACCTCTGGGACAGCTATGGGCACCTGCTTCGCTCCCAGCTACGTGAACTTGTTCGTTGGCTGCTGGGAGGAGCGGGTGCCCAGAAGCTATCAAGAAGGCGGTGAAAGCGGGAAAGTGGTACACTGGTACCGCTACATTGATGACTTGTTCATCGTGTGGCAGGGGACTGAGGATATGGCCAAAAAATACGTCCATTCCCTCAATGATAACATCTATAATGTACACCTGTCTGGGACTATTAGTGGGGTGGCAGCCAACTATTTGGACCTACGGGTTTACATTGAGGATGGCCATATCCAAACCTCTTTGTATCGCAAAGAGACAGCAGGAAATTCTACTCTATTTGCCAAAAGTGCCCATCCACCAAAACTCTTAAGAGTATCCCGTATGGGGAACTGTTAAGAATAAGAAGAAACAGTACCCAAGATAAAGATTTCGAGGCGGCTGCCTCGGAATGCTTATCCCGCTTCCGTCTCAGAGGATATGATGAACCACTTTTATCAAACACTCTGAAAAAAGTGAGAATGATCTCGAGAAAGGACTTACTCGATAAGAAACTGGGTGGGACGGATACGAATACCAGGAATGTCTTCAGAATGATTACTCCTTACTCTGCGGGTGCCGAGAGACTTAGAAGCTTGATGCGTAAGAACTGGCACATCTTGCTCACAGATGACGTACTAAGAGAGGATTTACCGCCGCACCCATTAGTGACCTTTAGCAAGGCTAGGTCTTTGGGGGATTTGTTAGTACATAGTCATCTTGAACCTCTACCCACTCAGACTAACACCTTAAAAACAATGAGTGGTTTTTTCCCATGTGGGAAATGTAAGGCGTGCAGCAATAGCCGTAGGGTTTTGCAATATGATATTCCTGATGCTGGTAGGACTAGAAAGATCCAAAAATGTATTACCTGTAGCACCACCTATGCCGTGTATTGTCTGATATGCCCATGCGGTCTAAGATATATTGGGAGAACCATCAACCAACTTAAATTGAGAGTGCTAGAACATCAGAGGGCTATCGACAAAGTTGACCCCGCGTACCCAGTAGCCCGGCATTTTGCCGAATACCATAATAGGGATAGGACAAAACTACGCTACTTTGGGCTAGATTGTGTTTCATACAATCCACGGGGTGGGGACAGACTGAGAAGGCTTAGACGCCTGGAATCCAGGTATATCATCGACCTGTCCACTAAGTTCCCTAAGGGTATGAACAGCGGAGAAGAAATGGTGGTACACCTGGGCAAATAAAGGATAGCAATAAGAACATGAAGATATTAGTGTATGATATCCCATTAGATCAGGATACCTATCTTTTACATTATCTTACAATATTTAAAAGCAATGTTTATGAATATATGTATATACTGTATATAATGTATAGATTTATCAGCTGTATCTTCCTCTCACGATGATCATCTACTTCTATATACAGTACAACCATCATTGAATTATTATTGTATATATCCCATACCCGGAATCTTGCAACTCTCACTTTCTGTGTCGTAATAGAATATGTATATATTTAGCTTTCATAGTCCACTGCACTACTTTACATCATGATACGATGAATTTATGGATATGCTTATAACAGTGTTTGTGTAGTGGCGAGCAGTTTGTACATAATATCCCGTGTGTGTTTTCTGCTGGACGGATGTCTGGCTGTTTGCTGTGTTGTTAGGTTTTTCTCTTTTTTCGTCATCCCTTTTCATTAATTAATTTCGATTGATTGATTGTTTAGGATGAGGTCATTGCGACAATTATGAATTGCTGTTGTATGAGATGCGCTGAACCCATTTGTGCACTTATATATTTTTCTTAGCATAGTAATGTAGGTTGTCATGATGTCTGTTTATTTTTTACTATACAAGGGACCCTTGCCGATCCACGGCTTCATCACTTTTTCTATAATTAGAAGAGATTGTTGAATTTCTGCCCATTGTTAATGAAAATGTATCCAATCCATGGATCAATTCTGCAGTGGTTTTGAGGTAGGAAACCATTCCAAGATGGTGTTCTATGTAACGCTGGAAGGGCTGGTCCCTTGTTGATGTCTATCAATAATCACATGACCTTATTTAAATGAGTATGCTGGGAAATGGGTTGTGACACCGACGAAGGCTTCTGCCGAAACGTTTGTTTTGCTGTAATAAACTGCACGTTGTATAAGTAACCCCCCGGAGTGCTGCTCTTCTTTTCCTGAAACGGAGGAGTGTTTGAGCGTTTTATATATAGATATATATCCATATATCCATCCCAAAATTTCTTTTGTTCAGTTTATTTTTAAGTACTGCTGCACATTATGCAGGATTTCTAAGCACCAAAAAAGTTAAACTAACATTAACATGTTTGTTTCAATTTCCTGCAACAATATCCTTTCCCAAACAAAATGCTTCTGAATTCCAGGCAGCTGCTGCTTTAACAACAATGGATTGTCCACCAAGGCGGGATCGCTTGAAGCGTGGAACAGCAAGCCGGTGTTGAGTGGCAGATCGCAAGAGGCGGTGGGAAGGTATAGAGAAAAACGTTTCCTCAGGTAAAGTGGGCCCTGATCGTAGATGGCTCTGTGGGCAAAAGTAAGGGTCTTAAATGTAATCCGTTGAAAGACTGGAAGCCAGTGCAGACTGCGCAGATGGTGTCAGACGCTAGTCTTCCTTGAGATGTTAAAAAGGAGTCTGGCAGCCGCATTTTGAATTATCTGAAGGCGGTTAGTCAAGTATGCCGGGATGCCGATGAACAGGGCATTAGCGTAGTCAAGGCGAGAGAGAATGAGACCTCTCGTCACTGTTTCTCTCGCCGCTCTGGGAAGAAGAGGAAAAAATTTGCGGAGAGCTTTAAGAGTACCAAAGCAGCCGCAGGTGAGTTTCTTAATGTGTTCCTCAAATTTTAAATCTTCCCCGAACCACACTCACAGGTTTTTAGCCGGATTGCCAACGGAGCTAGGGAATGGAATGTCCGAAGGCCACAGGGATTCTCTGAAATGTGAGGAGAACTGCCCACAGAGTAAAATTTCAGATTTGTCTTTGTTACATTTTAGCTGGGCAGATGCCAGCCAACTGAAGACTGAAGAGAGAGAGGTCTGGGCGGATGAAGTGTCCAGGTCCGTGTCCGACCAAGTAAACAGCAGCTGCATGTCATCAGCGTAGGCTATTATTTTAGCACCCAGTTGTTCGGCCAAGACAATCAGAGGGGTCAGGTATATATATTAAACAATAACAGACCTAAAGTCGACCCCTGGGGCATCCCGGTGGAAAGAAGCTTGGCCGATGACGAGAAGGGGGTTAGCCATACCTGCTGAGTCCGGAGGAGAAGAAATTAAGTCAACCACTCTAAAGCTGAACCGGTGACGCTAATGGATGACAGACGGGTGAGGAGAAGCTGATGGGGAACCGTGTCGAAAGCGGCAGAGAGGTCCAATAATATTAGAGCCGCTCTGCCGCCCGCGTCCAGACTTTCCCTAATAGATTCAGATATTTCCACCAATGCCGATTTCGTGCTGTGAGCAGCGCGGAATCCGGACTGAGCGGGGTGGAGGGCGTGAGAGGCTTCCACAAAAGTGTTCAATTGGCAGAAAGCAATCTTCTCGCAAACCTTGGCCAATACTGGCAGCAGAGAGATTGGCCGGTAGTTAGCTGGTACTGCCGGATCCAGGCCCGATTTCTTCAGCAGTGGCAGAAGTTTAGCCTGCTTCCAACAATCGGGGACTGTCGCCGTCCTAAATGAGAGACTAATGATTTCAGTGACCTCATGACAGAGCACCTCCGCCACCCTCCAAGAACGCGCGCGGGACAGGGGTCAGTAGGTGATCCAGATTTCATGGATTTTATAACTGCTAGGGTATCGACTTCAGATGGTGGGGAAAATTCCCTGAAGATGTGAATAGTGGAAGAAGAAAGTGGGGAGTGGGCTGGGAAGCTCTGACTGAGACAGGCAGTACGCAGACTAGCCTGGATCCCTGCTATTTTATTTTCAAAAAATTAGGACAAATCCTCACACCAACGCGCAGAGGATGGCACTATTGGTTGCTCAGCGCACGGGGAAAGAAAGCTGTTGACAATAGCAAAAATGTCCCTACTGTTATTGTTGGCCTTAGAGATCCTACCTGCATAGTATTCACTCTTAGATGTCCTAATACTGGCATAGTACTCCCTCTGAGCTGTACGTAATACCCCCTTAGCGGTAGGGCAATAAGAAAGCAGCCAGCAATTTTGGTTTTTTGCAGCCGAGCTTCAGCTCTCTTAAAGCAGGCGAGAACCAGGGCTTGGAGGGAGTGGAGCGATTTTTAGAGCTAGCGCTCCGTTTAGAGGAGGACTCCACCCCCGAGCAAATCCAGGTGTTAAAGAGCTGCACAGCAGTGGTCAGCTCAGGGCCTAACGCCGGACAACCCAGATGAAGAGCATTGGACAGGGCAGGGAGATTAATCTTCTGATGACAGGTATTAGGCATGCTATAGGAGTTTTTTTTTTCTAAGGACCAGGAGAACCTGATCAGCATATGATCAGACCAGGTAAGTGTTTCAGGGTCAGATAGCGATAAGGGATAATTGGAGCACACCACATCCATCCAGGGTATGGACTCCCCGGAGTGTGTGGGCAACGTGACCCATTGAGTTAGTTGGGCTAAGCTAAGAGACTCCAACAGGTTTTTGGAGTCAGGTAACTCACTCACCTCCACGTGGATGTTAAGATCGCCCAGAAGAAGAAATCTAGAAAACCTCATGGCTCGGGGCACAATAACATCTGCCAGCGTCACTCCGTCACTCTCATATGCATGCCCTGGACAAATGGGGAGAAAGGATGTGTTATGCCTCTTCTTTGTTTACCCCTCCCAGAGAACAGGGACCAAGTATTATATAAATCCACTGGTGACCATTTTAGCATGTGTTTTACAAACTACTTTTTTCTTTGTCTAAGAGCAGTTCACACGAGTGCTTGTGTTATGCTCTGAGCTCCTCTATAAATTGGCCTGTAAATCTTGCTCTTGTCTCCTCACATTTGCTGTGCAGACATCTGATCTCCATCTTTGAATGAAGTAAGACAAAGAAATGAGAATCTAAGTGAGCGGATTTTTTTTCATGTCCCAGTGTTGCTAGCATATCTTATAACAACCCCACTAAGTTGACAAATTGAGGCTTGCTTGTGAGACAAGTCCCAAGGCCACTTTTTAGGTCTCGACCTCTGCCAATGCCTCTGGCATTGCAGATGTCGAGATTTATAGAGTTGGATCCACAAAAGCTAAACCAGGCGGATTGCGCAGAGTGCTTGTGCCCGTGCACGCGCTTTCCATCCGCCTGCCTCGCACCATTGCATCAGACCCAAGAGCTTCACTTCAAAGGGATCCGCTCCCCCGCCCCCTGCTTCACACTTCAAAGGAATGCGCCCCCCGCAATGCCGATAGCATTTCCTGGCCGATTTTAATTTCCTTTCGCGGCCGCTTTTAAGTATCCTGCGTGTCTTTTGCCCTTGTTCAGGTGACCGTCTTTTGCAATGGTTAGTCTGCTTTGCAGGAAAGGGTCTTGAAGTCCGCGGTTGCCTGAGCCTTGCCTCATTGTTGTTCATGCCCAGAATCTCGATGACGTCAGACTATTCTGTTAGTGGACAATTGTTTCCATGTTTCATTTCAGGGCTTTGTTTACAAACATCGGTGACGAGTTCTCAAGCGCACTCTCGAAGGTCACATTTTCCTTATTTATTTTATTTTATTTTTATTTATGCGTTTTTATATAGCGCGGACTTTACCCGAAGGCGTCAGAGCGCTTCACAATAGGAACAAAAAATTACAAGGAACAAATTACTTCTGTGTGTTGCCCTGTCCTAAGCAGGCACAGAGCAGGGTTTATTTAGGCATGTGTGCATCCTTTCCATGGTGAGGCGCCCTGTGTTTATAGCGCTTCACTGCGACTCCGTACTGTTGTTACTAAATGTGGCGTAACTGAAAATGAAGTGCCCGTCGTCCTTACAATGTGTAGAGGGGCACCGACTTTCCCATGGCTCACAGGAATTAAAAGGTGTTCGGCTGAATGGGGGCCCTTTGACCGCCGCCCCTGCCCCCCGCGGGCTGCCAGGGCCTGCGTTACGCCCTAAGCATATACTACATGTAAGTTTTGGCATAGTGCCCTGGCTTTTAAAGTCCAGTATGAAACATGTGTGATATAGAGATTATTCTACAGCACATCAATAATAAAGAATGTTTTACTATTTCCGGGATGCGATTTCCGCACCTCTTTGCTCGCTGATGCAGTCCGGACGCTGATGAACACACCCTCTTTGTAAGTAAAACACAGGAGAGGTTTGTACGTGTTCTGCGTTTGCAGCACCATGTGAAAAAACAGTATGGTTCCATAAGGCCTGAGCCTTTTGATGGATTAGTTGCGCTGTGACGCGTCTGTGCTCAGCGCCTAGTGCAACGTCCGTAGGTGCATTTCCACGACGGAAAGTGTTGTGAAATGTAGCCAGGTCTTCTATGCGCAGTGCAGCTTACAACTGAGCACTATAACTTCAAGGCGCACTTCGCGTATATGTGTTTTTTGTTCCTCAAAGCAGGAAATCTATACAATAAATGCATTACTTGTCGAACCTTAATAGTATGGATTGTGTTAGAAACAAGTGCTCCATGTGCACCGCATTTTAAAAACACACACTACTCTTAACACAAGAACGTGCTGCTTTCTGAATGTTACGTTTATGTTCAGCAGACAGTCACAGTGGGGCGCACGGCGCTGAGCACTTTGGCGTTTCATTTCCAGCGCTTCACCACCACCACCCCGTCGCATTAGTGAGCACTGAGTTCACAAAGTGACCATATCGTCGCGATAATAAAGGCATTACGTTGCAGCACCGAGCACAGCTGGAGAGTGCATTATTACATATATGGACCGCGGTAAAACTGCACGTATGAGTAGGATGTCAAACGGCTGTCTCTTGTTCGGTGACAAGGGTCCATCTCGTCACGTTGCTCATTTTCGGAGGTGTTTTCACCGCACAATTGAGGCACACAAAATAAGCGTGGGTCTGCACAAACTCAGCGGAGTGTACCTCTTTTTAGCTTCACACGTTCCTAGCAAATGCTCAGGATATTGTCTCACCTTAAGGCGGCGTGAGGTCATAGGGGCCTGTCTCAGTTAAATTCCAAAGTTTCGGTAAAGTGTGTCAAATGTGAGACATTCCATTATTGCCATGGAGTTTGTGCTTCACATTCTAGCTACCTCTGGGGGCAAACCTTTAGAAAGAAGTCTGTACGCATTAGAAGTATCTGCATAGTAGTTCTTTTACACACAAATGCATTGCTATAGAAATAATTCTGTTTTTTATTGTTCATGTGTCATTTTATGTTTTACATGAAGTGTTTTTTTCCCAATTAGCTCTCTTTCCCACTTGCTGGCCACGTCGAGAGCTTTTGTAAAAGGGGCTTGCTTAAAGCTTGAAGGCAATCTGGTTCCCCGCCCCCCTGGTGTTTCTGGCTTTTCTCGCTCGCTAATCAGCTTTTTTCCCCCTCCCACCCTTCCTTTGATGTCCGCCGCGCGTGGCTTCTGCCTGTCACCTCTCCGTCCTTCACAGCCCCCCTCTTTTGTGGAATCTAACAAATACTCATACAGAATTAGAAGATTAAGTTACTTTTTGATCCACTCACACTTTGTGCTGACATCATCAATTATGTAGGGACCAACATTTCCACAGCTTTCCGTAACATGAAATGATATTGTTTGCAATTATATAATTCTTTGTTCTAGTCTGGTATGGGGTGTCATTCTCTGCAGCATTCATCTTCACCACAAGATTTCTAGAACAGTTCCTAATATCGGTGTCATTTTAGTGTTGTACGATATCCTTTTTTCACTCTTGATGTAATGCCCTAAATTGCTGCCGCAGCTTTTTCCCCGTCAATTCCTTTCTTCCCCATTTGTTTCTGGCAGGTTGCTCATCTTACTTCAACCCTCTGAAACACTTGTCTAAATGTGAACATGATGCGACCACCACAGCACCACTCAGCACCACCACAGCACCACTCAGCGCCACCACAGCATCACTCAGCGCCACCCCAGCATCACTCAGCGGCACCACAGCATCCCTCAGCACCACCACAGCATCACTCAGCACCACCACAGCATCACTCAGCACCACCACAGCATCACTCAGCACCACCACAGCATCACTCAGCATCACCACATCACCACTCAGCACCACCACAGCACCACTCAGCGCCACCCCAGCATCACTCAGAGCCACCCCAGCATCACTCAGAGCCACCCCAGCATCACTCAGCGCCACCCCAGCATCACTCAGCACCACCACAGCATCACTCAGCACCACCCTAGCAACAGTCAGCACCACCCCAGCATCACCACAGTATCACTCAGCGCCACCACAGCATCACTCAGCGCCACCCCAGCATCACTCAGCACCACCACAGCACCACTCAGCATCACCACATCATCACTCAGCGCTACCCAAGCATCACTCAGCATCACAGCATCACTCAGCGCCACCCCAGCACCACTCAGCACCACCCAGCATCACTCAGTGCCACCCCAGCATCACTCAACACCACCACAGCACCACTCAGCACCACCACAGCACCACTCAGCGCCACCTCAGCATCACTCAACACCACCACAGCACCACTCAGCATCACCACATCATCACTCAGCGCTACCCCAGCATCACTCAGCACCACCCCATTATCACTCAGCAACACGACAGCACCACCCCAGCATCATTCAGCGCCACCCCAGCATCACTCAGCACCACCACAGCACCACTCAGCACCACCACAGCACCACTCAGCACCACCACAGCATCACTCAGCGCCACCCCAGCATCCCTCAGCACCACTCCGCATCACCACATCATCACTCAGCGCTACCCCAGCATCACTCAGCACCACCACATTATCACTCAGCACCACCACATTATCACTCAGCACCACCACAGCACCACTCAGCACCACCACAGCATCACTCAGCACCACCACAGCACCATTCAGCACCAACACAGCACCACTACAGCATCACTCAGCACCACCACAGCATCACTCTGGAACACTACAGCATCACTCAGGGCCTCCACAGCATCACTCAGGGCCTCCACAGCATCACTCAGGGCCTCCACAGCATCACTCAGGGCCTCCACAGCATCACTCACGGCCTCCACAGCATCACTCACGGCCTCCACAGCATCACTCAGGGCCACCACAACATCACTATGCGCTACCAGAACATCACTGAACGCCACAGCATCACTCGTCGCCACCAAAACATCACTCCGCGCCATCACAGCATCAATCTGTGCAACCATTCAACAACTGGTTCAAATATGTTCTCTCAATGTTTCAAGCTTTATTACAAATGTCACAAAAAGATGTTAATATTTCACTTCTGTTCTTGCATTTTCGTCACAATAAAATACACTGAACATAATCTTTACAAAAGTTATTTACAAAAGTTTAAGCTATTGCCATTATAAATTACAATCACTTTTATTTAAGTATTAATTATTTAAAAAAATTAAAAGCCATTGTTATTTGTAATATCAATACATCTAAGTCACGTAAATACAACACATGTTGCATTACAAATGCTATAGGTGTCACATTTGCGAACGTTATAACTATTGGCATTGTAAATGACAAAGCTATTAATTTAGCTATTTTCAAAACCAACACATAAATAAAAAAATTGTCATTTACAAGACCAATAGCTCAAACGGTCCTAATGCGAGACCTATTGCATTGCAAATGCTTGATTTCTTACCTTGCCAATCAATACTGTTCCAGGAGTTCTATGATCACCCCCACACTAGTGGGGTTCCGACGGTATCCTTTTGACTCAAAGGGGCTTATTTACAAGCCTCTTGCGCCACCCTGTTACTTTTCCCATGTTAAAAATGACGCAAAAGTAGGGGGCTTGTAAATCTGCTCCAAATAGTACACACAGTGTATCCTCCCTGTCAGAAGCATTGTGGTTTATAGGTTTGTGAGACTGAAGAGAAGGTGGGGGAGGAGGGGTGGCTGTGAGTGAGGGGCGAGCAGACCAGTGTCTTTGTGTTTTATCAGACACGCTCTCGTTTGCCCTGTTTTTCCTCAAGCATTGCCCTACTTTTGCAAAAGTAATCCAGACAGGGTGCTTGGATGACAGTTACAACCTCTGTGCCAGTTGTCAATAGGTGGGTATCCTTGGCAGTTGCAGCATCCAGGCTGATCAGGGCTCCCACTTTTGCGACTATGAGAAATATCCAATGTTTGCAGCGGGAGCACCAGCCTCTGGGCACCCATGGGAATCAAACAGAGGTGTGTAACTCCAAAGCTGAAGCAAATCATTGACATAAAAAGAGTAAGAAACGTATAGCACAGGAATACGAATGTCTTGAATGGGTGCTCCCTTTGTTTAGGGTCAGATTGGTATTGTCAGGGTCACTAAAATTATGCGATTTTTTGGTTGCCAGTTTCTCCACATAATTTGAGTTGCCACATGCGCCACATTACCTATCATTTGCTGCATAATCTGCAGATTGAAGAAAAAATCGAGCAAAAAAGGATCAATTTACTAAAAACATGGCAACACGCAGTGCCCTTCGCATAGGTTTACTGATGACCTTATTGCTGGGTGTTAAACTGGTATTAAAAAGGTGAAACCTGTCCCATACAGACAAGTGTAAAAATAGCAAAATACGATCACAAAATGTGCAGCATTATGCTACACACTTTGCTTTTCCTTGCTGCATAGTTTAGCCAACCCTGCCGCATATTTTGATTATCCTCTGTAAAAGGCCAGCTCAATCTTCCTCCCTCAATGGTGGATAAAATGAATGCCACCCAGAGGCGTCACTAGGGGGGTGCGGACCGCACCGGGTGACACCATCACATGGGGTGACAACAAAATGCAAAATAATGGGACCCCCACCCGCGGACCAGCCTGCACGGGGGAGCCCTGTGCCGGGAGCCCAGGCAGGGACGCAGGTAGGGAGTGCGGAGGCAAGGTACAGGGAGGTGCGGAGGTCAGGGCACAAGGGAGTGCGAAGGTAGGGGCACATGGGAGACAAAAGTAGGGGTACAGGGGACTGCGGCGGTAGGGGCAGAGCGAAGTGCGGTGGTACGGGGCAGAGGGGAGTGAGGGGAGTATGGAGCTACGGGGCACGGAGGAGTGCGGAGGTAGGGGGAGTGTTGAGGTACGGCGATGACTCTAAATCCTCTTTTTGAAACAGACATAAATGCCAGGTGTACCATCGTTCCCAGCTCCCCATCGGTTTGCGCTCCCCGCGTTTCTGCGCAAGCACATCATCCCTCGCAACCGCACTGTGCTCTTTCTCGTCATTGCATGTATTTTTAAGCTCCCCGGTCTTCTGCCTTTTTAGTGCGCATGCGTGCCATTGTGCGCATGCGCACTGCGTAATTTCTCATTCCATTCGAAGCTCCCGTGGCAGCGTTATCTCACCACTACCAGTGATTGTGGAGAGTTATCATGCTACACGGCCCAGGCCCGGGCGTTTAACCCTTGAGAAGCCCAGCCAGAGGACTCGAGAGGCTGTTACAGGTACTGCACACTATAATATTTGTTTATTTTGAACCTCCCCGTGGCAGTGTCACCCGTGGTCATGAAGAGCCTTAGTGCCAGTTGTCCTAAGTGGCAGTGGCGTCACTAGGGAGGTGCGGACTGCACAGGTGACACCATGAGTTACCGCACTGGGTGACACCAACCCTAGTGACGCCGCTGATGCCACGGAGTCGTGGAAATAATGCAGATTTGTATGCAACCGCAGTGCTTTTATCACCCCTCTAATGCATTTTAGCTAGGGGGCACCTTCTGATTGTGCAACTCCGTACGCTGCCTCCATAATCCCCAAAGTCGAATAAGAGGTATTGCTCATTTATTTTGACCCCTTGTCCTATTCCTTTGAGGAATCCTGATTTTACGTGTTCATGTTACACCTGCGATGACACAGATGAAGGTTTAGTTGTAAAGATGTTAAGGATAAGTGGTGAGGACCACGCAAAGGATATGACGCAATAGGTGTAGACTTGCAGGCCCATTTGTCCTGCCAGTTTCCCCGATGCCCAGTGTACTTAATGGTCTCTAGCCTTTTTTTCTTTTTAGTTTTATATGGTGCAAACTCAAATGAAGGAGAGCTTTGCATGGGTGCTTGAAAATGCACCTTTTGTCCTCTCTTTTTTTCATAATTTTCCCTTGGGGGCCCCTCCCTGGCCCTCCTTATAACAGTTGGGCTTACTGGCTATACTCGTTGCACACTCATCCCAAACTTTTACGCTCACCACTTTCAAATATCACCAACCGCCACTACTTTACACCCAATAAAGACTGTCCATTCCCAATAAGTCTGTTTAACGTACTTTTACTAGGGCCCACAGCGTGACTTGAGATTTTCCGTAATATGCAGTCATATCTAAATTACTCATAAAAAGCACAAAATGGTTCACAAGTTCAGGCAGAGCTTTGGTGCACGGGATAGCAGAACCGCGACATCCGCGTATAACAATGCGGGTACCTGGACTCCAGCTATTCTAGATGTCTCAAGTGGACCCAATGTGAAATGGTAGCAAAGATTATTAATAATATTAATATATTATTATATAATAAACAGTAAAGGGACCAATATACACCCTTGGCGTACTCCACATTTCAAACAAAACTTCTCTCGAAAGGTGACATGTCCCCTAATGTGCACCTTGGCTTTAAGGTCGACATGTAGGTAATACAAAAAGTTGACCAAAGGGGCCTCGATCCGTAGTTCCAAGCACATTAGCCACCGCTACAATCTATTCACTGAGACGAATGCCGTGGACAGTTCCATGAACCCAAGATATAGGGGGCAGGGCTTAGCCATACTGTATTTATTTATATTTAAATTCGGGCTCAAGCGCTGATCAATTGTTCCTAGTCCATGGTGAAATCCATACTGGAAGGGCAAAAGAATGTTACGGTCTTCAGCCCACTCAACTAAGTGATTATAAATCATCTTCCAAATTTTTTTGACTGTGCGGTCAATAAGTGAAATATTTCGGTAGCATTTTGGGGTCATGTGATCCCCTTTTTAAAAAATGGGCAATATGGATGATAAGAACCACAGTTCGGGGATGTTCATATTCAACAAGCTGTTAAAATGTAATGTAGAGTTATGGGACCTGTTGATCACCAACATCTTGAAGAGGTTGATCGGGATCCCATCCGTGTGGGCGCTTTCTCTCCTGTGCACGGACATATAGCGAGCACCACCTCGGACAGAGATAGTTTAAGTGGTAAGGAGCTTGAGAGTTTTGTATATAGGATGATGTCTGGTTCTACATTCTCTCTAGATAGTTAATCGTGGTAAAATGAGAGACTCAGTCCACCCCCAAGATGTTACAATTGAGCAGAGAGCAAAACGCTTGCATTCCTTGACTCAATACTCTTTGCTGTTTTCCATAAAGTACTGCCGTTACCCCTCGCTGCTGCGGTTTCTTTTTTATTTAAACGTATCTGTGCAGTGTTGCGATAAAAATACTGCATTACATGTTCGTCATACAATTTACAATATATCAGTAGTGGAAGATTATTAACATTACATCTCAGCGGTATACAACCTTTACCACGCAACTTTTACAACGACCTACCATTACCACGCATTTTTTACAACGCAGGATCCATTACAACGAAGTACCATTACCACGCATGTATTTACAACGCAGGTACCTTTACAACGCATACCATTACAACGTAAGTATTGGTAAGTATATCATTTTATTAAAAATATTATAAGTTTGCGTTTTTGGGTAAAGGGGTATTTTTAGGGTTCAGGGTTAGTTTTGGTTTTTTGGGTAAAGGGGTATTTTTAGGGTTCAGGGTCAGTTTTGGGTTCTTGGGTAAAGGGGTATTTTTAGAGTTCAGGGTCAGTTTTGGGTTTTTGGGTAAAGGGGTATTTTTAGGGTTCAGGGTCAGTTTTGGGTTTTTGGGTAAAGGGGTATTTTTAGGGTTCAGGCTCAGTTTTGGGTTTTTGGGTAAAGGGGTATTTTTAGGGTTCAGGGTCAGTTTTCAGTTTTTGGGTAAAGGGGTATTTTTGAGGTTTAGGGTCAGTTTTCAGTTTTTGGGTAAAGGGGTATTTTTAGGGTTTAGGGTCAGTTTTCAGTTTTTGGGTAAAGGGGTATTTTTAGGGTTTAGGGTCAGTTTTCAGTTTGTCAGTTTTCAGTTTTTGGGTAAAGGGGTATTTTTAGGGTTCAGGGTCAGTTTTCAGTTTTTGGGTAAAGGGTATTTTTAGGGTTCAGGGTCAGTTTTCATTTTTTGGGTAAAGGGGTATTTTTAGGGTTCAGGGTCAGTTTTCAGTTTTTGGGTAAAGGGGTATTTTTAGGGTTCAGGGTCAGTTTTTAGTTTTTGGGTAAAGGGGTATTTTTAGGGTTCAGGGTCAGTTTTGGGTTTTTGGGTAAAGGGGTATTTTTAGGGTTCAGGGTCAGTTTTGGGTTTTTGGGTAAAGGGGTATTTTTAGGGTTTAGGGTCAGTTTTGAGTTTTTGGGTAAAGGGGTATTTTTAGGGTTCAGGGTCAGTTTTGGGTTTTTGGGTAAAGGGGTATTTTTAGGGTTCAGGGTCAGTTTTGGGTTTTTGGGTAAAAGGATACAGGGTAAAAATTAAATATAATAACATTTAAATTACATTAAATTAAATTGATTAAATTAAAATAAAATAAATTAATTAAATTAAATTACATTAAATTAAATTAAATTAATTAAATTAAATTACATTATATTAATTTTAATTAAATTACATTTAAAAAATATTATATACTTACCAATACTTACGTTGTAATTGTATGCGTTGTAAAGGTATATGCATTGTAAATACATGCGTGGTAATGGTACTTCGTTGTAATGGATCCTGCGTTGTAAAAATTGCGTGGTAATGGTAGGCGTGGTAAAAGTATGCGTTGTAACGTCATACATCCCATCTCAGCAGTGTATTTGAGTCCCTGTACTCTCCGCTCCATAGTGGGCGCATATTAGCTATTTGGTATTTAAAGCCTTTCTCATCCAAGGGATGCATGCAGCAATATTTATTGCAACTTAGAAAAAGTAAAAAAAGAATTAACAACAACAGTAGAACCTTGGCAGCAACTAGTGACGGAACTCCATCCCATAGATAATGTATATATGTCTTCCAGAGCAGGGCTATTGAGCGGCCACCATTATTATCCGATGAAACAGGGGGTGCTCACTATTGTCCTCTGATGAAGGCTATTTCTTTATGTGGGGGTGTGGGTTGTCTCCATACTGTGTTCAGTGTGGAGGTGGTATGGTTCGATGTGTGTTGAGCCCTCCTACCTCTCATTCTGGTCTTCTGTAGACTGCAATCCCTCCAGGATGTGTCCCCACTCTTCCAAATCACACTCTGCATTCTTGTCCATACTCACAGCTCACAGGCGGCACTCATCAGCTGCCCCCCACTCTTGCATGCCCACCCTCCATCTGTCTAGTCTAGAGGGGATAGTTAGTGCCCAATGTATTGCAATATGCTGTTTAGCCAGGACTAGGCCTAGGAGTGTACATTTGTATCTTATGCAAGTTCCCTTTTTTGGTGCCGGAAGCACTTCTAGTAGACAATGCTTAACTGACACCTCTATTCGCACAGCCATGGCTGTTCGGAGCACCTGGGTCCCTTGTTGCCAATACAATTGCAGTTGGTTGCAGTTCCAGGTCATATGAATGCTCATCGCCAGTTCCGTGCCACATCGGGGGCACACCGAAGAGTGCCCGGGTTGACGCGTACCAATCTCTGAGGAGTCGGGTAAGTGTGGTGTAGATAGCAGAACTGAGTGAGTTTGAACCATGCGTTACTGGCTACATCGCAGACTTGCGCAAACGCACTTCTCAGCTTGCCCTTGGTGAGCGTAGATGATAAATCTGCTGTCCATCTGTGTCTTATCATGGATATCACAAGTGTGCGATCCTCCTTCAGAGCTTTATAGCTGTGTGAAATTAGCCCACTGGCGGACCCCGGGTCAAGTAAAAGTGCTAATGTATGGGACTATTCCAGTTTGCTCGGAAATGAGATCCATATTTCATGAACTGTGCGTGCTATTTTTGCATATTGTAGGGAGTAGCCTTCCGGTACTCGGAACTACGCCCTTGCCTCGTCGAAGGACAAGAAGGTCCCATTCCTGTATATAACCCCGGCTGTCGTGCTGCCCCCTTCCTACAATTTTCTGATATCCATGACTGACTGGATTTGGTGAAACCCTGTAGCCATTGAAGTGGAAGTGAGTTAGCGTAGGGAGCCCTGTGGATAACCAGGGTAACAGTTTGCACCCAGGCCTCGGCTACCTGCTGGATTATGTACAGGCATTCCCCGGGGGACTGGGAGCCCATCATGAGATATCTTGGCAGGTTTGTCCTGCTGACCCAGTCTGCCAAAAGTGTTTTTTCTGCATTGTGGCTCTCAGCGCAGCACTGTGCAGGGTTGCTACAATATGCTGCAAAGTAGTAGAGGCTGGAGTCTGGGAGTCCCAGTCCCCTGGAGTCTGAGCCTAAATAAGTAATTTGAGTTTTGCCCTGCTGCGTTCTCCCGCCTATACTAATGAGACTCAGAGACTGTCCAAGGTGTCGAAAGTGGATTTTGGGATGCTGGCGAAAGAGTTTTGAAGTGCACAAGGGCAACGGGGAAGCATAACCACCCTCACCATGGCCACATGTCCAACAACCGAGAGAGGGAAGTCTGTTCCAGAACTGAATCGACTCCCTCAGGCCCGTAATAACCGCTCCCATGTTCAGTGCATCCGGCAGATGTGCTACCTGTGTATGCCCAAGTAGCGAAAATTGTCGCTCCACCTACTGAAATCCAACTCAGGGAGGTCTAACGCATCTCCCCATGCTAGCGCAGCCAATTGGAATATAACCGACTTTTAGCATTTAATATGCAAACCCGATGCCAGTCCAAATGAGATTAACACATCCACAAGTGCCAGAATCGCCTCCTCCTGCTGGCGAATATAGAGAAGTGCATTGTCTGCGTATAATGAAATTACATGTGTGCGACCATCGATGGTAATGCCCCACTGATCCATGTCTTGTCTTAACCAAATCACCAGTGGCTCAATCGCCAACGAGAAAAGAAGCGGGCGAGAGTGAGCACCTCTGTTGTGTGCCCCTCTTGATGGATAAACTTTCAGATATTAGGCGACCAGTGTGTATACAAGCTCTTGGCAACTGATAAAAGAGTTGAACCCAGGTCACGTAGTCGCTGCCTAATCCCATTCTCCTCAGGACCTCCCATAGATACACCCATTGTACAGTGTCAAATGCTTTCTCGATATCCAGGGCGACAACTGCTGCCTGGATATCGCTATATGCCACCGAATGTAGCACATGTGGGAGTCGATGTATGTTTATGTGTTCCTCTTCCTCGCATGAACCCACTCTGGTCTTCATGTACCAGATAGGTTACCACTCTGCCTAGACGCGTTGCCAGAACCTGAGCGAGTATTTTGATGTCAACGCCCAACATTGACGAGGGTTGGTACGAACCCGGGTCGCGTACATCCCTGCCCGGCTTCGGGAGCATGACAATCTGTGCCTCTCTCATGGACTGTGGCAGGACTCCTACTCTCTTGGTCTCTTGCAGGGTGTCCAGTAGTTGGTGAGGTATTAGGTCGGCGTCTGATAGATTGGACGGCTATCTGGAACCGTGAATTTACAGCCAGCCATACTCTGCACTGCCTTCCGTAGCTCATCTAGTTGGATCACCGTGTCTAAGTCCGCCGCCTGTTTCTCGGTGAGACGAAGAACATGCACATCATTTAGGAACTCCAGATCCTCAGGTAGCGTGACCTCAAGGTCTTCCCAATTTATTACAGCCAAATGGTTGATTAATAAGGAGTTAACCCCAGCCTGTGTAGTGGCAGCGATTCCATCTGAGTGTTTAAGTGTAAGTTGGTGTGGCATTCTCGTTTCAGCAGCCATGTTAGGAGCATCCCTGATTTGTCGCTTTCTCCATGTAACAGTTGGCGATATTCTCATCTGGTGAAACAGTCTAGTCTGTCCCATACCTCACCAACTCTGTGTTGTACTCCAAAAATGCATTCGTTACCTGGCACTGGTTCCTATCCTCCATGCTACAATCTAGTCATCTCGTCCTCTGCCTCAATCAGTACCCCTCTCTAATCGTCTCCTCATCACCCCAACTTTGGATAAGGATTCTACTTGGGTTACCACCTTAAGCGTATCCCACTCCACTCCCCTACTAGTGGTGGTTGACCAGTTCATGTTGAAGAACTCTGCAATGGCTTCACTGAGCTCTTCTCGAAACACCTTGTCTTGGAGGGCTTCCAGACGCAGACGGCACAATGGTACCTTCGGCCTGCTGCGTTCCGGTCCCCATTTCAGCAGCACTGGGGCATGGTCCGACAGAAAGTTGGCCAGAAAGTGGGTATGTGCAGCTGCTGCGGAGGCCTCACCAGAGAGGAGAAAACGGTCAAGTCTGCTACATACAGCTAAGGATGGTGTATAGCATGTGTACCCTTACATGCCAGGGTGTGTTTTGTGCCAAATATTAACGCATTGCAAGTAGTGCATCACATCTCACAGAGCAGCAGAGTTCTAAATAAAACATGCCCTTGTCCACATTCGGGGCATAGACATTCACCAGGCATACCTCCACACCATCTAGTATACCATGTACCACCACATATCTCCCCTCTATGTCAGCTGTGTATCAGTGCACTTGGAACGGGACCTGTGGGACTACCCAGACCGTCATCCCCCTTGTATATGTGGAATAAGTGGAGGAAAACAATTGTCCTCTCCATTTCCTATATTGATTTTGGATTTCAGAGTCTAACATGTGAGTTGCCTGTAACATCACTACATGAGCTCCCTGTCTGTGCAAATAAGTCTGAACTCTGTAGCGCTTCACAAATGAATTAAACTCCCTCACATACCACTTTATAAATTTAAATGGTCCCTTCTCTCATAACCTGTGACCATCTTCGCTCTAGCCATCCATTGTTCCACCACTATCGCTGCCTGTAATGAACATAAAGTTAACAGTGGAAACATCCCACCCTGGGTGGATACGGCAGAAATAAGAATATATAGCAATGCACTTATTATCTTCCCCTGTACCCTCCCAAACCCACAAACCCCAATAAAGTATCAAAACCAGCTTCATAACTCGATCATCCAAGTATGCAACAGACGACAGCTTGTGTCCATCAGCATGTCTCCACACAACTCACTTCCAATCATCCAAAATATGTACTCAGTGCCAGATTGGGTTGGCATGCAGCAAGGCCACAATATGGGTCTCACCAACCACAACCTCCCAACCCCGGTCTCCACTCACGCCCAATCATACATCCCATCGCTCATTTTTCATACCTTTTTATAAGATGTACACATCCACAGAAGAGGAAAAGATAGTGATCAATAAATTGGAAGAAAGAAGAAGTAAGGGGGGGGATAAGTGTTGAGCGAAAGAGAAATTAAAAAAGAAAATGTAGAGGAAAAAGGGGGAGGGGCACCCACCCGTCTTGTAGTAGCACCCATCTCAGCCACTCCATGCACAGAGCCAGATCGACAAGCATCCACCCAAGCACCGTTAACACTCATCTCGGCCTCTCACCTCCAATGTTAGGTACTCATCTCATCCTTTCAGTAATCGGCCATCTCCTATAGGATGTCCCAGTCAATGGCTGCTTCAGAGGTCATCTGGTTGGGAGGGTGTCTTCTATTACATCCCCTATGCTGGCATTCGAGTTTAAGGCGGTGATTTCCTCCCTTGCAGCCTCTCATTCAGCCTGATGTAGTAACGGATCCACTCTAAGTGACCGTATATCCTCGCTGGCTGTTCCATATCCAGGGATCCGTCAATTTGCACCACCACTGGCTGGGTTGAGCAAGAGGCTTGTCTGGATCGCCTAACTCATCCACAGTTTTTTCTCATTGTGCCAACACCAGGTGTCCTCACCGTCGTGCCCCCCCCCCGCCCCCGTGCAGGGTCCTCCCCTCTCCTTGCATCTCCAGCCAGTTGCCTCTGGTGATGTAAAACAATTAGCACAATCGCCATGTAGAACCTTCAGCTTAGCTGGGTAGAGATTCATCGCCCTGAGTTTGTTTCACCCTTCCAAAGGACACTCTTTGTTGCTGCACCAGGCGTGTGTAGTCAGGGAAAATGCAGATTACATGATGTTCGTAGACTAGGTCCCCCTTTTGGCAAGCCGCTTTTAGGATAAAGTCATTGTGAGAAGTTGGTCTGGTATATGATATCCACAGTTCTGTAGGCACCCTGTATCAGTCCAAACAATCCCTTATGGTGGTGGTTGTAAGTCAACCTTATAGACAAGCTATCCTAGGGGTAGCATGGACTAAGCAGCCTTAAAGGCTTAACTCCAAAGGACATGTGAAGCCAGCTGTTTTACCATATACAATCCTGTAATATCAAATGAAAGGACACCACACAAGTTATATATTATCAAAATATATGTATTTATTCTTAGAATAATCCCCACTACTCTTTATGAGCAATGAAGCACAAGCGTTTAAATAAAAGCACAGTATAACATAGACAAGTTGCACGTTTTGGATGAGGCCGGTGGCCACTCAACCATATATCAAAAAAGTGGTATAACAATCACTAATCGATCTGGGGTAAGGCCTAGGGCCTTGGGAATCGCTTGGACTACGATGCACTAACAGCAGTTAGGGCGGGAGTAGCCCGCGGAATTCGGGTGCAGTGCGGGAAGCACGGCTTGCACCAATGTAAAGTCAATGGTGCGTAAAAGTTACAAAGTTATTGCAAAAGGAGTCTTCCGACTGGACTAGGACTACCAAACTTTAGACTTAGGCACTAGAGGTGTGTAATAGTGTGGGAACACCGGCGCTAGTAAGTTACCTCACCCACAGGACGCGGGTGCACAGGTGCCAACCTGTGTCGGGTTTCGTCACGCAGTTCGATGGTGCCTGAGGATGAAGATGCTGCAGGCGTCCAGAAGAGAAGTGTCCGGTGCGATCCAAGGGTGGATCGAAGCTGAAGGGTACCCAAAAGCAGAGGGGACAGAGTCTGGGTCACTAGCCAGTGACCAGGAAGGAACCAGGAAGGAACCAGGCAATGTCGGGCGCAATCAGGTCGATGTCGGGTGCCTTGTCTCCGCTGCCACGTGGACTCTGGGGCACCGAGGATGTCCTGGAGTGAATCACGAGCTGTCCCACGAAGGCTCTCGCTGTTGGCGGTGTCGGCTTCAAGATCGGAGTCAACAAGCCTTGGCAAAGGCAACCCACGCAGGATTCGAAGAAGGCTTAACACTCGGACCAGCAAGGTCAGAGCGGGTGCTCCTTTTTAGGGGAGTGAGGGCCAGTCTGGTGCAACCAGACCAGCTGTTCAAGTTTGAAGGTTTGTCGGTTCTGGGGCCACTAGCCAACGGGCAAGAGACCGGACAAACGCGTCGAGCAGGAAAATGCAAATGGGCCCCACGCAGCACTCGTCGAGTGTGGAGGGGTGAGCTTCGGTGCAAAAGCTGCTCGGGGCTGGAGCTTCTCAAACTCCAATGCACAGCTTCGAGGGAGCCTCGGGTACTGCACGGTCAGCGCTTCGTGGTTTATTCAAGATGGCCGCTCCCACGCTTCAGGTCGCCTCCACGGGTCCCAGCTCTGCATGGACTGTGGATCGGGCTGTTGGAAGGCAGGATAGCTGGCTCTTGTCAGTCTCTGTCGCTCGAGTTCTGGCGGGAACTGCAACAAAGCAAACGTCGAGGTGCTGGATGGTGCCTGTTTGCACAGGGTGGTTACTCCTTGACCACAAGGGAGATTCTTCAGTCTTCCACGTCGAGTGGGATGTCGAAGGGTCCAGAGTTTCGTTTCATAAGTTTCAGTCAGGATAATCTGATGTGCATTGGCACTGCTCCCACCTATATTCCAAATCTGGGGGCTGGATTACCTGCTAGGTCCCTCCTATGGGTGGGACCCAGGAAGGGGGTGGTTACACCCCTTTCCTTTGTCCAGTTTGCTGCCAGGACTGGGGCTGGAGTGCCCCATAACCGGTTTGACTGGAATCTGCCCAGGGACACCTTGTGCGCCCCAGGCAGTGTCTAGTTTCTTTCAACCCTCCCTGCTACAATCCACTATCTCCTGTCTGGGGTGGTGTGACACCTCCCTGTGACAGGAAACTCTTTGTCCAGGCGTCCTCTGCCAAGTTTCGGTCAGCAGCAGGAAGTCAGACATGTGTCTGTGGCAGCAGCATCCATTTTGTGATGCTGGGGCTCTGGTTAGGATTAACCTCGTTTTCAGTAAAGTAACATGTCTTCTCCCTCTAGAAGGGTGGAATGGTACCCCCGTCGCCAGAATTGGCGAGGGGGTAGTATTCCAAAATGTATGACACCAAACACGTTTTGATAAAGCCAAACCAAAGTTAGCATTAACCGCGAGGATTATAATGCACTTAAGAGTATATGGTATGGCAGTATCACTGGAACAGCAGTAAGGAAATGGTTCCGAACACTGCAGACAGGCTCAGCTCATGCTAGAGCACCATCTCACATAAAACCAAGCACTCTGCCTCCAGGATTGTAAAGGCCTGCCATAGGAGTGACTGATAGGTATATATGTGTCAAGATATAGGTTTAGACATAGGTATACTATATCTAAGCAAGGGGTGATTACACCGCCTTGCCCCAGCTGTGTGATCAGCCAGTTGTGTCAATTTAAGGACCAGCCAGGGGTGGCAAAAGATATGCTGCAGCCCCTGGTAGCCTTGGATGCACCTATGCCCTGGGCACCTATAGTGCACTGTACAGGGGCTGATAAGGTGTCCAGTACCAAATTGGTGATGTACCTATAGTACATGGAGTCCATTTAAAGAGAGAGCAGATAGCCTGGGACCCTGATTAGCAGGATCCCAGGCCAACTAAGTCGAAAACCAGCTAAACACAAGGCAAAAAATCTGGGGTAACCATAGTCAGGTATCCACCTTCCTACAGTCATCATCCCTGTAATTTAGGACTTTAGCAATGAGAGTTTGAGGGAGGACACTTGCGAGGGGCGGCGTTACAAGAGCCCAATGTGCTCTCTCAATTACAAATATCGCAGAAAGTTCTGCCTTGGGGAATGTGTCTTTGATCAATTTTTCTAGAAAGATTTTTGGGGTTCTCCCTTCTGCTCCCTCCTGAAATCTGACAAATCAGAGATTTCATCTTCGAGAGCGTCCCTCTGCATCCCATGGCTGGGGTTCCAAGGTAGCTGAGTTGACGGTTAAGTCCATGAGGGCTGCCTTTGGTGTGGAGCCTCGCTTTGTAGTTCAGCGATGTTCTGTTCTGTGGCTATGGATCTTTCCACCAAAGTACAGAGATCGACCTGTAACGTTAACTATCAAGGGACATTGCGCTGATTTTGGCCCACCCTGCTGCGCTAATAGTCTCTATGGCTGCTAGGATTTGAACTCCGGTAGTGCCCGGCTGCGTATTTTCGCTCTCTAGGGGTGCCTCGCGTGTGGGATTTGAATTCGATGCGCCTCCCTGTGCTGTGTAATTATCCATCTTCATTTGCTGCATCTACCTCTGCGGCCTGTCTTTGCCCATGGTTATGTTTTCTGGGTGGGCACAGACGATTTTCATGTGTCACTGTGTGGCTCCATGTTCCGTGAGGTCGCCTGTAACAATGGGTCGGGCCCAGTATCCTAGGCAGCACCCAGAGTAAACGGCAGTAAATTTTAATGTATTTCACCGCAATGGCTTCCCATTGTGCACTGCTTAAACACAAAGTGCTGTTTCTGCATATCGGCAGTCTCACGTGTAACTGTGCCGTGATTATGACCCTTATGTGGAGGCACATGGTCTGCCTAGGTGCCCAAGGACCCAGGGGTATGGTGTTTTATTTGAAGTGCAAGCAGAGGCACTCTGTATCGTGCTGATGGTTATATGAAGTTCTTCGTCACCCTATCCATCACTTGTTGGCCTCTTGGAGCATATCTTATGGTGGGTAGGGTCTCCTCTCCTGTTATACTGTCTGTAGGGTGGGCTGAAGATTCATGTGCGCTTGTGCAAAAATATGGTTTCCTTTATTTGGTCAGGGGGAGGCAGCGCTGAGAGGGTGCCCGTCGCCCCCTGCCCGTGGCTCAGTCCATCTCACCATCAAAATTAGGGCAGGGATGATGTTGCCGGGCATGGATGCTTCTGGCCGGTCGCCTTCCCCTCTCTATCCACCACCTGTGTCTTGTACTTTAATTGTTAAAGGGGGGGCGGGATGGGGATGACTCCACCGAATTTACGTATGTCGCGTGTTGGGGCTCCCAGCAGGGCCCGACACCCAACGAGGCGTCCCCGGTCACCTGCTTCGTTGCGGACTCATCCAGGCCGCAGTGGCAGTTTGGTGAGGGTCAACAAGCAGACACAGTCAGCGGCCTTGATTCGCCCCCAATCCCTGTTAAGGTCTGGCATAGGGATCCGGGCACAACTCCCAGCAGTTCAGCTGCTTGCCCACCTCTTGTGCTCCATCTTCATGCGACTCCTGCCACGCATTGGCCCAGCGCTTGCCTCTCTCCTGTAATATCTTTGTAGGATGGACAATCATCACATGGGGCCCCAGCACCACTTGTTCAAGTTGGGCCTCGTTCACTATCTCCCAACCTCTCCTCCCATCTGGGCCGGGGCTCACCGGATATGTGGTGGTCGCCCCAGTCATCAGCATGGGGGGGGGGGACCAGTAGGATCAGCTCTGTCTGTGGCATGAGGTCTGCTGGAGCCAGTTACCTCTGGGCTGTGCCAATCTATGTCATTAACTCCAGTGCACGGCGAGGGGCAGATTCTTCCATCACCGCCTCAAAATCTTTCCCTGTTCGGTTCTTGCTTCTGGACTGAGGCACCGGGAATGGCTTGAAGCGGCTGGACGGGTAGGGGAATTAATCGGGTTTTTGGACGAATGGACTGCAGAGCTCCTCAAGCTCCATCTTGGCCACACTCCCTCTGCTGCGGTTTGTAGTAGTTCCCAATCATTTTTATGCAGGGCTTCCTTTTCGTGAGGGCGTGTTTATAGGCCAAGCGAGCCACCGAGACATCGGCTTGCACTCTGGGAGTAATCAATAGAACCCATTTTAAATCCCGATTAGCCACAAGCATGCCTAATCAAACCACTGATGTGTATTCATGTTGGCCTGGGTAGGCTTTAAGAGAAACTGGAGTTGCATATAGCACGAGGGTATCAAAGCACTTCACAATTACATTGTAGCAAATTTATGACAGTACAACAGGGAGGCATCAACATATCGAAAAATCGAACAGCTTGAGCAGTCTAGGTAACAAAAACGCAACTGTCACCAAGAGACATTTGATCAACAATGTAGATAATAATAAAAAGGTCCATACCGTGTACTTAGAAAAGATAAATAGCTTTGAGGACATCATAGACAAATGGATCAGAGTGGTCATTGCATGAAAACTCCCTGCAAGATAGGAATTTCTGTTATGCTCCAAAACAAGGAACAATGAAGCTATGGTAGCACTCGATGAAGAGAGTAGATTCCATAACCAGGGACTAGAGGGAAACCTACTTAAAACAGGCATCAAGAAGAAAGTTCAGCCATCAGCTATGGTAGGAATTTGGCCATAAGGAAGATCTTATCTCCCTTCTTGAAGGATGAAGTAGACTGGAATTCGCTTCCACCTTCCATTAAAAGAGTCCAGATTCTCTGTCGTAGGTTTTCTTCTTCTGGTAGATGGGTTGTTTCAGCCCTGGGTCCCTGGCGCCCCAAGATGGTCTGCCTCCCCCAGAAATCTCAATTTGTTTAGCAAGATACATTGGTATTTTGTGGTGGCGCGCTCTGTGTGTGATAAATGCCATGCAAGTGATAGCCAGTTAGGAGCCTTCAAATTAAGAGAGATGTGGTCACATTTTTTAGAACCTGTTAAGAGTCTTGCTGCAGCATTAAGACACGTTTTTAGTGGGGCTGTGGAGATCTTGGGTAAGTCTGATAGAGTCATTTAAGTCTGGGTGCTCAAAAACACGACCCGGTCTGCACTAGGAAACACCAGTACAAATTAAGCACTGGCAAGATCCTGCATAGTGAGCATCCTAAAACGTTGTGTGGTACTCAACTGATTGACTAGTATTACTTAGGATACATATGAGCTTCTCATCCTTTTTTTTTTCTCACTGCTTGTGGGATGTGGCGTAAATGACTGTTTTTCTCCTGAAGCAGCATCACCCCTCTCTCTAAGAGGTCCTGCAAAGAGTTTTAAGTGGGCTTGTCAGATACAGTTGGGGGTTCACAGAGCAAGCAGGGGCTTTTGGCCCAGTTTACAGAGCTATAGATGGATGATGGAGGCCAAAGTGCAACCCCTTCGGTTCCTGACTCTCAGCGCTAGCAATGGCAAACAGTCACAGGAGTCTAAGTAGGCAAGTGTGGGGGTAAAACAACCTCAGCAAACACCCAACCTCACAATAACGGATTGTCCAGCCCAGCGTTTGTCTTTATGAAAGAAGAAGTACTTAATAATACTTTAAAACGTAACGTTACACACTACATTATGTAGAAACTCAGAGTCTCTGGTGCAGGGCCATGGCCCGGGATACCCTGATGCTCACTATCCACCTCCCTTCTTTCTACAATAGGGCAAATCTCGTGTGGATCTCAGGCACAGGTGTAATGCTCCCTCAGCCCCATCCCCTCCTTCAAGCAGAGGCATGCACTCGATCTCTCGGTCTTAGGTTTGAAGCCTGATCTCTGGGTGTATGGTTTCTAAGTGAACATGTGCAACCAATTGGGTGCAAGGATAGCTAATAAAACAAGCATTTACAATGCAATGGTTTTGCCTTTGTTAAAGTTAGAGCTATTGGCATTGCTCTTGACACTCTGAAGCTCCACTCTGAAGCTCCACTCTGAAGCTCCACTCTGAAGCTCCACTCTGAAGCTCCACTCTGAAGCTCCACTCTGAAGCTCCACTCTGCACTCTGAAGCTGCACTCTGAAGCTCCACTCTGAAGCTCCACTCTGAAGCTCCACTCTGAAGCTCCACTCTGAAGCTCCACTCTGAAGCTCCACTCTGAAGCTCCACTCTGCACTCTGAAGCTGCACTCTGAAGCTCCACTCTGCACTCTGAAGCTCCACTCTGAAGCTCCACTCTGAAGCTCCACTCTGAAGCTCCACTCTGAAGCTCCACTCTGAAGCTCCACTCTGCACTCTGAAGCTCCACTCTGCACTCTGAATCTGCACTCTGAAGCTCCACTCTGCACTCTGAAGCTCCACTCTGCACTCTGAAGCTCCACTCTGCACTCTGAAGCTCCACTCTGCACTCTGAAGCTCCACTCTGCACTCTGAAGCTCCACTCTGCACTCTGAAGCTCCACTCTGAAGCTCCACTCTGCACTCTGAAGCTCCACTCTGAAGCTCCACTCTGAAGCTCCACTCTGAAGCTCCACTCTGAAGCTCCACTCTGAAGCTCCACTCTGAAGCTCCACTCTGAAGCGCCACTCTGAAGCGCCACTCTGAAGCGCCACTCTGCAGCTCCACTCTGCAGCTCCACTCTGAATCTGCAGCTCCACTCTGAATCTGCAGCTCCACTCTGAATCTGCAGCTCCACTCTGAAGCTCCACTCTGAAGCTCCACTCTGAAGCTCCACTCTGAAGCTCCACTCTGAAGCTCCACTCTGCACTCTGAAGCTCCACTCTGCACTCTGAAGCTCCACTCTGCACTCTGAAGCTCCACTCTGCACTCTGAAGCTCCACTCTGAAGCTCCACTCTGCACTCTGAAGCTCCACTCTGAAGCTCCACTCTGCACTCTGAAGCTCCACTCTGAAGCTCCACTCTGCACTCTGAAGCTCCACTCTGAAGCTCCACTCTGCACTCTGAAGCTCCACTCTGAAGCTCCACTCTGCACTCTGAAGCTCCACTCTGAAGCTCCACTCTGCACTCTGACGCTCCACTCTGAAGCTCCACTCTGCACTCTGAAGCTCCACTCTGCACTCTGAAGCTCCACTCTGCACTCTGAAGCTCCACTCTGCACTCTGAAGCTCCACTCTGCACTCTGAAGCTCCACTCTGAAGCTCCACTCTGCACTCTGAAGCTCCACTCTGAAGCTCCACTCTGCACTCTGAAGCTCCACTCTGAAGCTCCACTCTGCACTCTGAAGCTCCACTCTGAAGCTCCACTCTGCACTCTGAAGCTCCACTCTGAAGCTCCACTCTGCACTCTGAAGCTCCACTCTGAAGCTCCACTCTGAAGCGCCACTCTGAAGCTCCACTCTGAAGCTCCACTCTGCAGCTCCACTCTGCAGCTCCACTCTGAATCTGCAGCTCCACTCTGAATCTGCAGCTCCACTCTGAATCTGCAGCTCCACTCTGAATCTGCAGCTCCACTCTGCACTCTGAAGCTCCACTCTGAAGCTCCACTCTGAAGCTCCACTCTGCACTCTGAAGCTCCACTCTGCACTCTGAAGCTCCACTCTGCACTCTGAAGCTCCACTCTGCACTCTGAAGCTCCACTCTGCACTCTGAAGCTCCACTCTGAAGCTCCACTCTGCACTCTGAAGCTCCACTCTGAAGCTCCACTCTGCACTCTGAAGCTCCACTCTGAAGCTCCACTCTGAACTCTGAAGCTCCACTCTGAAGCTCCACTCTGCACTCTGAAGCTCCACTCTGAAGCTCCACTCTGCACTCTGAAGCTCCACTCTGAAGCTCCACTCTGCACTCTGAAGCTCCACTCTGAAGCTCCACTCTGAAGCTCCACTCTGAAGCTCCACTCTGAAGCTCCACTCTGCACTCTGAAGCTCCACTCTGCACTCTGAAGCTCCACTCTGCACTCTGAAGCTCCACTCTGAAGCTCCACTCTGAAGCTCCACTCTGCACTCTGAAGCTCCACTCTGAAGCTCCACTCTGCACTCTGAAGCTCCACTCTGAAGCTCCACTCTGCACTCTGAAGCTCCACTCTGCACTCTGAAGCTCCACTCTGCACTCTGAAGCTCCACTCTGCACTCTGAAGCTCCACTCTGAAGCTCCACTCTGCACTCTGAAGCTCCACTCTGAAGCTCCACTCTGAAGCTCCACTCTGCACTCTGAAGCTCCACTCTGAAGCTCCACTCTGCACTCTGAAGCTCCACTCTGCACTCTGAAGCTCCTCTCTGCACTCTGAAGCTCCACTCTGAAGCTCCACTCTGCACTCTGAAGCTCCACTCTGAAGCTCCACTCTGCACTCTGAAGCTCCACTCTGAAGCTCCACTCTGCACTCTGAAGCTCCACTCTGAAGCTCCACTCTGCACTCTGAAGCTCCACTCTGAAGCTCCACTCTGCACTCTGAAGCTGCACTCTGAAGCTCCACTCTGCACTCTGAAGCTCCACTCTGCACTCTGAAGCTCCACTCTGCACTCTGAAGCTCCACTCTGAAGCTCCACTCTGCACTCTGAAGCTCCACTCTGAAGCTCCACTCTGCACTCTGAAGCTCCACTCTGAAGCTCCACTCTGCACTCTGAAGCTCCACTCTGAAGCTCCACTCTGCACTCTGAAGCTCCACTCTGAAGCTCCACTCTGCACTCTGAAGCTCCACTCTGAAGCTCCACTCTCCACTCTGAAGCTCCACTCTGAAGCTCCACTCTGAAGCTCCACTCTGAAGCTCCACTCTGAAGCGCCACTCTGAAGCTCCACTCTGAAGCTCCACTCTGCAGCTCCACTCTGCAGCTCCACTCTGAATCTGCAGCTCCACTCTGAATCTGCAGCTCCACTCTGAATCTGCAGCTCCACTCTGAATCTGCAGCTCCACTCTGCACTCTGAAGCTCCACTCTGAAGCTCCACTCTGAAGCTCCACTCTGAAGCTCCACTCTGAAGCTCCACTCTGAAGCTCCACTCTGCACTCTGAAGCTCCACTCTGCACTCTGAAGCTCCACTCTGCACTCTGAAGCTCCACTCTGCACTCTGAAGCTCCACTCTGCACTCTGAAGCTCCACTCTGAAGCTCCACTCTGCACTCTGAAGCTCCACTCTGAAGCTCCACTCTGCACTCTGAAGCTCCACTCTGAAGCTCCACTCTGCACTCTGAAGCTCCACTCTGAAGCTCCACTCTGAAGCTCCACTCTGAAGCTCCACTCTGAAGCTCCACTCTGAAGCTCCACTCTGCACTCTGAAGCTCCACTCTGCACTCTGAAGCTCCACTCTGCACTCTGAAGCTCCACTCTGCACTCTGAAGCTCCACTCTGAAGCTCCACTCTGCACTCTGAAGCTCCACTCTGAAGCTCCACTCTGCACTCTGAAGCTCCACTCTGAAGCTCCACTCTGCACTCTGAAGCTCCACTCTGAAGCTCCACTCTGCACTCTGAAGCTCCACTCTGAAGCTCCACTCTGCACTCTGAAGCTGCACTCTGAAGCTCCACTCTGCACTCTGAAGCTGCACTCTGAAGCTCCACTCTGCACTCTGAAGCTCCACTCTGCACTCTGAAGCTCCACTCTGCACTCTGAAGCTCCACTCTGCACTCTGAAGCTCCACTCTGCACTCTGAAGCTCCACTCTGAAGCTCCACTCTGCACTCTGAAGCTCCACTCTGAAGCTCCACTCTGCACTCTGAAGCTCCACTCTGAAGCTCCACTCTGCACTCTGAAGCTCCACTCTGAAGCTCCACTCTGCACTCTGAAGCTCCACTCTGAAGCTCCACTCTCCACTCTGAAGCTCCACTCTGAAGCTCCACTCTGAAGCGCCACTCTGAAGCTCCACTCTGAAGCTCCACTCTGCAGCTCCACTCTGCAGCTCCACTCTGAATCTGCAGCTCCACTCTGAATCTGCAGCTCCACTCTGAATCTGCAGCTCCACTCTGAATCTGCAGCTCCACTCTGCACTCTGAAGCTCCACTCTGAAGCTCCACTCTGAAGCTCCACTCTGAAGCTCCACTCTGAAGCTCCACTCTGAAGCTCCACTCTGAAGCTCCACTCTGAAGCTCCACTCTGCACTCTGAAGCTCCACTCTGCACTCTGAAGCTCCACTCTGCACTCTGAAGCTCCACTCTGCACTCTGAAGCTCCACTCTGAAGCTCCACTCTGCACTCTGAAGCTCCACTCTGAAGCTCCACTCTGCACTCTGAAGCTCCACTCTGAAGCTCCACTCTGCACTCTGAAGCTCCACTCTGAAGCTCCACTCTGCACTCTGAAGCTCCACTCTGAAGCTCCACTCTGCACTCTGAAGCTCCACTCTGAAGCTCCACTCTGCACTCTGAAGCTCCACTCTGAAGCTCCACTCTGTACTCTGAAGCTGCACTCTGAAGCTCCACTCTGCACTCTGAAGCTGCACTCTGAAGCTCCACTCTGCACTCTGAAGCTCCACTCTGCACTCTGAAGCTCCACTCTGCACTCTGAAGCTCCACTCTGCACTCTGAAGCTCCACTCTGCACTCTGAAGCTCCACTCTGAAGCTCCACTCTGCACTCTGAAGCTCCACTCTGAAGCTCCACTCTGCACTCTGAAGCTCCACTCTGCACTCTGAAGCTCCACTCTGAAGCTCCACTCTGCACTCTGAAGCTCCACTCTGCACTCTGAAGCTCCACTCTGCACTCTGAAGCTCCACTCTGCACTCTGAAGCTCCACTCTGCACTCTGAAGCTCCACTCTGAAGCTCCACTCTGCACTCTGAAGCTCCACTCTGAAGCTCCACTCTGAAGCTCCACTCTGAAGCTCCACTCTGAAGCTCCACTCTGCACTCTGAAGCTCCACTCTGAAGCTCCACTCTGAAGCTCCACTCTGAAGCTCCACTCTGAAGCTCCACTCTGAAGCTCCACTCTGAAGCTCCACTCTGCACTCTGAAGCTCCACTCTGCACTCTGAAGCTCCACTCTGCACTCTGAAGCTCCACTCTGCACTTTGAAGCTCCACTCTGAAGCTCCACTCTGCACTCTGAAGCTCCACTCTGAAGCTCCACTCTGAAGCTCCACTCTGAAGCTCCACTCTGAAGCTCCACTCTGCACTCTGAAGCTCCACTCTGCACTCTGAAGCTCCACTCTGCACTCTGAAGCTCCACTCTGAAGCTCCACTCTGCACTCTGAAGCTCCACTCTGAAGCTCCACTCTGCACTCTGAAGCTCCACTCTGAAGCTCCACTCTGCACTCTGAAGCTCCACTCTGAAGCTCCACTCTGCACTCTGAAGCTCCACTCTGAAGCTCCACTCTGCACTCTGAAGCTCCACTCTGAAGCTCCACTCTGCACTCTGAAGCTGCACTCTGAAGCTCCACTCTGCACTCTGAAGCTCCACTCTGCACTCTGAAGCTCCACTCTGCACTCTGAAGCTCCACTCTGAAGCTCCACTCTGCACTCTGAAGCTCCACTCTGAAGCTCCACTCTGCACTCTGAAGCTCCACTCTGAAGCTCCACTCTGCACTCTGAAGCTCCACTCTGAAGCTCCACTCTGCACTCTGAAGCTCCACTCTGAAGCTCCACTCTGCACTCTGAAGCTCCACTCTGAAGCTCCACTCTCCACTCTGAAGCTCCACTCTGAAGCTCCACTCTGAAGCTCCACTCTGAAGCTCCACTCTGAAGCGCCACTCTGCAGCTCCACTCTGCAGCTCCACTCAGAATCTGCAGCTCCACTCTGAATCTGCAGCTCCACTCTGAATCTGCAGCTCCACTCTGAATCTGCAGCTCCACTCTGCACTCTGAAGCTCCACTCTGAAGCTCCACTCTGAAGCTCCACTCTGAAGCTCCACTCTGAAGCTCCACTCTGCACTCTGAAGCTCCACTCTGCACTCTGAAGCTCCACTCTGCACTCTGAAGCTCCACTCTGCACTCTGAAGCTCCACTCTGCACTCTGAAGCTCCACTCTGAAGCTCCACTCTGCACTCTGAAGCTCCACTCTGAAGCTCCACTCTGCACTCTGAAGCTCCACTCTGAAGCTCCACTCTGAAGCTCCACTCTGAAGCTCCACTCTGAAGCTCCACTCTGAAGCTCCACTCTGCACTCTGAAGCTCCACTCTGCACTCTGAAGCTCCACTCTGCACTCTGAAGCTCCACTCTGCACTCTGAAGCTCCACTCTGCACTCTGAAGCTCCACTCTGAAGCTCCACTCTGCACTCTGAAGCTCCACTCTGAAGCTCCACTCTGCACTCTGAAGCTCCACTCTGAAGCTCCACTCTGCACTCTGAAGCTCCACTCTGAAGCTCCACTCTGAAGCTCCACTCTGCACTCTGAAGCTGCACTCTGAAGCTCCACTCTGCACTCTGAAGCTGCACTCTGAAGCTCCACTCTGCACTCTGAAGCTCCACTCTGCACTCTGAAGCTCCACTCTGCACTCTGAAGCTCCACTCTGCACTCTGAAGCTCCACTCTGAAGCTCCACTCTGCACTCTGAAGCTCCACTCTGAAGCTCCACTCTGCACTCTGAAGCTCCACTCTGAAGCTCCACTCTGCACTCTGAAGCTCCACTCTGAAGCTCCACTCTGCACTCTGAAGCTCCACTCTGAAGCTCCACTCTGCACTCTGAAGCTCCACTCTGCACTCTGAAGCTCCACTCTGAAGCTCCACTCTGAAGCTCCACTCTGCACTCTGAAGCTCCACTCTGAAGCTCCACTCTGGCTGAACATAACAGTCTGCAGTTTCACACGTTACATTTGTGTTAGCTGCATTACGTCATAATTTATTGTCAAAGGCTGGTTCAAATATGTTCTTTCAATGTTTCAAGCTGTTTTCAAGCGTTCACGCTTTAGTCAGCCCACTACCGAGCAGACTGACCCGGACCCAGCCCAGTCCATCCAGGGCTTTCAGTGGCATTCATCACAGTGTCTCACCGGAAGGCGGGCATCAGAGAGAAGCGGGAGGGGGCGGGAAAGGGGGAGGAGAGAGCTGACGACGGCCGGCCGGAGCAGAAGACGGGCACCAAAACAAGCGGGAGGGGGCGGGAAAGGGGGAGGAGAGATGCTGACGACGGCCGGCCGGAGCACGAAGGCGGGCACCAGGAAACAAGCGGGAGGGGGAGCAAGGGAGGTGCCGGCAATGCCGGAACAGAATCGGGGGCGTTCCCGGCGTCGCGTGACGTCGGCAAAAGCCAAAGAAACGCGGGAACGCCCCCGAATCTGGTCCGGCATTGACGGACAGGCCCCTCGTCCAATGGCTAGGCTCCATTTATGGAGCCAGCCAATGAATGACGAGGGCCGACCCAAAGCCACACTACAGAACTCATCAGGATTTCGCCTGCGCGAAAAAGATGCGCAGAGCGCATCTTTTCGCCAGGCAAAACCTAAAAAATGGGGCAGCAGAAGCGGCATGACAAATCATCTGCCCCTAATGACATCACTGAAAGTGGAGTATTATGGCATTAGACTCTGAATACCAGGAAGTGACGCCACATCATGACCTTGCTCCTGATGACATCACAGTAATTGGTGCATACACAAGGATTAAGTGACGTCAAAGAGAAAATGCAGTGATTAACCAAAAGATTTACAAAAAAAAAATAGTGGTCATTAGTACGGATATTAATTCACATGGGTCCTATATTACCCATGAAACATTACTGGGTTTACTTACTCTTTATAATTAGTAGTATATTGTGAGTTATGAAGACTTGTTTGGACCTCTCTCACACGTTTGATGCAGAGATGTACAGTTATGTTCTAGGCACTGCTTTTGCCATCTAATTTAGTACAAATGTTAAATTTTTTCCTCTTCATGATACCTTGGTAGACAGCAATTACAACCCTCAGCTACCATGGAAAGCTTAAGGTACACGAACAAAACTTTTCAAACGGTGTTTTTCCATTTTCTGGAAAACCTAAATCTTTGAAAGCTTGTATTTACAAAATAGCATACATTCTCATAAAACTATCCTGGCCAGCTTTTTTTTTTTTTTTTTTTAAATAAACATGGGCTGAAACTCTTCTTTTTGGGTCCTTTGCATTGATATAAGCAACTGGTGGCAAAATGGATAGTTGCGTCTCATTACACATCACATACTGGTCGATTTCCACCTAGACCACATTTTTTTTCAAAGAAAAATAGAATAATTGACGATCCAGCTACTAGGTGGGAAGACTATGTACAGCACACCTGCCCGCCCCCAGTCACTGTGCAAGAGTAAGCAAACTAAAATAGGCCACGTTTTGTCTCTCCCTACACAAACCTCTACGTGCCCATATTTGTGCCCTCAACACAAAGTCTCTGTGCCTCTGACTTCTCGTCAGCGCCCTTGTGCTCTTTTGCAATGGTAAACTCAGCCCCCCGTCTTTACCTTTGTGTTCCTAAAAGCGTACATACTCCGGGCGAATTCAGCACAGTGGATATGAAAGTGCCTTTAAGGGCCCAGTGTGTGACTTTGCCTTGAAGTCACAAAGTATAAGACTTAACTTGCAGGTGCCAATGCTCTGCCCAACCTGGAAGTCGCCTCAGCAGAGCAGCTATTACTTAAAATGGGTAACTCAGGCCGTGCCACAGCGTTCCTTGGATGTATTACTAGCCTCTGTCGCAGACCTTCCTTCTGTGGCCTAAGTCATGTATGATCCCTGTCCTGTTTAAATCTGTGGGTACAACAAACCAAATACTTTTCTGTAACTAACGTTTTGCAGCCTCAGGGCTGAGTAGGTTCCCGTGCTTTACGTTCTTCTGCCATCCAGTGGTTCATTTCGGAAGTACATTTTATTTTACTGTTGTGCTCATTGACAATGTCTGTCATGAGACTTCTGTGATGTTCACAGTGCTTGCCCGAGATTGCCACCTTTATCAGCGAAGAGTACTGGCCATTTGTGCGTGTCTGGGGTGCTGGAAGGGCCATGCGCTGGTACTGAATAATCGTTTTTGTAAACTGCTATATTTTCTTTTTTTAATACAGCAATTCTTCGTCTATTTGCTTCAAAAATATTTAGGAGCGGTCCACACAACATGAACATTCTTTATAACTGTTTTATTCTTATATGTGTTGCTTTTAGTTTATATATCAAAGGGAGAACTAAGGATTTGACGGAGTTATTTTTTTTTTACCTGTCTCGGCATGAAAATATTTGGTCGAACCGGTAAAATAGTCTTTAAACGAGGCTGTAAAATGTGGTTTAAACAGTGCATTTTTTCTTTAAATTACAGGAGAAAAAGAATCGGTGAAACTTACATCACTTGAGAAGGCGGGGGTCACCAGTGAAGTTAATCTTACTGGGGAATAACGGCTTTATTTTGCAACCTGGATAAATATATAAACACATATTGTGGTAGTGCTCAAACAAAGCAGTATATAATTCTTCCACGGTGTTTGCCTTCGGGTAACCCTGCACCCAATTAGACCCTGTTAGCAGTAATGGTAAAATCCATTACTGCAGGCACCCACCTCTGAAAAGTTCTGCGCTGCTTTGTCGGAAGTTTCAAAAACACAGTTGTGGTCCCATGCCAAGTTCCAGGGCAAGAGATGTTTGTCGAGGATTGGTTCCCTAGCTGAAAGAGGTATCGGGGTATTTTAGGATTTGAATTGTTTTGTCACACTCAAAGTCAGCAACACCTAGCATAGTTAAGTTCCGTTATTGGACGCGAAACATTACTATGTCAATAAAGTAACTTTAGTGGAAATTGAACTGTTTAAACAAAAGATTACTTTATTAAAAAATAGGTCAGTATTTCCTCTCATACTGTTGCTCAACATAAATGGTTACATCATTTTGAACATAGTGTCATTGAACATATTTCTTCAGATACATGGCAGATGATTGGTAAACTTTCTCTTCGCAATAAAATCGCCCCATCGTTAATGCAATCTAAATTTTTCTCTATCAATCTTCTTCATTGGACACCTGTGCGCCTACATTCGCTCAATCTCAAAGAAGATAATCTATGCTGGAGTTGTGGCTTATCGCCAGGAGATTTTTCACATATGTTTTTTAACTGCTCTTTACTCCAACCCTTTTGGGACCTCATTCATAAGCATCTTATGCTCATCTTTGATATTAAATTTCAACTTTCTCTCCCATTAATTTTATTGGGCCCTCTTGCGGCTTCATCTCCTCTCCCCTTGGAGCACATGGAGCTACAATTATTGGATCTTCTATTGACCGTTGCTGTGAAAGTAATTCTAATAGATTGGAAATCCTTCTCCTCTGTTTCATATCATACGTGGTGGGCTTGGGTTTCCTTCTTACGCAGTGCTCATACTTCGGTTGACCAAGCTCATCTCTCCCCGTCGATTGCTGGTGGGGTTTGGACTGCTCTAGACAATTACATGGATTTGTCATCACAAGGGTTGGTTGACCAATATCCCTTTCGTATGTCTGGTTGACTGGCGTCTTGTTTGTTCAGACTTACTCCTTATTTTTAAGGTTTATTCATTGGGAAATCCTTCTTTCCTTTTTTCCCCTCTTTCTTCTCTGTATCCTCTTTTTTCCATCTGCTCCCTCTTCTTCTCGCTTTTCTTCCTTCTTTTTCTGCTTTCTTCTTCTTCTGATTAGATCAACTGATAGTGATACATTTTTGAATGGTTTACATATATGCTAAACTGCTTGGTCTTCATGAATGTCTATTTTTATTTCTGGCAGATTACTTTTATTTATTATATATGGAGGTATTTCATATGTTTTATTATTGGATTTCATCTTCTGATGGTCTGTTTTATTGCTCTCAAATGTATCACTTTATTTATATTCTGTATCTTCATTTGTCTATTTATAACAATAAAAGCGTTTGAAATAAAAAAAAATAGGTCAGTATTGCACTGTTGAATGAAGATTGCAAAATAAATGGAAGATGTAAAAACTACACCTCCCATGATGCTATGGCGCCTCACTGAAGAAAACACATTTGATAAATTCTGTACTGCTTTGTTTCAGCGCTCCTACAACTGATTTTCTGTTTATGAATCACTACATACTAACTTGCTTGATACAGAGTATATGGGTGCGGCGATAAAAGCTCTTCAAAACGGTTGCCCATACCTTTGTTTAGTGTTGGTGTTAATACAATAATGTTATTGCAAAGGTGTGTATTGAACTCCATGTTTCTGCTTTACAGCTAACAGCCTCGCTAGAGAATGTTCATTTGCCTAAGGTAGCTCACTGAAATCTGGAGAATGCCCTAGGCGCCACATTTCATCTCCTACATACGTTCTTCTAGCATGCCTGAATGTACTGATCTATTACTGTCATTTCTCCCTTTGATACATGTGCTGACAAACCCAATCTAAACAAACTGACATCTTGCTTAACCCCTTGCATGCTGATGACGGCCCCCAGCCGTCATGCACTACGGTGCTCGTGTGCTGATGACGGTGGGGCCGTAATGAAACCGCCCACTTCGAAAAACGCTGCACAGGCGCAGAATCGCGGCCGCATGCAAGGGGTTAAAATCTACATTGAATGGGCTTTGAGACTGTCTCTTTAAACCATTTGCTTTCTTCGACCAGCTTCATTCTTCCACTGGCGCGAGGATTTGTCAACTGCTCTTTCACTCAGCATTAGATGAGTACATCAGTGGGCTATTAGCCTTTGGCTGTATCCTTCAGGCTCCCCTTGAGTACTTGCATTCAAATGCACAAGGGAATATTTCATAACTGCAGCCCTCTCTGCTGGCTTTAATGAGTTTACGCTCCATGCATGAGCACATTAAACGTAGATCCTTGGCTTTGCCAATGCATGCCTTTTTTATTTTCATAAGATAGATAATTGTTCATTTTAGTTTGACGAGTAATGATAATCATGTCTGCTGCATCCATATACATATAACTAGACTGTCATCTTTCAAGAATGCCTTTTCGGAATAACGCATGCGATTAATAAGCAGGACATTCTGCGTGGAATTGTCTTATACAAACTTATAAATATAGCGTTCCTTAAAGGCCCTTCTCATACTCATAGTTTTGCCCCTTTTCGTCGTTGCACAGACTTGTGTCTGGTGTGCCACTCCTGCTGAAAATGTAATCTTATGGTCTTGATCTAATTCCATCCCTGTGTGCATCTATCACTCTGTGACGGAAAGTGCCTGTTAAAATGTCCTGTGCTCCTGAGACATGATGGCATTCTAGAGAGGGATTTCTCTGTTAGCACAAGTGACTCGCCACATCGGTTGCAGGAGGCAAAATAGGAATGAAAACAGTGGTCCGTGACCAGGAATACAACCAATTTACAGTTTATGTTGCAAGAAACATTTGCAAATGAGTTAATGAATAACCTGAAGGAGATAAAGATGCATGTGCAAAATACCTATTTCTGCATCTAAACAATTGTATAAACCTCACATGAAAACAAGTACCACGTAATATAATAAATTCCACAATATTTATTACAGAACAAATCAATTGCTTATGTAATGACCATAGGTTGCGTGAAAAAGGAGGCGAAAGGATAGAATAGTGGTGTTGTGTAGTGAGATTGTGAATCAAAGAATAAGATATAGACAATTCAATACAATTTCAAAAACTGATAACAAAGATCAGTTGCAGCAAGCCTGTCCATAAAGGATTTACAAAAATTCTGTACATTTTCCGTGTGCACTTAATGCAATTTCACAATGGTATGGGGAGGTAAGTAGTAGGTACCGGTCTTGATCGATGGAAGAGCGTCTTCCATTGATCTTCCAACACCACTATTCGATCCTTTCGCCTCTCCTTTTTTGCGCAACCTATGGTCATTACATAAGCAATTGATTTGTTCTAAAATATCGTGGAATTTATTATATTACGTGGTACTTGTTTTCATGTGTGGTTTATACAATTGTTTAGATGCAGAAATAGGTACCATTTATCTTGCCTAAACTGAAATGGGGACTTTAAGGCAAGAAAAAAAAGCTTCTTTAGCTTATGTGGACTTCTAGCTACAATTAAAGTGTGGGTTATGTAAAAAAGATCCTAATAGCAAAAAAGAATTTAAACGGATGACTATATGTATATACATTTGTAGTTCGGTCTGGACTGTTCCCATGAGGCACAGGGTCAAGACTGATTTGCACATAGCTGTGTCTGAACTGAGGTGGCAACGTGAGCTAAAGAACGAAGATGGATTCAACCCAGATCTGTGACTGGGGGGTGAGTGTCTGAAAAGTTTCATTGCACCGTCCATCATCTCCTTGTGTTTTTTATATATATATATATATATATATATATATATATTACCTACTGGCGGTCGCCAGTAGGTAGTTATAGTTAGGATTGATTTCCATAGGGAAATCGTAACATTCTATTGGGAATAACTTTTGCGCCGGTGGACGAATCTGCCTGAAATTTTCCTCAACTTTGCCTCGCGGCGCTTCGCTCCTTCCCTGAAAGTTTGGGGGGCATTTGTCAAGCGGGGGCCGAGATAAAAGGGGGGTCCCAAAACGTGTTTTCCCCATGTTAATTTCCATAGGGCGGTCGAACTCACTTTCATCTCGAACGGCTGAAGGGATTTTCACCAAACTTGGCAAAATTGTAGGGACTGGTAGCCTGATGTGCCTTTGCTATGTCTCAAGATATGTGCTTCAGAGTATTTTGAGTAATTTAGGTTCAAAAAAATATATATATCTATAGCCGCGCCCCGGTACGCGCACCGGGGAGCGCTCCGGGCGCGCCACGCGACTTGCGCACGGAAAGCTGATTGGCTCTCGGGCGTCTGTAAACATTCCAAACAGTGCGGAGCGGCCGCCATCTTGTGTCTCGGTAGGATCGAGACACAAGAGGTGGCAAAAACAAAGGGGGAAATGACCAAAAGGGGGCAGGGTAGACCCCCCCTGACCCCCTAGGTTTGATGTGGGGGCCACAAAAGGGTCCCGCGGGTGAAAAACATTTTTTTATTTTTTTTCGATTTTCACGGGGGGAGCGCCCGGTACGCGCACCGGGGAGCGTACCCTAAGGAAAAAAAAGACACAGATTCTTTAAAAATATAGGTTTCTTTTTATAAATTAAAGGTAGTTCTAAAAAGAACTGTTTTTTTTCTTCTTTTTGTTGTTTTATATTTTTTGTATTTTTTTTTTGAACATTTTGTACTTTTTTTGGTTTTTCAAAACAGTTTTATATTTTTTTTGTATTTTTTATGGGGAGAAACAAAAAAAAGGGAATTGAAAATGGCTCAACTGGAGCAAAAAATAAAAAACTGAAAAAATTAGGGTTTTTTGGGGCAATTGTGGTTGTCACCAGCAAAGACGATGAGCTTTACGCTCTTTTCACCATACCACATGAGCTTACCACAGTAAATACATGTTACTCTAAAATCTGCAAATCGTTGTTGTATGCAAGGCATCGTCTCCGTTGTTTCTGGTCCTGATGGAGTGGGTTGCTTTCTTTTGGAGGTGGTCCTTGAAGACTGGGGGAGGTTTTCTGGCCAGTTCCCTCATCTCTGCACGAGAATAGTTGTTTGGATGCTTGCGGGTCATATGTCTAATCATGGTATTATTACCAAAGGAATATTTTTTGTTTGGGTTGCCCCTTGAGAGTTCTTCGCCACAGATTAGGCAAGTTACCTTGGCCGCATTCACTTTTTTCTTGCCCTCTGGGATTGAAAAAAACTCCCATACAATGTGTGGCCTTGGCTGGTATGGGGTATTGTCTTCAGCCAGCCATCTTCTCCCCTCCTCCTCTTCCTCTTCCTCTTCCTCCTCCTCCTCTTGTTGACCACCAATGTACTGTTGTGGTGGTCCTCTTGGTGGTGGTGGTGCAGATGCTCCAGCTGCTGCTGCTACTGTAGCCATTTTAAAGTACAAAATTATTTTCTTTGTTGTTGTAACAGGTCTTCCTCAGTCAAAGGACAAAGTCAGAATAAGGAAAAAAGGTGGAGTCTTTCATCATTTGGAAAACAGAACTGTTCTTGACCAATGAAAAGTGTTATTTTCAAGTCACATGATCCGGGCTTACATCATTTGGAAACCAAAACTGATCTCCACCAATGAAAAGTGTTATATTCAGATCACATGACTCGACGCGCTTACGCTACGTGCCCCGGGGCGCGCATAGCGTAAGCGCGTCAGGACGTTGCGCGATCGTATGCGCTCGCCTGCTTCCGGGTGCGCTTACGCAGTGTGTCATATGACGCATCACGCGGCTACGCCAAACGTCACGATGTTGTTTTCGCTCGCGAGAATAGCGCTAACGGGACGCTCCCCGGTACGCGCCCCGGGGCGCGCCGTAACATTGCGCTTACCCGTGCGTTCACCGGAACGCGCCCCGGGAGCACCCCAAGGCAAAAAAATTAAAAAAAATAAAATTAAAAAAAACAATTATAAAATTCGTTATAATTTTTTTTACTTTTTATAACTATAGAAATTTGCTATTAAAAAACCATTGAAATTCACTGAAAAAACCATAGGTTTCACACCATATAGTTAGGAATTAGCATTTAAAAAACCTATTAAATTCACTGAAAAAACCATAGGTTTCACTCGTTATAGTTAGCTGGAAATTTTACTCGCATAAAACCATTGAAATTCCCACGTTATAGTTAGTTGGACTCACTATAACTTGCGCGTGCAATGCACTGCTGATGACGTCACATATTACATCACTCATGACATGGTCAGTGACATCACTCATGACATCACTGATGACACCATCCTTGTGACAGACCTCCTTTCACTGTAATGTAACCCTTAAAACACATATTCAAAAATAGAAACAAAAATTTTCAAAAAAATGGAGATACCCATACCAGTTACAACAACCAATTCAGTAATTCCACAATCTATATACACATCCACTCATTCACCAACAGTTCTATGTAGTCACTCATACATATACTCACTCATCATATATAGTGATACACCTATATATCCTGTTACACAACGACAGTCGTCCAAAAGTTACTCACACACATACTCACACATGCAAATAAACTATTGAACATCCATTTATTTGCATATACAGCTATACACACACTACCACCTTACTTCTAAGAAAACATACACATATTTACTCTGTTAAACAATCACTTATAGAAAAACATACTTATTTAAACAGGAACTCTTACAATCCCTCACTCTCACATATACTCATTTATATACATCAATATTCACATATACTAGATTAAAACATATGTAGTTACTGATAAAGACACTAGTGAGACAGTCAGTCACTCACTAACACACACATATACACACTCATCCACCCATACAGTCCTGCACATATGCTGTCTTTAAAACACATACAAAGAGAGAGTCAATCATTCATGCATCTATGTGCTAGGTAATACCCCCACCAAACCATACAAACACTCATACTGATACTAAGAAAAACATGTAATAACCCATATACATACACATGTAGCTACTCACCAACCCATGCAGCCACTTATACACAAAGTGAAACACTAATACATATATTTAAATATTTAAACATTACTCACTAATATATGTATTCACTAAGATACACTTAATAAGCCAGTTAACCAATCAACATGTAAACACTTATTTAAACATTTATTCTTCCATCAACTTTTACATATACATATATAAACATATTTTTTTTCAGAAAGACACACATTCACTGGATGGTGTCATCAGTGATGTCATGAGTGATGTCACTGACCATGTCATGAGTGATGTAATATGTGACGTCATCAGCAGTGCATTGCACGCGCAAGTTATAGTGAGTCCAACTAACTATAACGTGGAAATTTCAATGGTTTTATGCGAGTAAAATTTCCAGCTAACTCGAGTGAAACCTATGGTTTTTTCAGTGAATATATATATATATATATATATATATATATATATATATATTTATACATACATACACACACACACATTTTAAAATGCTCTAATCTTGAGTGAGTATGCATTCATTTACTCTTCTAAAAACTATCAAAATAGACTCTGATCTATAATCCATTAACATGTGCAAGAGTCCACCACTACCAAGCCCCCAATACCTATCTTAACTACACAAGTGAGAAAACCTTTCTTCTTGTTGCCATCACTACCTACACAAAGCTCAACATTGGAATCATTGTCTACTTCCTTAGACCATATTAACTTTGCTAGAACTATACGTTTTGCAAATACAATCGTTACACATTCTTTCTTAAAGATGGACATCCTTTAGAGTTAGCCATGACTGTTACTGCCATATTATTAGCATATGTACGTACTTATGCTCTTTTATATAGGCAAGTCAACACCCTTCATTGATCTTTCCTCTCAATATAACATTTTGATTTAATTTGCTTCTGAATTAGTACTTCTTTCTATTTCTTGGAGGAAAAGTTCAATGTTTTTGGTAGTGTTGATAGTAGCACAGAAAGAAAACAATGAACTCACCCATAATTACTCCTGTACTTCCTATTACTAGTTTAACATATGTTCCTAATTTGTGCTCCTTGCTACTGATCTTGGGGCTACAACATAGTATTCAAGTATGTCCTCTTTTTGTGTCATAGAATATATCTTTTTCTTCTACAATACTGTTCAGTTTTTTTTCTCATAATCTGCTCCATTTGCTTTGTGACATACATACATATTTCAACATTTCAAGGTCCACTGTGTAGTAGGATTGTAAACTTTAACAGAAAAATACCAATGTTTTGGAATAAGAATTAATTATGTTCAGCTCACTGGAATTATTTTAAGTACTTCCACATATGCCAACACATTGTACCATATTTCCCAATCCATGGCAGTGTGAAAATTAAAATATTGCTTTAGCATAACTGTAATAGTGGCAGTCATTTTCATGCTCAATGCTAATCCAATACGGCCAAGTTGATTCATTCATGCCTGATACTTTAGACAAGACATACTTAAACAGCTTGCTCAATGTGAAAGTTTACATTTTAGTATCAGTTTGAAGGTTGACTGTGTTCTATCCCACAAGCTCAGTTTGTGACCCTCAATACCGCTTTTTTTTCCAATTTTGTCAGATAATCTCCATTGGGGCCCTGTGTATGAAAATCTACACATTTGTATTCTGTACTTGTATGCTTTAGGCAGGAGCGGCCCATGCAGGTAAGAGAAGTGATGCAGGAATGGGGGGGAATTCAACAGGTGACGACGAGTGAAAATTAAATAAATATTTTTTTGTCGTCGACTGTCCAATACAACCCACCGCTCCGCCCCACTGCTCTTACCTACATGGGCCACTTCTGGCTTTAAGGGTGCCAGTGAGCCCCTTGTAGTCGGACTATATGATTCACAGACTGACTACTTTTCTTTTTGTTAATAAACATTTTCATACTGGAAATTGGACACAGTGACCCTCCCGTCAAAGAAATCTGCACTAAGTGCTTGTAAGAATGAAAATGGTTGAACCATACTCGACATTTTAGGCAGAAAAATATAAAATAAAGAACAAAATAAGGGAAGTAGTCACTATGGTCTGGTCTTATATTAATACATTAAAATAAATGAAGTGTGAAAGCAGTTATAAAGAGTTGCTCCTACGGATTTTACAAAGAGAACAAGAAAGGAAGAGAAAACTTCCAATGTAGCGGACAAGCAAGACGTGCTAAATTAAATGTCTTTTAGTATTCTCTGTTCTGGGGGTTCAACATGAACATTTTGTCAAACACCTAATGCAGGACTTTTAATGGGACAAGATCAGAGTGAGAATGTTATAGATGAATGACGTTTTAGGTACAGTTTTGTGTCTTCGAAATTCTGGTTAATAGTGAATCCTGTATTTTTAAAGAACATACTCATTGGATATAAATACAGATAAAACAGTGTTGGGGATAGCACTGAGACTTGAGGGAATGCACATAATGTTGGGTTTAGGACTTGGTTACAGAATATTGGTTTAGGACTTGGTTACAGAAGTCAAGTCTGTGCCTCTCGACCAACACTAATTATATTCCGGCCACAACGAGCTCTATTGGGCTATCCCTTGATTATAGAGTATGAGAGACAATCTTACAAAAATACATTCATTTCTTTTTTAGGTCTCGGCTTAGAGACGCGCGAAGCGCGTTCTCGCCAGAGAACTATAGCAATCGTTTCAGCTGGCAAAGGGAGACGAGAGCTGGGCACGCGCCCAGCATTGTGAATGGGAGAGGGAGCGACAAGAGCTGGCCATGCGCGGATTTGGTCGCGCGCACGCTCGCGGCGACGGCGTCCTCAGCAGCCTTTGCCTGGCTACATCTCCTGCACCTGATGTGCCGCACCGGGACGGCGGCGCGAGGCAGCGCTTCAAAGCCGCTGCCGAGCGCGTTACCACAGCCCGTTCGGCAGAGCTAGGAGGGACGCCGCAGGCAGCGACACGTTAATGGGTGAGCGGGCGCAGCCATGTGTGTGTTGGTCAGGCTTTGGTGGCTGTAAAGATGGTGCCGTTTGCCACTACGTGACTTTTCTTGACCCCCCCCTCCTAGAAGTTGCTGCATGCATGGGGCTGCGCTAGGAGCGGAACAAAGGCACATGCGCGGCGTTACAACACGTCCGAGCAGCGCATAGGCGCGCTTTGCTCTTGTTTGGAGCGCCCCACCATGCTTGAATTGAACGTGTGGGTCTGGCATCAGCAGCGCCTTTGTAATGAGCAGCCATGGCGGGAAATAATTAAAGGCGGCGGATAATTAGGCCGCTTCTGGTCAGAATGTTTTAATTAGAGGGAGTCTGCAGCGCGGTGTCTCCGACTCTGTGGACTGTTTCGCAGCTCGTCGCAGTTGTGAAGTAGAGCTGTGGCAGCCAGGAACCAGCTATGTGCGTGCAGGCTTCCAGCTTGAAGCTTTACCGCATGTGGGCACGCTGCTCTCGCCTCTCCCGGCGGGGCTGAGCTGCTCTGGTCAAACTGCAGTCGGGACTGGTCGTCTCACTCTTACCTCCAGTTGATGTAACTCTAGCGATTGTTTCTGTTTTTCATAACAGGAGTGCTCGTGCTGTTTTTACTCCATTCCTCAAAAACCCTACAGAGACGCGTATAACAGAGTTTCTCCAGGAAAAGAGCACAGTGTTGTTTTAACTGGCAGGCCCCAAGAAGCAGTAGTTAATTTGCACTGCTGACTATATTTCTAACAAGTTTAAAAAGAGAGCCTTTGCTGATAAATCCCTGTTGGACCCGGCCTCGTGGCGTGGTCCTACCCCGCACCTTCGACCTCACGGCCGGATACTGGCAAATCGGCCTCACGCCCGGGGCACAAGAACGATCCGCTTTCTCGACCCCCGATGGCCACTTCCACTTAAACGTGATGCCCTTCGGCATGAAGAATGCTCCGGCCACCTTCCAGAGACTAGTGAATCGGGTGCTGGCCGGGCTGGAAGAGTTCAGTGCCGCCTATCTGGACGATATTGCGGTGTACAGCCTCTGTTGGGACGAGCACCTGACCCACCTCTGGAAGGTCCTGACGGCCCTCCAACGGGCCGGACTAACAATAAAAGCCAGCAAGTGTCAGATCGGTCAAGGGTCCGTGACCTATCTGGGACACCAAGTGGGGAGCGGCCAAGTGGCTCCCCTTCAACCCAAGATCGACGCCATCCAGGCCTGGGAGCCCCCCATCACCCAGACCGCCGTCCGAGCCTTCCTGGGGCTCACTGGATACTATCGGCGGTTCATAAAGAACTATGGGAGCATTGTGGGGCCCCTCACAGAACTAACCTCCAAGAGACTACCCCCGAAGGTGCACTGGACCCCCGAGTGCCAAGTAGCCTTTGAGACACTAAAGACTGCCATGTGCACCGCCCCGGTGCTCCAGGCCCCCGACTACAGCCGAGAGTTCATCGTCCAAACTGACGCCTCGGAACACGGCATTGGGGCAGTACTGTCCCAAAGGAACTCTGACGGAGTCGACCTTCCTGTGGCCTTCATCAGCTGGCACCTGCTGGCCTGAGAACAACGATGGAGCACCATCGAGAGGGAAGCATTCGCCGTCGTATGGGTCCTAAAGAAGCTCCGGCCCTACCCTTCGGCACCCACTTCCGAGTACAGACCGACCACCGGCCCCTGCGGTGGTTGATGCAGATGCGGGGCGAGAACCCGAAGTTGCTACGTTGGTCCATCTCCCTCCAAGGGATGAACTTCACCGTGGAACATCGCCCTGGCAACGACCACGCCAACGCTGACGGCCTCTCCAGATTCTTCCGCCTTGGCGAGGAGAATCCCCAAGAAGATGGGTGACTCTCCCCTGCCTTCAGCTGGGGGGGACGCGTGTTGGACCCGGCCTCGTGGCGTGGTCCTACCCCTCCCGCATGGCGGGCCCCGGACAACATCGGCCCTCCATCCAGCCCGGGTCGCCCTCGGGCACACCTCTGCACACCCTCCAAACCACCAGATCCGCCACCCGGCGGCCCACAACCACTGACAAGGGCCCCTCGGGCCGCCCCAGCATTACCGGTCCGGTGCCCACCCCGGACCCTCATTCCAGGCCCGACGCCATCTTGGGCCCATCACGTCACAGACACGTGGTCCCGGACCAGCCGCGGCCACGGCCCCAGCGAGCCCGCCATCGAGGCACCAAGAACCCTCCGGGTGGTAGAGTGGTCACTCAACCAGAGACAAGGAGAGGGGAGTTTCGATGGCTCTCCAACCATCCCCGGATGCCTGGTTTCGATCACCCTCCGGCCTCCCTGGGCTCCGGCTCCACCCCCCTGCTGCCCCTCTGACCCCCAGGCGAGAGGGTCCGGACATCAAAGGACTCCAGACCTATATCTGGGCCAGCCCTGGAGTAGGACGGCAGTTGTATCCCGGAGTCGAGAAGCCCTGCTGACGCTGTCGTGGCTGACCCTGAGACGAACTCCCCTTGCTGCTCTACCTGGAACCTGGTGGCGCTGCCGCGGTCTATCTTTGCTGTAACCATCTTGGAACCTGCTGGCGCTGCCGCGGTCCATCTTTGCTGTAACCATCTTGGAGCCTGCTGGCGCTGGCGCGGTCCACACTCGCTGAACCATCTTGGAACCTGCTGGCGCTGCCGCGGTCCACACTCGCTGAACCATCTTGGAACCTGCTGGCGCTGCCGCGGTCCACACTCGCTGAACCATCTTGGAGCCTGCTGGCGCTGCCGCGGTCCACACTCGCTGAACCATCTTGGAACCTGCTGGCGCTGGCGCGGTCCATCTTTGCTGTAACCATCTTGGAGCCTGCTGGCGCTGCCGCGGTCCACACTCGCTGAACCATCTTGGAACCTGCTGGCGCTGCCGCGGTCCACACTCGCTGAACCATCTTGGAACCTGCTGGCGCTGCCGCGGTCCACACTCGCTGAACCATCTTGGAACCTGCTGGCGCTGCCGCGATCCACACTTGCTGAACCATCTTGGAGCCTGCTGGCGCTGCCGCGGTCCACACTCGCTGAACCATCTCGGAACCTGCTAGCGCTGCCGCGGTCCCCACTCGCTGAACCATCTTGGAACCTGCTGGCGCTGCCTCGGTCCACGCACGCTGAACCATCCTGGAGCCTGCTGGCGCTGCCGCGGCCCTACCTTCCGGAACCCCCCAGCTCGAGGATTGAGAGCTGTGCGTAGGGTCCCATTGCAACCGACCATCTATAAGACTATCCCGCTACCTTGCCCCTTGCCACGAGACTTTCCCGATCTCTGGATCTGCTGTATATATTGAACCGATACTTATTGCCCGATAAAGATTGAAAACTCTATCTACGTGTGGTGTATATTTGTAGTGGTGTGGTTACTCTGCTGTACGATTCTAGGAGAGGGCCCTCCCGTCGGAGGCCTCTCGACATCGCTCGGTCCCTTCTCTGAAGGAGGGGTAGACCTAGGGGTGGTCAGTCAGACATCTTCTGCCTTCCCCGGGTTCGCCTTTCTAACAATCCCTTAATGGCATTTTAAAAAACCCATTTCCTATACTTGCATAATGTCCCTGGCATCAGGTTTAGACAATAATTAATAATGTTAATTTGCTCTTATTGAAGCCAACCAATCCCTGTAGAAGTTCTGAATGAGCCGTAATAAATAGTTATTTCTGGACTTGGTTGCTGCAGCATAAATCTTTGGTCATCTACATTACTCCTTGAGCATTCCTTCCAATGACATTGGAATCTGTATAACCTATTTGTGATCGGCCCACCGGTGACTAGTGGACAAACACTAGCTATAATTGCATGCTGATTAATGAAGTGAGAGGGGTCTCCAGTTGGAGGACAGAACACAGTGAACCAGTTTGCATTAAATCTTTAATTTATATTGCATTGCTGTAATTAAAGTAAGTAATAGACCCCCAGGAGGATACCATGAGCCTGGTGTATCGAAGGGGGTTTGTTATTCTGTCTTATGAGTACGCAAGGTCCTATGTCCTCTACACATTGTGCCTGTATGTACAGTCCAGGAACGTGGTGCTACATAGACATGACCGGATATCACAGTAATGATTGTTGACCTTTTTTGATACTCGGAAGACATCAAATCCCATTGTTTTCATTCTCACAGGTTCGCATCACTGCACTTACTTGTTATGTTCGGGACAGACTGATTTGTGATATCAGGTATGAAACGGTATCTCGGTGTTCCTCTTAGGGTATGTATCAACTTGATCTCCGATGAGCAACAACAATCGGAATCACTTGCACTACTGCACCAGTTCATGCACCTCTCCTTTTATTTAAAAGGATTCCCAGCTCGAGGCGCACATGCACACCTGTGTTGTGTGTGCCTCCTAGGGTACATGCGCTCTAACTCTATGGAGTCTCAAGGCAAGAACGGCATGTCCTGTGCCCTGCCCCGGGGGGGGGGGGGGGGGAGAGAGAGGAAGAGAGAGAGGAGAGAGAGAGAGAGAGAGAGAGAGAGAGAGAGAGAGAGAGAGAGAGAGAGAGAGAGAGAGAGAGAGAGAGAGAGAGAGAGAGAGAGAGAGAGAGAGAGAGAGAGAGAGAGAGAGAGAGAGAGAGAGTTGTGAGAGTGTGTTCGTATGGGTATGTGTGAGAGTGAGAGAGTATGTGTGTGTGCATACCCAGAAGCGCACACTGCACCAGTGCACGCGCCTCTCCTTTTATTTAAAAGGATTCACCGCACGAGACGCACAACCACACACACACAGCCACACACATAGCCCCACACACACAGCCACACACACACAGCCACACACACACAGCCGCCACACACAGCCGCCACACACACACGCAGCCACACACACACGCAGCCACACACACACAGCCACATACACACACAGCCAGACACACACAGAGCCACATACACACAGCCACATACACACAGCCACATACACACAGCCACACACACACACACACACAGACAACAACACACACACAACCACACTGTCAGTGCACACTTTCACCAGGCACAGGCACCATCAGTCGTCAGTGCACGCTTTCCCTGGGCACAAACACCACCAGCCGTCAGTGCACGCTTTTACCGGGCCCAAACACCACCAACCGTCAGTACACGCTTCCACCAGGCACACACCACCAGCCGGCAGTGCACACTTCCACCAGACACACACACCACCAGCCATCAGTGCACAATTTCCACAGGCACACACACCACCAGCCATCAGTGCACACATCAATTGTTAACGCATCCACAAATAACTATTGTAGCAATCGCAGTATGGCACACTTTACTTTCAAACATATTCATCTAAAGCGCAGCATGCCACCACTGCTACAAAGATAAATACACATTATTTTGGCCTACAATTTATAGACTTTTGGTGCAATTGGTGTTGCAATATTAAGCAATGCCAATAGCTCAAACTTAATTAACTCGAGACCTATTGCATTGTAAATGCTTGTTATTTATTATTTTCTCCTGTCTATTTTTTCAATTGCATTTTTTAGATGGTAAAAGCACCACCATTTTTTCTGTGTCCTTATGTACAAAACAAATCAGAAGTGATGAAACATTGTTATACTTCTATTAAATATACAAATTTGACATTAGTGCAATAAATACATACAAAGCAACAATTTTAAAAATATCCCCGTACCATAATCACATTTGTACTAACCTCACATACAGTCATAGAACACCAAACATACTAACACACACATCACATTCAATATTTTTCAGCTTAAAAATAGCTTGCAACTGAAAACTCATGGTGAAAATTCTTCATTAATGTCCATGGTTATGCCGCCAGCTGGAAAAAATCAGGCCGACGCACGTTTCAGTAGATACATATGATTCAATCCACCTTCTTCAGGACTGTTTGCTCTCTCACATTTAGTGCAGCAGAGGTTGGGTGGGGGATCAATTAGTCTTTGTCTGGGTGTGTTCCTTATCACACTGGCGCGTCCATATATATATCTTTTGTTTCCAATTGGTCATTGACAGTCCATTGGTTGTTAGTGCTCAAGCTGTTGTGGTCACTTCTATTCACTTTGTTATCCTTTATCTGATTGGGTGTATCATTTGTGGATAGGTCAAATTTCACGGTTATGCAGGGTCCATTGTTATTATTTATCGGTGGTTATTTTCACTGCTTTGGATAGCAAATGCCACCGTCCAAACTCCCGACCACCGCAAACCCTTTTGCCAGAAACTCATGGCCAGAATATAATTAGTGTTGGTCGAGTGGGAGGTGTATGTATATGAAAGAGAAATATAACAATAGGGGGCAGGGTATCAATAGGCGCACGCCCACCATTCCATGAACGTCAATCTGCATATATCTCATCCATACTATGGTGCTCTAGAAGGAAAGGCAGCCACCACCCATCCGTAACGAGCCAAATAGCTCTGTTTTTCAAAGGCACATTTGAGCAAACTATAATTAATTGTCCACACAAATATTGTCTCTTCTTGTGATACTTTAATGCTGATCTTCAAGCCTTTAGTCAATACGTGTTTCGTCATACTGGCGTTAACCCTTTGACTTCATCAGGGCTAGAAGAGTGAGGCACTCTCCTTAAAGACTCTGGCCTGTCCTACCACCAATACACCATGGCATCCAGCTCTACATAAAAAGTATTTTCCTCTGTTGACATATCTCTCTTGGTCAAAACTCAAAAAAATTATTCCTTGATGACTGAACCCCATCTAAAGGATAATCTGCATAAAACAGAGTTCCTGCTTTTTCACCAGTCTACTTCTTTGCTCACCCAAAAGTTGCTAAGTTCAACTAATCTTCTTGACTGCTGCCCCTCAATTGCCAAGAATCTTTGCTCTCATTTAGACAGCAGACTGAGCTTCACGGACTACAACAATATTGCTGCCAACCAATGCGACTTATACTCATTTGTGGGATCAAACCTTTCTTTACTCAGAAAGATGTTAAAGGAGTCATCCTGGCCATGGTCCTTTCTAGACTTTATGATAGGAAGGCCATTCTTCCCTGCTTTCCTATAATTCACATATCTCCCATCTAAACCCTCTCTGAATGATGTTGCTCCCTTGGCAAAAAGATGTTGTCGCGTTCACCATCTCGCCACTGTCCTGTCAACTCTGGGCTGGCTCCCTATGGAAGGCAGATCCTGGTACAAAATTGCCTACATTTTTCACAAGATCGCACACAAAGAACATTCTCATTACTTGGCCAAAAAACAGAAGCTTTGTGGCAGCTCGTCAACTTCAGAGCACTGACTCGCTTCTTTTTTAAGCCCCTGCTGTCAAGAAAATGCTGCACTCAGAATCAATCCTCTAACTGTGCGCACAAAAAGTGGAACTCGCTTCCCCCTCATATCTGGACCATACCTTCACACCAAGCCTTCAAGAAACAACGGAAATACTTTCACCTGATTAAAATGTTTTCGAACAACAGTGTAGCCTGCTTCATGAGTGACGTATTTCAGTTGTATATTACAGGACATGGTTTGACCACAGCTGACATTCTCTGGCACATGCGTATCCTCTCTCAGTTTATAGGACTATTGTAACTTGCAAAGATTCAAGCTCCAGCAAATCACTGCCTCTCTGCCCTCAATTTATCCTCAGCTTGTTTTTGTTTAATCTCTTACTTTTCACTTTACATAACTTCCTTGTTATCGGTAAAGAGCTCCAACGCTCTAGGGCCTTGCAAACACTAATTAAATCTACATAAATATAAATACTCATACCTACTATATGCTGCAGCAGCATTCCAAGGGGATGGCATATTTAACACCATTAATTATGATCCCATCGCTATTAGGGGTTCTCAACTTATCACTTGTCTGTCGTTTATGGAGGGCAAAGAGCCACAAGCGATGCTGTGTGCTGCTTAATCAATCCTCAAGCCTATGGTGGACCAGTAAATCCACTTCAGTATGGCAATGAGAAGCCTTCCAAAGTTGCACATGTGATGGAGAACCTTCATTTCAGACAGGGCAGGTACATCCCCATCCCCATTATTTTCATTAATTCCCGGGTGCACGCATGTAATACAACATATGATCATGACAAACCTGGGGAAAACAGCCCGCTTGAAGCCATACAGACTTCCAGAGGCCTGGTGTTTTGTCATAGAAGTGGAAGTGCAAAATATGTTACAATTAGTAGTGATCGAGCTATCCCTAAGTGAATGGAATTCGCCAGTGGTGCTTTTTCCAAAACCGGGTTGATAAGTGCGTTTTTGTAAAGATTTCATAGAGGTCAATAAAATATCTAAGTTCGACACCTATCCTATCCCTCGAGTTGACAAGATGATTGAAAGACTAGGAGAAGCACAATACATTAGAACCATAGACCTATGAAAAGTGTACGGGCCAATCCCACTCAACTCAAAAGACAAGGAAAAACTTCCTTCTCGACTCCTGGAGGTCTTTTCAGTCCACAGTGTTACCCTTCGGGTTGCACAGAGCCCCGGACAAATTCTAAACAGTGATGAATAAACTTTTTAGAAAACAGAAGAAATACGAAGTTGCCTATATAAATGATATCATGATACATAGGTTATCTTGGGAGAACATTTAAATCACTTAGGAGCAGTACTAGAAATTCTCCAAGAAGCTGGATTATAGTCAAGCCAAAAAAAAAGTAATTTGGTGGCCCAACAAGTCCAATATCTGGGGCACGCCTCAGGGATAAGTAGTATCCCAGGCCCAAAAGTGAAAAATAGCAACTATAACAGAAGTCTCCTTTCCAAAGAATAAAAGGGATCGTAGGGTATTCTTGGGTCTTGTGGGGATGTCCAAAAATAAAGGCAATAACCCTCGAGTACTGCACTGGTTCCTGGCCCTACAGCCTTTTCGATTTACCACCTATCACAGGAAAGGCAAGGAACAGATAAATACAGATTTCTTTTTCCTGAATATCCCTGGAAAATATTTCTTCCTAGGATGAAAATAGGGGATGTGAGTGGGCAGGGAATAACAGCAAATACCTACCTTTACAGAGTCCTGACATAGAGAAAGTCCATGCTGAACTTCACTTGGAAAGGGAAAGAGAACAAGGGAAAAAAGGGGCAGAGACTAGGCCAACACCGATAGACGAGTTGAAAGAGAGAAAGGACAGAGAGCGCGAGACAAGGGAAAGGTGAAGGCAGAGAGGGGAAACCAAAGTAATAACGGATTACTGCTTGCAGGAGGAAGAGGGCAGAGCTTTAAGGAGATAAGAGACAGAGGATGCCAGCGAGGAGAGGTAGGAGCACAGCAAGGCGGTGGCACGAAAGGCACTGAAGGCCTGCCCAATAGGGGGAACCCAAACAGACCATGGGGGTGCAAGGAAAATGGAAGCATGGAGGCAAAAAAGCAGAGGACAAGGCTGAATGAAGCAAGACTGGTGAATGCAGCCAGAAGTCACGAAGCAGCCTGCGACAACTAAAGAGATTTGTGGCTGACCAGGTGAGCGTTGGTTAAGCCCAGGGCATGGAAAAAGATGGGCGGATGGTCGTGTTGGAGCTTGTTCTCTTACGTTTTTTTATTTGGTTGTTTATTTTCATTGTCTTGCTGACCTATCTCACTTGATTCAGAAAAGGGGGTGGTGATGAACAGAGTGTCTGAATTAAGCAGACCACTCTTACCCAGTCCAAAGATCAGGGCTTGATCCATCTCACTTGGAGATTATCCTAATCCCATATCTATTCAATTTGCACCATGGAATGATTGTTTTCCAAGGAAGGCCCAATACTCTATTAACAGCCAACCAATAAAGAGTGTTGCAGGATTTTAAGGAGTGGCAACAGTATGGACATACTATCCCCATATCTTAAGCATGCTCCCAAGGCGCTGACAGGGTATAAGGATATGTTTTTAAATAAAAGGGAGGTAACTGTTCCTGATAAGGCACAAATTAGTGCCACGAGAAAGGAGACAAAACTGATAGGTACGAAAACAGATACTAGAGGACAGACAACAAGGTTATTTCTTGATGCCCTCACACATCCCTGGGGATGTAATGCTTCATCATCGGGCGGGTGCTCCTCATAGGGCTAGCGCTGCAATGCCCTACGAGTCCCCAGAAGGGTCACGTCCACGGAGATCCTTGGATTTTTCTCACCGTTTAATGAGTGTGAGCGTCTCCACACTAGGACACTCAAACGGCAAGAAAAATAAAAAGATATTCGATAAAGTGACCCTTCAGGGGACCTGTAGTGCATTGCAGCGCCAGCCCGATGAGGAGCACCCGCCCGGTGATAAACCATGACATCCCCAAGGATGGGCAAGTACAACAAGAAGGAAAATGCTACTTACCCAGTATGCGTCTGTTCTTGGCATATAGAGCTGTAGAGTCATAGCCTTGTGCATAGATCGCCATTCAGTGTTGGGTCCGGATGCGTGCACTTTGTTTTTCTTCGAAGAAGTCTTTCCAGTCAAGAGGTTGGTGACTTCTCCTTTCGGTGATAGTGCGCATGGGCATCAACTCCATTGTTAGATTGTTTGCCCGCAGAGGGTGATGATGAGTTAGTAAGATTAGTTAAAGGAGATGTCCATGAATGTCTGTATCTAAGTAAGATGTTACTGCAACAGATATAGGTACCCGGGGGGCGGGTGGGTGCATAGGACTCTACAGCTCTATAGGCCAAGAACAGATGCATACTGAGCAAGTAGCATTTTCCGTTCAAGGCCTAGGAGCTGTAGATCATATGCTTGTGCATAGACTACGTAGCAGTTCTCTCCCAAAGTGATTGCTAACCTGAAGCTGTTGCAGTTGTCTGAAATAGTGTATGTAAAACTGCCTGGCCCACACTAGCTTGTTGTCTTGCTAACACATCTACACAATAGTGTTTTGTGAATGTGTGTGGTGTAGACCATGTTGCAGCTCTGTAGATGTCATCTATGGGTATAGTTCCTAAGAATGCCACAGAAGCCCCCAGTTTGCGTGTAGCATGTGCTCTAGGGGGAATTGTTAATGTGCGTTTAGCTTTAATGTAGCCTATTTTAATGCACATAACTATCCACCTTGCAATACTTGATTTTGATATTGGATTGCCTTTATGTGGTGGAGCAAAAGCAACAACAAGTTGATTGGTTTTCCTGAAAGGTTTTGTTCTTTCTATGTAGTATAGTAATGCTCTGTTGACATCTAAGGTGTGAAGAGCACATTCTGCCACTGAATCTGGTTTAGGGAAGAACACAGGCAACTCAACAGATTGGTTGATATGAAAGGCAGAAATGATTTCAGGTAAAAAATGTGGGGTTAGTCCTTGGAACCACTTTGTTTTGGTGTATTTGTAAAAATGGCTCTTCTATGGTTAGTGCGTGAAGCTCACCTATTCTTCTTAGAGAATAGATGACTATGAAGAAGGATACCTTCCACGTGAGAAATTGTAGATCACATTTCAACAATGGCTCAAAAGGTGGACCCATGAGTCTTGTAAGGACCATGTTGAGATTCCACACTGGAGTAGGTGGAATGACTATTTTAAGTCCTTCCATGAATGCTTTAATAGTAGGCACTCTAAAAAGAGACAAATGCTGTCTGTTTTGTAGATATGCAGCTATTGCAGCAAGATGTAAGCGTATAGATGTGAACGCTAAATTGGAACGCTGTTGATGTAGTAGATCGCAAATGATGCTTTGAAATGAAGCACCTACCGGATTGATTTTATTGTTGTTACAGCAATTGACAAACCGCTTCCAATTTAGTGCATTGCATGTTCTTGTGGTAGGGCGCCAAGCCTCTGATAATAGTCATGCAGTCTGGTGTAAGATTAAGATAACCAAACTCAAGGATTTCAGTTGCCAGATTGCAAGGTTGAGATGACTGGGATCTGGGTGCCTTATCTCTCCATGGTTGTGAGTGTGAAGATTGGGAGTAAGGTGTAGTTTTTGGTGAGGAACTACTGATAGCTCCAACAGAGACGGGCCCATGTGGGAGCAATTAGGATTAGTGTCAGGGAATGCTGTCTGAGCTTCCGAACCACTTATGGAATGAGTGGGAGAGGCAAAAAAGCGTAAGCAAATATCCCTGACCAATTCATCCATAGTGCATTGCCTTTGTACAAAGGTTGTGGATACCTGGATGCGAAGTTTGGGCATTTTGCATTTAGGTGAGTGGCGAACAGATTATCTCTGGGAAGCCCCACATTTGAAGAATGGGAGGAGAACTTGAGGGTGGAGTTCCCATTCGTGGATCTGCTGACATTGCCAACTGAGCAGATCTGTAATCTGGTTGTTTACTCTTGGGAGGTGTTCTGCAAGAAGATATATTTTTTGAGGTACAGCCCATCTCCAGATGCTCTGGGCTAGCTGTGAGAGCTGGAGAGAGTGTGTCACCCATATTTGTGTATTGTGCGACATTGCTGTCATGTTTTCTGTGCAAATCAGGACAGCTTTGCCTAGGCTTTCAATGCCAGAAAAATTGCTAGCAGTTCTAGATGGTTTATGTGGAGTTGTTTCTGTTGCTGAGTCCACATGCCCTGAATGGTATGTTTTTGAAGATGAGCTCCCCAACCAGTGAGCGATGCGTCTGCTGTTAGCACTATCTGTGGAACAGGGTTGATGAATGGCTGCCCCTTGGAAAGGTTTTGTATGTTCCACCACTGCAGAGAGCTATGGGTGTGGCCATCCACCAACACTAGATCTGATAACGACCTTGAGCCTGGTTCCACTGGCGTGCTAAGCATTCCTGTAGGGAACACATTTGGAGTCTTGCGTAAGGAACGATTAAAATGCAAGATGCCATCATACCTATTAATTGCATGAACACTCGAGCTGGTAATGAGTGTTGAGGCTGAAACTGCGATATTAGAGTCTGCATGTTGCAGATCCTGACTGGGTTGGGATATGCTAGAGCTTTCTGAGTGTCTATTGTGGCTCCTAGATACACTTGTGTGTTGGATGGTTGGAGATGAGACTTGGTGAAGGTTACAGTGAACCCGAGGTTGTGAAGCAGTTGGACTGTTTTTTTTAGTGTGGCATAGACAGCTCTGTTGTGAGCTGGCTTTTATTAGCCAGTCGTCTAGGTAGGAGAAGACGTGAATTTGCTGTCTTCTTAGATGAGCCGCAACTACTGCCAGACAATTTGTGACAACCCTGGGTGCTGTAGTTACTCCGAATGGGAGGACTTTGAATTGATAATGTTCACAGTCTACCACAAACCTGAGGTATATGCGATGGGCGGGGTGAATGGGAATATGGAAATAGGCATCCTGTAGATCCAGAGTGGACAGAAAGTCGCCTTGCTGAAGGAGTGGCAGAACCTACCTATTGACGTGTGACCATGTGAAAGTGGTCTGACTGGATGTAGAGATTTAGCGTTCCAAGGTTCAATATAGGTCTTAAAGAGCCATCCTTCTTGGGATGAAGAAGTACAGGGAGTATACCCCAGTCTCTTGGTATTGAAAGGGGACTGGCTCTATAGCTTGTTTTTGTAGGAGCTAAACTCTTGCTTTAAGAGTGAGAGATGTTCCGGTGACATTGCATGCGGTCTTGGAAAGATATTTGGAGGATTGGCTCTAAGTTCCAAGCAGTAACCATATTGGATAATTTGCAGTACCCATCTGTCTGAAGTGATGGAGTTCCAGACAGGGAGAGATATCCCTGACAGGAGTGGAATGATCGGGGGTATGGGATGGAAGTCACTGTTTGTTGCCTTTGGGGGAAGAGCATGTGGAGTTGCCTCTGCTTCTTCCCTTACCATTGTTCCCTCTAAAATCTCCTTTGAAATAACCTCTTGGTGAGGAGGATTGAGTATTACACTTGTAAGAGGAGGAGGTAGTCTCAGTGGATTTTAATTTAGAACCAACGCTATAAAAGGAGCGGCAAAAGGAACCCCTATTGGTGGGTGACTGCATAGCCCCCATGGACTTTGCGACCTCTATCTTTTTTCATTTTTTCCAGCAAGGTATTAACTGCTGGTCCAAAAACATGTTCCTTATCAAAAGGTTGGTTGAGGATGGAGGTTTGCACCTCAAGTATGAAACCTGAAATTCTCAACCAAGCATGCCTTCGTAAGAGTACACTGGTGTTAAATGTACGGGCTTCTGTGTCTGCCGCATCTAGGGCACACCTGATAAGATGTATTTGTAATGAGCTCACCCTCTTGAATAAGGTTGTTATCCTTAGTCTTGTGTTCATCTGGTAAGAACTGCAGGAGTTTTTCGATCTCATTGTAGTGGGTCCTGTCATAACGAGCCAACAAAGCTTGAGCATTGGCAATGCTTGTGAAGCTACTCTTTTGCCTGAGGTGTCAATGAGCTTGGACTCATTATCTGGAGCAGGAGCTTCAACTGACGTTTGGGAGTTGGCTCTCTTACGAGCATTAGAGACTACAAGAGAGTCTAAAGGAAACTGCTCTTGTATGAAGGGTCGGTGGGAGCAGGCTTATATTTTTTCTCCACCCTAGGAGTAATAATTCTTGCCCTGACAGGGTCTTTGAATATGTCCTCAGTGTGTTTTAACATGCCTTTGAGCATAGGTCAAGTATGAGTGACTGTGAGAGGAGCTAAGGGTCTCTAAGAGGAAATCCTGCTCTAATGGCTCTGAATGTAATTCCACCCTGTGATACTGAGCAGCCTTTTTAAGAAGCTCAACGTGCCCAATGTTATCATCTGGTGGGGAGGGTCTGGAGGGGTACATATCTGGATCATTATCTGGATCAGTGTGATAGTCCTGCCAAGGATCAGTGTCCTGTGGGGGATTGTGATTGTCATCCCATCTCCATCATCTTGTGGGTTAGGTGAAGTTGGTGGTAATTCTCAGGTGAAATAAGTAAATTAGGATTAGTAGGAGAAGTAGGTGTGATGTAAGGAGGAGAAGGGTTAGTACCCACACTTTCTTTTTTAGAGGAATGTGGTAGTCCTCTGGTAGGTCTAATTTCCTCTTTTTAGGTAGAGTGGCTTGAATATGCCCTGTATCAGGGTGAATAACCAACTTTTTCTGTTTCGGATCCAAAATGGAGTGATCGACCGAAGTTCTTTCAATGGAGTGTCTTTAGTCTTGGTTGCCTGTTCCAACGTCGAATGTTTAGCCTCCGAGCCTTTGGGCGCCGGTGGTGTCGGCTTGGACTTGTGTTTTGGTGCTGAAGGTGTTGGGTTGGCACCGAGATGGGGTCGGTTCGAGCCTGAACCGGAAGGCTTTTTTTATGCTTCGGAGCCAGGCCAGAGGGTATGGCATCTGAAACTTTTTGTCAGTACCTACCTTGGCCCGAAGGCAGAGGAGGTACCGGAGCCTTTGTCTTAGGTTGTTGGGGGAGCAAGGGGTTGTCTTTACTCACGGTACGCTGACTCGGAGTAACTTGCTCCCCTTCTTCGATGTCGGAGTTGTCTTTAGACAAGGAGAATTAGTGTTCTGCTTCGGCTCCTTGGGCATGATGTTCGGAGTCGGACTCGTCACCTAAAATATCTGGAGCGGAGCCACTTTGCTGTTGCATCCCACTTTGCTGTTGTATCTCATGACATTGAGCCAGACGATCACAAAGTGTCTTTTGCGATCGGAAGGGTCGACACGTGTCGCAGTTTTTCTCATCGTGTTCTGGGGACAGACAGAGGTTGCACACTTCATGCAAGTCAATGTGTGGACATTTAGCACGACACCCGGGACATAACTTGAAGGGAGTCCATTCCATCGACTGATCGAGCAGTCAGCACGTGTTGGCCTGACGGCCTTCCACGAGTTTTCCGATCGAAGATTTCAAAGTTGACATGATACGCGATGAATGGGAAACCACAATCGATAACAATGCCATAGGGGATATAGATTGCGCGTTGAAGGGGTCCAAGAAACAGTGCCGAGCAGCAATACACATCCGAACCAAATGGCGGAAAAAAACAATCCAACAATGGAGTCGATGCCCATGCGCACGATCCCTGAAAGGAGGAGTCAAACATCCGGACCCAACACTGGATGGCGATCTATGCACAAGCATATGATCTACAGCTCATATGCCTTGAACATGATATTGTTGACTGTCCTCTACTGTCTGGTTTAGTACCTAGCAGTTTTGTCTTTTTGGTGGCATGCATTTGTGCCTTAACAGGAAAAGTTACCACCCTTCTTTTGAAACATATAGTGTCTTTTGGAGCATGGGTACTGGACTTTTATCAGCTCCTGGGCTCCCATTCTTCCTTTTGTGATTCACAGGATACAAGATAACCAGGACCGGAACCCTACGTTCCTAAAGAGAGATACAGGAGTTATTATACATCGATATACTTTTCCAGTTTCATTTCCTGAGGGTGCTGGTGGCATCGTCCCAGTAGACTGGAAAGGTAGGATGACCCTCTTTAACCACGATTATAATCACTGAATGGACTGAGTCACGAGACATTGATTCTTGCACACTGGAGAGGTTTTCGCTTACAATTTTATTTTTGTTGTCGTTGTGTGTTTTTTCTTTCTGCCATTAAAGCAAGCCATCATTTGCAGATCTGAAAAGCCTCCGGACCCTTACTTCTGTCCATCCCTCCACAGTGATCTAAGAAACGCATGAGCTTATGTTTCTTTGGATTTTATTGGTCATATGAATTCACAAGGAGATGGAGAGTGGTTTAATGTTGTTTTGGTCGGTGTTGGCTCTCGATGAGAAGAAGTGGGGTTATAGTGTGACCTGACAAAGGATTCCACAATATGTGCTTTAAAGAAAATACTAATGACAGATAGGTTTCATTATTGCTTGGTCGTGAATAGACTTCAATTAATCTCACAGGAGATGCAAAACCTTTTGAGAGAAAGTAGTAAGAATTTCCCTATATGAGCCACACTCCACTAGGATTGTTGAGGTAGCTAAGAGGTTTGGGTAAAGATACCAAACAAATGGCTGTCAAGCAGAGACACAACATGAGGATGTCAACTGATGAGATGGTGTAGTGTGGGCAACCACACTACTTGCCATGTTTCTGCAGGAAAGAAATCTTTTATTTTTTTCATAAGAGAGGAAAGTACTGCAATGGTTCCAAGGTACTTGGTAACAGGAAGAAAAGGAGATGCAAAACATAGATATGAAGAGTATGGATAAAGATTAAGTGGTGGAAACAAAGGTTAAAAGCAAAGATTAAAGTAGGAAGGATGCATGCTGGCCTTTCTAATTATGCCAACCTATGTACACTGAAGGATGCTCAAAGAATCTATGCAGTTTTGAGTGGTGGGTAGCAGTGGAACAGGAAAATAGCAATGTAAAGAGAAGAGTTGAAGTAGATATCCTGGTGGACGTCAAGTCGAAGCACAAAGTGCACTGAAGAATTCTGGAAATTCTAGTCCAATTCTGCTTACTGATGATGTTGAGTTGGTTGTTAGAGAGGCAAAGGGAATGTGGTGAGTGGAAGAAGACCAGTGTGTGTTGGGGTTCTGAGGAAAAGTAATGGAGGGGTTATTCAGGAATAGGTAGGTAGTCTCAAAAAACCTGTTAAGTGGGGGTTAGGTTAGCTTTATTCACTCTTGACAGCCTCTATGTCCTGGACACAGTTTCCATTCTTGCCCAAGGGGGGTATGTACACATAATTTTAAAGATTTGTTATGCACCAGCTGCTCTGTCACATTCTAGGTGGCACAGAGCCTCAGTGCTTCCTCCAGAGTGCTGCGTTCAAATGTTTCTATAGAAGGAAAGGGGATAGTATGCAGTGCCACATTATCCTATTGGTCACTAATCTCTTCAACAGCATCTTAAGGGCTATGTTAGGACATAGCCCCTGCCATGTGGTTCTATCTGTGTATATCCTTCTTGACTTTAGTTTAACGATCTTGAATTGTTTGCGTAAAAGCCTCTAAATAAATAATTATTTTGTTATATCTGAGAATACAGGTTGACTTGTTTGTATCAATTAAGGTTATGAGAGTCGGCACGAGCAAGGGAAAGGCTTTCAGGATACATACAGCTGTACTGCATTACTGTTTCAGTGCCAGGAGAAATTACTTATTTTGTGTAGTTTGATGGCAATGATTTTCTGTAAGATACAGAATTGTGTGTTCAATGGCTGCAATAAAAAAATTGCTAAAGAAGAAAAAGTTTTCTTATGTGTAACACAGGTTTTTCAACCTGTAGAGCTATACATTAACCTACTGTGCACATTCCTGCAATTTGATGTTGGGCTCAGAGCATTACAAGTTATTTTTCCGTGAAGAAAGAATCTGTCTTTCCCCTGAAACCCAATAAAGAACCAGGACACAGACTCCACCTCAGATTGGGCTTCCCCCCAAACGATAAGTATGCATGTGTCCAAGTAAAGGATTGAAAAGCTTGTGTACTGGAGATAAACATTTAAGTAATAGGTTCACATAAAGAAGACCATGTTCACATGTATTAACTTTAGCTTGCTTCCAGGTAGGTTGGTAGGTGACATGTGAATCTGCAGCATTACAGACTGCAAACCGAATACTAATGGTAAGTAATATTTTCGATTTGCTGCATGTATCGCTGTAGTTTACATGATGTACAGACTAAATAACAGTACTATGATCCCTAAAGTGGTGGCTTGTGATCAGAAGTGGAAGACACATGGAACAACGATTCAAGGACAGCTTGCCCGGTGTGAATGTCCAAACAATAGTGTTTAGTAAATGTGTGGATGGATGTCAAGGTATTAGCTTTACAAATATTTGGAAGTGGAATATTATCCAAGAACACAATTGTGGTGCTTTTTTTTGCTGGTGAAATATGCTCTTGGAATTTCATGCAGTGTGGTTTTTGTGTAACATAGCTGAATGCATCTGACAGTTCACCCTGCCAAGCTTGCCTTTTATATAAGATTGCCAAGATGTGTTATTCAAAGGCAACAAACAGTTTTTTTGGATTCCTAAAGAACAAATTACTTACCCCTCAGTAAAGCTCTTTTTTGGTGGATACTTCTAACCACAGATTCCTCATCTTTAGAATATGACCAGATGCCTGACTAGGTCTGGAAGATTTAGAACCGTATTACTCCAGAATAAGAATAGGACTGCGTTATGCTGCTCCTCACTGAGACTGCTCAGCTCTGGCTGTGACGAATGGAATTGTATATAAGTGCCACCTCTGTGAGCAGAAGTCGTTTTCTTTCTTGACTCTGTCTTCGCACTCAGATGCGGAGACCAACAGTATTCAGAGGTAACAGTGTGCAGATCCCAAAACTGGGAACTTTGTAGTCTGGAGAAGAGACCATACCACATACCTTGGGGTTGGGAGGACAGTGAGGAACCAGCAGTTAGATAGTGTATGCACCAGGAAGAGTGTTACCAAAGGTAAGTAACTTATTCTTCTGATGAATACTGTGAACAGCAGACTCCTCACCTTTAGAATAGTTAAAGTAGAATCTCCCAAGGTAGTGGGTCAGTGGAATGACTCAAAACTCAAAAGTCCTGTAGGACCAAACAGGTGAAAAGTCCTTCTCGTAACCTGGCTGTCAAGGGAGTAGCGCTTTGTGAATGTGTGCACATGTCCAGCCTGACAGATATCAAGAGCAGGCACTCCTTGTGGCAGTGGCAGCAGCCCTGGTGAAATGGGCCCCCAGTTCTCTGGAGGCTGCTTCTTGGGCCATGTACAGCAAACCTTAATGCAGAGGACTATCCACTGTGACTATGTCCTTTTCTGCACTATGTTGTCTTCCTTTGCTGCAGAGAACCCCACAAAAAGCTGACGTCCAACCAATGGTATTTGGTGCAAATAAGGATCTCTTGTGGTCCAACCGCTGGAGTCCCTCCTCTTCCGAGGGGTGAGGTGGGGCAAAGAACATTGGGAGGGTGATCTGTCATCCAAAATGAAAATGAGGCAAGACTTTTAGCAAAAAGGTCGCCCTGGGCTCAAACATCACTTTATCTGGGTAAAAGGTAGTGTAAGGCGACTGCACTGAGCAAGCTTGGTGCTCACTGATGTGACAAGAAGTTATTGCTACAAACGTAATAGTGCCCTAAGAGAAGTAGGTGGCAACTGTAAAACGCCACATATGTGAAACATTTTATAAATCATATCACAGCCAATGACTTAAACCAGGGTGGCAGGTCCAGAAACATCAACAGGGTCAACAGATAATCTTTAATGGTGCCCAATGCAAGTCCTTGCTGGGCATGATATAAAATAAATAGTTTAGCTTGTTTCCGGTATGTACTAATAGTTCCAAACCAGGCCACAAACTTGTCCCAGGGCCCGGCTTGGAAAGACATTATAGAGGGATGCCGGGCAGCAAGGAGGACGTCCACAACATTGGGAAGAAGACTGAACGCAGTCAACTGCCACTGATGAATCTCCGTGCATGGAGATGGAAATTACGCAGGTTTGAATGCAGGATCCTGGTCTGCTGCTGCGACAGGAGATCCTCCTGAAAAGGTTGTTTGACTAGATCACAGATGCTCATGCCCATATATTCCAGGTACCACACTTTCCTGGCTCAATCCGGAGCCACAAGGAGGACTTGGGCCCAGTTGTTTCCTGATCTGGTTCAAGGCTTTGGACAGGAGAGGCAGCAGTGTAAAGGCATACAGGAGTCTCGTGCTCCACTTTATGTGGAATGTGTCCCTGAGAGAGCACCTTCTTCAAGAGAAATAACACGAGGGAATGGAGGTAAACAGGGTTCATGCAAAACAACAGTTGATAGACAGAATGCAGAACAATGTCATACATTCACCCCGAAACCTGTCCCAGGATGCTTGTTTCCGGTCCAGGGAAGGCATGGCTTGGCAGTTCGGGCTGGGCTGTTCCCATGAGGCACAGGGTCAGACTGATTTGCATATGGCCATGTCTGAACTGGGGTGGCAGAGTGTGCTAAAGAATGGTGATGGATTAAACCCAGATTAGTTGACTGGGGGTGAGTGCTTGCATTGTCAACGCACCGTTCATCATTTCCTTTGGTTTTGCGGTAAACAGGGTTGTGCCACAGATTTTGAATGGATGAAAAAGCTACCAAGCATATAAAATTATTTAATGATAGACACGAGAGGAGCTGAATTTGGGGAAACGGGCTCAAGGAAAATTGGAGTGACAGGCCTGAAGCAGAGGGGGTAAGGTACTAGAAAAAAAGTGTAACACCAGCTGTAATGGAAGGGACAGCAAAACTTTCACAGCGCTGAGAAGCAGTTTGCTGAATTCTTTGCAGCATTTTGTATCTAAAAAGAGAATGCGACCTAGGGGAGCAGGAAATAAAGGCACCTTGAAGGATTGGTTACAAGAAGATATAATCATTGCTATCTCCATCTTTCTTTCAATAAAAAGGCTTATGTGCGTCTAGGGATAGGTTTGTGAGGCCTTTAAGGTGAAAGGACAACACCTGGAGCACTCTCCAGAATTTTCCAGAAGGCAGTTGGCCCAAACTGTGCCAAGCTGCCACCCTGACCCCAAAAGAAGGCCTGCGCCCCATGAAATGTCGAACAGCTGTTAACCAGTTCAATCCTCCGAGCAAGGCAGGGAAGCACAAGTCCCAGCCCCTGCAACACAAGACTGCAGACAGCCTAGCTCAAATTTCTTCTGAAATGGCCTCCATACATTGTTTAGGAAAGGTATGTGTTTCTTGTGGTGGTCAGACAAGAGACAAGCAGGGGCTGAGAAGAATGAGAGGTCCCAAAATGCAATTTTCTCATTTATTTTCCCAAAGGAAAATTGAACAGCGATACTGCGAAAATGGCTGAACGTAATCATGCCAAATCAGCAATTGAGCACTTAAAGCACTTCTGAGCCTCATGGCAGGAAAAACAATGAAAGATGGAGTTGGTGTCCTGGTGCATGATGGACATCAGGGGAGAGACCACGAGTCATGTCAAAACCAAGTCTTCTCTGAAGAAAAATAACCTTAAATGTTACAAGCCCAATACTATTTGGCAGTAGTGTGCACAGCATATGCTCTACAGTTTCACATATATATATATATACACACACACACATATATATATATATATATATATATATATATATATATATACACACACACACACACATAGAAATTGTGAGAAAAACGAACTAGTATGAAATCTAGTAAGTAGGCACTAGCACTTTAATTGCGTAACGTGTGCACACGGGAATTAATGAAATGAATTTTCCCAAAGTATATAGTCAAAATGTGAAAATGTTGGTTGAAAAGGAAAATATCTTTTGATAACATTTGTGCATCAATTACGTCTGCAATAAGGCTTTGTGTTTAATAATTTTGGTGAAGTAACACATTATAATATGGCCGCCGTATTACATAGAATTGAGATGTACTTCTGAATGCTAAGTCCATTGTCTGTTTTTACTACCCCTGTGAAGTGTATTTTAATCAGGTAACAATGGTGGTGAGACATCGTGAGCAAGGGAGCATGACTCCCGAAACGCGTAGATGTATTTCGGCATTTTAAATAAAAGGACTTTCGTAACCTACCTTGGAGTGCCGGATGATTTATTACAAAGGGAGCTGGGTCGTATCACTCGGTTGCACTTTCGTCATTGTGCGTAACCGTCCCGCTTTGAAGTAAGAGCGGATAGAAATGTAAAATTAATACGAACTTGGTAGAAAAGCCTTACAATAGAAGGATGAGTGACGAGGAATGTGCAGCTAGGGAATTAGAAGCCCATAAACTATTCGAAGAGACAAGGCAACCTGTGTCTAAGGAAAGAGGGGCGGCTGCCCCAACAGGCAACACTGATTTAAGACAACAACTGCAAAGCTATGAGAAATTGAAAAAGAGGGAGATCTCACGATGGTAGGAAGTCGCTTCCCCACGTAAATATTTGGAAGTAAACCGTGTCCCGCGAGGATTGAGAATCATGATCACCCTCTCATAGGAAAACCCTGATGTGGAAATGCTCGGAGAATGGGCGGAGAATAGCGCAGCCAGCTCAATCAATATGGTGCGCATTCTATTGAAGTATGCAGAAAAAGAACGCATTGAAGTAGTGGCAAAAATTAAAGAACTAAACGAGATCCTTGATAAAAATGAAGATAAGGTGCGCATTAATAAATTCAAAACCGATTTAAAAGGGAAATTGGAGAAATACGAAAGACGCATTAAGGAGAGGAAAGCCACAAAATTCACCAGGGATCGTATGGATTACGAATCCGGCCGAATTTATACTTTTGCAAAGAAATTCGACTTCGCAAGACGACAAAAAATTCCAAGTGGCCAAGTTGATCAGCGTACTGCCTACCAGAGCGAAGCAAGCTCAGATACTGGTTCAGAACAGGAGCATGAGGGACCAGGGAGAAGAGGATCCTGAGATGTAAGACTAGCTGTTACGGAGGAATTCCGTTTTATGTTGATGGAACAACAGTCAGACCATCGTTCGGGAAGGGGAAGGGAGTGGGTGGGAAAAGGCGACAAAAACGAGGAGGTGAGGGATACAGGAGGAGCGCAAGGATGGCAAACAAAGAGAACATTGCGGTTGAATACACGGAAATAATTAATGCATCAAAAGATAATGCAACTATTATTAACTTTAGTTCTGTGGCGATAACAGAGGATGAAAAAGCAATATTGAGTCTGAGACTATCCTATTGTGACAGCAATGATTTTAATTATCCAAACAGTAGAATGGACCTATATCAATACATCCGTAAACTCAAGTTATCGAAAATGCATTCAGGAAAGCATACTAATATCCCTCAATCAGGAGGACAAAAAACAGCCTCGGAAAATGATACAAATACCTTAAGTGTCAATGATATACCGGCACTACAAGACATGATAATCTTACTCGATGAACCGGTATTAATGGAAAATGAGGAAATGTTGGGACTGGAATCTAGCTTAGAAGCAAGTGATCATACACCTTTCAGAGCACCATCCAGGTTTTTACCACAAACTGTTACGGATAACCTGGATATCTTTGGAGAAAATGTAACCAGGGATCTAAAAAACTGTACATGGCGGAAAATTAAAATGGATCCCAGGAAAGCTTTATTTTACAAGACAGTGAAGAAACTACAGGATGAAGATGGTCTCCTTATTAAACCCTCCGACAAAGGGGGAAATGTTTCATGGGGGAGGGAGCAGTATAAAAAGGAAGCTCTGAGTCAATTGCAGGATTGTAATTGTTATAGTAAAATCAATCCCAAACAGTACGATAAAGTTTAATAGACTTCTTTGGAAGGCTAGATACTTTGAGGGATGAGGGACTACTAAGCTGGGATGAGCACAAATTCATTAAAAGAGAAAAACCAACCATCCCAGTGTTTTACATGCTCCCCAAAATTCATAAGAACCCCACTAGTCCACCAGGGAGACCTATTATTTCATCTTGCGGTAGTCTATTTGAAAATGCTTCCCGTTACATAGATTACTTTCTTAACCCAATAGCTAGGTCCCTTCCCTCATACATCAAAGATTCAACCGATTTTTTTAAATGTATTTTTGACATCCGATGGGACAATGAAACTATGGTTTTATTGACACTAGACATCTCTACGTTGTATACTAGTATCAGACAAGTAGATGGTCTGAGGGCGAGTGAACATTATCTTAATAGAAGACCAACTCGCTTTTCTGCCCAGAATAGAATGATCCTGGAACTGATGGAATGGTGCCTCACAAAAAACATATTTCTATTTGGTAACGATTACTTCCTACAGGAGAGGGGACCGCGATGGGCACCTGTTTCGCCCCGAGTTATGCCAATTTACATCTCGGCTGGTGGGAGGAACGGGTGCTCGGGGGCGGTCCCCTAGACCATTGGACTGAACATGTTCCGTTGTGGGTCAGATTTATCGATGACGTCTTCGTGCTGTGGCAGGTCACTGAGGCGGAAATCGAACTATTTATTGGTGACCTCAACCAAAATTCCATTAATTTGGAATTTGTGGGTCAATATAGCAAAACCACAATTGATTTTTTAGATGTTAGAATAAGCCCAAGGAATGATAAACTAGAAACAACAGTTTTTCGAAAAAGTACTGCGGGTAATTCCGTTCTCCATGCAATTCCGTTCTCCCTGCGGACAGTGCTCACCCTGCCGCATTAATTAGAAGTATCCCCTTTGGGGAGTACTAGATCAAGGAGAACATGCAGTAGTGAGGAAGAATTCGACAAAATTGAAAAAGAGATGACTTGTAGGTTCATCCAAAGAGGGTACAAACCAGGCATTCTGAAAGGGGCTGCTAGTAAAGCTAGGAACCTAAAACGAGAGAAATTTTTTCTTGAACCGTCAAGAACCAAAAGACAACAGGAACAAAATAAAATCCAAGGGAACAAGATCAACTCTAGATTTATTACTACATTTAATGCAAAACACAAAGAAGTAAGATCTATTTTAAAGAAACACTGGTATCTGGTAAAAAATGATCCAGTGTTAGGTTCCAGAGTTCAAAAAAATCCCGAGATCACCTATAGAAAATCTAAATCATTAAAAGATTTAATTGTGAGTAGTGAATTCGTGGATAGAAAGAAAAGTTCATCTGATTGGTTGAAACAGAAACCTGGTTTTAAAAAGTGTACTAAGTGTAAGGCATGCAATCATGGCATGAACCGAACTAGCCTTAAAACATTTTTTAATAAAACTATTACCATCAGGAGTCCCATAACTTGTAAAAGCAGTTTTGTTGTTTATTTGTTACAATGTTCATGCCCAAAAACGTATATAGGTAGCACGACTCTACCTGTTCATCAAAGAATCCTCCAACACAGGCGAGCAATTGTCAACCAGGACAGAACATATCCTGTCGCGAGATATTTTGAGTCCCATCACCAGAGTAACCCTGAGAGTCTGCAATATA